>NC_090449.1:55384536-56009536 GCF_031143425.1 Pleurodeles waltl
GAGAGGAATCGTGACAAACTTGTAACTTAATCACCCATGAGTTGTGGTCCCTTCAAACACACAAAAACAATATTAATAGATATCATATTACACTGCTCTCCTCACTCTCTTTCACACACTCTTTCACTCTCTCTCCAGTTGTCTGCCTTATGTCCTGCTCTCCTCCCATGTTCCATGTTGCTGTCTCTCACCAGTGTCCCTCTCTGCTCCCTGCTACCCACGTTGTTCTCGTCCATGTGCTTCCCTTCCCCACTAATGCTCGTGTTACCCTCTCTCACCGGTATGCTTTTCTCCTTCACCCACACTTCAGTTGCTCTGTCTAGCCCTTGTGCTTGTCTCATTGCCGCCATATTGTTCTCCCACTCTTTCTGTATTCTGTCTCCTACTGCCATGTTGGTACCATCTGCCCATGCCTCTCTTGAAGACTTTTCCAAAATACACAAACTTTGAGGCTTCTGTGTTTGTTGCGGACACATAAATGTGCACATGCTCACCTACAAAGTGAGGCAGCATGTCATCATGTCTATTTTGTATTTTCTTTTTTTAGGCCATGCTCACAACATTGTGATACTGTACAGCATCATCAAAAACATTGGAAAAATCAGTAGGCCTCAAAGGGCGAGACTTGTTAGCTTTACTCATGCCTGTATGATAAGCATTCTAAAAAATGGTCCAGAGTGAGCTTAAAAGGGTTTAAAGGGTTGAAACTTTCATATATCTCTGTCATTTACAACAGTGATTCAGAAAATCATAAATTCAGTGGATCAGATGTAAGTTTTTTTGCTGATGAATGAAATTTCTTAGTTTTTTGACATCTTTAAATTTATGATTTTTCTGAAAATCAAAATTTTTGCACTATGAAAAAAACATCTCACATTCATGGAGGCACCATAGAGGTGTCCAGTGCCCACCTCTAGGGAGCGGTGAAGAGTAACCAGAGGCATGGAAAACTTAATAAAAAATGAAAAAAGGGTTGTTGTGATAAAATTGTACTTTAAGTTAAATTAAAACCTTGCCGTCATGAAAAATCACATTTTCCCACAAAAATGGGTAAAACATTTACCTATAAAAAAGTTGCAGCCTAAAAAAGGACTATAGTAAGATATATGTGAAATACAAGAATTATCTTATTTACTAATAAAAGAGAAGCAAAAGCCCTAGTCTAACTGGGTATGTGCATGATGAGTGACATTGCCAGTGTATTTAATAATAAACAAAAGACACAGTGAGAGTTAAAGGTAACTAATGATAGTGTTTATTTGCAGCTAACTTTTACAACACGAATAGCAGAGGTCAGAAAGGTACAGACTAAGAATTTGTGAGAAGAGCCAGAAAACCAAGACAAATGCAGTCTCTTCTTGTTTCTTCCCATCTCATTCCCCATTCCCCATTCCTCCTTTCAAGCACCCTCAGTTTCTAGTTTTACTAATCTTAGAGATTATGGTGCCTCTGGGCGAGGCATTGGGATAAATGCTCCATTCTGCTCCTGTGAAAATTTAGAAATTCATCACTGAGTACTTCTGACATAAGACAACATGAAAGAGAAAAATTAACGAGACTGAATCTGTACACAGTTAATGGACAAATACTATTGAAACATGTTAGAGTTGACACCATTCCACCAGCATTACAACTCAAGAATGTTCCCATTACCTTTACAGACGATGCATTAAATCAAACCGATTTTAGCTACATTGGACGAAAAGGCAGCAGTGATGGTGGTGTAATTAATTGCCATGTGATTAAGCAAGAAGAAAATTGAAGAGATCATAAAACTAGAAGTCAGTATTAAGAATAATGGCGTGATCCAGTAAACTCCTTAAGAGGGTAGAAAAGCAGATACAAAAACTCAAAGAAGCTTCCTACTCCAGGGATATTTCCCTTTTTGACAGTAATAAAACATACATGTCTAAAGAATCCAAAAATTGCAAGTCATCTTTTGGTATGGCACAAGGTCATATGAACTCTTCACTAAAAAGCCAATGTTACTCAATTCTGTTTGTATAAAGGGTGATGAAGCTGGCCCCCATTTCATCCTCCTGATGAAAATCTTTTTGCACTGCGACAGAGTTGTAACTTGTCAAAGATTCATCAGTTGGACAACATATGGCAAAACATAAGGAGAGGGAACCTACAGGCATGTGAACTCTACAAGATTGAAAATCAGGATATCTGCCAATTAATCTTCCACAATACTGCCATGACACTCAGTAACAGGAACCTGAGTGAACTGCATTACTAGTTCACCTGTATTGTTTACAATTGACTAACCACTGTTTCAAGTTGTGACTTCTGGATAGTCAATGCCTTTTGAATATCACACACACTTCACATTGCATGCTTGGATGAATTTTCACACTGAATTTACATTTATGTGATGATAAAAGATAATTAATATATATTGTTGTATATTGATCCTCCTACAGCTAATAATTTTTTGGGGAAATTGCTGAATAATTAATTTTAGTAAAAATCATAATACACTCATAACTTAAAGGTGAGTATTTGTGTACTTTTTTGATAATGCATGGCAAATGTTAGGGACTAACATAAGAAATGTGTTTCTGTGTTTATGACCAAAGTTCAATCAACAAATGTAAATAGGTTTCTCTAAATACATGTTTGGCTCACCTCTGGTAGCGTGACCTAAGCAACCAGGCAAATCACACAGAAATAATTAATGTTAATGTACTATGCCAGGAATGCGTTAAACAAATCAATAAACGTTTAGGGTCTGATTAAACCAAGGTAATTTACGCTCAAAGATTTCCACCTGTCTCCTGAGTATAGATAAAGGGCCTGATTTAGAGTCTGGTGGAGCGGTTACTCCATCACAACAGTGACCGATATCCCGTCCGCTGAAATATAAATCCTAAGAATATAATTGGATCTATATTTCGGAGGACAGGATATCCGGTACCGTTATGATGAAGTAACCCCTCTGCCAAACTCCAAATCAGGCCCTAAGTTATTGAGAATTCACAAATATGTCCATGGCTACTCCTAGGAAGCTATGACCATCACAGATTTTCTAAGAATGTCCCTGAAAAATCCTTTGGGGAATTCCATTGTCACCATAGGAAATGCACACATCTCTATCTTTGCTCATGACGACATCCCAAGAAAGTGCCTTGGCATTGGCAACTTTTTGTTTTATCCAGGGGAAAAATGTTTTTTTCCCTTGGGAAATCACTCCTTTCACCCCCGTCAACTTTGGATGATTTCTGCCAGACATAAGTAAATGTCCAACTATTTATAGGGTTGGAATGAAGCAGAAAAAGTATGTTTGTGAATAGGCACAAACAAGTACCTTTGTGGGTGCGTGCAAACTTTCAAGTGAGTATGTTTATTCACATGAACATATTTGTGAGACTGAGGGCCAGATGCGCTAAAATGCAATTTTGCATTTCCCAAATAGCGACTTCATAGAAATCGCTAATTAGGAAATTCAAAATGCTATGTACAAAGATACTGATTTCCTAATAGCCATTCCTACAAATTAGGAATGGCTATTAGAAATAGCAAATTACAAATCTCATGCCATTTGAGACAATGAACCAGTTTTGCATTTCCCAAACTGCTATTTCTTATTAAAATATCGATATTTGGGAAATGCAAAACCAAGGATGGCTATGGGCCCAAGAGGTATGTGTGTGCTCTAATGCACTTAAAAAAAAACATCTTAGGGTGCTTTTTTAAATTGCACATGGTTACCATTAACTTAAAGTCAATGGTAATTGTATTTCCTAAAAGCTCATTTTGCATTTAGGAAATGCTTTGTACATGTGCCAAGAAATCGCAAATATGAAATCCCTATTGGCCTTTTCCTATTTAGGGGTCTATTAGAAATGGATTCTTTGGTTGGCAGTCAGGTTACGCCCTGCCCAATCAAGAACCCTCACTCAAGTCAGGGCAAAGGAGAAACACACCTCATTAACCCCCGCTTACCCCCTTGTTAGCTTTGCACAAGTAGAAAGACTTAACCCAGAAGCAATGTGTAGAATATTTGTACCAACATACACAGTAATACAGTGAAAGCACTACAAAATGGACACCACACCAGTTTAAAAAAAAGGTAATATTTATCTAAATCAAATAAGACAAAAACGACAAAAATCCAACATACACAAATCAAGATATGAATTTTCAAAAGAATAAGGGGGTCATTCTGACAAGGTCAACGACCGCGGGAGCACCGCCAACAGGCTGGCGGTGCTCCCAAGGGCATTCTGACCACGGCGGTATGGCCGTGGTCAGAAACGGAAAACCGGCGGTTTTCCGCCGGTTTTCCGCTGCCCTGAGGAATCCTCCATGGCGGCGCAGGGATTCCGACCCCCTCACCGCCATCCTGTTCCTGGCGGTTTTGACCGCCAGGAACAGGATGGCGGTGAGGGGTGTCGTGGGGCCCCTGGGGGCCCCTGCAGTGCCCATGCCAATGGCATGGGCACTGCAGGGGCCTCCGTAAGTGGGCCCCAAAAAGATGTTCATTGTCTGCCATGCAGACACTGAAAATCGCGACGGGTGCAACTGCACCCGTCGCACCCTTCCCACTCCGCCGGCTCCATTCGGAGGCGGCTTCCTCGTGGGAAGGGGTTTCCCGCTGGGCTGGCGGGCGGCCTTCTGGCGGTCGCCCGCCAGCCCAGCGGGAAACACAGAATTACTGCGGCGGTCTTCTGACCACATAGCGGTATTCTGTTGGGGGAACTTTGGCGGGCGGCCTCCGCCGCCCGCCAAAGTTGTAATCACCCCCTAAGAGTCTTACTCCATAGAAAACAATGGAAACGTTGATTTTACACAAAGTACCTGGTTTGTGTCAAAAATAAAGCCACATGGAAATTCTTCTCAAGCAGGAATGTAGAACAAAGTTCAGTCTTTGTCCTCTTTCACAGGTAGAAGCAGCAACTGCAGGATAGCCCAGCAAAGCAATTTCACAGGTAGGGGCAGCACTTCTCCTCACCTCTTCAGCTCTTCAGCTATTCTCCTTGGTAGCGGTTCCTCTTGAAACCAAAAGTGATTGAGAAGAAATCTGATTTTCAGAGGTTTTGGGTCCAGTACTTATACCACTTTCTTTTTCTGAAGTTGGCAAACTTCAAAGGAAAGTCTCTGTTGTTTGCAAGATCCTGCCTTGCCCAGGACTGGTTCCAGAAACACACCAGGGGGTTGGAGACTGCATTGTGTGAGGGCAGGCACAGTCCATTCAGGTGTAAGTGACCACTCCTCCCTCCACTTCTAGCTCAGATGGCCCATCAGGATATGCAGACTACACCCTAACTCCCTTTGTGTCACTGTCTATAGGGAATTCACAACAGCCCAACTGTCAGTCTGACACAGACAGGGAATCCACCTACAGGCAGAGTCACAGAATGGTTTAAGCAAGAAAATCCCCAATTTTAAAAAGTGGCATTTTCAAACTAACAATCCAGAAACCAGCTTCACTAAAAAAGTATTTTTAAAATGTGAGTTCAGAGACACCAAACTCTGCATTTTTATCTGCTCCCAAAGGGAACATGCACTTAAGTATTATTTAAAGGCAGCCCCCATGTTAACCTATTGGAGAGATAGGCCTTGCAACACTTAAAGCTGAGTTTAGCAGTATTTCACTGTTAGGACATGTAAAACACACTAGTATATGTTCTACTTTAAACATACACTGCACCCTGCCCATGGGGCTACCTAGGGCCTACCTTAGGTGTGCCTTACATATAGAAAAAGGGAAGGTTTAGGCCTGGCAAGTGGGTACACTTGCCAGGTCGATTTGGCAGTTTATAACTGCCCACACAGACACTGCAGTGGCAGGTCTGAGCCATGTATACAGGGCTACTCTTGTGTGGAACAACCAGTGCTGCAGGTCCACTAGTATCATTTGATTTACAGGCCCTGGGCACCTTTAGTGCACTTTACTAGAGACTTACTAGTAAATCAAATATGCCAAACTGGGATAAGCCAATTACACATACAGTTTACACAGGAGCACTTGCACTTTAGCACTGGTCAGCAGTGGTAAAGTGCCCAGAGTACCAAAAACAGTGAAAACAGAGTCCAGCACACAGTAAAAACATGGGAAGTAGAGGCAACAAAAGCCAGGGGAGACCACGCGAAGGATGCCAGGTCTAACAGAGAGTTACAAAATGTGATTTCTATAGGGTAGAAATCACATTTTGTGATTCCCTAAAGGCCTTTGTGATCGGACAGTTAAGAAATGCAAATGGCCTTTGTACATCTGGCCCTGAATCTTTTCACAAGTGTAAAACCACCTTTCGAAGCATTCAAAATGATTCTACACTCAATGCCTAAAAAGTGCTACTTATAAATTAAAGATTAAATTAATGAAAACTGTACGAAAGAAAATTAATGGTGAAGCAAGCCATAATCGAGCATATAAAAAAATGAATATGAATGGTCAAATGTGTTATTATAAAACTAAAAGAGTTACAACATTTTTGAAGTATCTTGTATAACTGTGACCTACACTTAACTACACTTGGAGCTGGTCTTTGAGCATTCATGGTCTGATACAATATGGGATTCATTTGCATTCAGAAAAGGTAAGAGAGTTTGACATGACTTAGTAGAAGAAATATGTAAGCTGTGTACCGACTGATTTCAAGAAGGTCAGGTTCTATTAACGTGCGTTCTTCTTGGGAAATCCAGGTTAAAACAACCTTAGTGGACCAAAGTCACTTCACATGATCACAAAATCAAGCAGACGTTTCGCTTCGATGCTGATCCCCTCCAGGTTCCCTTGTTCGAAATGTAAAAATAACGAAAAGCAGGTTTCCCTTCATCATTTTTTCTTGTGAGTTTGCCAACTTGGAGACAAAATTGCAACTGTATCTCTATCAGAGATTGTAGTCCACAGAACAGCTGCTTTCTGCTCAAAACTTGTATAAATTGAGTTTAGTATTATAGGCCTCCAGTTTACTTGGAATGTCACACAGATCAACAGTGCGATGTGATCACAATAATGATATAGTTTACTTCCTCTTTAGGGGTTTGCCTACTTTGCAGACATTTGCCTCTGTTTAACCCATTAGAATACATAACTGGTTGTTTTGCCTAGGGGACATAGGAGGAAGAAGCTCATGGAAATTAAGATAATTTTTGTATTATGTGCTCCCGCAGAAAACGTGAATCTGTCAGCAATGTTCAAGGTCCAACACAATGCAGAGGTCATTTAATAAAAATATATAGGAAAAGACTATGGGCCTCATTCTAACCTTGACGGGCGGCGGTTGCCGCCCGCCTGGCGGGAACCGCCAGATGGCCGCTCCGCTGTCGAAAGACCGCTGGGGCCATTCTGACTTTCCCGCTGGGCCGGCGGGCGCTAGCCAAAATAGCGCCCGCCGACCCAGCGGGAAAGCGGCCTGCAACACTGAAGCCGGCTCCGAATGGAGCCGGCGGTGTTGCAGGTGTGCGACGGGTGCAGTAGCACCCGTCGCGCTTTTCACTGTCTGCTAGGCAGACAGTGAAAAGCTTAATGGGGCCCTGTTAGGAGGCCCCTGCACTGCCCATGCCAGTGGCATGGGCAGTGCAGGGGCCCCCAGGGGCCCCAGGACACCCGTTCCCGCCATCCTGTTCCTGGCAGTGAAAACCGCCAGAAACAGGCTGGCGGGAAGGGGGTCGGAATCCAAGCAGCGCTGCCATGGAGGATTGGCCCAACCGGGGTTGATCCGGCGGGAAACCGCCGGACCCGGTTTTCTGACCGCGGCTTTACCGCCGCGGTCAGAATGGCCCAGGAAGCACCACCAGCCTGTTGGCGGTGCTTTCCGTGGTCCGCGGCCCTGGTGGTTTTTACCGCCAGGGTCGGAATGAGGCCCTATCTTTTTATGTGCGGAGATCTCTGGCCCTAATTTGGAGTCTCTGCAGTTGTAAACTTACCATTAAATAGGAGTTTGTGAATAGGAAACAAATAGTAAACTTATACAACGTTGTAAATTTACATTTGTGAATCGGGATTTAGGACTAAATCACATTCCATGTATATGGTTTCCATTGTTTGCTTAATGTGGAGCATCAGTGCTAACAAATTAGGTATTAAAGGAATAACAACATATTTACAGAGTTAGTTAGTAGTACTCTGGGGTTAATAGTCGTTTTCTATGGTAAGGTTTAAATAGTTCTAAATTTTGCCCAAAATGAGTGCCTTTTCAAATGTAGCAGTTATTGTAGGGCATGAGATGTTTCTGGACAGAGGCCATCAGACACAGTGTCTGCCTCCATAGCCTATAGATTAGTAATGCACACCTGAAATATATTTGTGATATTGTACTTCCATTTTATAGTTCTGCGAGCAAAGCTATTCGGGTTTAAGTGTATGCAATGAGTAATTGTGTTCTAAGCAAAATCTGCTTTTGTATTTGATTTGTACATTATTCAGGTACTTTTTTTAAATTCATTTTTGAATAAGGAAAATAAAAGTGTTAGAGGTATGTATTCTCAGTGTGTACAGAGGTGTTTATAGCTTTAGTCCTTATATACTGGGTCACCAGATCACCAAATCTTTAGACAGCTCAAGAGTTAGGAATATAACAAGCTTGCGAGATCCTGGGAGTCGACAAGCCTACGAGGTGGAGACGCGCTGAGCGTGCCCAGAGCATCCAGAGGTGAGGTGTTAAGGAGAAGCAGAGAAGTAGGGCAGCAAGGAAGCAGGGCAGGAAGGGCAGAGGCCTTTACAGGTCACAGCACAGGCAAAAGTGGGTTTGAATGAGGGTGGGAGGCATCTTTACCACAGGCATTTGGCGTTGGTTCAGCAGATAACGCAGACAGGTGCTCACTTATGTGTCTGGTTTAGGGATCGCGTAACTCGTGTCCCTGGACCAGGTGGTTCTAGCTTCCCACACCACCTCCGAAGCCTCCTTCAAGAGACCTAAAGAACTGTAACCTCATGCAACTAAACACTGCCAAGCACAGATCTGACTGGCCCTAAATTTTGCATTTCATGATCTTTACGACCTTCAAGACTTTCAACACTACTCTACTTTACGGTTCTATGACCCTACAAATCAAGGGTGGAACTGAGTAAGAGACAACATCATAAATAGTACCAGAAAATTCTTAAGAAAATAGGCTCCCAAGCAGTCCAACAGAGCCCCTTAATCTGTGACAAGCGAAGTCGCTACTTCTGCACTCCTCTCACTGGAAACTATTCAAGTCTAAACAAGATCCCCTTTCTACTTTCAGTCCATCATACATCAGGATGAGACAAACCAGATCAAAGAGCAGAGCCCTCATCCTCATTGACTAAAAGCTATTGGAGGAGCACTTCTATGACATCTGACAGTACATCCAGCACAATCAGGGGACTAAAGACACGCATGAGGTCAAGGAAGGCTTTTTATAGTGATGGTCAGGGCCAGCTTTAGAGCTGGTGGATGCCTGTGCCACAGTGTTTTTTGGCGCCCCCCACCTCATTACCACCTCCTCGGATTCACCCACTACCACCCAGCAAATTTGCCCCTCATCTCTCCATAGCCCCCCTTTCACATACGTTCATTTGTTTTAAAGCGCTTGTAAAGGCTGACTTTACTAATCCACTCAGCTATCCACATAAAATACAGTTCTGTTCTTTACAGCAGGCACTTTAACCCTATGTACTACTTTATGGAGAACTAAAGCTGCCACTAGACAAAACTCCCATCTCTCTCCCTAGCAGGAACATTAATCACAAGAAGTATCTTGACATTTTAATTGTTTCCCGAAGGCTGGACGCACAAGGAACGTTTCAGCAGGTGCTTTTGAATTGCAAGTTTTGTAAGTATTTGGTAAACACAGCGTCCCCCTGAGGTCAGCACTCCCAAATCCAGGTCAGAACCTGGTGCTGCCGCACTGCTCGCACCGCCCTAAAGCCGGCCCTGGTGATGGTGATGTAGCTGACATATTTCCCTGTTTCATCACTTGTGACAGACTCTGTGGCGTATGACAATTTGGAGCCTATAAATAAATAGCCCACTCCAACTACCTTCAGGAACTGCTTAATATTTAAAGCTGAGATACATAGGGACTGTTCACAATCAATCGCTAATCTTAGCTTTCTCATTCAAACGTCATCTGACATGCACCTAATAGCATCTGAAAAAAGTAAGCACAATGCAGACCAATCAAGCATTACTCTGGGAACTGAGGACACAATATCACCAACAAGAGGGAGTGAAACTAAGGGCGGCACTCATTGAACGTCCAAACCAGGAACAGACTATGCAAATTGGTGAACAACTAATCATTTGTAACAATGACAACATTAATTCTTCTCTCTCACTGCACACTCCCTGCCGGGAGTGTCAATGATGACAAATCACTCGCTAAAAGGGAACATTCACCAATGAGTGAAACTACCACACCTATAAAAAAAAAGCTGGGCAATCATCTTGAAAGTGGACAGCACAGAACCATCCAACCAAAGCTTGGAATCATGTCAAACAATTAAACAAACAGCAACACCTAGTAAAAACAACTGCAGGCACGCTGTAAAGGCATCAACACTGCCTGAGATGACAGTAACAGCTACTGCCTTCCAAACAGGCACCTTGAACTCAATAACCATGCTTTTGACCGCAATTGTGGAATCATTAAACCTGCAGATACTGAAGAAGGAGATACAAATTGATATCCTGTCAAGAATTGTGACACAGCTGCATTAACTTGACTATAAGGTATCAAGCTGCTTTCTCCCCATTCTTGCAGTAGATTGTTTTTGTAGTGACATAATGGAGAAACTGGGGACATTAACCAGCATCTTACAAACAATGATCATAGACTGCCTGCAAATCGTGAAGGACATGAGACCACAAGCTATGGCTCACCTTCCATTAAACCATTAACCTGATAAATACGCACCAAAGTCTCAAGGGTCAGATAATAAACTTCAATTAACAACCAACATTGTAGCCAACATAGCTTTAAGCACTCCGAAAGTCGGGGCTTTATTCAATAGAATCAGTTTTTTTACTCAACAGAAGCTTCTGAAGATAAACCTCAGGATTGGGATCTCCTACAAAAAAAGTTTGGCAATTTATCAAGAAAGAACAAAAAAGGCTAATAAAACCAGTGGCGGCTGGCAGCTTTAGGGGGGTGGGGGGAGGGGGCGGGTGGGAAGCACACACACACACGCTCATTCTTTCACACACAGACACGCACGCACGCACATCCATTAACAGCACTCATAACATTCAAACATGCATGCATGCACCAAACACACACACACACACACTTACCTTCAGCCTCCAGGTCCCAGGAGGGAGGGTTGGGACTGCTGCCTTCCCTGCCAGTGAGGGAAGGCAGCAGTCCCAGCCTCGTTACAGAGTCGGATGGGGTCAGTGAGACTGCTGACCCCACCTCACTGTCGCGTAGGCTCTCATTATTCTAATGAGACTTCTGGATTTTGAGCGGCAGAATCGCCCATGGTGTGGGAGACTAAATCCTACCCACTGCGGGTGACACCTGTCGCTCCAATCCGGGTTTTGCTCCGGCCAACTAGCAGTGCCTCATTTCTACCCAAAGATAGTGATGACTGGGCAGCTGAGCGCATGACATACTTGGCTTCTCAGGGAAGTTGTGGTCACTCAGGTCTCATCCGTTTCTCTCATTTACAATCCAGTCTCATATATAAATGACAAACGGAAGCAGTATACGTTTCAATAATGAGTTTAATAAAATGATTGCATCTTAGATAGAAAAGCGTGAGCTGCAATAACCAGGACAACACAACATGACAGTATTAAAATTGTGACAGGAAGAGTGAAGCATAAAAACAACGCTATCCTATTGTCACTATAATCGATGGACTAATTCCTACCTAGGTCATGATCGAGCACAGCATGTTAAGCTCTAATTCTGCCCTTCAGGTTCCCTTGGGAAGACATCAACCTCCATACCTGAGCAAAGGCCTGCGGTCTGTGTTAGCATCTGTAGCGAAGCATTCAGCAATCAGCATACAGTCGGTGTTCACTGGCTGGAATCTCCCTCTAACGTGTAAGGGACAAGGAAGTGTTTTTTATAACAACACAACTGATGTTCTGAGAAAATGTCCCTACTGAAGGATGTGTATTTTCTACGAATGTTGGAGACTAAAGTTCTACTACGTTCACCGGCAATGTACCGTGCAGTAGCCTTGGAAGAAGCACAGAGTGATCAAGAATGTCTTGTTTGAGAACAGAGTGCTGGCCTAGGCAAAAACAGTTAGATACACGGAAAATAAAACAAGACCGTAAAAATGGTTATTGTAACAATAATAAAACGACATGGAATAAAATATATCTAGGTTAAAGTGAACAGTGGCCAAGTGTGTTAAAATAACATGCATGGAGCTATAACTAAAATGGGCTTAAACCTGAAGCGCCCAGGTCAAAGTCAATGGGTGACTCTTTCCTCGTCACCCAGGGGAGGGCCTCGAGGCACCTTTGCTGAGCCGAGGAGGTCACGCCCATAGCAGCTGTAACCTCCTCAGCCCAGCAAAGTTCAGCTCAGGCAGCCAGGAGTCTGCGCAAGTCGCGCATGTCTCACTCCTGGCTGTCTGAGCTGAAAATGAAGAGTGTCTGTCAGGTTGACCTTTTATTCAGCCTGACAGACACTCTTCATGGGGGGGCAAAAGATAGGGGGGCATGGCCCCTCCACCCTAAAGGACAGGCCACGCCTGAATAAAACTCTTCAAAAAAGGCAAAATCGAATCTCACTGTAATATCGCAACTTTCTTCTCTACCTCATCTGAGAACAATAAGGGACCTGGAAAGAACGCTAAAATCTCAAGCCAATTCCTAAACCTTACATCCAAGTGTAATACCGTCCAACAATACATTTTGCTACTAATTCTGAAACTCCACTGATGAGTACTTATCCGACTGCCGAAAATGTGGAAACAAACCTCCAGATTGGAGACCTTCAACAAATGGAAAATCACAACGTTGCCTCTCTCAATGGCTTTCCGATATGAAGCAGTACTGGCCACCCTCTAGACAAGAGGCCCAGCAACCATGTCTAAGCAGTGAAAAAACTACTTGTGGTTGATGAAATAGAAGGCGACCTAGGACAAGTATAGCAGGAGGCCTTAAAGCTATCTGGCAGCAGTCCAGATGAGATTGAGAAAGTACTAACTACCACCACTCCTTGGGGAACTGTGTCATGTATTGCAGCACCTCCACGAGCTAAGATTAATGAAGACCCAAATAAAAAAGTTATACTGGTTACTGAAATTAATTTAGATTATGGCGCTGACCTTGCCACAAAGCGGTTCAGCAATGAAGTCTTAGATCAGCCAAAGTAATCAGAACTCAGACCACGGTTGTCTGATTGTAATAACCAGCAGCAAATGTAAGGAGTTCCCATTAACTCTTCAGTACTTTTCTGACCTCTATATAACAGTCAGGACCCTCAAAGGATATTAAATTGGGGAATAATCCTGCATCTATTTCCTGCTATTTACAAATTAAATCATGTGGTATTGACTGTGTTGCTTTTTTGGAGGGGCCAAACAATGTTCTAAAGTTGAATTTAGGTCTAATAAAAATCACTTGCTATAAGGAAGACATTTCCACCCTTATTAAGGCTCATCAACCAATAATTCTTGAGTTGGGTATTGATATTCAGCAAGAAGCTGAAGCCAAATATCCATTACCCCATAGGCAATTAAGTCTATAGGAAGTCAGCCCCTCTCAGTGTCAAAATTCAAACCTGTAAGTGATGTCATCAGTGATTTCATTATTGATGTCAATAAACATGTCATGAGTCATGTAATATGTGAGGTCATAAGCACTGCATACCAAATCATAAGGGAAATGAAAACAGCCACGTTTAGTAAAACAAAATAGGTTTGACTGACATTTAAGATTTAAGATGTCCCGGCCGATTGTTTCAGCGTTGAAAGGAGGTGTAAACAAAGCTTCTGAAACAGAAATGATCAATAGAATGTGGAACCAATCAAACTTTCACCCCTGTCACAGATTTGGGTTTAATCAACCAATATTTTTGTTCAACACAATACCCCAGTTTGGGCCCAGCCATATGCAAATCAGTCTTGACCCTCTTCCCCAGGGAAACAGTCCAGCCCGAACAGGCAGGCCAGGTCCATCCTGGACCAGAAACAAGCATCCTGGGACCGGTTTCAGGGTATCACCCTTCATCAGCTAGGCTAGCTTGAATCCAGTGGCATAGTGATCCATGGCACATGTCTGGGCATACCCGGCGCACTTAGGTTGACAAAAGCAAACACACACAAATGATGGACGAAATGTGGAACAAATCAAAAATTCCCCCCCAGTCACAGATCTGGGTTTAATCCTTCAATTCTTTTGCTCACCACGCCACCCCAGTTTGGACAAAGCTATATGCAAATCAGTCTTGTCCCTGCACCCCATGAAACATTCCAGTCTGAACTGGCAGGCCGGGTCCATCCTGGACTGGAAACAAGCATCCTGGGACCGGTTTCAGGGTATCATGCTTCATCAGCCATGTTAGCTTGAATCCAGTGGCATAGTGAGCCCGTGACCCACAGCTGGTCATACTCGGCACACTTAGAGTGACAAAAGGAAACAAACACAAATGATGGACGGAATGTGGAACCAATCAGAAATTCACCCCTCAGGCACAGATCTGGGTTTAATCCATGATTTCATGTGCTCACCACGTCACCCCAGTAAACAAAGCTTCTACTCCTCCATGTCATTTTCTTGATTTTAGGAACATTGACTATTCTGGAGGCTGCAGAGCGCAAATATTTTCTCTGAACATACTAGGAGACTTTCTGCTTCAGGCACTCAGGGCCTATACCAAACAAAGATTTATGTCCCAAGCAGAGTGCCTTAAAAGCTACTCTTTGTTTGACTGGGAGCCAGAGGAGCTCCGCTAATGCCTCAGCGACAAACTTCAACGTAGGGATTCTCTTAAGGAGACAGGCCACTGCATTCTGCAGTATCTGAAGCTTCTTAAGTGATCGCTGATAAATGCCCAAATATAGGGCACTACAATTATCCAGCCTGAACAGAACCAATCCAGTGACTACTGACTTCTGCAAACCAAATGGAATAAAAGACAGGATTTATCTCTGAGTTTTCAGCAGAAAACAACGAGATGAAGTAAGTTTATTAATCTGGTCTATAAACGATAGTCTGGAGTCAAACATCCCCACCAGATTCTAGATGTTAGGCTCTGGAGTAGGGGGAAGGCCTAGTGTCTGAGACCACAAAGATTGGTTTCAAAAAGTCGTGTTCTTGTCAAAATGAAGAACCTCAGTTTTATCCGTGCTCAGCTTGAGGCTGTTGTTGCTTATCCAGTTCACAACTGCACTATTAAAACAGTGCATGGTCTTGGTTACATCAATGAAGATTGACACTAAAATCTGCGTATTGTATGTTACTGGCAAGAAGCCAAATGAACTGATTAGTCAGGTCGGGGGCACATACATTTTGAAGAGTGTCAGGCTAAGTGATGACCCCTGAGGGACACCACATGGTAAAGAAAAAGGCTTTGATACAAAATCCCCCAGGGCAACCAATTGCTCTCTGTCAGAGAGGAATGAACGTAGAAGATTAAGAGCTGATTCATCAATCCCAATGTCCACTAGGTGCTCCAACAGGATAGAATGACTCACAGTCCGAAGGCTGTGGATAGGTCCAACAGAATCACTGCAGCATTCCCTATGTTATCCAAAATAGTTCTTAGCTCCTCAGTAGCAATTAACAAAGATGGCTCAGTGCTATGGTTTGGTCTAAAGCCTAATTGTACACTACCCAGTTTTATATAATGATTCAAAAACTCTACTAGTGCAGTGTTCATGTGCTTTTTGAGGATTTTCACTGCAGAAGGAAGACACAAGATAGGGCAATTTTTTTTCCTCAGTTGGGTCCAGAGAGGGTTTCTTAAGTAGAGGTAGAACAGCAGCCTTTTTCCACTCAGAAGGAAAGTGACCATTGTTGATAACGGTATTAAGAAGAATAGTTAAGCGGAGAGTCTACTGTCCCTGCTACATCAAGTAGAAGTTTTGGCAGGCAGGGATCAGACTGGGCTCCTGACTTCGTATGTTTAAGCTGGTAAGAGGAGGAAAATTGCAAACTGAGGTTTAATTGGGTGTCATCCAATCTACCCCAGGAGTCATAATTGTAACAGTACAGCTAGCTCCCTGGGGCAAAAATAGGCTCAGGAAGGAGATCTGCGTGCCCCCTCCCGTTATAAAAACACAGACCTGGAGGATGGGGTCCACAGGGCCTTTTTAAGGCTCTGGGAGGAGGGATGTATGGTTCCCTGTCCTCTAAATTAACAGTTTGAGCCCTGGGGCATGGAGTAACCAGGGCTGAAAATGGCTCAGGGAGGAGAGTTGGTCACCCCCCTCTCCATGTTAAATTGATTGGGCCTGGGAGGATGTTGTCCCCGGAGCTGAAAAGAGCTTGGGGGGGGGAACGCACCCCTGCTCCATAAAAAATATACCTAACTCCAGAGAATGGGATCCCTGGGGGCTATAATAGCCCCCTCACCCTTTAAATTAGATATAGTCCTGGGAGATGAGGTCCCCAGGGCCTGATGAGGCTTGGGAAGGGAGAGCATGAGCCCCCACTCCCCTGTCAATATATAAATACAGCCATAGGGGATGGTGTCCACAGGGCCTAATCATGCTTGGGAAGGGGGCCGTGTGCCCCCCCCCTTTAAAAATAAAAAAGCCCTGAGGGAATGGGTCTCAAGGGCCTAATGAGGCTCAGGGAGGGGGGTGGGCTCTCCCCTTTAAAAGACATAGGCCCTCATTACAACTCTGGCGGTCAGTGATAAAGTGGCGGTAATACCACCAACAGGCTGGCGGTAAGTACTGCTAAATTATGACCATAGCGGTGAGAACTCAGCTAGACAGCCACTTTTCCACACCGACTGCCAGGGCAGAAACAACAGCCACCTCAGAGGTAGCCACCTATGGCCAGACGGAAGTCAATGTTCCGCCCACCATATTATGACCCTGGAAACCGCCACTTTTTCCGGGCAGTACCAACGACATCAAAAGCCTGGTGGAAACACTGCCCAGAAGGAAAAGGACTCACCTTTGGAGACATAGGGAAGAATTACGCCGCCATGGAGCCCGAGAAGCAGATATTTTCAATGATCTTCTACGTCCTGCTCCACCACGAACACCAATGACGGAGAAGACGATCACCGTGAGTACAGCCGCCTAGCACACGGGGGGAGGAAAAAGAGAGTGACACACACACGCTCAACACCCCCCCACCCCCAACACCATACACACAATCAGATGCATTAATAAAACATATTTACCCTGTACCCCTGAGGAATAATGCAAGGACAACAGGAATGTGACAAAGTGAGTGTAATAAGATCAACACAGTAGAAAAACGAAAATGTTATGCAACTGATATATACATATGTACAGTTCAAGGGACACTGCCCAGTCCTCATTGTGCCTGGGCCACAGGGCCGCAGGCCAAAGTCCAAGGCCCCACTTGTCACCTGCACAGAGAGAACACTGCAGGGGCATCAGTTGGAAAATAGGCAGGCACCTCAGGGGGATGGGGAACGGGTGCACCTCAGCCGGCAGATGGAACAAGACCACTGGTTCTGGAGGGGGCAACATGCCCCGTGCTTGATCCTGGTGATTGCAAGGCCACAGTCTCTCAAGTGAGTGACTTGCCCACTGGCTCTGGAGGGGGCATTGTGCCCTATGCTTTTCATCCTGAGGAGGCTAGGGTTGGTGGGTGTCTGACTCACTGGTTCTGGAGGGGGCATCGTGCCCTGTGCTCTTCATCCTGGGGAGGCTGGGGTTGGTGGGTGTCTTACTCACTGGTTCTGGAGGGAGCATCGTGGCCTGTGCTCTTCATCCTGGCGAGGCTGGGGTTGGTGGGTGTCTGACCCACTTGTTCTGGAGGGGGCATAATGCCCTGTGCTCTTCATCCCAGGTCACAGTCTCACAGGTGGGTGTCATTTCCACTGGATTTGCAGGGGGCAGGCCACACAGCAGCCCATGGAGGCAGGACTACATACCGTCCACCGGCGGTGATGGCTGCTCAGTGGTGGAAGTGGTGCTGCTGCAGCCGCTGGCGGGGGAGGCTCCAGCCCATCCCCTGCAGACTCAGATGGCTGCCCACTGGTGGTGGTGCTGCTGCTGCTGGTGGTGGGGGGAGGCTCCAGCCCATTGCCTGCAGCCTTGGATGGTTGCCTACTGGTGGTGGTGCTGCATCTGCTGGTGGGGGGAGGCTCCAGCTCATCCCCTGCAGCCTCGGATGGCTGTCCACTGGTGGTGGTGGTGCTGCTGCTCATGGGGGGGAGGCTCCAGCCCATCCCCTACAGCCTCGGACGGCTACCCACTGGTGGTGGTGGTGGTGCTGCTGCTGCTGGTGGTGGGGGGTGGAGGCTCCAGCCCATCCCCTGCAGCCTCAGACGGCTGCCCACTGGTGGTGGTGGTGCTGCTGCTGGAGGTGCTGCCGCTGGTGGTGGGTGCTCCGACTGAGTCCTTGCACCAGGCCCCTTGTCCATCATGCCAGCTGGTGCTGTCTCCTTGCTCTTCCTGGCAGCAGCTGGTGCTGGCTCCTTGCCCTTCCTGGCAGCTGCTGGGGGTGGCTCCTTCCCTTTCCTGGCAGCAGCTGGCTCCTTGGTCTTCCTGCTGGCAGCTGGCGCTGGCTTTTTAGTCTTCCATGTGGCAGCTGGGACAGGTACCCTTTCCTTGAAGCTCTCTGGTGCAGGCTCTTTTAACCTCTGCACAGGTGCCCTGGATCCTTTCACCCCATGAGTGGGTGTGGAGACTACTGGGTCTGTGGACTGGGTGGCTGAGGTGCTTGCCTGGGTTATTGCCACCCTGGCCAGATGTATAGGACGGGGGAGGGGTAGGGAAGAGGTCAATGGTGTGCAAGAAAAGCTTCTTAGGGACATCGGGTGGGAAGAGGAAGAAGGTTTGGGAGTGGAGGAAGAGGGAGTGGTTGTAGGTGGTGTCTTTCTGCTGTGTTTGGGTGCAGGTGCATGGGCTGGATGCTGTTAGGAGGAGGATGGCTGTTGGGTGTCTAAGTGCTTGCGTTTGTGTACCTTGGGAGGGGGGACAGACACAGTGGGGAAGACACAGGGGTCGTGTGCATGGCTGATGTGGAGGTGTCTTCCACTGAGGTGTGTGTTCTGTTAGGTGTGGTGGTGATGCTGGTAGTGAGTGGCTGAGGATGTAGTGCATGCAGGTGTGAGTGTAGATGGAATTGGGAGGGAGGTGGAGGAGGAGGAGGAGGTGGACACAGTGGAAATAGTGGATGTTGGTATGTCTGCATCTGGATGGTGTTTGTGTGAGTGCCTGTGACATAGTGTGTGGTGCTTGTGTTTGCCTATGCCACTCTTGTGTGTTGTCTTGTGTGCATGATCGTCTGCCTGTGTGCTTGGGACAGGTTGGGGTTGAGAGGAATAGGATTGGGAAGAGGAGGTTGGAGGGGGGAGAGTGGACACAAGGACAATGGCTGCCATCAGAGAGGAGGCCAGAGCCTGGAATGATCTCTGTTGGGCCGCCAATCCAGTGTGAATGCCCTCCAGGAATGCATTAGTCTGTTGCATCTGGGCTGCCAGCCCCTGGATGGCACTCACAATGGTTGACTGCCCTACAGAGATGGATCTCAGGTGGTCAATAGCCTCCTCACTCAGGGCAGCAGAGCTAACTGGGGCAGGGCCTGAGGTGCCTGGGGCAAAGGAGATGCCCACCGTCCTGGGTGAGAGGGCATGGGCAACTCGATGAGAGGCTGCTGGGAGGTCGGTGCTGGTACGGGGGTGGCGGCTGTAGCTGAGGTAGGCACAGAGGTGTCTGCCAACACCAGGGAGCTTCCATCGGAGGAGGTATCTGTGTCTGAACTGTCCCCTCCAGTCTCCTCCGTGGTGCTCCCCTCGCCCTCCGTCCCATTGGTGCCCTCACCGTCGGGGGACTCTGCCTCCTGGGTCCTGTGGGATGCAGATGCCTCTGTCGCTGGTGCCTCTGCTCCTCTGCCAGATTATGCTAATGCACATAAGGACAGGGTGACAAAACAAAAAGGAGGGTGTAAGAGACAAAGGGTACACTGGGTCAATGGCTGCACCAACACCACCTTTGGCATACAAAGCACACTCACACACACACAGGGAACAGCCCTACGCACTATGCATTGCACTACCAGTTATAATGCTAGCCACCAAGGCATGGGGAGGAGCACACAGCACCAAATGCAGCACACCTGGGACCCAGACAGCCCTGACCAGTTGTGGATGCCTACTAGCTAGGTAGCAGAATTATCACTTCAGAACCCTAGCCAACATGGGGTCAACTCTGCAATGTCAGGCAAGGCCTAGGGCCACCCACTGACAGACATCCCCCACCCAGGTACCACCCTACCATGTGTTGGTTGTGATGATGGGCACTGTACTCACCCCCTTGTGGCTGCTGTGATGCCCCAAGCACCCATCCAGCTATGGATAGGCCACTGCCAGTATGCAGGCCATCAGGGGGGTCTGGGTTCGACGGGCACCCCCTCCTCATTGGGAGGCCATCCCCAGCTGGGCCTCCACCATCTTCTGTGCCCAGCGTTTCAGGTCCTCCCACCGTTTCCGACAGTGGGTGCTCTGCCTGTCCCTCCACACAGGACAGGTGGACACTATTTGGGGGGTCAGGCCCTGGACAACAACTGCACCACAGTTAGAAATTAGACATACAGGACAAATCCCACTTACCCATTACTAGTTAATATCATGCATTGTACTGTTGTGTCTCAAATGTTCAGTTTGTGACCGGCTACTCACTCTTTTGTCCCTTATTCTGCAACCACTGGGGATGAACAGGAGATGGAGACATACCCCAGTGTACAGATCCCTGGTGGACTTGGCAACAATGGAGGACAGGCACATTATTCTCACCTATAGACTGGACAGGGCCACAATCACAGAGCTGTGTGCCCAGCTGGAGCCTGACCTGATATCTTCTATTCGTCATCCCACTGGGATCCCCCCCACTTGTGCAAGTCCTATCTGTGCTCCATTCATGGCAACAGGTTCTTTCCAAGTGACAGTGGGCTTGGCAGCAGGAATGTCACAGCCATTGTTCTCAATAGTGCTGAGAGAAGTGGTGTCGGCCCTGATTAAACACATGTTCAGCTACATTTATTTTCCCCCAAGTGGAGGATTTGCCCTCAGTGAAAGCTGACTTCAATGTAACAGGAAATATCCCCAACGAAATTGGGGTGATTGGCGGAACTCATATTGCATTTATCCCCTTCCCCCAGCAAAATGAACAGGTGTACAGAAATCGTAAGAGTTTTCACTCCATGAATGTACAGATGGTGTGCTTGGCGGACCAGTACATCTCCCATGTCCCTGCTAAGTATCCTGTGCATGATGCCTTTATCCTGAGGAATGACAGCATCCCAATGTGATGGCCCAACTACAGAGGCACCGGGTGTGGCTAATAGGTGAGCCCTGGTCCCCACCCAGAAAATGTTGGTGTATGGGTATGGTGTGGGCCATATAGGATAGTGTGTGGCTAAATGTTGTCCCTCGATATTTGCAGGTGACTCAGGTTACCCCAACCTATCATGGCTACTGACCCCTGTGAGAAATGCCAGGACAAGGGCAGAAGAACGTTACAATGAGGCACATGGGTGAACAGGAAAGATAATCGAACGTACCTTTGGCCTCCTGAAGTCCAGGTTTCGGTGCCTCCATTCAACTGGTGGATCCGGTGCTACTCAGCCAAGAAGGTCTGCCAGGTAATCGTGGCATGCTGCATGTTGCACAACCTTTCCTTGAGACGCCATGAGCTTTTTCTGCAGGAGGAGGAGGCTGGAGATGCCTGTGTGCCAACAGTGGACCCTGTGGACAGTGAGAATGAGGAGGCAGAGGATGTGGATGAGGACAACAGAACAGCAGTGATACGACAATATTTCCAATGACACACAGGTAAGACAGTGTTACTTCACATTTCATTGACATTATTTAGATTATCTTTGGCACTGGCATGCTGTTATTTCCAACGTCTATGCCCACTCACTGTACCTTTTGGCAATTCATTTTGCAGATGTTGGTGCCCCACTATCATCCCTGGTGTGATCACTGCAGGACACTACAGGTCTTTCCTATGTGAACATTACTGTACAGTTAAATTGCAATGTTTGAACCTGGTTAAACAAATACATACTTAAAAAATCTTACACACTCTATACTTGTATTTTTTTCCAGAGGTCTTCATTGAGGTGGTAAGATATTGAAGGGCAAGTGCAAGGGATGGGGTGATGATGGAAGAACATCCAGGGTATAGTTCAAGTCTGTTTGTAGCACAGGTGCATAGTCCAAGGGGACATAGGAAGAGGAGCAATGGCAGTTCAAGGTGGACAGGGTGACAGAGTGGGACACAAGGGTGACAATCAGGGGAGTCTCATTTCCTGGCGGGGGTCTTGGCAATAGTCTCTGGCTTCTGCCTGGATCACAGGGAACGTTTGCAGGGTGGTCTTCGCTCTGCAGGGGGAGGGGTGCTGGTGGTCTGTGAGTCCTGTGGAGGGGCCTCCTGTCCACTAGCGGCAGCGGAGGTGGAAGGCAGTTCAGATTTCTGGCTAGTGGCAGGGGCCCGCTGTTTTGAGACTGCCTCCATCATGATGTTGGCCATGTCGGCCAGCACTGCTGCTATGAAGACCAGGGTGGTGTTGATGGCCTGCAAGACCTCCCTAATCCCCTGGTACTGTCCCTCCTGCAGCCGCATGTTCTCCTGCAGGTTGTCCGGGATCTGTCCCAGCGTATCCTGGGAATGTTGGTAGGCTTCCAGGATATTGGTCAGTGCCTCCTGGAGAGTCGGTTCTCTGGTCCTGTCCTCCCCCTTGCGCACAGCACTCCTCCCAGTTTCCCTGTTGGCCTGTGCCTCTGGCCCCTGAACGGTGTGCCCACTGCCACTGACCCCAGGTCCCTGATTGTCTTGGGTATGAGGTGTGCCCTGTGGTCCCTGTAGTGGTGGACACACTGCTGATTGACATGTCCTGGGGACAGAGATATGGGTATGCTTGGTGGGTGCTGTGGTGGTGTTTCCAAATGGGGGAGGCTCTGTGGTGGTGTGTGACTGTGCCTGGGTAACCGACTGTCCAGAGGTCCCTGATGGGCCAGGTTGGACATCCAGATCCAGGCGACCAGAGTTGCTGT
Organism: Pleurodeles waltl; assembly: GCF_031143425.1. Taxonomy (NCBI): domain Eukaryota; kingdom Metazoa; phylum Chordata; class Amphibia; order Caudata; family Salamandridae; genus Pleurodeles; species Pleurodeles waltl. The sequence goes on from NC_090449.1 coordinate 55,407,631, forward strand.
CATAATTCTGGGCCTCTTCAGTTGGGGGACTGGATAGTGCTGGCACCTCTTCTCCACTGACATAGGCTGGGATACCTGTGGGGATGTAAATGCTGTGTTATTGTTTCTGTGTGTGACGTATTGTGCATCAGTGGGTTGCCCTATTTGGTTGTATTTGCCCTGGCAGCTTTAACTTGTGTAAGTTGGCATATGGTGGGCTAGCTGATTCTCTCTAGTGTGCACGCTTTGGTGACAGGTGTCCATGCAGGGCTGTGAGTGATGTCCATGCATTGGTGGTGCATGCAGGGCTTGCCATTGGGATGGGTGGGATGTGATGGTGGGGTGTGCGGGAAGTAGTGGAGTGATGGGAGTGAGAGTGAGGGTATGTGATGGCATGCAGGTAGGGGGGTAGTAGTAGTATAGAGTTGACTTACCAGAATACAGTCCTCCTGCTACTCCAGCCAGGCCCTCAGGATGCAGGATTGCCAAGACCTGCTCCTCCCATACTGTTAGTTGTGGAAGAGAAGGTGGGGGTCCACCGCTAGTCCTCTGTACAGCGAGTTGGTGTCTTGCTGCTATGGAACGCACCTTCCCCCGTAGGTCGTTCCACCTCTTCCTGATGTCGTCCCTTGTTCTTGGGTGCTGTCCCACAGCATTGACCCTGTCCACGATTCTCTGCCATAGCTCCATCTTCCTAGCAATGAATATCTGCTGCACCCGTGCTCCAAATAGCTGTGGCTCTACCCTGATGATTTCCTCCACCATGACCCTTAGCTACGCCTCTGAGAATATGGGGTGTATTTGTGGTGCCATGGTTATTGTGTGAGGTGTGTAGGTGAGGGTGTGTAGGCTGATGTGTTGTGGTGTGTGATGTGGGGTGTGTGGTTGGTGTATAGGTGTATGTAGTGTGTGGCTCTGGTTTTGTCTGTGGTCGTGGTGTCCTTCTTTTGCCAATGGTTTGTAATGGTAAAGGGTTGTGGGTAATGTGGGTGGGTGTTTTATAGTGGTGTGAGTGTGTGGGTGTGGTGTGTGTATGGGTGTCAGGTGTGTGTTATTTAAATTGTCCAATGTGGTGTTGTTTTGTTTGTGAGTGTGTATTTTGAGCGCAGTGGTATGTACCGCCAATGGTTTACCACCGTAGAATGTCCACTGTGGTGATTCGTGGGTCATAATGTGATGGACGTAGTTCTGTTGGCGTGACGGTGTGAGTTTGGATACTGACCTTTGGTGTGGCGGACTTGTGTATGTGGCTGTATTCTGTCGGATTGGTGTGTGTGTGTGTGTGTCATAATATGGTGAACGGATATGCGAGGCGGCGGCCGTATTTTGGCGGCAGTCAGTGTGGCAGTATGTGGGATTTACCGCCATTGTCATAATGAGGGCCCATGGTGCCCTAGGAGGTGAGGTCCACAAGGCCTAATATATATAAAATTAGAAATAAATATTGGGTTGTTGGTTGTGGGGCATAGTACAGGCACAAATAGAAACATAGAATGGGAGTGAAGTTGGAAAAAGCAGAATGGACAATTAAGGAGAATATAAAAGGAGGTTGAACCGGTACCAAATTATTTCAACTGTATGGTACTGCACAAACACAAGCACTGTATCCCACCACTGCCACCAATTTGAGAAATTGGGTTACTGGTTGGGAAGGAACCCTACTTAAGCAACAGCCACAATCCTCAATTAACCTGTGCTTAACCCTCTGGTAGCTTGGTGCAAATGTAGTCTGGCTTATCTTAGTGGCAATGTATGAAGTATTTATGCAGCACTTAAACTTAAACAGAAATAAAGTTAAAACTCCAACACAAGAAAAATCCCACACCAATTGAGAAAAATAAATTTTAATAACTTATGTGACACCAATATGACATAAATCCAATCTGTATAACTGGCGTTAAGACTTTTTAAAGTTGAAAGTGAAAAATAGCACCTACAATATCAAAGTGCCAAACACTTACATCTAGTTGTGAGAGAAGAGAACAAAGTCTGAAGTTATGGCTGACCGTGATGGAGCACAGTGTGGATACACAAAGTGGAGTGGGCCCAGTTTCCTCTTACTATCAGACTTAGAATAATGTTTAAAGAAAAATGTCTGAGAAGGTAAATTTCAGTGGTGCAAGGCAGCTGGCTTTGTCTGAGAAGAAGGAGGAGGCGTTTTTGTTAGGGAGACACTCTGGTGATCCTGGGGCCAATGAGTTTACTGTCAACCAGGTGTTGGTGTGTTCCTTCAAAATCAGGTTGTACAGTCCACTAACAGCATCAGTTTTGCAGCCCCTCACCCAACCACTCAGGCCTTGCTAGTGTAGTCCAGGAAATCTACCCAAGACTCGATTGGGAATTTGCAGCTGTTCCTGTACCTGAGGTGGTACCGTTCAGGGGTCAGCCCAAGTTTGGAGACAAGAATGGGCTTCATAGGAGCTCACTTTATTGGGTCCCCAACATCCCCACTGTGGGTATGTGTTTCCATAAGCTAGCCCCCCAGTACGCCTCTGGGACCCTAAGCATCCTCAGAGCTACCTCATAGACAGAAAACCAATTTTCTATATCATCTCCCACCACACAGTTTAGACCTGAAGTTTAAGGTGTAAGTTTACCTTTGTGAACTGGGCCCGTAGACTTCAGATCTAAACTTAGACTTAGGTCTAAACTTAGACTTTGGGTCTAAACTTAGACTTTAGATTTAAGTTTACCTTTGTGAATTGGGCCCTTAGACCTCAGGTCTAAAGTTAGGCTTTAGTTCTAAATTTATACTAGGGCCCTCATTAGGAGGCTGCCGGTCATACGACCACCAGCCTTAAGGCACCGTTCTTACAGCCGCGGACCCCGAGGTAAAGACTGCCACATTACAAGTTGTGGGGTTTGTCCAATGTGGTGTTGTTTTGTTTGTGAGTGTGGTGAGCTTCTCCAGGCCAGCAGCAGGCCTCAGACCACCTGCCGCATTAAGAGGCAGCATGCCGGAAGGCTTTTTGCAGCAGTTGCCCCGCCATGAAAAGCCTGGCAATCACAAATCCGGTGACAGGAATCCCCAATCCTGTCGCTGGCACATACACGCGCACATGTCCACACACACCCATGTACCCTCCTCACATCAGCATACATGCACACACCCCATCCAAATTCACACTCATGCACACACACCCCCCTTCATCCACACACATGCATACCCACCCCCACACTCTTCATCCATACTCATCCATGCACACCGCTCTTCATCCACACTGATCTACACACCCCTTCTTCCACACACAAGCACACACACATGCCCTCCACACATGCCCTCATGCACACCAATTCAGGCACACATACATGCACACACCACACATGATCAACTTACCTTTTCTGGCAAGGTCGTCGCCCGGGAGGGGATGGGTCCTGGCGTTTTCCACCTCCAGCACCGCACCACCGTACAGGACTCCTCCACGCTGTATTACGTATCATAATACGATGGGCAGAGTCTTGTTGCTGTGGCAGTGCTGGTGGTGGAACTGCCTCTTCAACTCCGGCAGCCTGGATTTCCTCCCATAAACGGGTGGAAGTCCTTTCAGGACTCGTAATGTGGCGGTCAGCAGACCGCCAACACTGGCGGTCTGCTGGCTGCAGTGGCTTCGGCACTCTTTAAAAAAAGACAGCCGAAGTCATAATGAGGGCATAGATGTCTAAACTTAGACTTCAGGTCCAAACCTAGACTTCGGGTCTAAGTTTACCTTTGTGAATTAGGACCATAGGGTACATTACCACTACTGTTACTAGACTCTATTTGCCTGGCTTTGATGTCCTGCTCTCTGAGACTTAGCTCATAGGCCATTTTCCTCTCCTCCATGGCCATCGTCTTCTCCACCACTGACTATTTATTTTCCTCAAAGGGCCTCAGCATTGGCTGCTTTCAATCACAATTTAGCCAGCTGCAAACTAGTCTCCCTTTTAGCTTGCATGTCATCCAGCTCCTTTAATGACAGACTATTGGAAAGTACAATGCTCCCTACCCTGCCTGGGGGCTCCTTTTTTCTGGGGTGCTTCAGCCCAGAACCCGTGCTCAGGTCCTCTTCCTGCTCCATTGTCTCTTCCTCTCCCTGTTCATCTGTTGTGGCTTGCAACTGTGGACCTCCAGCAAAGGCCTTCTGGAGATCCTCTTTATTGGAATTCCTTGTGCCTGAAAAGCCCTCTCTCATTGCAGACTTCTCTGAGCTCAGCTGCATTGTACCTTTTCGGGTTGCTGAGCTCAAACTCCATACATGCAGCCAGAGTGCAGTCACATAGAGTGGTATTACATTTGGAAATAGCAAAAATGGACAATTAAAGATAATTTAAAGGAGGCTGAATCTGGTATCAAATTATTTAAACTGTATGGTAGTGCAAAAATACAAGTACTGTCTCCCACCACTGCCACCGGTGTGAGAAACTGGGTTGTTGGTTGGGGGAGAACCCTACTCAAACTACAGCCACAATCCTTGTCAAGGTGAAGCACAAAAAGTCCCTAAATTAACCAGTGCTTAATTCTCTGGTAACTTAACACAAAAGCAGTTAGGCTTAACTTAGAGGCAATGTGTAAAGTATTTATCCAGAACCTAAACAGTAATAGAGTGAAACCTGACCTATTTGTAAATTAAGGGTATATTTTAATACATTATTTGACACCAAAATGACAAAATCCAATCAGTATAACTAGAGTTTTGAAGTTTTAAAGTTTAAAATGAAAAATAGCACCAGCAAGTGTCAACTGTGGCTGTGTGAGACAGGTACAAAATCAAACAGTACAGCCAACTGCCATGGAGTGCACTTCAGATACACAAAGTGGATTGGGCTCGGTCTGGACAGGGCAAGTCAGCCAGCAGTGCCAGAGGAAGCCACTGGATAAGGTCACAGTAAGGATTTTGTATGTTCAGACTTAGGCCCTGATTTAGGTCTTGGTGGATGGTGGCTGGAATACCCCATCACAAATGTAGCAGTTATCCCCTCCGCTGTATCACGATCCCCATAGGATGCAATGGGATCGTAATACGGCAGACGGGACATCTGTCATGTTTGTGATGGAGAATTCCCCTCCCAAGGATCTAAATCAGGCGCTTAGTCTCATTTATGGAAGTTGAAAACCTCCAGCGGGATGCAGCTGCAGGCTGTAGCCAATGAGGGCTCAACGAAACCGGATACCACTTCTGCGAGAAGCCACTGAACAGCATTTCCTGCTGTGGAGAAGAATGTAGCAGGAGCTGCGGCAATGTCAGGCCAACCGGCGATCCTAATTGATAGTATGCATGTTGTATATGTTCTCAGTCAATGAACAAACATGTAACTGGAACATGTATTTATATGCACTCATTTCAGCCATAGGAATTGTCCTGGCATTTACGTTCTCATAATTTAATTGGGAAAAAATAGCGAATATACTAGGGATTATGCGCCACCTGCAACGATGGGAATTGTACTTCCCACATAAGCTTATTGGATTTAGAAAACCATTCCTTTGCCACTGGCATTCTATATTGGACAAAATGTTATGTCATAAACATTAGATGTACATAAGAGATATTCTAGAGGAGGTAGTGCATTCATGATTATTGAAGGGCCAATTATAGCTTCCTTGATGTTCATGATTTTCCAGCAGTGTACATTCAGTACATAGTTTTAAAAATGTGTTTGTGCTAGTCCTGCTTGTGGATAAGGCTGTCACATGTTGGCAGTTGGTGTTCTGGAAATATCTGGATCAAATATTTGACACCAGCATTGACATTCTTAGCATACTGACTGTAGAAGACATCTGGAAGAGAGCCAATACCCTATGCAGGGAAGTGCGAGAAAATATTTGAATTAAGATTTTCCTTTAACTGTCCTGCAAAATTGTGAGTGCATTATAAGGTAACTATTTTTGAAAAAATGTAACCTCTGCCTTGTGTTTGACCTTGAACATTGCTGATTCACTTTTTCTGTGTGAGTGTGTAATAGACATTTTCCCAATGTAGGAAATTGGGTTAGTGGTTGGGGGGTGAAACCCTACTTAAGCAGCAACCACAATTCTTGTCATGTGCTCAAATCTCTGGTAGCTTGTCAAAAAAAGCAGTCAGGCTTAACTTTCACGCAATGTGAAAAGTATTTATGCAGCACAGAAACAATAATAAAGTGAAAGCACAACACAAAAACCCCACACCAATTTAGAAGAATAGAGTGAAATGTAATAAATTACTTGACACCAGAATGGCAAAAACCCAATTAAAAGTACCAGAGATATGCAATTCTAAAGATTCAGAAGAAAGGAGTGCCAAAAGGTGGAATGTGTCACCTGAGAGTATCTGGTTGTGTGGGAACCTGTACAAGCAGGAACCACCACTTCTAGTTAGGGTAAGCTAGATACATACTTGGAGATAACCTGTGCTCCCCCTCTGGCAGACTAGCAAAGAGCAGTCAGGCTTCTCTAAATAAGCAATGTGTAAAGTATTTGTGCAACACACACATAGTAACACAATGAAAACACCACAAAATGTACTCCACTCTAGTTTGAAAAATAGATATTATTGTTATAAATAAAATGACCAAAACAACGAAAATCCAATCAGTAGACATTGAGATATGGATTTTTAAAGACTAAACTAAAAATAGTGCTTAGAAGTCAACAGCGCTAAAAGTTTACTTCGGTCACCCTAGAATGGGGTAAAATCAAAATTCATGTTGACTGCGATAGAGGGAAGGCAGGCTACAGACCCCACATGAGGTCTGCTGAAAAAAGTACCATAGGAGGGAAAATCGTCAACGTTGAGGGCTTGATGGATGGAGCAGAGGAGGAGATTTGTCGCTGTCGATCAAGGAGATGTAGGCGATGCATCGGTTCCGAGCAGCACAGTGTCAAGACGATGCATCATCATCAAACCCCTGGGTTGGAGCGAAGCATCAGCCCTGAGCCAAGCAAGGTCAAAGTTGCTTCGAAAGCCGGGGACAACATGTTGCACAGTCAGCAATGCAGTGTCCGCTGCTCAGGTAACAGCGGTGATGTGTCTGCACAGAGGGGAATTTCACTGGTTCAGATCGGCATGATGTCATGGAAGCGTTGGTTTTCTTGTGTTGCAGCACAGGTACTCACTTCCAAAGGCCAAGTACTGGATTGACACCACTTAGCAGAGCAGGACTCACAGCAGACAGAGCCCAGGTGCTGGTTGCTGGCAGTCTTTGATGTCCCTAAGTCTGCAGGAGAAAAGGGGGGGGGCAAGATTAAAACTTCTTGTAGTCACTCTGGAATCAGATGAGAGGGGGCCAGTCCTTCCTCAGCAGTGCAGAGATCAGCAGGCAACTGGGTAACTCATCAAAGCAGTGGGGCGTCCTTATTGGAAAACAGTGCAGCAGAGTAGCACTCCTTGCAGCACAGCAATTCCTACTCCTGGCAGAGTTCTTTACAGGTCCCAGAAGTGTACCGATTTAGTAGGATCTGAGACACAGTTCTTATACCCAAATTTGCCTTTGAAGTGGAGGGCACTTTAAACAAGGGTCCTTGAAGTGCACAGATGTCTGTTCTTCCTAGTCCTGACTCCAGACTACTAGTAGTGGGTAATCAGTCCTTTGTGTGGGGACAGGCACTCTCACTTCAGGTGTAAGTGTCAGCTTCCCTCCACCCTTCCTGCTAACCTTCCTGTGTTTGTGGCTATCTAGAGGAAATGAACTAAATGTAGCTGTCACCCACCCCAGAAGCACACAGAGCCGTAAGAGCAGAGAAATGTCCACATTCTTAAAGTGACATTTCTAAAATATTAATTTTAAATCCAACTTTACAAGAAAAGAGGAATTATAATTACCAATCCAATAATATGAATCTTGATGCAGCTACTCCTTTCCGATGAGGATTTACCAGGTATGGTACAGAATTCCTAATGCTGGCTTATGAGAGGAGTAGGCCCCACAGTAGTGAAAAACGACTTTGGGAGTTTTCACTACCAGGACATGTAAGACTTATAAGTACATGTTCTACCTTTTAATTACATGACACACGCCTTATAGGCTATCTAGGGCCTACCTTAAGGGTGACATATGTAATAAAAGGGGCATTTAAGGCTTGGCAAGGGGTTTTAAATGCCAAGTCTGAGTGACAGTTAAACTGCACACACATGTTCTGAAGTGGCAGGCCTGAGAGAGGTTTAAAAGTCAACTTAAGTGGATGGCACAATCAGTTCTACAGGCCCACTAGTAGCTTTTAATTTATAGGCCCTGGGTATATGGTATTCCACTTTACAAGTATCTTACAAGTTCATATAGCAGTGTTACCATGTTTAGGGGAGAAGCACTTGCACTTGGTTAGCAGTTGCAGAGTGCTCAGGGTTCTAAGGGCAACAAAAAAAGATTCAGCAAAAATGCGAGGCAAACAGGCAAAAAGGTTGGGTGAAGACCTCCCTAAGGCTGAAAGGTCTAATAATGGGGCTTTCCACCATTGATTCTGAATAGCCGGGATGGTTGAGATGCAAGGTCCTACATGGGGTTGCGTTGCTGTCCATCGGTTCTGATGAAACCGTGCAGTGAGGTTTTGCAGGACTTCACGTCACTCAGAGTTGGCTTTGCAGACCTCTGCATCGCTTTTTGACGCTTTGCGTAAGATTTGGTGGACCATTCAGTTAGGCCAGATGGAGCTCTCTATAATACCAGCTAAGGGCCCAGGACATGGGTAGGTACCATTTGGTAATCAGAAATTTACTCCAGCATAGGCCTACAGGGCACAGGCAGATCCAGTTGCAGGTCCAGCAGGCTCAGTGCAGCTGGTTTGCTGGGTTGCTGCATGGAGGCCTCTGGAGCTTGTTATGTCCCTGTAGCTCTGAATAGGAGGTCAGCCACCTGACCCTCAAACTGGGATGAAGGGAACAGGTCCAGTCTTCCATATTAGCAAGTAGGACAGGCCCCAAGGAGCAGGACAGCATGGTGTATTTCTTCCATAGTACCCACAGGTCCAGGACTGCACCGAAAAGTTGTGTCTAAGGGTCCACTACTTATACCTGGTTCCCACTTTGAAGTGAGAAATGTTTTTAAAGTCCTCCCCCTATTGAGGTGTCTAGAATTTGCTTCCTCCCTGCACTGACCCCAGTTTTTCTAGGGGCACAAAAGACCAGTGCACAACCCTCTGTGAGTGTGCTGGGGCCGAGCCTTTGTGATGTGAAAGTGGGGTAGGTGACAGCTCCTCCATCTTATCCTGACAGAGATGGGCCACCTCTACACACCTATTCCCCCTTTTCCTTACTGTCAGGAAGCAATACACAAAGACCAACAGCCAGCTATACCTAGTCATGTGACCAGGATACAGGCTGCAGGGACCAAGTGATTGGGACAAAAAATATACCAACTTTCTAAAAGTGGAACTGTCAGAATTGTGACTTAAAATCCAACTTTATTATCAAAGAAGGGTTTAAATTACAATTCTTTAGACACCAAACTCAAGTCCCTAGTTCCTCCCAATTGAAAGTTATCACTTAATAAATGTAATATGGTATCCTATTGCAATCCTATAGGAGAGGTATACCTCACAGTGGTGAAAAGTGAGGTTAAGAGTTTTTCACTACCAGGACATGCAAAACTTAAAAGTACATCCCGTACCTTTTAAACAAAACTATTGCACCATGCCCTCTGGGCTGTTTAGGGCATGCCCTGGGGTGACATACACATTTTAAAAAAGAAGGTTTAGGCCTGGCAAAAGATTATTTGCCAGGTTGAAATGGCAGTTTAAAACTGCACACACAGGCAGCAATCTGAGGCTTTAGACATGTTTAAAGGGGTACTTAAGTGGGTGGCACACTCAGTGCTGCAGGCCCATTAGTAGCAGTTTACTAGGGACATACAAGTAAATTAAATGTGATAATTGAGTGTAAGCCAATATCACCATGTTGAAGGGAGAGAGCACAACTACTTTAGCACAGGTTAGCAGATGGTAAAGTATGCAGAATCCTAATGCCAGCACAAAAAAGTCAGCAAAACAGGAGGATTGAAGTCAAAACGTTGGGAAAAACCACACAAAGGATGTCAGGTCCAACACTGATTACAGCTGCATAATACTAAATCATTCTGAATTTCTGTGAGTATATTGCCTTTATGCCTCCCCCAAATGAAATTAGTAGGTATCATGTGGTGCAATGAAATGCATGAGAGTAAAGTACACATATGAAATTAACATTTTATATAAAGTGCATTTAATCATTTTGCAAGTATGCTTATGTTGTATTTTAGAAACATTATTTCTATAATCATTTTATTTTTATTGTGTTTATGTGAAACGTGTGGAAATTCATTTAAACGAATGTGCTTTTATGTCTATGTTAGCTTGGTTTTTAACCTTCAACATAAAGCTTGTTTTGATGCATGTTTTTGTAAGCTGTTTTTGTGAGGATATGAGTCTCTGGCTAATAAGGATCCCATTGTGTAATGAAGATAAGGGGGCCTGAGAAGACGTGTTACCAAGGTTAGAGGAGTAACGTGGAGATGGCAGCTAAACTCCTCTCTAAAATTCCTAAGCATGTGAGTTATTCAAGGCTGAAGTGGTCTTAATTCAAAGATGCAACTGTCAATTAGATGAATGACTTATAAAACTGTTGTTGAATGGTAAGTTTTTGGCTGTGATGTCAGCGTCTGGAAAAATCAAGATTTAAATGTGGTTTAGTTAGTTATAGTCTAAGATTCCCCTTGCCTCCTGACTGAAGCATTCCCATGAGAGGTCTAAACCTCTCACTCCATTTTCATAAGTGACTTTACGCTACTCACCTCTCTCAACAGAATCTTTACTGAGGTTTCTGTGGTGCTGACACTTTTCTCTGAAATCCCTTTAGTATTTACAATAGTTAGGAACTTAGGGGGTCATTACGACCTCGGAGGTCTTTTTCAAAGACTGCAGAGGAACCGCCGTGCTGAAGACCGCCAGTGCAGGCGGTTTTCCGCTCAGCGAATTATGACTGCTGGCAGCCCTCCGTCCTTTTTCAGATGGAGAGCCGGCAGCAGCCATACTGGCGGTCGGCGGAGAAGTGGAGGTTGCTCCACCTCCACTGCCCTGTCATCAGAACACCGCCCACCGAATCACGTTCCATGATTCGGTGTGGTGGTGTTCTGGTGACGGGGTGCTGGCGGCGGAGCAGCCCCCATGGTTCCCGTCTCCTCCCGGAGGATCAACAGACAAGGTAAATTGATCGTCCGATAGGGGAGGGGGGTGAGGGGGTGTTGTGTGTTGTGTTCGTGCATGGGGTGTGCGTGTGAGTATGTAGAGGGGGTGTGTGAGTGTGTGTCTGTCTGTTTGTATGTCTGTATGTATGTGTGTGTGTATGATTGCATGTAGGTGTGAGTGTATGACTGTGTGTGTGTCTGTTGACATGTTTGTTGGTATGTGTGCGGGTGTGTGTATTGCTGGTGTCTGTATGCGTGTAGGGTGGGGGTGTGTTCCAATGTTGGGGGTAGGGGTGCGGAGGGGGGTCCTGCCACCTTTGGGGGGTGGCAGGCGGTTGGGAGTGGGTGGGAAGAGAACTTGGGGTGGGGAGTGGGGGAGACCCCTATCAGTGCCAGGGATAGAATTCCCTGGCACTGATAGTGCCTACCACCATTGATTTCATGGTGGCTCCCAACCCCACAAAACCCATGGCGGTCAGCAGGTCGTGATACCGCCGGTGGTCTTGTGACGGCCGCCGGGCTGGAGACCAAAGTCTCCAGCCCAGCGGTTGTCTCTGCCCTGGCGGTCGGAATGGAGAAGTGGCGGATGACCATGGCGGTTACCGCCATGGTCATAATTCAAATTTTTTTCCCGTCGGCCTGTTGGCGGTATTACCGCCACTTCTCCCCCGTCCGCCAGTGTCATAATGAGGGCCTTAGTCTAAATGGTTAGGCAGGACGATTTGAGCTTGAATTCAAAGCATCATACTCTTTTCCTTATTTTATGCATTGTCGCTATTGAAATATTGGTTCTTCATATGTTGATTAGATTTAGGGTGGTGTGCCGATTTAATTCTCCTTTGATGATTCTCTATAGTATGTTCTTGAGACCCATATATGTAAGTGTGAGTTTGTCTGTAATAAAGCCCTATGAAACTTAATTTGGCCTCTGGGATTTAATGTGTGTCCAACAGGCTGCACTGTAATTGACACGAAGAAATTCTGCCAAGTGTCTCCATTAGATCCAATAATTTAGAAATAGTGTCCAGAGACGGATCACAGATATATAGCTAAAATTGACTGAATTTGTAACTCTGAGGAGATTTGTGTAAATTCTACAATACCTAAATTGGGATATCATAACCATTACCATAAACGTTATTCGGCAATGCAGCAATAAAGGTACAATACAATTACACATTTTATGAAGACCAGCAAAATATACACATAAACATTAAAATCAAAAGATTAAAAGTCATAATATTGGATCAATTTGCATTAAAACGAGACATAAAAATTCACATAGTACATCACTAATACAAATAATAAAGACTAAAATTATCAGTAAATACAATTAAAACAGCGATTACAATAAACTTGCATATCTTTTGCACGAACACAACTGATCACAGCAAAGCAATTTTCCGGGGACTCAAGGAGCTGTAAGTATAATAGACCTAGCTTATGATTAGTGACAGAAGAAGCACATAAAATTGTAAGTAATTGCTGGTTGCTCTGAGAAGCTACAAAAAATGCCAATTAGTGTAAAGTGCACAGTAATCCTTGGAGATACATTGTCAAAAGGACAGTTTGGCAGGTTCACAAAACATCCACCCTACACTGGGAAAGCGAGTAGAAAGTGCAACGTGCTTAAGCAAAATCATGTAGGATAAAATCTATATAATGGGCTTAAGATACAAACCAAATAGGTATCGAGGCTATTAAAGGAGAGTCTGATAAAACGACTGCATATTTTAAACATAGCCACGACCTTTCATTGCATAGTTTCCGATTTGCAGCTTGCAGCTTGATGTAATAGATTCTGGCTTTGTAAACTGTGTTCTCAAATTTATGAAGGTCTGTTTGATGTACTCAGGTCACAGAATCTACTCCATGTTACCCAGCTGTAAGCAACCTTCCAAAACAGACCTACAGAAAGATGCCTCCAGAGTAAGCCAAAACTTGAGCCATAAAAGCATAGGAGCTATTCTATCAGAGTCCTGTACACATTGCAACCCCATTTCAGTGCGGCAAATGTGAGTAGTGACGCCTTTTGGAACAGCAAGGGGGCGTACTTAAGATTTTTTCTCTATTATTTGCAGATCCTCGGCTTTAGTGGCCCCAAATGCCAGCCCCATGTACACCTACTGGGATGCATTTGCTCCTATATAGCTGTAGTAGTTTATTTACTGGTCTGTGACCAGACCTAAGTGCAAAATGGAAGATTGCCTCAATCACGAGTGAATTGTTGAGATCTGTTCTTTAGAAGGAGGTCTCATTTTAAGGAGGTAGCAATACCTCAACAGTTGAATGTTTTGACCTTACCCACTGCGCCCACCCCCCCCCCCCCCCCCCAATGTGGAGCAATTTAGATTTAGCAGTTTTATGACTGCTAATCATAATAAAAGATTTCATAAGACTCCTTTTAAATCCAATTTACTCATAAAAACAGTCAAAGCATCCAGCAATAACTGACGATCATTCACTGTTCTCAGAAGGAGAACTGTATCATCAGCGTTGATCCAAGTGGGTACTGGGCGCTTCCCCACTTGAGGTACATCAGTCCCTATTTGGACTATCTGACTTTCAAGTCCATTTATACATAATAAAAACAAAAAGGGAGTCACAATGCACCCCTAACGTATTCTGAGAGGGAAACGTCCTAAACAACGCGTCCTGAATGACGCAGACGTTGTCCACGCAAGTGTAACCATGCATGCCTGAACAATGCATGGCTTTTTCTGTGCCTTAACCGCACATGTGCTGAGCTACGTATATGCGTTGTTAAGGCACAGAAAAAGCCATGCGGTGTTCAGGAGAGGAGGGGGTGAGGTAAGTGGGGCTGGGGCTGGGATTCGGGTGGGGTGTTTGGGTATTTTTTTTAAGGGATTAGGGTGGGGGATCGGGGTATTTCTATTTTGTTTTTTTTAAGGGGTGGGGTATTTGGTATTTTTCTAAGGGATTACGGTGGGGGGTCGGGGTATTTCTTTTTTTAAGGGGCGGGGTAGGTGCGGTTGCTTTTGTAATATAGGGCTTAAAGTGGGTTGGAGCAGGGTTGATGGATAGTATTTAGCAGGGTGGATTTACCGCTTAGGGTGGGTAGGGGTTAGGATAATTTAGTTTTTGGGCAGGGGTAGGAGTGTCGAGATAGTTTTTCTTTAGGGCTTACAATTGTAAAGAGTGGCACCCAAAATAGCAAATTACCTTTAAACATGTCTATAGGTATGCCCCTGGAGCTTGGCGCTTTCCCTAGACGCCTTTTCATAATGGCAAAGGTTACGTCATTGATGTCAACTGATTGGCTCAGGGTGTGAGGAATCACCTGCTTTGAGAAATGGATCATCAGTTTCAAAGCCAGAGTTGAAATCCCTTTCAAAATAAGATCTCCAAATATAGGCTGGAATGTCACTTTCAGTTCCAGTGTCTGCATTATCAGAAAAAGGGTCTATTCACAACCTCCCAAAATCTTCTGGTATCCCTGGTGCGCTCTTCTGCTTCAAGATTGGCACGCGCTGCCCCCCTAAACGTTGTAGATAACATCTAGTAACAGATTTTATCAGAACATTGTATAGATGATCAATTACGTTTTGTGTCTGCTTATTAAAAATGTTATAATAAATAAATGATGAGCAAAGATAAGTTAAACCTGGACGAGATAGGCGTAGTATTTGTTAGGGAAAGCATACAACACACTATATTCCCTCCTTTGTATATATTGACCTTCCCTTTGACCCATTTAGAAAGTGTCTTCAAAGGAGAAAGCAGACAATAAGGAAGAATAAGAAAGGAACCTACCTAAATGTGACCAAACAATAAGCCGTCCCATTGAGCTAGAAATACCCACTGTTTGTCCGGTCCTGGCTCTGGCACGTGCAATTTGCGACTCGCAAACCCGTATGCAGAATGGTGTCCCTGACACCATCTGCGAATAGGAAGGGGGTTGCAAAGACCCACCTCATTAGTTTTAATGAGGTGTGTCGCAATTTGCGACCCCCTTGCGATTCCCTGGACTCACAGGGATGGTGGCCTGCTGGAGAGAGCAGACCACCATGTCTGTGAATGCTTTTTCAATAAAGCAGTTTTTTTGTTTGGTATTGCAGCCCGTTTTTCTTAAAGGAAAACAAGCTGCAATACACTCGGGAAAATGAAACCATTTGGTTTCATTTTTTCAGAGTAGGCAGTGGTCCATTTGATCACTGCCTGCTCTGAAAAAAATATTTTTGGCGCCATTCACCAAAGGGAAGGGGTCACCTGGGGACCCCTTCCCTTTTGCGAATTAGTTAGCACCCACTTCACATGGGTGCTAACTGCGAATTGCTTTGCGACTGCATTCGAGGGCACAAAGCAATTCTGCATCGCGGTACTGACTCGCAAATGGGAATGTGCATCGCAATGCACGTTTTGCATGGCGCAAACTGCGAATTTCTGGCCCCTGTCTTCTAGACCAGCGGAATTATGGAGGGTCCTTATCCCCAGGAGGGTCTCTGAATGTGTCGTTGATACATTTATTTAAAGTGAATTAAGTGTTTTCCTATATTGAAAGTGCATTGTGAAAGTTATCAGTACAATTCTACTGTATTATCACTTGCTGGTTAATAGCATCTGAATTATTTTTGCAGATGACCACATATCTCGCAAAAGTAGAGTTGTACATTCATACTGTGTGACAATTGGATACTTAGGGCAACATTTAAGTCATGGCATGTGCCAGGCCAGGCTCTCTAGCTTAGCAGAGGCCCTGCCTGTGACTCCTGGCAAAGTGCCACCATCATAATTGCGAGATTTGTCAGCCTGGTAGAGATCTTTTTTCTGAAAGTTCGACCTATGATGAGGGAGATGCAGTTTGGGCAAAACAGAATATGGAGAGGACTATCATGTATTTTCAGCGTACTCATCATTTGGTTTTCCTTTTCAGCAGCACGCCCAGAAAAAAACAGTTTTATTTCTGAAAATAAAAAAATCAGTGGTTCTGACTTGCAGGAATTTTTCGCCCTGCACGTGGGAGACAGTGAATGTTTTCCCTGCCTATGTCCGCCATGCTGGACCAAGGAAGGGATAGTCAGTGGGAGGAGACTGCCATAAACAAGGTGGAGTTAGGAGCGTTATGGCAGATTGGCAGCAGGGTCAAGGGATTCCAGAACGGATTCAGCCGACATTCTGCCATTCCAAACCCAGCAGTTCAATGACTCTAAAAGAGGTGGGGGTCCAGGAGTTTGGTGGGATGGGAGCACTGCCAATTGATGGTGGTGTTTCTTTCCCACTGACTCTCATTTAGACCATAAATTCTTTGATTAGCTACTTTGTTCTTAATAAACGACTTGCGCACATGGCAAACACAGTCCTTATTTCAAACCAACAGGCCCTTTAGAATAATATGAGCAACCGGACTTCATTTGCTATTTCTATTTGATAAATCAGAAGGATAAGCCAGCTATAGCCAACAATATCCACAGAAAGACTACAGATGCCAAATGTTTTCTCCATGCATATTCTGGCACAAATTTAAGAAAAATGGTGCACAACTGTGCAAGCGCAGTTGTGCGTCAAAAAAATTAACGCTGCATAATGACATTTCTTTGCACCATATGCGCGCCCTATTTAGAAAATGACACACCATGGTGCTATGGAAAGGTTAGAGTAAAAAAATGACGCTAACCATTGTGACACATTGCAAAGTAAAATGACGCTAATGCTGCAAAAGTGGCATTAGTATGATTAGTGGCACGTTTTTTACACTAATCGTATTAGCACCATTTTTGCAGCGTCAGCATAAAAAAAAAAGCCTGCAACATTGTCATATAAGCCAAAAGGACCCAAGATGGACAATGCAGGTCAGGAGAGACCCCAGATAGACCCCAATCGGCCCAGTACAAGCCAGGATGTTAAAGGGGAAAAGGAAGAGGAAGTCTTTCTTCAGTGAGGAGGAGAACAACATCTTGGTCAGAGAGGTGACAGAGCACCAACACCAGCTCGTTGTTACCTCCAAATTGACAATAGGTAGGAAAGAGGCCATATGGCAGTCAATTGTCAATAAAGTCAACAGTGTGGCAGAGGTGAAAAGGTCTGTTATCGATTGTAAGAAGCGCTGGCAGAACCAAAGAGAAATTGTCCAGGGTCCAAAAGGCAGCACTGCAGACTGAAGGTAAGTCCGGCACCACAAGAGGACCTGGATTATCTGGAGGAGATGGTAGCAGCGGTCATCCTGGAGGAGCTTGTCACCGGAGTCTCAGGACAGGACAGTGCAGACTTCTAAGACCTACCACAAATGCAGGGTAAGTTGCAGTGAGGGGCAATCTCAAAACTAACAAATAGAAACAGGGGGAGGAACATAGGACACATTAAATGCATGCAAAAGGGTTGCCTGGGGGCAAATAATGGCCAAACACTTCTAATGTGCTCACACCTTCCCCCCTATATGTACCAACCATTTCCATGCAAGATTCCTCCATGCACCCATGGGCATAGGCACAAAAGTGAACATATACAACATATGGGGTATGTCTGCGATCATCATCTGTGTTGCTGTACAAGTAGCTTCCATGTCACCATGTACCAAGGTTGCCTGTGTAGTGGGAATGGTTGATGTCATGCACAAAGGGACACCATGCATAACATCAGCTACAAGTGGTCTCGCTGTTTCACTAGGGCCCATATTTACAAGCCCTCACTGCAACATTAGCATCATATAGATTGATGCCAATGGGGATTCAAGCTGCCCATTCCACTTGTGCTACATGAACAAAGTCACACAGTGCATGCATAGATCCACTTTGTACATCCTTGCACCACAATATGCCTGAGCCAGATATGATGTATGCAAGGAAATATTCCTTACGCAGGGAGGGAAGAACAAATGGGTCTGACAATCCATAAAGATTGCACTGTGCTATATGTTAACCTCACTTGTGAGGCCTGTCAAAGGCAGATGTGAATGTGACACAAGCATTGTAAGCAGTGGACCTCCCTGTGCTTTGCTTCACTTGTGCCATCATTTATGGTGCCAATGCAGTAAAGCACAATTATAGTGACAAAACTCATGAGACTACTGTGGAAATGTCCATCATGGTGACCAGTAATGTAAATAATGTGCTTCCATGATGATGTTGGCTGGGGCAACGGGACTGCGAGGTAAGTGGTGGTTTGGGATCAGTATACCACATACATTGAAACCTTGCCCTATGTGTGATGCACAATGCAACACACAATTAACAACTAAATTATTTGGGAATACAAACTTGTCACACATGCACATCTCAATCCCACACCACCCTTGAGTTCTTGGACTACACTGAACCAAATCCAGATGTGCATATCTTTTCAAAGGCATCAAAAGCTGGGTGGGTCACACATATGTTGCATAGGAAGATCCCAAATATACACATGGAATGTCTACTACATTCAGTGTCAGGTGTGAGAGGAGCACATGAAAATCAGGCCAGGATAAGATATGCAAGGTGCCTTACCTTGGCATGTTAACTGTGACCTATTACTATCCACCACTTGAGTGTCAGGTAAAAAAATATGCTTGGGTGGAGCACTATGATGTCTGTGTCTGGATATCGTGGCACACATTTAGCTATTTATGAAGAAACATGCAGTGAAACAGCTCAGCTTGCTGTGCTGTGTAGCATCATTTCAAATGTGCAGGGATGTGTAGTTGTCACAGATGGTCAATGCATCTCTCTACTAACCTTGGTTATGCCAAAAGATATGACAGACAATACCAACTTTACCACACAATCAGCATAGTGTAGGGGTGCCTCTCTTGCCAGTCCTAATGCACAAGTGCAGGAAGGTACAGATCCTGCAATATCAACTAATAGGAATGCTGTCTGCCACTTACAATGATTGATGATGATTGCAACCCACATTGAAAGTAGTCCACAATAGGATTAAAACAATGTCAGTCCTTAGTACCACGACTACAGTGCCACCCCTTATGTGGTGTTCCAACACGATGCATCCACACAGCAGCAAGCCTCAAAATGTGTCAGGTCTGCCTGCCACCCCAAGTGTGCTGGAAGTGGGTGGGCTTCCCATATGCATCATCCTAGCCACTTTGAGTCATGTGTTCAGCATCCTGCACCACACAACTCAACAATGAACCACCTTGTGTGTATGTGTACAAACAGGAAGGTCTACCTTCCAGCAAAACAACACTCAGTCCATCAATGCTGGCATCCTTGCAGCTATGCAACAAGTAAACCTGTGATGCATGGATGAGTGTTGTTCTGCAGGAAGGGAGAAAGTCCTGTTTGCACACATACACATGAGGTGTTTGAATCTCATAGTGGGTCATGCAGGATGCTGGATACATGACTCAAAGTGGCTAGGAAGATGCATGTGGACAGCTAATACCCTTCCATCACTCCAACAGCACACGAAGAGCGGCAGATGAGTCAGTTACTTACTCAAATATCTGTAAAACTGAATGCTAATTTTTCTGTACATCTCCATTTGTGGTGTGTGCACAAACCCTTAGCAACGCCCAAGGCTTGCACATGTACACAGTCAAGTCAATGAAAAGGGTGCCTATGCAGAAGACCATGATAAGTCAATCAAGGTGTGTGTAACACTGGGAAATGTGGACTTGCAGATTGTGCCAATGGTGACTTCACAGAAATAATGCTCAGGTGGCACAGTGTGCCACTAGGGATCCATAAATGTGTGCCTTGATGTGGGAGTCAGTACCATGTCACAAAGTCACCAGTAGCAAATAAATGATGACTCACGTCAACAGCCCCTACAGTCCAAGACTGAACTTTCACCATGCCATTGCAGAGGATAAAGCCATACCTCCTGCAGAGCTGCCTGCCCTGGATTTTTCAGATGAGCTGGCGACAATCAATTCTGACACTCTCCAGGATGTCCTGGGTTCCTTCCAGACACTATCTTAAATCACAAGGAGGACACACACTATTGGGGGGGTCTCACATGAACCACCCAACAACCTACACACAGCACCGCCCAGCCCAGCCCAGCCACAGCCCTGGATTCTGAGGACCCAGACATTACCTTTCAGAAGACAGCGGTAGGAGTACAGCAGGAGCTGTCACAGCAGGTGTGGGTGGGGATGGAGACCATGATGGACAGCCTACAGGGAGTGCAGAGGTGCCTCAGTCCAAATAAGGACAACTCTGCTGCCATCAGAGGCACCCACTCTCCGCTACGTGGACTCCAGCAGTCTCTGGCCGACATAGCTGCTGTCCTGAGGCAGAGGCTTGAACAATTGCCCTCCCAAAGTAGCAGCAACATGATTGATAACAGGCTGGGGGCTATCTAAAATGTCCTGGAGTCCATGCAGCCTCCCCCCTTGAAAACATTGTTGCCTACCACCGTGATGTAGCTGCTGTGTTGCAAAATCAGCAGTTCCTCCTTGCTGCAATGATGCATTTTGCTTTCCCACAAATGGCAGCTGCCGGGACATTTGATTCCACATCTCTATCCCCTGATGTGTGTGTGCCCCCCTCCACTTTAACAACAGCACCACCCATAGCACAGGAGGCACCAGACACATCAGAGGATGAAGATGTGGAAGGAATAACTTTCACCAGAAAAACCACCCAGTAGCTGCAGTCTGTGGGACATGGATGGTATCTCTTTAGTTCTGTGCTTAAGAGCATGACTGTGTAGTAACAGCTGGCAACGTGCCCTCTACACTCTATCATTCATGGACTCTCATAGTCTCAATTCCTACCTATTGTCAATTTTGACACCTCCTCACTGATGCTCACCTCTCCTACACATCTCATGACATGTCCCTTATCCTTGGGCTCTGACTGGACATTCAATTGCTTGGAATCTCCCATGGGGTCAGTGAAACAAAACGTGCACATGTAAATAAATCACCTTATTCACATATGTTCTGTTTTTTTTCACCGATCCGTCAACTGTTTTAAATGTTTGCACTGTGTGAAGCTATGACAATGAGTACAGAACAAAAGGACATGCAAGTTCCTGTCAGGCACAAAGCCACAAACTTGGACTCAAACATGATTAAGGTGACTGATAGTATTGTGGACTACAACACAATTTCTGAGTCTTCCAAGCATGTATTAAATAGGTACCATGCAAGTGTATATATGGCATGTTTGGTTCGGAACACACGTTTCTGGAAGTATCCCTGATGATTGTACCAGTACAACATTGATGTGGCCAGTACAATAGCCATCTGTAGGACTGTGAGGGGCAGCTGTCGGTGTGCCAGTATCCATTCCCCAAATGAGGTGGAGTAAAATGTGCTAAACTTTTCAAGAGAGAAGGTTACAGGACATAGCACAAACAATAGATGTTGTCTGATTACCTGTCTTAGAATTTATATCCATACACAATCAGAGTGTCAGGGACTGTGCTGAAAAGTGTATTGAGTAGCTGAAGTCTTACCGCTGCTAATCAGGCAGGTCCTTGGTCATAGGGGATACACATAGTCACACATATGAATTAATACTGAATGCACACCCAAAGGCATTTGTCTAATGTGGCCAATACAGACATGATAACATCCACACAGTCAATCATCATGGACAACATATTGTAGAAAACCAACACGATTTATTGATACTAACAAACACTACCTATCAAACGCTAACCTCCACTAACCTAAACTATACCAACTAATCTTAACTTATCAATACAGCTAACTATCGTAATTGAAACTAATCTTATACATGTAATGCCACACAATAACCACTGGCCCTCCACCCCCTTAAGAGACAATAGACAAGAAGTACAACATGAATTAAAGCTAAACATAGACTAACTAAACCTATTGCCTAAACAAATATATATATTTTGGGGTATTTGTTATATTACTTTTTGTTATTTTCTTAACATATACCCTTATACATAACCACCCAAAAAAAAAAAAAAAAAAAGATTCCTTAATACCACCATCCTAACTATACTATGCCTTAAAACTAACCTACTCTCTGCTACCTAACCTTTGCCTACCCATCTAAAGCCCATTACAACTAGAGAAAGGGAAGGTACTGGGAAGAAGAAAGCGTCCCAATAGTGCTTCTTCAGCTTCTTTTTTATGAACTTTAAAGTTTATAATTTTGCTCATTCCCCTCCTCCAGTTTGGTCAACCTCAACTTTATCTCGGCCATTTGCTTGTGCATATTGTCTCAAATATAGAGGCAGTGAAAGCTGGTGGTGGCTGTTGCTGGGATGCTGTTGTAGTAGAGGCTAGTGATGTTGAGGGGCCGGAACCTGCAGACCCACCCCTGACCCTCTGCATTGAGGTTAAACTCTTGTTGGTGCTTGTAGAAGGATGTTTGGCTGGTCCTCCATGTGGAAATGCCTGCCACGACCCCGAAGATTTTTCCTGTCTGTAAAGTGTGGCCATCCTGTAGTACCTTCTCTGGACCTCACAGATGTGCTTGAATCTCTCCGCCCTCTTTTTAAAGGCATGCTTTTGTGCTGGAGTCATTGAGGCTGCTAAAACATGAGGAGAACATGTCATCACAAACTGCATTGGGTAGAGGAAGAACAAGCATGCAATGGAAACGGTATATTCAGATGACACATGTTGTCTACCAGACCTCCTAAAATAACGCCAAGCCCTAAGTCTATACCAATCTGCCGCCCAAGTATCTACAATATATTGCTCGTGTTGCAGGGATAATGGCTATCCAATGTTGCACACTATCTGTGCACAAGCTTGAGACATATCCTGAGTACCATGTAAACACTCACCATGCACATCTCATACACGCGTGATGTGACCATGCTCACTCTCACTCATCATGATGGGTAGATCATGTAGGTTCATGTGCAAACATCTTGTTTGCTGCAATCGGTAGACATGTCCCACATTCATCTGGAGAAGACCTGAAATCTCAATGTGTACTCAACTAACTGTTGGCCTTCTCAAAAAGCTCCTTGCACGGTGGTGCAACACTTCATTTCTGAAGAATAGTGAAGCATTGGTGGTACAAGTGTCTCATTGATAAGCCCCTTGGAGACCTCGACACATACATAAATTGTACCATGTCCAGAATAAATTTGTGCAACCTGTGGCACACAATGCAGTAACATGCGCTGTGAAAAATATGTTGCCAACATCCATACATTTTTGAAAGCCAGCACCTCTCATACATATCTTGACTGACATCACTGTGTTTGTGCACGTTCTTACTTTTTTCCAAAGACTCACAAATCAATTGCAGCACATGATGGCACCTGTGCATCATTTAACTCATTCCATATCTTCAACATAACATCAGACATGATGTCGATACCCAAGAATAGATGATTATATCTTAATTGACACACATGCCATTTGAACCTGGCATTTCACACATCACACTCTCACACACAACCCTAGATCTACACATTTGGCATACAAGGTAACACTTACTGGCTGCATTGGTATCTTCAAAATGTGAAACCTCGCCAAAGGTGTAGGTTGAAGGTCCACCTGCAAGACATGACTGGAAAACATAGCTTTGTGATTGTTGAACAAAGGATAGCATGGACAACTCTTACACATTCAACTTGTTTATCTGAGTAACCTTGTCAACTTAGTTTTAGGAATGACCAAGGGGCATCTATAACATTTCTTTAGACAGACATTGTTAGCCCACAAAAACTTGTACAGATATGGGATTCACCCATACGTACATGTCTCAAATGCTTATGTTACTATTTCTTGGGGCCAGGGCACTGTCAATTGACAGAAGCTTAGTACCTTGCAGGCAATCTATGTGAAAATGGAGCATCCACTCAGTTTCTCATTTTTTTCTGCTGTCTACCACCACCACATAACTCCACCATGTGTGTGCCATATTTGACATATGGCATACCACACACATTTTAGGACACTAACGTTGTAAACTGTGACATTATGGTGGCACTTAGCATGCTTTGCACCATACATGAAGGTGCCAAACCTGAGAAGTGAAATTAGGCACATTGAAAACAATGGGAGTGTCATTTAATCAACCTGCCTTAGGCATTCATTCAAGTTAACTCCAAAAATGGCGCAGTGGAACCTAGTAGATTTAACTGCTCAGTTTATGTGTTCCTCCTATGGCGGGAATACACCCTTTGCATTCATCATGCCTGAAGCAGTCATTTTTGTGGCACCAGGGTTTAAAACTGCCACAATGCTTGCATTGCACAACTTTTGACATATGGTGTGGCAATACCTGCCTCCAACAGCCACATTACTTTAAAGAACTATGACACTAATGTTGAAGTCGGAGCCACAAAGTCCTTCTTACATTTGTGTCCTTGTTGTGTTACTCTACACATACATGACACAAGGAACACAGGCGTCCATGACTACCTATACTCCAGTGTCATGTTTATCATCACTTAAACAATTATTCGCAAATTTCCACAGTTGTCAAGCTCATGATGGACATGAACATTTGTGCCTGGGAAACATGAACACTTGCACCATTGCACATGTGTGTTTTGTTTTCAGCACTTCAATATGTATATGTTATACACAAGGTACAAAGAGAGGAATGTGTAAATTGTCTGCAACCGGTGCATTGCTGCCCTTTAAATGAATGTAGGTTGGCTGAGACACAAAACTTGCTGTCCTCACATTTGTTATGACATGCTGAAGTGACCCTTATGTCCTACTATAATGCACATGCAAACAAGGATGTTGCTATGTATAAGGAGTACATACCAACAATTCTGCCTACCCAAATGACCAGGTGATCCAGGAGATCCCTTTCATGGGCGATGAGGTCTGCCCCCTGTTGCTTCAACTGGTGGTCAGTGAACTACACTGAGAAGATGTGTCTGAGCTGGTACAGCACCTTGCCACAGCACAGCTTCCATACCTCTGTTGAGCAGTCCATGATCACACGGCCACCCATAGCCACCATGTTGTGGAGGTTGTTACACACCAACCAGATGAACCCTCCCAGCTCATCCTCAGTCGTCCTCTGTGCCCTTCCCTTCCCTGACATGTTTCGGTTCCCCCACTGCAACCTAAATACCCCAAAGAAATTAGAAAAAAACTGTTCTGCAACTACAACTACCCCAACAAAACCTAACTACCCTAAGACAGACACCTAACAATACTTACATAATAACAGGACAAAGATTTTCAATAAAATTACAATAATTACAAGATGGACAAGACACAGACAGGACACGGCACAAAAGGCTCAAAATCCAAAACTCCTCACACCAGCACAAGCACCACACAACCTCTCCAGACTGAAAAACTGTAAAGTAAAAGGGAAACTAAGTTCACTTTTCCATGTGTGCTGCAGGGAAGACCTGTTACATCACTTACTGGGCATATGCGTCACGTTTTCTGATATGTGGGTTTTTTTTTTACGCACGCAGGCCATTCCTGAAATTTTGTATGAAGGCTGACGAGGCATGTTGACTTATATTAGACTCACAGTTGCAAGGCATCATTTTTGGTAAATGCAATATTTGAAAGACTACCGAATGTATCTTATTTTGATGCATGACAGCCATGCATGGATTTTTGTATGAAGGCTGACAAGGCATGATGACTTAGATTAGACGCACATGGTCTGAGTCAGCATTTTTGGTATTTCTGATGTATGAAGAACTATCGTAAGCATTTTTTTTTTTTGACGCAGGACTGGCATGCATGGATTTTAGAGGGAAGGCTGACAGGTCACCCAGATTCCCAGATTCACATTCATAGTTACAGGGACTATGCATCTTTGTTTTTTGTATGGTAGGATAACATGTGTATGCATGAGAATTTCACTGTGTACTGGTAGTATGGGAATATGTTTCTATATGTTTGTAGGTGTGTGGGATGCATGGGAGGACTGATACTGTTGGCACGTATGCATGTGTATGAATACTTTTTTCCACATATATGTTTCCTCATGTGTACAATCAGTGTACTGTGAGTGTACATATGTGATGGAACTCATATTGTAAGTCTACCACATTGTTATGTCAGAATTCCCACTGTTTCACAACACAGCATAAGATAGGATGGGCCATGTGCAAAACATTTTCATGCATATGATACCCTTGACAAACCTTTAGCAAAGGTTGCTGTTGACTAAGGCTGGGTTAAGATCCGGTAACCCATGACAATGTAAGTGCAAGTATGCATATCAGGAATTCTCTGTCACTGGTAGGGCCTACTGCCATGGTTTTCGTGGCATTAATAACGCCACGAAAACCATGGTGGTAGGCAGGGTCATAATGCCGCCAGCGGTGTAGTAGCGGCCGCTGGGTTGGAGATTGTTATCTCTGGCCCGTCGGCTGTTACCGCCATGGCGGTCGTGTGGTATAAGCCAACCGGCCAATGTCATAATGTGGCAGTATGTACCACCAGCCTGTTGATGTTTAGCACATACACTTGGAATGTACAATGACTCACCCCTTTTTTATAGTCAGATATCACTATTAGAATTACTGTTGCATGTATTGACACAGGCTGACTATGGTCACATCAGCTCAGTTCACTGTGCACAGGTAGCAGGCCCTGACTGTGTCAAAAGTCGATGTAGCCTCCTCTGGGGTTTGGGGGTGGGGGTCTGCCATCCTCAAGATCAATCAGCCGGTACTGCAATGCACAGTCACCTGCAGACATACACCTGCACATTTGTGATCCCATGGCCAAGTATTTTTTGTTAACTTTGAGGTTGTTGATGTCAGCTTGCCCTAATATATACTAGGGACTTACAGATTGTTTGTGTTGGACGTCTCATCATTTGCTATGGTTTGACATGATTTGGCATAGATAGGTGATATTATTCCTATGATGCTTGGTTAGGTCATTGATAGATTATGGAACTGAGTCATGTCTGCAGACCCAGGGTACAGATACTGTCATTTGTCACTTGCTTCTGTCACACTTGTTTGTGCTGGCCAAGCACATAGCTGTAGTCATTACCAATGTGAATGGAATATGTACGGGCCTACACAATCTCTGTGAATATGTGTCTGGTGTTACATGGAAACATTGTTGTGTTGTACAATGAGTATTAGTCTATGTCTGTTGCTTCACACACATTGATGGCACATTTTGTCAGATATGGTTCTAGTTCAACATTGATAGCATAATTTCTGCTGATTACCCTTAGTACCCATCTTCATCATCAATATTGTTCCTTCATTCATACACAGCATACTAAGTCAGACTTGTGAATTCTGTAGATGGACACAGCTTCTTATACAGGCTAAGCAATATTTTCCCTCACATTTCCAGGCCTTTCTAGGTCACATGACTGGCCCCCACATATTACAGAAAAATAGCCACAGCACTTGTTTAGTGTCTGAGTGACCTCCACATATTGGATCTCGAAGTGATGTAATGGAGTCTCTCAGCTGTCCTTCCACATCATTTATTCAACACGGGCATGCACCCACGTCTGCATTCTACAACCTATGTCACATTCACCATGGGTGCATTTAGTATGTGTGATTACTCATGACAGTGATAAGTAGAGAAGATGTGACATTCAGCCTATCTGTGTCCTTCATCAAATGTAAAATGTGGCAAAGGTCTGTGAATTGTTTGGACATTGCTTGTCTTACATGCACATTCCAAACTTGATTGAGTGTGAGAGACCTAGACATTTAGGTGTTTTGGTCCCTGTCTGTCACTCTGTCTTGGTCAAACATGTGAGCGACACTGAGGATGATGTTTTCAGTTATCACGTGTGATAGCGTCATTCAGACATTGTTTGGCACCTAACAGACACAAATGTGCCATTGTAGTTAATTGCTACTCTTTTCCCACCTAGGCCATACATGTGTACAGCAGTCTTCACATGTATTTCCAGGATTGCTGCAGGCATATGTCAAGCCAACACACTTGTGTAATATGTGTGTGACAATGTAAATTGATATTGCCACAGACTATGCCTGCATTTCACCCACACATCTGTGTGGTAGTGCATTCTTTGTATTGGTTTTTAGTTCCTGACTATGTTCCCAAGTTATTTACATCTGATGTGGTGTAGTCATGCACTCTGAGATATGAGCAAGTTAAAAAAGGTATGTGATGGTGATAATAAGTACGCCATGAGAAATCAGAGTTAAAGTGATTATATTGCAATATTTTACTGACTGATTCTTGGAGTACAGTGTCTAAGAGAAAATGTTGTGCACAATTTGGTCTCTTCTCCCTGCTCCAGCAACAGAGTTTGGTTGCTCCCCATCCTCCTGTTGTGCATAATTGTCCTCATCCTCCTCACTGGGGACATCTACCTGTTCATCCCAGGGGGCATAGGTGCGTACACAGATGTTGTCCAAAACAGCACACACAAGTATTATTTTGCACACAAGGGGTGGTGCATATAACAGGCTTCTGCCTGATAGAGCTAGGAACCTGAACCCGGATTTAAGTAGGTCAAATGTCCTCTCCACCACATTGCTGGTCTTTTTGTGACCTTCTTTGTAAGCCCGCTCAACATCAGTTTTCAGATTTACATATGGCTCATGACCCATGGCAGGATTCTGTAACCTTGGTCCGCTACAAATGAATGTGAGAAAATGTGTCAGACATATATATTTGTTATTTGCTATGTGTCATGGCACATATTTATTTTCAGTGCAATAGTGATTCAGACTTGCATCTAGTATTGTGTGTGTTCCTGCTTGAATGGATGGTTGTGTTGGTGTGTGGTGGTGCACTTACCTTTTATTGCTTGTGCCTCAATGACCTGGTGATTGTTAATTAATTTCTGGTCTGACAGTTCACCCATGCAGAATATGTGTGGTGTTGTTTATATTTAACCCTGAGACCCAAATTTATTGATGCTAATGTGGCCCAATGAGGCCAAAATCTCTGTGCCATAGTTACATAGTGGTGACCGCATGCATTGCACTACTTTCTAACCCCTTGCAACACATTATGCTTGTGCCAGGTGTTAGAAATGGGGTCTTTGATTGGCAGTCAGGTTACCCCTTGTCCAAGCAAGGACCCTCACTCAAGTCAGGGAAAAGGATAATCACCCTCAGTTAACCCCTGCTCGACACCTTGGTAGCTTGGCACGAGCAGGCAGGCTTAACTTCAGAAGCGAGGTGTAAAGTATCTGTACCAAAACACACAGTAACTCAGTAAAAAGACTAGAAAATGACACAACACAGGTTTAGAAAAATAGATAATATTAATCTAAACAAAACAAGACCAAAACGACAAAAATCCAACATACACAAGTCAAGTTATCAATTTAAAAAGCAAGAGAATCTTAAAGCCTTTAGAAAACAGTGAGAACATTTTTAGAGTACAAAAGTACCTGGGTAGTGTCAAAATAAAACCGCAAAATTTTACATGCATCGGAAAAGACCAGCAATGCGTCAACTTTTCACTCGCAAGCGAGAGCCTGTATCGTTCCTCCTCTGGTCGGGTCAGCGTGCGTCGCTTCTTCTCTCCCGCAAGAGAGCGATGCGCCGATCCAGACAGGCACCTCGGGTCCAGGCAGGCTTTCCGTTGATTTTCCATGCCCAGCGATGTTGCATCGAAATGACACACCACCATCAATGATGGCGATGTTGTATTTCAATATGTGCTGCACTATGCACCACACAAGGGAAAGTTGAAAACAATTAGTATATCAGGTATGTTTTGCTGATATGTAGATGTTAATGACACCACTAGGGTGGCATTAGTTATCAGTGCTGCCTCAGGTTTCTACAGCATGGTAAGTGTGGGACACTGCCAATAAGTGATTTGTGACATGGCCAATGCATTACATATAGCTAAGCTATTCCATGCTAAGTGCTATGTGTGAAGGATCTGTATTTTGTAATAAACCTGTGGACACATGTAGTAGTTTGACCGCAGTTTTAATATGCAAAGGGGACATTGCCCCTCCAGTCCATCATGTGAAATGTCAGTCAGGTGGTGCTAAGAATTTGTACATATGGATGTATGTGAGAGTGAAGTGCATTGAATGCATATGTGTTGTTGTCAAAACATCTGTGTTTCCCTGTTCATGTGTGTTTAGTGTAGTGTATGTATTGTTTGTCCTACAAGTTTGGTGTGTTGTCTGTGTTATGAATTGTATGCTGGCTTACCTACGAGTAGGCCATTGCCATATTATCCATCCTGGAGTCGTTGATTGATAGTTAAGTGTCTGAAGATGTAGGCATCATGGACGATGCCGGGATATTTGCAAGGATGTTGGTGAATATTCCACGATGGTCCACTATGGCCTGCACGTTGATTGAATGTGTGTGTTTCCAGTTCCTGAAGAGGAGTTCTGTTGCAGCAGGAGGAACAATTGGACATGGGTGTAGTCCATTGAACCAAGCACATGCGGAAACCCAGCTATTTGATAGAATCCTTGTTTGGTCTGCTGCTGCAGTTACTGGGTGTTGGGGAACCAGATGTGGTGGGGTGTGAGGCAGATGGCGGTGTCCAGGACCATAGGAAGGAAGGCAGAAAGGGATGGTTGTGAGATACGACCCAGTTGTGCTGCAGTGGTCTGAAATGATCCAGAGGCCACATGTGGAGGACAGCCAGGAGTCTGTTTATGGGTGTATGGTTGTGTGACTTTCCACTCTTGCTGTGATGTCAGGAGCAATGTGGTAGAGCAGTCGTACAATGGACTCCCACTTCAGACGTAGAGTCTGATCATCTCTTCTTCCCTGAGACCAAGGATGGATGTGTGTTGGTGAAATATTCTCTCCCTCCTTCTGCGCTGGCTTTGTGGTTGAGGTTGCTGCAGTGGTGCTGGTGGCATTTGGCATCATCGCTGTTGTCTTCTCCAGGTGCCAAGCTATAGGAGTAACAGGTATATGTTGTCCCTTTCTTGCCACAGATCCTTCGGTGTGTTTTCCTTATGTAGTTGTAGCTTGGCCTCTTTTTAGTGCCTGGTCTGACCAGGCATTACAATTTTGACGCTAATCAGAATTAGCGTCATTTTTTGGACCCTGTCCTTTGCGTACATTGTTTTTCCTTGGGCTTGTAGACATGGTGCTAGCAGGCTAGCATCATTTTTTGGGAAGGAACGCCTACCTTGCATATCATTGTCATTAAACTACGCAAGGTGAGGTGGCGCTCCTAAAAAATTACGCAAAGTCTGGAAATTTGTCGCTAGACTGCTCTAGCGACAATATCTAAATATGGCACTTGGTTAGCAACGCTTTTGCATCAAGGAACATGGAGCAAAGGTGTCTCTTAATTTTCCTAAATCTGGGACTCCCTGTCTAAAATCTCACTTTCAGATTCTCATTGTTGGTAGTGGCATGACTACAAAGAGTGACCATTTTGTTTCTGTTGTCTACTAGTCATAAATTTGTATTGAAACTCGTATAGTGGAAAGTTAGGCAATGCTGTTAACATCTTTTCATAAATCTTTGCATCTCCTTTCAGATGAGTGATTGGTTGGTTATATTCAATAATTAGTTTTGGGTTCTTCTTCTTTAGATAAAAGCTGGGCCTGGATCACAGTATATGAACATGGGTTCCTGCATGTTGCATAGTGTGGGGCAGCAGTAGTAATAAATTAGGTGTTGAATCAGTGATACAATTTTTGTAGAGTAAGTTAGGAGAACTCCAGGGCCCAGATTATTTTTCTCTGGTAGGTTTTGAATCGTTGTAAATGAGTTTCTTTTCTAGTGTAGCAGTTATTGCAGGTTATGAGAGATTCTGAACATAGGCTACTACAAGTACTGTCTGTCCCTACATCATAGAGATTAGTAATGGATACCTGAACCGTCTTTATCCATTGATTAGTATTGAGAACAAAGTTTTAAGTGTATGTAATGGGTCGAGTTCTGAGCAGATCATTGGTAAGATCTGTGTTTGTATTTGATTTGTACATTTGTTAGATGCTATAATTGAGTTCATTTTGAATAAAGAGAATACAAGTTTTGGTGGTATGCATTCTATGTGGTAGATTACTGTTCATATAAGAATTGATCTTAAAAAACGAGGTCATCAAAACTTTATACGACTCGAGACTTAGGTATGACAAAATACGTTTTAGGATGCTGTTTCTATGACTGAATCCACTATCTAGTTAGCACCCTAAGATGAAATTATAGGAATTTCATAATAAAAAAAAAACAAGATGTAGATCATAAAAAATATGTGACACATCTGTTTTGGGTATAAAATTCAAATACATTGGAAAAAAATGATTTGATATAAAAATTAAGCAGCAGTAATGACCTTGCAGCTCAAACGGTCCCTATGATCTTTTAGTCTGTTTATTAAATACAAGAGTAGCAGTGCCTTAGATGGTAGTCAAAAGGTACTTGAAAGTGGCTTTTCTCTTACAGGTAGACGTTCCAGAGAAATTAAGAATCAGGCCAAAGTCACAGATACGTTTCACGGCACCCTCCTCACACTGAACATAATTTCCACAACTTAAAAAGTTTGCATATATTTGAGTTTTCAAACGAAATATACGTATTTCCCACATATTTGTCATCCCAGGTTTATGTTATAATAACTTTTTTTATACAAAAGTATGATAACAATCATATATACATCAAGTAGACTAAAAGGCAGTATTATTACATTTTCTATGTGTGAATTTTTCTATTTTTCTGTCAGATCCATAGTTATGTGAATTAAGTGTGTTGACACAGTAATAAAGAACTTAGAAGGGCCTTCTTTAGGATGAAAAAAAGGGGATCAATGAGCCACTGGCTTTCCAGAGGTGAAACAAATATTAGACGAAGGTCATTTAGCATTATCAGAACCAAGATAACATAGTTCGCAGAGGAAAAAGGCCTTGCACTGATTCGTTTTATTAAGTAATTCTTAAAACCAGAATTTTTTGCTTTATTTTTCGTAATAATAAAGTGCAAACAGAGCTCCGAAATGCTGTACTTAGCAACAGGATGCATTGCCAACAATTAAGGATACAGAAGCACGTAGGCACGTGAACTGAGGATAAGAAGTGTACAAATATAGAAGGGATCAGAAACAGAGGAAGATTCTGCAAAGAACAGAGGCATGATCCCGTGTTTTTCTGGAGCAGTAATTCTCCCTGTGTTTTTTACAGGCTGTTCTACTTTGTTGGGGTACTAATTCCCATCCACGGGGTGGTCATCCATCTACCGGTTCTTGAACAGTGAGGCTGCCTCTATAGTACATTAGTCCTCCACAATGTCCTTCCACTCGCAGGTGTTGGGGTTGATGAGGACACAGACCTGGTTCTTCAGCTGATCTTCAGAGTCGCCACCATTATATTCTTCTATTACGCATGTCTTCTCTGGCGTGGAACAAGGCTGAGAAGTGCAGGATATGATCTTAAGAGAAAATTAAAAACAAAATAAGCTGTTTACCAAAAAGGTACGAAAATAGCTTCCAAATAAGTTAATGTTTTCAAATGTACATTTTGGTGAAGTGATGCAGAGGCTTGCAAGAAATGTACTTTAAAAATTGATTTAAGTAAAATATTATTTTATTTAGAGTTTTTGAACAGTTGTTAAATGAGATGATAGGTAATTAGGATAATTTTATTACTTTACAATCATTAGCTCAATAGGCAATAAAGGTTCTGAAATTATGGCATAAAAATCATTTTAAATTCCATAAAGTTTTGCACCTGAAAAACTGTTTAGCTAATTTCTCTGAAACAACTGTTACAGCTGATGGAATGACATAGGAAAGTAAGGCTGCAGTCTACTCCAAAATCATCTCATTCAACTATTTAGACAGGTGAGCATGTAACAAAAAAGACAACAATTCTCAACACCCATTTGGAGACGAGCGTAAATTGAATACTCCTTTGTTTCACCTGGATACCGTTTCCTCTGCAAATCACTGTGTAATGAGTTATGTTTCGCACCACAGGGCACTGTAGTATTACAGAAGAGGCTGCAGATGCTTGTGACGCTCATTACATTTTACAGATAGAGCCAGCGCACACTGGGCCAGATGTATCAAGCGTTTTTGAATTCGCAAACTGTACGAATCGCAAAAATCGTCCGGTTCCAAATGCAAAACTGTCTTTTGCGATGTATCAAAGGCATTCGCAGCGTGAAAATAAGGTTTCACAAAAATTGCGATTTTTAGCAAATGCAATGTGGTTTTGCGTGCCGCAATCTGCGTTTCACAAATAACGACATGAAATACCAAATTGCAATTTGCACCTCGCAAATTGCGAGCTGGAATTGCGACTCTCAAATAGCGATTCCATAAATCATGACGCTATTTGCAAAACGCAGATTGCGACACGGAAAACCACGTCGCAATGCGATGCATCAAATATTCGCAAGTTGCGATTACTCGCAGAATGTCGTTTTGCACATGCAATTTACCACAAATTGAAACCAGGTGGTAACCAGGTGCAAACTATAAAAAGAGGCCCAGAATGACTCAGCCTCTTTTCCACAATGGCTGCACTCTACGTGATGGCGAGGAGAATGAGGATCTTGGCAGGTTTGAGGAAAGGGAGGAGGAGGCAGGAGCGCACTTTTAGGGTGCGCATAACCCTTTCGGACCAGACTGAGGAGGACATTTATGAGAAGTACAGGTTGAGCTCGGCCATGATACTTGACCTGATAGCTGAGCTACAACCTATGCTGCAGCGCACAACACGCAGGACCAATAGCATACCCACCCATGTGCAGGTATTATGCTCCTTGCACCTACTAGCATCAGGGAGCTATCAAGGGGTCAAAGCAGCAACTGGAGGGGTATCACAGAATGCCCTCTCTAGATTTTTCAACGCATTTCTCAATGCCATGCTTAGCAGAATACACCAGTACATCAGGTTCCCCCACAGCCCACAGGAATTACAGCACACTAAAATCACATTCTACCAGATAGCACAGTTCCCACATGTCCTAGGTGCCATAGATGGGACACATGTTGCAATCTGTCCATCATCGGCCACAGAGTATGTGTACTGCAACCGTAAAAACCAACATTCAATGAGCATACATGTGATATACAATGGCTCCTACATCATTACGGATCTCGTCGCCAGGTACCCAGGGAGCACACATGATTCGTACATATTTCACCACAGCGGGATTCACACAAGACTGCTAGCTGGGAATTTGGTGAAGACTATCTATTAGGTAAATTGCCAGTTTACAATGTTGCATTGATGTCGGTGTGGCATCAGATGGCACAAGTACTCATTTTACTCTCTGTTCCTTCTAGGAGACAGTGCCTACGCAGTGCACACCTATATGATGACGCCCTACCTGAACCCTGCAACACCAGTGTTAGACTTTTCATCTGTGGTGTGGTCTCCCTTAACTTTTGCCTCTGTTCCCCAGGTTGTTGATGTGTGCTGGACTCTGAATTGACTGTTTTTGTTACTCTGGGCACTTTACCACTGCTAACCAGTGCTAAAGTGCAAGTGCTCCTTTACAAAATGTGTATGTGATTGGTTTATCCATGATTGGCATATTTGATTTACGAGTAAGTCCCTAGTAAAGTGCACTAGAGGTGCCAGGGCCTGTAAATCAAATGCTACTAGTGGGCCTGCAGCACTGGTTGTGCCACCCACATAAGTAGCTCTGTAATCATGACTCAGACCTGCCATTGCAGTGTCTGTGTGTGCAGTTTTACCTGTAAATTCGACTTGGCAAGTGTACCCACTTGCCAGGCCTAAACCTTCCCTTTTCTTACATGTCAGACACCCCTAAGGTAGGCCCTAGGTAGCCCCAAGGGCAGGGTGCAGTGTATGGTTAAGGTAGGACATATAGGGGGTCATTACAACCCTTGCGGATGACGGAGAACCGGCGGTAAGACCGCCAACAGGCTGGCGGTCTTACCTAGGTGAATTATGACCATGGCGGTTACCGCCACGGTCATCCGCCGGTTCTCCGTACCGCCCGCCAGGGCGGAAACGTCCGCCGGGCTGGAGACCTGGGTCTCCAGCCCCGCGGCCGTCAGTATACCGCCGGCGGTATTTGGACCCAGCTTACTGCCGTGGATTTCCTGCGGTTTGAACCGCCATGAAATCCATGACGGTAAGCACTATCAGTGCCAGGGAATTCCTTCCCTGGCACTGATAGGGGTCTCCAACACCCCCCACCCCGACTCCCTCCCCTACACCCCCACCACCCCTGCCACCCCCCAAAGGTGGCAGGGCCCCCCTCCCCACCCCGACCCCCAACATAACATTACTGACACACACCCGACATGCATGCAGGCACCACCAACACACACACGCACACACCCCGACATACATGCCTACATCCACACACACAGTCTTACACACACACCCACATTCAAACATACACGCACACATCCATAGACATACCCACAGACATACACGCACTCATTCCCATGCACACAACACCCCGCAAGCATTCACGCACTCACACACCCCCCCTACATACACACACGCACACCCCCATGCACGCACACAACACACAACGCCCCCCAGCCCCCTCCCCTAACGGACTATCGACTTACCTGGTCCGTCGATCCTCCGGGAGGGGACGGGAGCCATGGGGCAGCTCCGCCGACACCGCCACGGCAACAGAACACCGCCACAGCGAATCACAGGACTTGATTCGCTGGGCGGTGTTCTGTTGGCGTGGCGGTGGAGGTGGAGCAACCTCCAATTCCCTGCCGCCCGCAAGTATGGCTGTTGGCGGCTCTCCGTCGGAATAACGACGGAGAGCAGCCAACAGTCATAATACGCCAAGCGGCAAACCACCTGCACAGGCGGTCTATACGGCGGTCCCTTGGCGGTCTTGCAAAAAGACCGCCGAGGTCGTAATGACCCCCATAGTAATGTGTTTTATATGTCCTGACAGTGAAATATTGCTAAATTCGTTTTTCACTGTTGCAAGGCCTGTCCCCCTCATAGGTTAACATGGGGGCTTCCTTTAAATCTGATTAAAGTGTAGATTGCCTTTGGGAGCGGATGGACGTGTGGAGTTTGGGGTCTCTAAGCTCACAATTTAAAAATACATCTTTTAGTAAAGTTGATTTTGAGATTGTGCGCTTGAAATTGGCACTTTTGGAAAGTGAGCATTTTCTTGCTTATACCATTTCTGTGACTCTGCCTCTTTGTGGATTCCCTGTCTGGGTCAGTTTGACAGTTGGGCTGGTTGCACCTCACACTAGACAGTGACACAAAAGGAGCTGGGGTGTAGCCTGCATATCCTGATGAGCCATCTGGGCTAGGAGGAAGGGGAAGAGTGGTCACTCGCACCTGAAAGGGCTGTGCCTGCCCTCACACAATGCAGTCTCCAACCCCCTGGTGAGTGTCTGGGGCCTGGCCTGGGCAAGGCAGGATTTCACATTCCAAAGAGACTTTACTTTGAAGTAGGCCTACTTCAAAGGAGAAATTGGGTATAAGAAGGGCACCCAAAACCACAGACTTTAGAAACACTTCTGGAACCAAGAGGAACCTCTCCCTGGAGAAGAGCTGAATAGCTGACGAAGAAGTGCTGCCCTGCCTGTGCTTTGTGGAGCTTTCCTGCAATGCTGCTTCTGTCAGAGTAAGAGGGCGAAGACTGGACTTTGTGTGCCTTCCATCTTGTGAAGAAATCTCCAAGGGCTTGATTTAGAGCTTGCCTCCTGTTGTTTGAAGTCTCAGGGACAACAAAGACTTCTCTCTGCCAGCACCTGGAGTCTCTGGAGAGACCCCTGCTCTGACAAGTGGTGCCCTATCCAGTCCCTGGGCCCTTGAAAGGAAAGCTGGTGGAAATCCAAGAAAATCGACGTCGGACGACTTCGGACCGACGCCGCTGCTGAATCCGGTGACGCCGCCTGTACCCGACGCCGTGACCTTCGCTGGAAAGCGACGCTCTTCGCAGGCCCGAAGCCGCTGCAGCCCTGCTGAAGTCTGTGACTCTGTGGAAGTCGCCGCACCACCTCGTGACCGACGCCGCTCGAAGTGCGCGGATTCAACGTTTCGCACAGACGCCGCGATCCCCGACTTCGCGCATCGGCTTGTTTTCACACTTCACCAAAGGTACTGTACTTGGGGATCTACATGACTCCGTGTCCTGCGCCGCTGGTGTCGGCTTGTTGGGAACGACTCCTTCACGACGCCGTGTTAACACGTCATCAAAGCATTTTTGTTTCTAAGCGCTATTTTTGATTTTAATCTTTAAAAATTCATAACCTGACTTGTGTATGTTGGATTTTTGTCGTTTTGGTCTTGTTTTGTTTAGATAAATACTTCCTAGTTTTCTAAACTGGTGTTGTGTCATTTTGTAGTGTTTTCATTAAGTTACTGTGTGTGTTGGTACAAAGACTTTACACTTAGCACTCTGCTAACCTAAAAATAGAGACTTACTTCTGTCAAGACCAGGAAAAAATACCTTTTCAGAGTGAAGATAGGAAAGTGAGCAGATGCAAAATGGGTGTATCTACAAACAAATTCTAAAAGTGGTGCAATTACACATGTGACAGAATTTCATAAGGCACAATTGTACAGTATGTGTAATGAGGCATGCAGAAAGCCCTATGAATACAGGAACTTAGGAATTATTGAAGCTTTTCCAGGACTATTCTAAGAAACCTGCAACTGTTTCAGTACTCTAGGAAAAACTTGTGAATTCCTGATGTTTGAGATCTGCACTCACAAAAAGCTGTAAATTAATTTTCCAATTCCTCTCCATGTTGTGTCCACTAGTTTACCCCGCTTCCTGGCTGACCTCTCTTTTGCTCCTTTTTTAGCAGCACAAAGAGGCCCAAGCTCCTAAGGCATACTCACTTCACAAGCACATCCTTTGTTGTAGGCCCCCTCAACACCCTTTCTTTGCTCAAGTGTCAGCTCGTTCCAGGGTACGATGTAGTTGCAACCATGCACAGAGGCATCATTGTTATTGACGGAAGCTGCTCATGAACAGTGGAGAAAGAAACACATTTTCATTAGTATTTGTTACCGTAACCTCTCGTAGTATAGTGAGTCATCAAAAAACCTTCATTTTCCACAGTTTGTATTGGATTCAAGGGGTAATTAGGTGGATTAAGACAAAATCAAGGAAAATACCATAACATATTTATTAAACTAATTAGCACTGGGCTTTTCCATCATCTGGGAAGACTCTCCCTGCATGGATGGACAAATAGATTCATGGTGGCCGCTTCTGAATGTACCAGAGGGACTGGCTTAGATCTGTAGTCAATAACTGTGGGGGAAACAAGTGCATGGGCAGTGCATCCAAAGTAACTACTCAATCTCCACTGATGACCAACGCTTCCATGAGACCTGACTCTGTAAACTGACAGGAGGAAAGGGCAGATTACACTCTACACTCATAGAGGCAATGACCACACAAACAACAACAAAACCCTGCGTACTTTAAAAACAACCCTGTTCACAACAGATAAATACATCAGGCTAATGCAGCCCACATCTTATCCTTTAACTTCATAGATGCTTTCCAACTTTATCCTGGGTCTTGTGCACCTATGACTCTGATTTGTGTCCACAAGTCACTTCTTTAGTTAGGTGTCAACTGTCCGACCAATCCCCAAGACTTTATCCGTAACAATGATCTCTTCTACTTTCTGTCACCTTTCCATTGATACAAATATCTCTATAATAATACACCAACAACTCAATCCCTGCTTCCTTCTGAGGCATTAGTTCAATTCTTGTTGAACATTGCATTTACAGCTCTATGAACAGGCAACATGTAGTAACAAGCCATCATCTATGTTTCACAGATTAATTGATTTCCTCCTCATGTAGCATAGCTCTCTAAAAATTCATTATTAGATCACTTCCTCCATCACTTCCTCCATCACCTACAGATTAAAACAAATTGCATCCCACATAAATAATGGGAGTGAAATGTGCAACCATACAGTCACTTGGCCTTCAATATTCTACTGTAGGAAAAGCCTGACCAAAATCTTATTCTGTCCATGTTTTCTTTACAAGTCTGTTATAGTAAATAGTGAACAAGAAAAGCAACAACAGAAACCCCGGAACTCTTGTCTCGGAAATAAAAATAATCACGTCTCAGTTGCCATCAACCCACAGTGACAATATTTCATTGATTCTATTAGGGGGAATACATACACTGCTCACTTAAAACAATTCCAAAAACATGGAACAATTGAGTAAAGAGCGTCCAGCCTGAAATTTGAAAGCACCACCGCAGTGCTGCAAAGATCTATGTAGTGGAAAACAAATTAAAAAGTGCTACTCCAACAATCCTACAGTCTAACTGTTCTCTGATATGGCAAGCACCACCTTGTCCTTGAGAAGTTCTCATATTTTTAATATCAAACAATTTTAGCTGAAGACAGTAGCTTAGCTACTCATCTAAAAAGGTACAAAAACGAGGTTTGTGTAACCATTCTAACACCTGCAAATACAGTAATTACTTATATATTAACATCAATACACTACTTAGGATGGGAATCTTTTCAACCCCTTACTTAGGAAGACCATTTAAGCCCATAAATTCCATACAAACAACAAATTCCATTATGTATGTTCTCCCTACTGCCATGAAGCTGACACAACCTTCTCTGTAGTGCCATCAACAGTTCATTGTCAGAATTCACGCTCATGGAGTCCCTCAAAGGTGGTCGGATCACAAGAAACCTAACCTCAACCGTGAGTTTGTGAACAAATAGCACTCCATCATAAACCGAGTGTACCTTCCTTGCCTAAATCTTGTCAAAGGGTATTGTTTTTATTTTGTTTTAAATTTCCATAGAAATGAATGTATGTATGAAACCTCACTTATAGTGAACAAGGGTTGACTTGAGGTATTTTAGAGCAACAAGAACTGCAAAAATAGGAGTAATTTAGAAATTACAAATAGGAGAGGAAAATTAATTGTTGCTAAGTTGGTAAAACAAAGAACCATATGTATACATTTTAGGAGTTGTGATTTCCTCATTTCAAATTCTTTGAGAATCACAATTAGGAAATCCCAATTTCTAATATATGAAACCTATTGAGTTTAATGTAGTGATTTCTAATGGGTTTGCAATCAACCTACCTCATGAAAATTTATCAGGTAGGTTGCAATTTGCAACCCATTAGGAGTCGCGGCCATCACTGGGATGGTGGCCTGCTGGGGTCACAAGACAACCATGTCTGTGAGTGCTTTTCGGTAAGGCAGATGTCTTTTTGTTAAGTGCAGCCCATTTCCTTAAAGGAAATTAGGATGCATTTAAATAGAAAAAATGAAACTTTGAAGTCTCATTCTTTAAGAGAACGCAGTGGCCCCCTGGACCACTGCCTTCTCTTGAAATATATGTGGTTCAGCATTTACAAAGGGTAGTAAAACATTCATACATACACTGCGATTCAGTATTAGGAAAAGACACCCTAAACACACCCTTCCTAATACGGAATCACTAAATAAAAATTCCTATTTGGTAAGATGCTGACGGATCACATCTTGTGCTCTGTACATTTGTAAAAACATTTCTGCAGTCATCAATGCCCTGATTCTTCATACTGGGCGGTTACCACCCGCAAAAATGCTTTTGTACATATGGCTCAAAGTAATGTATATTTCCAAGTAACTATAAAGAGTCCTTGACAATGAAAGTTCAGATGCTTGTTTCCACTAAAGGTACTTTACTCCATCCTTAATCAAAGTAAAAAGTTAGTGGCCAATGCGTTTTGGGCCATGTACATAATTTAGTGATTGCAAGTTCCAAAACTGAGATTCTTTGCGAATCGCAATTAGAAAATCACAATCCTTTGTGTATAAAAATGGTCAAGTTACTAATAGCGATTCCTAATGTGATTCCAATAGACACACATCAAGAATATTAAAGAGATAGGTCACAATTTGCGACCTATTTGGATTTGCCGCTATCACAGGGATGGTGGCCTACTGGGGACCACCATGTCCATGATTTCTTTTGATGAAGCATTGCTTTTTTTTAATGCATCCAAATTTCCTTAAAGGAAAACGAGAAGCATTTAACAAGAAAAAAATTGGGATCACTGCCTGCTGCTAACAAATATTTGTATCTACATTCACAAACAGAAAGGTATCCTCTGGGAACCCTTCCCATTTGTGAATGGTTACCATCACTGCCTTCTCTTGAAATATACGTGGTTCAGCATTTACAAAGGGTAGTAAAACATTCATACATACACTGCGATTCAGTATTAGGAAAAGACACCCTAAACACACCCTTCCTAATACCGAATCACTAAATAAAAATTCCTATTTGGTAAGATGCTGACGGATCACATCTTGTGCTCTGTACATTTGTAAAAACATTTTTGCAGTCATCAACGGCCAGATTCTGCATACTGGGCCGTTACCACCCGCAAAAATGCTTTTGTACATATGGCTCAAAGTAATTTATATTTCCAAGTAACTATAAAGAGTCCTTAACCCCTTCTGTGCCGCGGACGTAGTGGTTACGTCCTGCGGCACAGTGCTGCTGTGCCGAGGACGTAACCACTACGTCCTCGGCACACAGCCCAGAGGGAGCGCTCTCGCTCCCTCTGTGGGGTTCCCCCCTACCCCCCCAAGTCAGGGATGGAAGGGGAAGCCCTTCCCCTCCCACCCCCGACCCCCCCAACCCCCCCTGTGACGTCAGCGCGCGAGCGCGCGCTGATTAGTCACAGGGTCTCCCCCATCGCGCTGGAAATGCTTTTGCATTTCTTTTTCAATCCCATGGGGAGGCCCCGAGAGGCTTCAAAGGGAAGGAAATGTATTTCCTTCCCTTTGAAGTCTCTCACAGGTTTCAAAAGCCGGATTGCTTGCAATCCGGCTTTTGAAACCCCACTAGATAGCAGGGATTTTTTTTTTTTTCTTGAAATTGGCAAAAGGGAGCGACCCCTTGGGCAAGGGTCGCTCCCAGGGGGGCATTTTTTTAGGAAGGCCTTTTCTGCCCCCCCTGGGGGCAGATTGGCCTATTATTAGGCCGATCTGCACCCAGGGGGGGCAGAAACCTCTAGGCACCAGGGACCATTTTTTTTTTTTTTTTTTTTTTGTGATGAATTCTTTTTTTTTAGGTGGGGAGCGATCCCTTAGGCAAGGGTCGCTCCCCTACGGGGCAATATATATTTAGGCCATTTCTGCCCCCCTTGGGGGCAGATTGGCCTATTTTGATAAGGCCAATCTGCCCCCAAGGGGGGCAGAAACCATTAGACACCAGGGAGTTTGTTTTTGCGCGCGAATGTCACGCAACAAAGCGACCCCTTTGGCAAGGGTCGCTCCCAGGGGGGGCAATTGTTTGGGAAGGCCTTTTCTGCCCCCCCTGGGGGCAGATCGGCCTATTATTAGGCCGATCTGCCCCCAGGGGGGGAAGAAACCTCTAGGCGCCAGGGCAAATTTTTTTTTTTTGTTTTTTTTTTTTGTTCTTTTTTTTTTTTTAGAGATGGGGAGCGACCCATCAGGCAAGGGTCGCTCCCCTGGGGGGCAAATTGTATTTAGACCATTTCTGCCCCCCTGGGGGCAGATTGGCCGATTTTAGGTCAATCTGCCCCCAAGGGGGCAGAAACCACTAGGCACCGGGGATTTGTTTTTTGGCGCCAATGTCACGCAGGGGGAGCGACCCCGTAGGCAAGGGTCGCTCCCGGGGGGGAGGTGGGGGGGCAAATTTATTTTAGGCCATTTCTGCCCCCCCGGGGGACAGATCGGCCTATTATTAGGCCGAACTGCCCCCGGGGGGGGGGCAGAACACTCTAGGCGCCAGGGCAATTTTTTTTGTGTGTTTTTTTTTTTTGTTGTTTCTTTTTTTAGAGATGGGGAGCGACCCATCAGGCAAGGGTCGCTCCCCTGGGGGGGCAAATTGTATTTAGACCATTTCTGCCCCCCTGGGGGCAGATTGGCCAATTTTAGGTCAATCTGCCCCCAAGGGGGCAGAAACCACAAGGCACCGGGGATTTGTTTTTTGGCGCCAATGTCACGCAGGGGGAGCGACCCCGTAGGCAAGGGTCGCTCCCGGGGGGGGGGGGTGCCGGTTGGGGGGGCAAATTTATTTTAGGCCATTTCTGCCCCCCCGGGGGACAGATCGGCCTATTTTTAGGCCGAACTGCCCCCGGGGGGGGGCAGAACACTCTAGGCGCAAGGGCAATTTTTTTTTGTGTTTTTTTTTTTTGTTGTTTCTTTTTTGAGAGATGGGGAGCGACCCATCAGGCAA
The DNA here is from genome assembly GCF_031143425.1 of Pleurodeles waltl. Taxonomy (NCBI): domain Eukaryota; kingdom Metazoa; phylum Chordata; class Amphibia; order Caudata; family Salamandridae; genus Pleurodeles; species Pleurodeles waltl. The sequence continues at coordinate 55,451,639 of NC_090449.1, forward strand.
GGGTCGCTCCCCTGGGGGGGCAAATTGTATTTAGACCATTTCTGCCCCCCTGGGGGCAGATTGGCCAATTTTGGGTCAATCTGCCCCCAAGGGGGCAGAAACCACAAGGCACCGGGGATTTGTTTTTTGGCGCCAATGTCACGCAGGGGGAGCGACCCCGTAGGCAAGGGTCGCTCCCGGGGGGGGGTGTGGGGGTTGGGGGGGCAAATTTATTTTAGGCCATTTCTGCCCCCCCGGGGGACAGATCGGCCTATTTTTAGGCCGAACTGCCCCCGGGGGGGGCAGAACACTCTAGGCGCCAGGGCAATTTTTTTTTTGTATTTTTTTTTTTTGTTGTTTCTTTTTTTAGAGATGGGGAGCGACCCATCAGGCAAGGGTCGCTCCCCTGGGGGGGCAAATTGTATTTAGACCATTTCTGCCCCCCTGGGGGCAGATTGGCCAATTTTAGGTCAATCTGCCCCCTAGGGGGCAGAAACCACTAGGCACCGGGGATTTGTTTTTTGGCGCCAATGTCACGCAGGGGGAGCGACCCCGTAGGCAAGGGTCGCTACCGGGGGGGGGTGGAGGTTGGGGGGCAAATTTATTTTAGGCCATTTCTGCCCCCCCGGGGGACAGATCGGCCTATTATTAGGCCGAACTGCCCCCGGGGGGGGGCAGAACACTCTAGGCGCCAGGGCAATTTTGTTTTTGTGTTTTTTTTTTTTGTTGTTTCTTTTTTTAGAGATGGGGAGCGACCCATCAGGCAAGGGTCGCTCCCCTGGGGGGGCAAATTGTATTTAGACCATTTCTGCCCCCCTGGGGGCAGATTGGCCAATTTTAGGTCAATCTGCCCCCAAGGGGGCAGAAACCACTAGGCACCGGGGATTTGTTTTTTGGCGCCAATGTCACGCAGGGGGAGCGACCCCGTAGGCAAGGGTCGCTCCCGGGGGGGGGGTGGGGGTTGGGGGGGCAAATTTATTTTAGGCCATTTCTGCCCCCCCGGGGGACAGATCGGCCTATTATTAGGCCGAACTGCCCCCGGGGGGGGGGCAGAACACTCTAGGCGCCAGGGCAATTTTTTTTTTGTGTTTTTTTTTTTTGTTGTTTCTTTTTTTAGAGATGGGGAGCGACCCATCAGGCAAGGGTCGCTCCCCTGGGGGGGCAAATTGTATTTAGACCATTTCTGCCCCCCTGGGGGCAGATTGGCCAATTTTAGGTCAATCTGCCCCCAAGGGGGCAGAAACCACTAGGCACCGGGGATTTGTTTTTTAGCGCCAATGTCACGCAGGGGGAGCGACCCCGTAGGCAAGGGTCGCTCCCGGGGGGGGGTATGGGGGTTGGGGGGGCAAATTTATTTTAGGCCATTTCTGCCCCCCCGGGGGACAGATCGGCCTATTATTAGGCGGAACTGCCCCCCGGGGGGGGCAGAACACTCTAGGCACCAGGGCAATTTTTTTTTTTGTGTGTTTTTTTTTTTGTTGTTTCTTTTTTTAGAGATGGGGAGCGACCCATCAGGCAAGGGTCGCTCCCCTGGGGGGGCAAATTGTATTTAGACCATTTCTGCCCCCCTGGGGGCAGATTGGCCAATTTTAGGTCAATCTGCCCCCAAGGGGGCAGAAACCACTAGGCACCGGGGATTTGTTTTTTAGCGCCAATGTCACGCAGGGGGAGCGACCCCGTAGGCAAGGGTCGCTCCCGGGGGGGGGGTGGGGGTTGGGGGGGTGAATTTATTTTAGGCCATTTCTGCCCCCCCGGGGGACAGATCGGCCTATTATTAGGCCGAACTGCCCCCCGGGGGGGGCAGAACACTCTAGGCACCAGGGCAATTTTTTTTTTGTGTGTTTTTTTTTTGTTGTTTCTTTTTTTAGAGATGGGGAGCGACCCATCAGGCAAGGGTCGCTCCCCTGGGGGGGCAAATTGTATTTAGACCATTTCTGCCCCCCTGGGGGCAGATTGGCCAATTTTAGGTCAATCTGCCCCCAAGGGGGCAGAAACCACTAGGCACCGGGGATTTGTTTTTTGGCGCCAATGTCACGCAGGGGGAGCGACCCCGTAGGCAAGGGTCGCTCCCGGGGGGGGCAAATTTATTTTAGGCCATTTCTGCCCCCCCGGGGGACAGATCGGCCTATTATTAGGCCGAACTGCCCCCGGGGGGGGGGGGCAGAACACTCTAGGCACCAGGGCAATTTTTTTTTTGTGTGTTTTTTTTTTTGTTGTTTCTTTTTTTAGAGATGGGGAGCGACCCATCAGGCAAGGGTCGCTCCCCTGGGGGGGCAAATTGTATTTAGACCATTTCTGCCCCCCTGGGGGCAGATTGGCCAAATTTAGGTCAATCTGCCCCCAAGGGGGCAGAAACCACTAGGCACCGGGGATTTGTTTTTTGCGCCAATGTCACGCAGGGGGAGCGACCCCGTAGGCAAGGGTCGCTCCCGGGGGGGGGATGGGGGTTGGGGGGGCAAATTTATTTTAGGCCATTTCTGCCCCCCCGGGGGACAGATCGGCCTATTATTAGGCCGAACTGCCCCTGGGGGGGGGGCAGAACACTCTAGGCACCAGGGCAATTTTTTTTTTGTGTTTTTTTTTTTTTTTTGTTTCTTTTTTTAGAGATGGGGAGCGACCCATCAGGCAAGGGTCGCTCCCCTGGGGGGGCAAATTGTATTTAGACCATTTCTGCCCCCCTGGGGGCAGATTGGCAAATTTTAGGTCAATCTGCCCCCAAGGGGGCAGAAACCACTAGGCACCGGGGATTTGTTTTTTGGCGCCAATGTCACGCAGGGGGAGCGACCCCGTAGGCAAGGGTCGCTCCCGGGGGGGTGGTGGGGGTTGGGGGGGCAAATTTATTTTAGGCCATTTCTGCCCCCCTGGGGGACAGATCGGCCTATTATTAGGCCGAACTGCCCCCGGGGGGGGGGGCAGAAACCTCTAGGCGCCAGGGGAATTTTTCTTTTTTTTTTTTAGAGATGGGGAGCGACCCATCAGGCAAAAGTCGCTCCCCTGGGGGACAAATTGTATTTAGGCCATTTCTGCCCCCCTTGGGGGCAGATTGGCTGAGTTTAGGTCAACCTGCCCCCAAGGGGGCAGAAACCACTAGGCACCGGGGATTTGTTTTTTGGTGCCAATGTCACGCAGGGGGAGCGACCCCGTAGGCAAGGGTCGCTCCCGGCGGGGGAGGGTGGGGGTTGGGGGGGCAAATTTATTTTAGGGCATTTCTGCCCCCCCCCACCTGGGGCCGGCTGAGCTACAGGCCAAACACCACAGGTAGGCACCTTGCAAAAAACACCTCTGTTTTCTGTGAAAAAATATGTTGTGTCCACGTTGTGTTTTGGGCCATTTCCTTTTGTGGGCGCTAGGCCTACCCACAGAAGTGATGTACCATTTTTATCGAGAGACTTAGGGGAACGCTGGGTGGAAGGAAATTTGTGGCTCCTCTCAGATTCCAGAACTTTCTGTCACCGAAATGAGAGGAAAAAGTGTTTTTTGGGCCAAATTTTGATGTTTGCAAAGGATTCTGGGTAACATAACCTGGTCAGAGCCCCGCAAGTCACCCCATCTTGGATTCCCCTGGGTCTCTAGTTTTCAAAAATGCACTGGTTTGCTAGGTTTCCTCAGGTGTCGGCTGAGCTACAGGCCAAAATCCACAGGTAGGCACTGCTTTTTATAAAAAAATGTGATGTGTCCACGTTGTGTTTTGGGCCCTTTCCTTTCGTGGGCGCTAGTCCTACCCACACAAGTGAGGTATCATTTTTATCGGGAGACTTGGGGGAACGCTGGGTAGAAGGAAATTTGTGGCTCCTCTCAGATTCCAGAACTTTCTGCCACAGAAATGTGAGTAACATGTGTATTTTTAGCCAAATTTTGAGGTTTGCAAAGGATTCTGGGTAACAGAACCTGGTCCGAGCCCCGCAAGTCACCCCTCCTTGGATTCCCCTAGGTCTCTAGTTTTCAGAAAGGCACAGGTTTGGTAGGTTTCCCTAGGTGCCGGCTGAGCTAGAGGCCAAAATCTACAGGTAGGCACTTTGCAAAAAACACCTCTGTTTTTTTCCAAAATTTAGGATGTGTCCACGTTGCGCTTTGGGGTGTTTCCTGTCGCCGGCGCTAGGCCTACCCACGCAAGTGAGGTATCATTTTTATTGGGAGACTTGGGGGAACGCTGGGTGGAAGGAAATTTGTAGCTCCTCTCAGATTCCAGAACTTTCTGCCACAGAAATGTGAGGGACATGTGTTTTTTTAGCCAAATTTTGAGGTTTGCAAAGGATTCTGGGTAACAGAACCTGGTCCGAGCCACACAAGTCACCCCTCCTTGGATTCCCCTAGGTCTCTAGTTTTCAGAAATGTACAGGTTTGGTAGGTTTCCCTAGGTGGCGGCTGAGCTAGAGGCCAAAATCTCCAGGTAGTCACTTTGCTAAAAACAGCTCTGTTTTCTGTGATGTGTCCACGTTGTGTTTTGGGGCATATCCTGTCGCGGGCGCTAGGCCTACCCACATAAGTGAGGTATCATTTTTATCGGGAGACGTGGGGGAAAGCTGGGTGGAAAGAAATTTGTGGCTCCTCTCAGATTCCAGAACTTTCTGCCACAGAAATGTGAGGAACATGTGTTTTTTTAGCCAAATTTTGAGGTTTGCAAAGGATTCTGGGTAACAGAACCTGGTCTGAGCCACACAAGTCACCCCTCCTTGGATTCCCCTAGGTCTCTAGTTTTCAGAAATGTACAGGTTTGGTAGGTTTCCCTAGGTGCCGGCTGAGCTAGAGGCCAAAATCTACAGGTAGTCACTTTGCTAAAAACAGCTCTGTTTTCTGTGATATGTCCACGTTGTGTTTTGGGGCATATCCTGTCGCGGGCGCTAGGCCTACCCACACAAGTGAGGTATCATTTTTATCGGGAGACGTGGGGGAACGCTGGGTGGAAGGAAATTTGTGGCTCCTCTCAGATTCCAGAACTTTCTGCCACAGAAATGTGAGGAACATGTGTTTTTTTAGCCAAATTTTGAGGTTTGCAAAGGATTCTGGGTAACAGAACCTGGTCCGAGCCACACAAGTCACCCCTCCTTGGATTCCTCTAGGTCTCTAGTTTTCAGAAATGCACAGGTTTGGTAGGTTTCCCTAGGTGGCGGCTGAGCTAGAGGCCAAAATCTACAGGTAGTCACTTTGCTAAAAACAGCTCTGTTTTCTGTGATATGTCCACGTTGTGTTTTGGGGCATATCCTGTCGCGGGCGCTAGGCCTACCCACACAAGTGAGGTATCATTTTTATCGGGAGACGTGGGGGAACGCTGGGTGGAAGGAAATTTGTGGCTCCTCTCAGATTCCAGAACTTTCTGCCACAGAAATGTGAGGAACATGTGTTTTTTTAGCCAAATTTTGAGGTTTGCAAAGGATTCTGGGTAACAGAACCTGGTCCGAGCCACACAAGTCACCCCTCCTTGGATTCCCCTAGGTCTCTAGTTTTCAGAAATGTACAGGTTTGGTAGGTTTCCCTAGGTGCCGGCTGAGCTAGAGGCCAAAATCTACAGGTAGTCACTTTGCTAAAAACAGCTCTGTTTTCTGTGATATGTCCACGTTGTGTTTTGGGGCATATCCTGTCGCGGGCGCTAGGCCTACCCACACAAGTGAGGTATCATTTTTATCGGGAGACGTGGGGGAACGCTGGGTGGAAGGAAATTTGTGGCTCCTCTCAGATTCCAGAACTTTATGCCACAGAAATGTGAGGAACATGTGTTTTTTTAGCCAAATTTTGAGATTTGCAAAGGATTCTGGGTAACAGAACCTGGTCCGAGCCACACAAGTCACCCCTCCTTGGATTCCCCTAGGTCTCTAGTTTTCAGAAATGCACAGGTTTGGTAGGTTTCCCTAGGTGGCGGCTGAGCTAGAGGCCAAAATCTACAGGTAGTCACTTTGCTAAAAACAGCTCTGTTTTCTGTGATATGTCCACGTTGTGTTTTGGGGCATATCCTGTCGCGGGCGCTAGGCCTACCCACACAAGTGAGGTATCATTTTTATCGGGAGACGTGGGGGAACGCTGGGTGGAAGGAAATTTGTGGCTCCTCTCAGATTCCAGAACTTTCTGCCACAGAAATGTGAGGAACATGTGTTTTTTTAGCCAAATTTTGAGGTTTGCAAAGGATTCTGGGTAACAGAACCTGGTCCGAGCCCCGCAAGTCACCCCTCCTTGGATTCCCCTAGGTCTCTAGTTTTCAGAAATGCACAGGTTTGGTAGGTTTCCCTAGGTGGCGGCTGAGCTAGAGGCCAAAATCTACAGGTAGTCACTTTGCTAAAAACAGCTCTGTTTTCTGTGATGTGTCCATGTTGTGTTTTGGGGCATATCCTGTCGCGGGTGCTAGGCCTACCCACACAAGTGAGGTACCATTTTTATCGGGAGACTTGGGGGAACATAGATTAGCAAAACAAGTACTATTGCCCCTTGTCTTTCTCTACATTTTTTCCTTCCAAATATAGGAGTGTGTGTAAAAAAGACATCTATTTGAGAAATTCCCTGTAATTCACGTGCTACTATGGTCACCCCGGAATTCAGAGATGTGCAAATAACCACTGCTCCTCAACACCTTATCTTGTGCCCTTTTTGGAAATGCAAAGGTTTTCTTGATAGCAATTTTTTACTCCTTATATTTCAGCAAATGAATTGCTGTATACCCGGTATAGAATGAAAACGCACTGCAGGGTGCAGCTCATTTATTGGCTCTGGGTTCCTCGGGTTCTTGATGAACCTACAAGCCCTATATATCCCCGCAACCAGAGGAGTCCAGCAGACGTAACGGTATATTGCTTTCGATAATCTGACATTGCAGGGAAAAGTTACAGAGTAAAACGTAGAGAAAAATTGATGGTTTTTTCACCTCAATTTCAATATTTTTCTTTTTCAGCTGTTATTTTCTGTAGGAAACCCTTGTAGGATCTACACAAATGACCCCTTGCTGAATTCAGAATTTTGTCTACTTTTCAGAAATGTTTAGGTTTCTGGGATCCAGCATTGGTTTCATGACCATTCCTGTCACTGACTGGAAGGAGGCTGAAAGCACAAAAAATTGCACAAATGGGGTATGCCCCAGTAAAATGCCAAAATTGTGTTGAAAAATTTGGGTTTTCTGATTCAAGTCTGCCTGTTCCTGAAAGCTGGGAAGCTGCTGAGTTTAGCACCGCAAACCCTTTGTTGATGCCATTTTCAGGGGAAAAACCACAAGCCTTCTTCTGCAGCCACTTTTTCCAATTTTTTTGAAAAAAACGAAATTTTCACTGTATTTTGGCCAATTTCTTGGCCTCCTTCAAGGGAACCCACAAAGTCTGGGTACCTCTAGAATCCCTAGGATGTTAGAAAAAAAGGACGCAAATTTGGCTTGGTTAGCTTATGTGGACAAAAAGTTATGAGGGCCTAAGCGCGAACTGCCCCAAATAGGCAAAAAAAGGCCCGGCACAGGAGGGGGAAAAGGCCTGGCAGCGAAGGGGTTAAAAATGAAGGTTCAGATGCTTGTTTTCACTAAAGGTACTTTACTCCATCCTTAATCAAAGTAAAAAGGTAGTGGCCAATGCCTTTTGGGCCATGTACATAATTTAGTGATTGCAAGTTCCAAAACTGAGATTCTTTGCGAATCGCAATTAGAAAATCACAATCCTTTGTGTATAAAAAATGGTCAAGTTAGTAATAGCGATTCCTAATGTGATTGTAATAGACACACATCACGAATAATAATGAGATAGGTTACAATTTGTGACCTATTTGGAATTTCCGCCATCACAGGGATGGTGGCCTACTGGGGATCACCATGTCCATGATTTATTTTGATAAAGCATTGCTTTTTTTTAATGCATCCAAATTTCCTTAAAGGAAAACGAGCAGCATTTAACAAGAAAAAAATTAAATTTTTAAGTGGGATCACTGCCTGCTCCTAACAAATATTTGTATCTACATTCACAAAAGAGAAAGGTGTCCCCTGGGAACCCTTCCCATTTGCGAATGGTTACCACCACTCTTGAGGTGGTGGTGAAAAATAAATATTTTGAGACCGTAATTTAAGCGCAAAACATTCATACAGACCTCTGCAAATCTCTATTAGGAAGGGATGCCCTAAACATGCCCCTTTAAAATACTGCTTCTCAAACTTAAATTACGGTTTGGTAACAGATTACAGAATCACAATTTGGCTTTTGTACATTTGAAAAACTTTTTTTGTAGTCACAAGCAGCCTGATTCTGCAAATCAAGCAGTTTGAAACCTCAAAAAAGGTTTTGTATATATGATTCTTGTTTCTACAGCGTGGAACCTCTTCAGGGCTAAATAGTGTATATCGTTGTTTTAATTTTAAGGAAAGGTCTCTAGTATCTGCCTAGTAGAAACATTTGATACGCATCACATTATGGATTTAACCAAACCTTTGAGGTCCTAACTGTGGTAGAATTTATTAGGTAAATTGCCATTTGGACATCCAGGTCACTGTACTGGCAACACATTTCAGTTATAGTTTTTTGTTTTTCTTGAGATTAGAGACTGAAACCACAGTTTACTGAGGGACCGAAATATTGCAGTGCCAGGTCTCTTAAAAGGCATAATATCCAAGCCGTCATCAAAGTCAGATATACACCTTGACTTTACATATACTTAAGGGATGAGTATTTTATCATGCACAGCTTAGAAAGTTATAGAAGACATTTTAGCATACATTCCTTGGTGATGTGAAGTATGAGTCATGGGGTTGCAGGAATACAAGGGACTGGTGTCAGAAGGGGACAATAACACACCCTTTGGTACATTACTGGAAGACAAGCGTTCATCTCTGGAACAGGAGCTATGTGCATAATTGCAGGGTTCTGTCAAAAATATCATCATAGCCTCAGGTGCACGAGAAGCCGGGCTGCACACTCAGTGCAGCTGCATTTACAGCAGTGTGATGTAGGTCACTACCACCTGCCAGGAAGTGGGTGGGGTGGGTATTGTCAAGGCACAGGACATGCCCAGGATGCTAAGAAAATAAGGAGGTACTTGGGCAAGGAAAATAAATTGAAACTTGACAAATCGCAACCACAGCACCAGAAAGCAGGGTGGATGTTGTCAGTATCTACCAGTAAGCGAAGGCTCTTCATTATTGCTGTGGCGTTAACTTCAGTGCTAAGAAGAGAACCAAAAATCTGCCTAATATTCAGTGTGATTTTTATGAGCCTTGATAAGGGTCTGAAACTTAAGTCTTGCTCCTTACCATAGAACCTTATTCAAATATTGCAAACTAGAAACCGGCTTGTAATTTGACAATTTTTCTGTATCAGAGGTGATAGTGACTCGCTTCAGATGAAGGTGAACATTTCCTACCCATATTAAATGGTTATTTGTCACACTAAAAAGAGAAGTATGTGCAGGAACAAGAGGATTGCCTTAAATGTTCTAGAAAGGCAGCAATCAAGGGGACACCATGTGAGTTTACAGTCCTGTCTGCATGAAAATAACGGATCACTGAGAAAATGTTGGCCTTCCAATCACTTTGTAAGAAGAAAGGTCAACGGTTTTGAGTATGCCACAGTTCACATTAATTAAAGCATATATTTGACCTATTTTAGGTATAATAAGTCAGGGATTTGCTTTTGGATGATTTGTTGTAATCAACAAGTTCAGGGTTCCTTAACTATTTTCCGGGACTCTTTCGGGGATCATGAAGGAAAAGCTAAATAGTTACCACAAAAGCCTTTTTTCTTCTTGAGCATTTTTGTTTGAGTTAGGGATAGAATTAATGATTGAACTTGGGGAATTGATCATCCACTACAAAAGCCAATAAAGGGGCACCTTTGGCATGCTCCCAGTGTGCCATTGTCACACCCTCTGAATGTGTCTACTTTGTGAGCACCTGGGGCAGATTTAAGAGCTGCACTTCCGTAATTTTGTTTTAACTAATGTGGCCCAACGAGGACAAAATCACGGTGCCAAATTTACAAAGTGGAGCAATGCATGCATTGCACCACTTTGTAACCCCTTGCGCCACATTATGCCTGTGCCAGGCATAATGTATGCAAAGGGGGCATTCCCCTATTAGGGGGGGGACATAAAATGGTGCAAAGAAATCTAAGAGATTTCTTTTGCATCATTTTATTCAGCACTTTTAATGCCTGCTCAGAGCAGGGGTTAAAAGGACCCACACTGTTGTTTACAACGGGCCTCAATAGGCTTTGCAGGATTAGCGTCAGCAAAGCTCCGAACTCTAATCTTCAATTTTGATGCTAATCTTAGATACGACGCACACTTGGTGGCATTAGGGGGGCACTAAAGGGTGCAAGAAATGTGGCACTGCACCGGGTAAGACAAACCTGGGAGGATCTTAGTGGTAGAAGGCCAATCATTGTCAAGCAGACGGGAAGGTGAGTCAGCTGTGTCAAGGTAGCTGAGAATTTACAAGATTCGCAAGAAAATCTCCAAAATCAACCCACAAGAATTAGTGTTTGTGCACGATGTGAAGGCACGGATCTAGTCTTGTACTTATTTTACAAGCTTTAGTGAACCTGCCTTCAAGGACAGAGGAACAGCTGCAGAGGTGAATACATTACTATCCAAACATCTCAAATCCTGACAAATTTCTCAATTTCGTAAAGGACTATACAGTCGTTTCAGAATATTGTATGTATAAAGGTATATGGTATTTTTAACGAGCTAACTTCATCAAAGAAGCAGCATAGGTCTGTACATGAATTATTAAGACCCAATGCTGGTTGTTAAATACAGGTATATAGCAGCATTGTACATGTATTTCCCCGTCTTTGTGGCCGAGGACAAAAATATTCACATTAATAACAGAGAGACACGTCGTATAGCTGTCCCCTCTAGTACAAACAACATATGTACTGCTCAAAATCCCAGAATCCTGGTGTCTCCAGTTTATGCATCTGTTGTCTTTAAATTAGATAGCTTTGAACTTTGTTGTTTTACATGCCTCAATACCTTGTTGAAAGTGAGCATAGTGTAATATATCCCTTATGATTATCAACAACCAAGTGTTTTTTCAAAGGAGAGTGCATGCCATGGGGGAATTGGGTCAGGGGGCTCACATAATGCATGTACAGATTTGAAGAAAATGGGATGGGTGCTCAAGTGGTGTCTATGAAAATTGAAGGACTGAGGGCAGGGAATTAAGTAGTAATGTACATATTTGTAGGAAGTGAGGTGGGCTCAAGTAGTGTCTCTACAGATATCACAGTGGTTGTCTATAGATCACAGTGATACGAAATAATGATGAACACACAATATCCCCCACATGAACAGCATAAAGATGGCTTCTCCAAAAACATCCCCATGGGTGCCTTACCTGTGATAAAGTAATCCTTATGGAATTCATTAGAAGGGTGAGTATATTCACAGGAGGTCCCAGTTAGTGTACTGATGAACGTCACTGACTTCAGTGCCTCATTGCCTTTCAGTACCTGGCATAAGGAGTGAAAAACAATGTTGATCATGAGAAGTCATCAAGATGAAATAAGGTATTACCTCTTGAGCTCTAAACTGACCTCCCAGTCCTTTATCTTGTCTCCTTCTTAAACTGGGATTATAGAGACAGGTGAACAAGTAAAGGTCTCTTGGGAAAAAAGCCAATGTCTGCCAAGCTGCTGGTGACAGATCAATAATACTCTATGCACTTGAGACTATCAATGGTGGAAGGTTTTAAATAGTAATAAATCATGAATTCTTTGAATTTAACAGTAAATAAAGACTTCCAGCTCCATCCAATCAGCCCTTGTCCTAACAAACAGAAATTAATTTGTATTTCCTTTTTTAACAAATTCATTTTTCCACCCTTGCACACTACATTACCAATCCTTTCCAGGTTTTTGAGGCCTCTTTGAGTAGAACCTACTTAGAGTGTGAATTAAATACAGAAAATCAATGTGCTACTAATCATAGAGCACAGATCGCCTTGTCTCCTCCTCGGCTTGCAGATGTATGGTGACAGTATCTGGAGCTCAGGTATTTCTCACAGGATTATCGAGCATGCACGTGGTGTAATCAGGGATTTGTTTGATAAGTTAGGATCAAACTTACCATCCAAAATACCCAGCTAACATTTACTGTCCAGCTTTGCCATTCCTTCCCCATGACTTAGAAGCAGCACTACTAACTGATCTAATGCTGCCATTAGATGTGGTAGTCAGGGCCTGATTTACTGTTTAATAGAACGATTCAATCCTCCTGTGCATCATGAGGAAAACCTCAGTCAAAAGGAAGTTGAACAGTATCAAAATTCATAGGTCCTCATGTGTTAAAAGAGAGGTTTTTCCACCAAACTGGCTTTCTAGCCATGGGAAGACCCCATCTAGTAGTAGATAAACACTCAAGATGAAATTTTGACACTAAGGGGGTCATTTTGACTCTGGCGGTCTTCAGACTGCCAGGGTAAATGTGGCGGTCCACCACCAACAGGCTGAGTGTAGCGGGTTGGCAGATGCCAACCCGCCACATCTCCACTGATACTGCCATGGTGGTCTCAACCGCCGGGCCGAAGATGACTATTTCCAACCCGGCAGTTCACAGAAGACCGCCGGCGGTTTTTGGAGCTGGCATTTCGACATGGTTTCCGTGGCAGTAGCACCGCCGCGAAAACCATGGCAGAAGGGCTACCAGTAACAGGGAATTCCTTCCCTGTCACTGGTAGATGGCTCCTCCACCCCCCCAGCAAGCACTAGACACCCCCTCCAGCCACTGCACCCCCTCCCCACCTCCTTCTGACATAGCACCCCCCACTCCCCCTTCTGACATACCTCCCACCCCCCACTCCCCCTTCTGACATAGTGTCCCCACCCTCCACCCCCACTTCTGACATAGCACGTCCCTCCCCCGCCCCACACTCACCCTCCCCGCATACATGCACACAGACACCCACACGCACCACACATTCACCAATTCACCTACACTTACATACATGCATCCACTCACACGCATCCACACATGCATTCGCAACTACCTTCATACACACATTCACAATTACATCTATACACGCAATCCTGCATGCATACTCACACCCATCCAAACATGCATTCTCACTCACAGGCACACTCACATTCAGACACCCATACAACCGCACATACACACATTCATACACAAACGCAGACACCACACACTCACCCACGCACACACAACACCCCCCATTCTCCCACTGCCTCTGCTGTCGGACGATCACCTTAACTGTTCAATGAAGAAGGTCGTCCGGCAGGGAACAGGAAGGGGCACTTCCACCACCAGCAGCACCCCTCCAGCAGGACACCGTCAGGCCATATTATGGCCCATAATATAGTAGGCGGTGTCCTGCTTGCGGGGCGGGATCGGTAGTGGAATCAGTAGAAATCCGGCAGTACCCATGATATGGCGGACGGGGGACCGCCAGCACTGGCGGTGTCCTGGCCCTGCGGCTTTGTTGGTCTTCATGGAAGACCATCAAAGTCGTTATGAGGGCCTAAATGTGCACACGGAAAACAAACCCCAAAAGTTGGGATTCATTGTTAGTTCCTACTATATCTGAAAGGTATGTAACCTTTACCCAGCAGTCTCTACCCTACAGGACCTTTACTCTGCATTCTTTACCACACAGGTAAGTGATTCTGATGGATGTGACTCAGGTCTTTCTCACCCAGGAAACTGCTTTCTCTCCTCCATTATCAACATCAATTCCACAAATATTTGTATGTCATATTTGTGTGTCTGTTGTAAATTGGTGTATGGGAGCATGAAGGAAGTTTCATTCATGTTAAGATGAATCCGTTTTCTAGAGGTACGGTTCTAATTTGTGAAGCCTGAGCCAGTCAGTACACCATGCATGGTGCATCTGCTGGTAGCAATGTTCTGTGTGCTGCAAAACTGTGCTGACCTCATTGTTAGCAGATGCAGTGGAGTAAGAAGGGTGCCATGGACCCTGTGGCAAGCGAGGAGGACTGCCGTCTGTTCTCATTTTTGGGTTCAGTGGGACCTAGAAGCCCTTGGTGCTGGTGCTACTCCACCTGCTGCACTGTTTACAGCTAAAACTCTTGAGTGTATAAGTCGTACTCATACAGCCAGCCCCTCAACTCCTGAACTCCTAGCCCCTGTTGGAAATAGATGGTCTGTACTATCCACAGTTGTAAACATTCTATAATTTTATTTGTAGTTCTTAATATTGTGGATCATGGTTTTAAGGCATCTGATCATGCACAACCTCTAAATAAATGCTTTATATCATCACGTTCGTACCCTCTCTTATATGCGCTTACATTCACTCCTGGGCGCCCATTTAAACCATTATATACAATTTTACAAATAATGTTATTGTAAACACTTTATAATATTGGTTGCCACTGATTGCTCTTTATTCTGTGACTGTCTTGTGAACTATCAGACTCTTGATGAACTGATCACAATTGAGCATGAGTAACAGTGACAATTTTAGGTCTGGCAAGAGAAGGCTTTTTTGAGTCTCCGAGACCTTATACCATCAATACAAAATAGATGGAGAGCAGAGCAACGGATCACCCCCGCTAGCCATTGCGTGACTCAGAGCACACTACAGCATTTGGGAGTCGAGACTGCCAATCATGATATATAAAGTTATGAGTCTCTACGGCAGCTGGCCATCCCACTGGAAGAGCAGATGAAAGAGTCATCACACAAGTGGAAGCTCAGGTAAAGAGGTCCATCTCCAACTTCTGTAAGTGCATTACAAATAATTTCCTTCCTTGCAGCTATCAAGCTGGTTTGGGGCGCACCATGAGGCCGAGACCCCAAAAACACAACATAATTCTAAAACAGTGAAGCACAGTCTGTACAGGTAGAAGGAGATAAGGAAAAAATGTGCCGCTATTCAGTGTAATGTGGCAGCAAACAGGAGGCTGTTGTTGAGAGCCTAAGGTGGGAACAAGAGGCAAGCTCTGTAATGTGAAAGGAAGCAAAATGATTTGTGATGTCACCTCTGATTTCCTGGGCATTTTAAATATTCAACACCACCGGGGTCTCCTATTCTTAGAATATTACAACGTTCAGGAAGGAGGGCGGGCAGCAACATGGTCACTAAAACCCACTGGCTCTGTTAGATCTTGAGATGTCAAATAAATCTGCTTTACTTTTGTGAAACCCCCAAGCAAAGCTCTTCTGCCAAAAACCATGTTGATGCCTCTGTCTCACTATGAATTCTGTGAAAGAAAAATAATATATTTACCATATCCACTTCAACTTTGAAACCCTTCTGCACGTTCTGTGAGCCGGGCACAGTCCTCGTGGTGGCTTCAAGGAACTTCATTTTCAGGGCTGTCCGATAAAACACAGACACTTAGCACCAAATGACAGGACCACAGAAAATGGTTATTGATTCAAAGAACAACCAACCCCAAGAGGCTAATGAATAGAGCTGTCCCCTAGCTCTGTCTCTGTTTGATCAGTTTACTGTGGAGCAGTAGCATAAGGTGCCCAGCATAGGTTCAGAATGGCAGGACCCATGCAGAGTATTCACATAGAGTGGAGCCTGATTCAAAAAGGTACAAATGCATGTGTAGTTTTACTCACGTGTAAATGTACTACGGCACTTGGGTGTAAATGTTAACATTTTTTCATGATCACCATTTCGGAGTGTAGATTTTCAACTTTGGGCACATTTATATTTCTCCACCCCTCTAGCCAGGGGGTGGGAGGTCGAGGACTGAATTTACAAGTGAAAAGTTACAACTAGCAGCAGTTCACAAGTAGGATGAGGCCTTCATCACCGGGATGGAGATCTCCACATAGTGAAGTACAGGGAGAAAATATTAAATTAAAAAGATATCTGATTGTGAAATACAAATGTATTTTAATTGTAAATAATTATTGAATTACAAGTAATAATGTCAAAAGTTACACTTCTGGAAATAATATATATAGGGGGTTATTACAACTTTGGAGGAGGTGTTAATCTGTCCCAAAAGTGACGGTAAAGTGACGGATATACCACCAGCCGTATTACGAGTTCCATAGGATATAATGGACTCGTAATACGGCTGGTGGTATATCCGTCACTTTACCGTCACTTATGGGACGGATTAACACCTCCTCCAAAGTTGTAATAACCCCCATAGTCTTGGTAGCACTGTTTGCGCTGTTAAATGTTAATTTTTTTGTAGTATTATAAGCAAGTTGATGCTTTAATCTGTGATGGGAAATGAAGTCTGCTAAGCATGGTCAAACACCTTAAAATTCCTCGATTCAAAAGCTGCCAGGATCAACATCAGTCATTTTAAGCGGCCTCAAGCCCCTTTTCTCTTCCTAGCAAGCTGAGAGTGAAACCCCAACTTGTTGCCCTTCAGTTGGCAGGTGAAGACTCACCTGTTTAGATCATATTTTCCCAACATGCAGCGCCCTCCCCATTGCAATGGCATGATTATTCTGTTGGGTTTGTCGTACTCCCTTAATGATGAAGATTGTTCTGGTGTTGCATGAGAC
The DNA here is from genome assembly GCF_031143425.1 of Pleurodeles waltl. Classification (NCBI taxonomy): domain Eukaryota; kingdom Metazoa; phylum Chordata; class Amphibia; order Caudata; family Salamandridae; genus Pleurodeles; species Pleurodeles waltl. The sequence continues at coordinate 55,468,031 of NC_090449.1, forward strand.
AGTAGCACGGGTCTCAATGCGCAGTATGATCAGCTATATCCTTTCAGCAAAGAAGCACAACCATCACTTCATCAGCGAAAACTCATATATCTTTTTCCCTTTTAGTCAGGGAAACTAAACACTTCCTGTCATCACTTCCTGACATCACTTCCTGTTTCTCTCTCTGATCTTTGACCAGAAAGAAAAGGAGGACGCCCCTGCACATTAATACACCCACAACATAGGCAGCCCTAGAATTATGGCCTGCGGCTGGTGTTAGCTATGCAATCAGTGCACCACAATTTTTTTAATCTTTTTATTGACATTTTAAAAACAAAACAAGTAACAGTAAGCTGGAATCATGTTACAGTTGTCAGCATATATTCACCCCATTTTACGATATACAACATGACCAATATAACGAGACACAGTCACATTTGAGAGTAATCCTAAATGTTCTAATGCTCCAAAGGAGTAATATCTCGATTGTTGACATTATTAACCCACTGGTCCACACAAGGCGCTCTGATCAAGCCCCCACACATCTACCGCATCTTCACGTTTCACCTAGTACTGTGGGCCTCGGTCACCAACCTGCACCTTCATGTCTGGTTCGACCCTGAGTGTACAGTCAGGTAACTATGGAGGTCTACCATCGTCTTTCAACTCGAGGATCTTCATCTACAATTTCTGTAGGTACATGTTCCCTATCGTGAGAGCCTATGTGGCACCCCCACAGGCCTCCCACAAAACTGTTGCTTCTGCTTAGAGCAAGGTGTTGAGCCAGAGTGTCGTGCCTAGACGTGCTGATGATTTCCATGTCATTGCCGTTCACAGTTTGTAGAGCACCAATGTCAAATCTAGGAACTTGTGCAAATGTTTTTTGCCTTTAGGTCTGGGTCTAATACCTAGTAGGCAGGATTCAGGATTGGGTAGGGTCATACTGTCAACCAGGGATGATGTAATGCTCGCTACTTTTTACCACTCCCTAGTTACCCCTGAACACTTTCACACCATGTGCAGAAACCCTGCATCTAATACCCTGGATCTAGGGCATCCTAAATTGGCATTAGAGAACATGTGTGAGATGCAATGAGGTGTAAGGAATGTTTGGTGTAGGTAGTTAAATATGGTGAACTTAATCAGCAGTTTCGTGAGACCTCCTTAGCCTGTTGTAGGGCTTGGGCCCACTGTTTATCAGCCAGTGGGAATCTGAGAGCCTCCACACATCGCTCTCTTGATTTGCGCCTGGCTTCTGTTTATGAATCAGGAGGGCTGCATATAGGGCCGTACTGACTCTACGTGTGCCGCCATGTGATAGCATTGTGTATAAAGGTATTGCTACCTTGCGATCCATGTGCCCTTGCCCCCATTGTCATGCTAGTGTGCATGGCACTGCCCCATAAGTAAAAAAATGTCCATCGGGTATGTGGAATGCAGTGGCAATTTCTGGGAAGGGATGAAACATGCTGTTAGTGTAGAAGTCCCTAACCTGTGTCACACCATCCTCCTCCCAGGATGTCATGTCATGGGGTCCGACAGTCTCCTGGAGAATAGCCATCTGCCATATCTGGATATGGGGAGTGACTCTCCGGCCCTGTTATATATTGTTGCCAGCCGCTCATAGCAATTTTAATTTGGTGGGACTCCCCAGGGACACTAGGACCCGGAGTCAACAACCAAGTATACATGAGGACCCCAGCCAGTAGACGATGAACCGTGGCTCCTTTCCAATCAGCAGCTACTCCTAGCCACAGCAACTGGGTGACAGAATAATACTACTCGAAAGTGTGTCCCCAGCACCCCTTATGCGATAGGCTGTATAGGTTGTCTAGGGCTACCCTGCATCTACCCATGGCCCAGATCAATTCCACCAATAATGGTTGACTCCTTGAAGAAGCGAGAAGCCTTTAGGGAGCGAAAGTGGAAGGGACAAGAAATATTATAGCATCCGTGGGAGCGCCCAGCATCTTGGATATTGCCACGCACCCCACGGGGACAGGGTGAGAGATGTCCAGAATGGAATCGACCTGTACATTGAACCAAGTAGCTCATATATGTTTCCTTCAAGCAGGTCTGCGTCAGAGTGGTAGACCTGTATACACTGACATTTAAAAGAGTCATATTGCCATTGCAGTCTGGCCCAAGTGAGAGATCACCTATTTGTCTCTGGAATTGGGTGGAGAGGAAAGAAGCAAGATTTAACCCAGTTAATTTTAAACCCTGATATATTCCCAAAACAGTCCAGCAGGGACACTACCACAGGCATCGAGGTGTCCATGTCACGTAGATAAATTAGGGTGTCATCTGCATATAAAGAAATCATATGGTGGGAACCAGCAGCCTCAATCCCCCATTCAGCCTCCAGAGCAGGCAGCTGACAGGCCAATGGCTGCATGGCAAGAGTAAAGATTAGTGGGGATAAGGGGCAGTCCTGCCTGGTGCCTCAGCCAATGCCAAACCTTTCCGAAATATACTGGCCCATCTTGACCCTTGCCCCTGGTTTCATGTAAAGGGCTTGGAGAAAGCTTATGTAACACAGATCACCTACATTACTTCTAGAGTTGCAAATAAGTAATCCCTGCTGAGTGTATCAAATGCTTTCTTAGTGCCAAGCAACACCGCGAACATCCTGTAATCCTGCATCCTGTAATCCCCGGGTCAGACTTCATCAGCCGCCAGACTCGACAGACATTAAGGAAGGTACTGTGACCTGGCATGCATTCACTCTAATCTACATGTACCAAGGAACTAAGCAAAAGAAGTAACCTGTTGCTCAGGGCCTTTCCTTGGATTTTGTAGTCTAGGTACAGTGATGACAGCCACTAATAGGTTCTAACATCAAGTGGGTGTAGGCCCGGCTTTGGGTGCACCACTATCAGGGCCTCATGGAGCATGTCCGGTGGTTACCCGCCAGCACGTGCCTCATTGAAAACCTCTAGTAGCTTAGGCATTAGGTTGCACTGTATTTGGCACAGTACTCCATGGGGAGGCGTTCAGAGACCAGCGTCTTGCCATGAGTGATCTGTGCTATGGCCACTCATAGTTCCTCAATCTGAAGAGGTGCATCCAGGTCAGCCCATTGTGCAGCATTCTCACCGGAATTCCAGGAGAGCAGTCAAGGAGGGGGCAACCCTAGTAAAGTAGAAAGTGCTATGGAATTTCACAACAGTGGTATTAATTTCCTCCAGGGTATTGAAGATCGTACCATCATCTGCCACTATTGCTCCAATAGGGGATGGGACGCAAATGTCCTTCCCAGACCAGCCTTGCAATGTCTTCTTATCACCTCTTTGTGAGCATCCCATTCTGACACCCGGATAGTCGCTCAGCCAGCATTATGTTCAAAGCAGCATTTCAGCTGCGCAGCTAGGTCTTCAGGGGTGGAGGGTCGAGAAGACAATCAGTCTGCAGCTTCTACATTGGAATACAGGGTAGAACGTGGCCCCAGGTCACCATTACTAGCAACTGGCAGTGATCGGATAGCGTGCACACCAGATATTCCATGTGGTGTATTAGAGGGGTGTGATGCTATTAATTGTGTTTGACCAATGACTTTGTGTTTTACCACTGCGCATATTAGTTGCTCAATGTCCACCAGTAGCACATTACATGTTGTATTTAGTTTAGCTGCCTATTGGCATTAACATGCCATTAGACATTACATTTGGTATTTAGGTTAGCTGCCTATTGGCTTTAACATGGCATTAGACATTACATTTGGTATTTAGGTTAGCTGCCTATTGGCTTCAACGTGGAGTTAGACATTACATTTGGTAGTAAGGTTAGCTGCCTATTGGCTTTAACGTGGAGTTAGACATTGCAGTTGAGACTTTGCAGATGAGCTGTGTTTTTCCAAGCTGTGTTTTTCCACATGATAGACCAAGCTGTGTTTTTCACACCAAAACCTAGCTGATAAGAGAGTGTAGATTTTGTGTTTACCTCTCAATCCAGTCTGGGAACGAGTGAAGTTTGGAGAATTGGTCACTCTCCAAGTTTATTCGGTTCTCACACTGAGTTTGCTTTTAACGATGGCCCTGGGCAACAGTGAGGGGGAGAAAGATCTTGACTTCAGACAGGAACGGACGTGAGTTGCCTGTCTCCCTTTTGGGTAGAAAATCTCTTTCTCGCAGTTGAACCAAAGTCATCAACTTGCAGACCTCAGAAAGATGAAGCGGAGTGTTAGGCCCTACGGTGATGCAATTTTGACTTTTATGCTTTGCTTTGAAGTTAAGCTATAATATAATCACGTATTTGCTGTGTATATTGCAACTGAGAAGTACTTTGATATATTTTGCTTTCATTGCTGCGACTACTTTTAAACCTGTGCTTCCAAACTACTAATTTCGTCTTTCAGGAACCTCGTGGTGAAGTAATAATAGTAATAAATGTCTTCTTTAAACTAAGAAGTGCATTCCAGAGAAGTTTTGTAAGCTCGGTCATAAGATAAGAGAAGGAAAGCAAAACAGGTGTGTACATGATGAACCGGGGAGTGGAAGGAGAACTTGTGGAACTCTGGCTGTTGAAGGAGCTGGCTCATGCTGATGGCTTGTTCAGACACCACTCACACAGGAGGCTCCCAGTGCAGTCCAGCCAGAAACACTGTTCTGTGCACTGGAGGTTTCAGGCTCTCCTTTGTAGTGCCAACCCCAAATCCAGACCAGGGCAGTGGGGAGGCAGCACCCCAACACCTCAGATAGGCCCGAGGGCTGCAGATGTCTGTAGTATCAGACAGATCGCTTGTGGAACCCAGGCAGACATGTTTGCCTCAGCCGACATCTTGGACACACCCCACAATGTTATCATTTTAATTTTTCCAAATGTATTTTCCGTGAATTTTGTGCCCATGCCTAATTTCAAGTCATAGGTAACCGCTTAGTTTGCATGCATGAATGGATAGCATCTGATCAGGCTACATGTAAGACTTGTGGGCCATTTTCTCCCCCTCCCTCCTAAACCAGTTCCTATCTGCCTCCTAGGTACCTAAACTCTTCTACTTGGGGATTGCCTGTACATTGTGACCACTGTTCATGGAAAAAGTCTGCCAGAATCTGGGTCCTTTAACAAGCAAACATGAAACCAAAGTCCTTGGGAGCTAACTGCCTATTATTTAGAAAACGTAGCAAGTGAGTGATCACTGCTCATGTCCCTCCCTTGCTCCTAGCTGAATATTTTTTCTCCTGGAATCATCCTTTTCTGTCTGAGATTTTAATGTCTCGGGGCTGGATTTAGTTTAGCAAGAAATCCTACAAGAATATGAACTGTTCACCTACCAAGGTTTTAAAGCAATTGCAAGGGCAGCCTCTGTATATTTACTATCTATGTAAGTAAATTCTTCAATATAATTTTTAACCACGAGATTGTGGCCAGACTAAAAACTAAAACAGAAACTGTTTTTTTGCCAGACAGTGTTAAATCTGTAAAAGGTATGCGGTGCAGCAATGGGCAGGCGAGTCTGTTGGGGGCACAATTCTGGAGGAGCTTAGGTGGCCACGTTTTTTAAACTCGAGGGAAGGGACCAGCATGGAAGGGCAACTGCACAGGGTGGGGGCACTTTAGTGAATGGCCACTAAGGCGTAGGCAGTCTTTTTAAAAACTCTGCAAGCTTCAGACAATGCAAAGACTGGACTTTTAAAAATCCGAAGTGGCAGGGGGGAAACTCACAGCTTTGCACAACCTTAACTAAAAATGCTGTTCTTCGCACCAAACACGTTTTGCAGCTTTTTGGTGAGCACTAAAAACATACTGCACTTCCAGATTGCACCTCCATAAACTGGCCTAGCAGGGTTGTAATGAAAACTAGTGCAAGAAAGGAAATTGCCAGCCTTTAGATTTTGAAGCAAAGGTTGATATTTTGAGGGTGAAATGCAGGAACGAAGGACAATGGAAATAAATGTTATCAATCATTCTATCGAATATTAGTAACAGTATCTGCAAAATAACCATCCTCCTGGGTCTTGCTAAGACTAACCATATCTCAGTCTCTTGTATCCATATTTGAAGGGAGAGACCAGCCTACCATACGACTACTTCTTCTGATGTCAATTACCCTTAGTCATTCTATGAATTAAAAAGTGCCTGATGAAACCTTGCATTCCCCTCTGTTGTCAAAGCAAAAAAGTACATCAGTAAAAATGAAGCAATGTGGAAACTTACCAGCATTGTCCTTGCAATAAGAGCGCTGTGGGTGATTGAGAATACATCTGCAGGCTTCTGTAGGGGAAAAGCCCCCCAGGAAAAGCACAACCGCCATTAAGGTGATCCACTTCCTGGTGTCCATGGTTTTTGTGAGATCAGAAGATTTAGCTCAGCTGGGGCAGTTTTCTAATGAAAAGAAGATTAAGAGCCACATTTCAGGTTTTTAGCAAAAGTTGGGTGGAGCTGGAATGCTAGCACGGTTTCTGCGGCGGGCAGTCAAAAATAAGCATTTGCAAAGTCTATAGGTCTGGTATTTTGCACAGTGAAGCACTTCAAGTGATTACTGGATGTCACTGTAAAATCAGAAGCAGTTTGAAGTCCTCAGCAAGGCTGCAGCCCCTCAAGAAGTTACTAGATCCCCCACTGAAGTGAGACGCTACTGCTTCAGAACTCTTCCACCAAATTGGAGTATTCAAAATGACAAATTGTATATACAAGGTTAGCTGCTCTAATAATGTGCGTTTGTTTTCTATGGGCTATATAAATAAGCCAAAACTGGTACACAGTGATGTGTCAGTATTGTAAAGTGTAATGACTGTCTTGCTTACACTGCAACATTGTGAAGTAACCCTTAAATATACAAAGGTGCTAGCAGCAACTGCTAAATTCAAGTGGACTCAAATTTGTTCCTAGCTGACTGCTTTTAAAAAAGTCATAAACATGGGCCATCAAACCCACAGTTGTTTATAACGCACAGTATATGGCTGATCTATAGAGAAGCATGTGATAGGAAAAAACTAAGGCGGTCATTCTGACCCTGGCGTTTGAAAACCGCCAGGGCAGAGTGCCGCGGAAGCACCGCCAACAGGCTGGCGGTGCTTCATGGGCAATTCTGACCGCAGCTGTAAAGCCGCGGTCAGAAAAGGGCAACCGGTGGTTTCCCGCCGGTTTACCCCTGCTCCAAAGAATCCTCCATGGCGGCGCTGCTCGCAGCACCGCCATGGGGATTCCGACCCCCTTCCCGCCATCCTGGAACAGGATGGCGGGAACGGGTGTCGTGGGGCCCCATAATGATTTTCAGTGTCTGCCTAGCAGACACTGAAAATCGCGACGGGTGCCACTGCACCCGTCGCACACCAGCAACTCCGCCAGCTCCATTCGGAGCCGGCTCCATCTTTGCTGGGGCTTTCCCGCTGGGCGGGCGGGCGGCCTTTTGGCGGTCGCCCGCCCAGCGGGAAAGTCAGAAAGACCGCCGCGGTCATTTGACCGCAGTGCGGTCTTCTGGCGGTCTCCGCCCGGCGGGCGGCGCCCGCCGTCCGCCAGGGTCGGAATGACCCCCAAAGAGTCTTATTTACAAGTCCTCGTGGGCCACCAGAGCGGCACATATTTTGACACTCCTGTAGCACACAGGGCAGACTCATATCTACAAGGCCATGCAAAGCCACCCTGCAGGGCTTTACATGGCCTTCTAGATAATGGTGTAAGGGAACTCAGCGCAAGTCGCTGCGTTGCTTCTCTCAGTACCTAGGAGGTGTGCCATGGGCATTGCTGTGGATGCTCCCACCCAACACCCTTGATTTTTGACACTGCCCCAGATTTACAACATTGCATGAATCTGTGGCAGCACCAAAAACGTATGCTTCGCCAGAGCAGGCGTAAAGAGTAGAAATCTTTACATTTCTCCTCGTTTTTTTCTCTTTTTATGGGTTCTGCATTCTGCAGCACACATAGCACGAGGAAAGCACCTCTTGTGATTGTTTTTTGTAAGAAAGGTGCACCTTCCTGCACAAATACAATCATGCCAACAACACAGAAATCCTTGCACCATGGTGCAAGGGTGCCTGCACTGGTGCTCGGGTGCAATTTGTGCACTGGCTGAAAGGACAGGGATGCCCCATATTTTGTAGATACGGTGTATTCCTGCCCTTTCGATTTGGAGTAGTGCAGCGCAGCAAAATGACTTGCAGCGCTGCCATACACCAATTCTTTAGAGATAAGGCCGTAAATATCACAGAGTTAAGAAAACCAATGAATACAACTTTTGAATATAAAGCCTTTTTCTTTACATACACTTCTCTATGAAAGAGGCTGGCAAAACATACACAAAGAAACAGTGCTGCCAACTGTTACTAAATGTTCCACTTGAGTCCGTTGCAGTACATCAAGTACTAGACGTGCATCTCTTGACGTAGATCCACCTACTGAGGGGCAGAGTTCCTATGATTTAGTGTGGTGGGTTGCATCACTTTTGTGGCGGAGCCCAGGCGCAGAATCATTACTGGCATTTACTAAGCAATGGAAAGCCACTTTGTGTGGCTTAATAAATACAAAGTAATGGAAGGTAGTGCAACGTGCTGCCTTGTGTTACTTTGCTTCGGGTAGTTGTTGCCTGGGTGGAGCATGGGTGTTCCTGTCCATCCACTCATGCCTTTTGATGCAAACCCAGATCTACAAAGACTTAGGTTTGTGCCAAAATGGTGCGCCTTCCCTAAAGAGGTGTAAGAAGGGAAAATATATTTATTTATCCTCATTACTTCCCTTTCTGCACAAAACCAATCCTGCATGTAATGCAGGCCCCCTTGTGCCAGGGTGCAAGGGTCTGCATTAGTTCTAGACAGCCTCAAGTGCGCCAAAGCAAGGACAGAGCTGAAGAGCATCATGTCTTAGTAGATATGGTGTTTTGCAGCTCCCTCCCATTCACTTAGTGCAGCTCAACAGCGATCCTTGCTGCCCTGCGTTGCTTGAATTCTGAGAACATCTGACCCTTATTCTTTCAAAAGCTGCAATACCTGAAGGTATTTTCAGATGTCCCTCTCAAGCAGATTTAGTTGATTTTTCGCTGCTGCATTTTAGCTAGTTTTGCAATATGAAAATACCATACACACATACTGTCATGTCCTTCAAAGATGAGGGGGGTGTCTTCAATATACAAATGAGTAAATACATTGCTACTAATTTAATGATATGTGCTTGTTTTCTATAAGGTAGATGATTAGGCCAAATCTGGTTTATGATGATGACTCAATATTGAAGTTGTCAATAATTTGTTGATTGCTTTGGATGTGTGTGATTACAGCCTACTAAACATCAGTACTAGATGCCACTGGAAAATAGAAGTGCAAGTCTGAACCTTGTGGAACGATATATTGTTTCTGATGAATTTATACATCTCCACAAGCAAAAGAAATTGTTCCAAATAAAGGCAGCCAAAAGCTGAAGTGGGATGACCCTTTGTCATATAATGTGTACCGTAGTGGGAGGAAGCATAATTTGAGTGACATTTGTAAAACCCAAAGTATAAAAAGAGTTCTTTAAAGTCACTCATTGTATGTATTTTTTAAACGTGATGCTGGTAACACAGATAAAGATGCCATTAGGCCTCACCAAAGCACTAAGAGCCTGACTTCTATCTAGGTGAGGTTTAGTTATGTGCCCCTAAAAGTTTCTGACTTTATGTGGCATGGAGAGTTACTCGAAGCGTTCAGATTCTCACACGCATTTGAAGTCTTCAAAACAGGTGCTTCTTTTGGACAGCAGCTTAATGACACAATAGGCTGCCCAGGATGAGGTATATCTCCAAGGATGGTGTGTAAATCATAGAAGAAAGAGATGCGGATAGGCGTAGCAAATCCCTAAATGACTGAGCTGAGACTGTACATTTGCAAAGGGTATTTTGTCCATTATAAATGTATAGCAGCGTTTTCAACCCAGCAGAGCCCAATTCAATAACGGGGCATATGTGCAGGATGCAGGCAGCTGAGCAAATGCTGATGCTGCTCTCACATTCCTGGCCTACATCCGTACCAAAGAAGTTTGCGCTCAGTGCTCTCTTATGCATTGCCTGAAATAAACAACGTGGACACGGTGATAGGGGACTGGTGATGTTAGGAAAGCCTAGCTGCATACATAAGTTACCAATGTAAGCAGCCACCTGACATTTATGGACCTGAAGGGGTTGGTGCATGTCAATGTTTATATAAAATACTGCCTCAAAGATGTAGTAGAGGCAGAGAGCATCCCTCACACATGCAGATGATGGTGGAAACTGCACCTAGTGCACCTCTTCTTCCACTACAGCAGTCTTGCCCTTTGCAAGCCTGTTGCAGATGAAAGTAGAATGCAAGCCAGAGACATCAATGCGCTATGCCTACAATGCATACCTAGACCTAGACTATTCATGACTGGTGGACTACAGAATGACATTCCTACCCCTGATCTATGAGTGAAAGTGTAAATATAAACCAATATAAGCTTCCAAATCTTACCCTTAGTGGTCCTCTGGGCCACTGCCTACTACTGGTGATACTACTGCTGATTGCCACAGGCTAAGGGGTCCCAATGGGTGCTCTTCCCCTTTGCAAATAAGTTACCGGTTTCCAATGATTTGCAACAGAATTGCCATTGCAAGTCAATGAAACATAAACTGAATCACATTTTGGAAGGGACACCTGACCCTTCCATTTGTTATGGATCGAATAAAGATCAGTTGTGCATTACAGTGATGGACTTCTCCCTCGCAAAAGTAGTGATTTTGTGAATTACAGGGTTTGCAATCACAATGTCATTTTGTACATCTAGTCCATTGTTTTGTAAATGTACAACAGTAAAATCAGGGATGCAAAAAAAATGCATCCGAACTAACAAATCACTCCTATAGCTACAGTAACTTGAGGGTAAGGGGAGAAGTCAAAACGCCCAGGTTTAACAATTAGAAGCTATGTGTAGCTAGGTGACTGGGGAGCAGGAGTAAAAGAGGGTTTCCCACTTTAGTCCTCAACCAGACATCTTTGATGATTATTGTGGAAACAGAGGGATGTAATCCTTCAAGTGCTTCAAGGTTGTGTGAGGGACAGGCACTTTGTAAGAGAAAGGGACCGCGGGCGAGAGTGTGCAGCCTGGCAAGTGGCTATCAGCTCCCGTGGCCTGCACATACCTCCTCTTTAGATTATAGGCAGCAGACGGCTAGGCAGTAGGATGTGCTCACAAAATGTCTGTCAGTTCATACAAGTGAGTTCAGACAAGAGAGTTGCTACTGCTGGTAATTGTTACAGGGCTCACTCCTCCAGTGGGGGGAGTTTTGAGGTTATAGAGAGGGTAAAATGTCCTGAAACTATGACGTCAACACTCATTTGTAACAAATTATTACAAGCCAGTAGTGGTGCATTTTCCTTCTTAAAGGTGTGTTGTGTTGTCATTGACAGCCATTTATAGATAGATTTCAAACTCCCACTAGCCAGACTGTCATAAGTGAGTTTTTTTAGACCTTGGTCTTGAAAACATACTCACAACAAAACCACTGAATAAATATTATATAACATTTGTACTGTCTTCTTTGTACAATTTGTAAAACCATTTCAAGATAAGACCAACCCAGAACATCCACAAGCAGATCATTTTAAGTGTCCCCTGACATATATTGCAGTAAAATACTTAAAACGTTGTTAAAACCTAATTCAAAGTTAATATAAATTGCCCCAAAGCACAGCTATGTCAGGAAACTGCATATCCAGTAATAAAATTGCTGCCTGCTGCCTTTACTTGATATCGTATTTTTTAAAACTGGCCTCAATAATGCCTTCTGCTGTACTACAAACCAAAGGCAATCCAATATAGTGTGCACTGACTCACCTTTCATCTTTAAAACACATTCAAAATATTATGCTCATCCAGAAGGGATTCCGAAACTTGGAAAGTTAAAACCAGGTTGACCCTGTATCTAAATTTCAAGGATCACAATATTAAACATTCTTTCGGTAAGTAAGTAGGGGAATGATTCCTCCTCCAAACATGAGGTTGACAAACGAGATAAGATTTTTTCGTTCTTAGGTATCTCAAGTGATCTTCCCTGGCTGTGCTTTTTGTCAACTTTCAGAGATCGGCTTTGCAAATGTTTATTGTATCTGGAATGTTATGTCTTATTGTTAGTTTATTACATAAAGAATCAATCCTTGCCCTAACAGTTCTTACCCAATTTAATGCACTGTTCATAATTTCTTTTTAAATAGCGTAAATATTTTGAGGAAATCAGCCTTGTCTATTCTCACCCAGACTTTTATTGTCTCTGCAAATGCTAAATAGCTCCGTGCATTAGGCCAGTCTTCATCCTGGTGGCCTGGACTGTAGTAGAGGGCAGCAAGGACAGTCGTCTTTTGAAATATCTACCTTCTTGCCGATCCCAATTTGTGTTTCCTTTTATAACAAGTACCTCCACTCCATATTGGAACTGTGGCTGAATCATTCCTCGAAACGCTGCCAATTCGAGTCTTAGAGAGGGCCCTCCATACACATCATCAAATTTCTTAACTCCTCCCACTGATGAATGTGCTATTTCCATGACAAATTCTTCCCACACCACATCCCCAAATACTTGCATCTATTAACTATCTCAATTTTAGCATTATTTAGGGACCATTTACACTTTACATTCTTTTTCCCAAATGGAAGCACATTAGTTTTCTCCTTACGTTTTTACAACAATTTGAGGAGACATCTAGCTTTCTCTGCAGCCCGATTTCCATTAAATCCATGATAACTATGTTGTCTGCATAAAGAAGGCAGCGTACATGTGAACCATTCATTCTGGGGCTAAGGTTGTTATGTATGCCTAAGATTTTTGACAGCTGGGCTAAAAATATGGAGAACAACAAGGGTACAGAACACAGCCTTGCCTCAGGCTGCTCGTAATAAATAGTTTTTCTGTGAAAGAAACCCATCAGTATCAAATTCAACTTGTGCAATTTTCTCTATGTACTTCTTGTAGAATCGAGAGTAAGCCACAAGTTAATTAATAATTGTGCGGGCCTTCCCACAGCAGGGCCCGATCAACAGTATTGAATGCCAAATGGATGCCCACAAAGCAACAATACAGCCCCCTTCAAAGCTCTATCTATCTTTTAGCTATGGCCCACAAGCGAACGCAATCACCTGCTGTAGAGTGCCCCCCTTAAAACCACCCTGCTATATGGACATTATCAAAATTGTTTCTGCCCATTCTTTCAATACCCCACAGAGGATTTTCGAAGATTTCCCAGCCATGTCCAACACATTTATTTGTCTATGGTTTTCAGTAGCAGATGCATCTTCTTTTTTATAAATGGGTTTAATCCCCACCCTGGCAACTGTCCATAACAATTCTGGTTGTTAGGAGTTTTTGAAAGAGCAGGTAAAACAAGATAGACCATCTTTACTGGCTGCTCTTGTAAGTGGCCTTTTTGATTATTCCTTGGGAGAACCTCTCCCTTATTTCCTCATTTATGTGAAATGTGGCAGGCCGCTGGATACTTAGTATTCCTTTATAATACATTTCTTCCATGTGTACAACCGTGCTTCCTCTCCCACAGGCATCTCAGTTTTCCCTCATTCTTCCCTAGGCCGTTTTGTACCAGCTCCTGCAATATTTTAATATTGTTGTCTTGATAGTTTCTACATGATTGTCCAGCTTTTCTCATGGTAAGCCTCTTTCTTGCTAGCTATCGACCTCTTAAGCTCCTGTCTTAATTCAATGAGTTGATTTTTATCCTCTTTATTCGATAAAAACCCTATATGCTTTTCTAGTGTTAGATGCCTACGTTCATCATCCCACCAAAGGGTTCTATTTTTTACTCAGATGTTTTTCTGTTTATCTTATTATTGAATGGCTTTAGATTGACCTTTAAAGATGCACAGTTCAAGGGTATCTATTCTCCTATGATCTCTTTATGCTCTTACTGAACTGTTTTAACATCTTTGGGTGCTTTTGTGTTATGCTTGTACATAAGCATCACAGAACGCATATTTTAAGGAGCATGTGCTTTCTTTTACAGAGGGCTCCCATATTTATTGTTGAAAGTAAAGGATAGTGATCACTCCCTTCCATCTGTAATACCTCAAACTGCTTGACATAGCTGTAGGCCCAAGGATGTACATAGACATAATCAACTGGGTAATTCTGATTACCGCACAGAGAGATTTTCCTTGCCAGAATATCCTTAGGTACACATCCACTTAGACTAACTAAACCATTTGATGCAAGGACATTTAGTAGGGATGTGTCTCTTGCTGCTACAACAACTTCAGAAAAACTACCTAGGCTTCTGTTAAATGTAAAAAACATTTCTTCATATATAACATCAATTGTGCAAGGGGCTAATCTAGAATTCAAATCACCTCACAATAAAAGCAAATGCTGAAGGTACATTGAGTAGATTGTAATCATGTCCTCCTTGACCATTTCCATCTCATCATCGTAAACGGATGAGCTCTACACTTGCACATAAAATTAATACAATAATGGAATCTAACCCAGTTTTAGCATTTCATAATTGTAAGCCACAAGCAAACATTCAATTGCCTTGGGTATTCATTTCCCATAACCTAGAGCAAATCTTTGTTGAAGTTAATGTTAGAATACCCCCTCACCCTGTGGAGCGTCTTTAGGAGTTATGTATTGCTCTCTGTGAGTTTTGCAAGAAACCATCTATTGGGGGATCCTACATGCACAACCATGTTTCCTGGAAACACAAGTTCTCATACAGCTCTGTTATCTGTTTAAAGAGTTGCTGCTTCAATACATTTTTGAGTCCATGAGGTTTCCAGAATATGTGTTATTCTGTACATTGTACACCATCCCTACTCAATATTGCTGAAATCAGGCCTACCCTCTTTATTTTCTGCTTCCCACCTCAGACAGGCATACTTGTGTGAGCTTAATGTGTACTGCCCCTCATCACCAAGTCCTCCATGTGGTAAAGTAATCCTCAAGGTACCTTCTATATCATTTAATAATATGTACGTAGTGTTTTGCTGAGCACTGTGGTAGTCCACTCTAGCTTGATTTCCTGAAGACCACCACAGCATTGCAAAAAGCCCACTCCTGGAGTTTCATTGTGTTCAACCTCCTCTTTTAATAAGAATTGTATTCATTGGGTTTTTAGTTATCGATTCTATCACAGAAAATAGTAAAATCTTTGTCATCTCTACACTCATTTTACTTCCCAAACACCCTACTTGCTGCAGATGAGATGAGGTAGCAACGAATGCATTTCAATTATGTCAGGAGCAACCTAGAGCTATTGAGGGGATTTAATTTTCTACACTTTTTGCCACTCTTGCTCTCTTGGTCAGGTTCCACAAATACCCATAAACTATTTACATTATCACTTAATATTTCTTTTTTTTTTTGTGTTATGTTTCCTGTGGTACTTGCAGGCGGATCAGCATTTCTTGGGTTGCTACTACTAGTACCAGTCAATCTCACATTATTTTGTGTACTGATGTCAAGGGGAGTTTGGAGGACTAAGCCGGTTTCCATTTTCCCCGAATTCGCCCCATCCTCTTCCTCCTCTCAGCCTGTCACCATTGTGAATGCAAATTTCTGTCAGGTTTCCACTTTGCATTTTATTAATTCCTCTTACTCCATCCCTCCGACTATTTATAGAAAAATAATCCAGGTGAAGTTTGCTTACACTTTGTATTGCACACTGTTCGATCCACTCTTAAAGATGACAACAGATCATTGGCTTGCCCGGTATTCTTAATTGGTTCTTCTTTTCTGATCACACCACTACTGATGGGGCCAGTGCATGACACACAAGTAGGAGCCCACGTTGCAGCTCTGAGTCTCCTATGTCTTACAGATATTCATTGGCCTGCAGGTAAGTAGGGGCCCGCCTGAGGGCTCGGGCCCCTTGGATGGTTGGAAGCCCCCTTGCGTCACAGGGGCTGATTGGGACCTGCGCTGTCACGTCACCAGTCCTGTTACCCAGCTTTGTTTTCCCCGGCTCTTTTCTGTCTGGTGACCGTGCACACCGGAAGTGGTATCGCACTGGAAACTAGGCCGCCGGCCTTTTCAGTCATACACGTTTATGAACTACTTTCTCAGTGTTCGTATTTCCTGGTCCTGAACTTAAAAATAATCCTGCAATAAGAACAGTTTACATAGTAATATGATAAGTGGCTGCAAATGGGGAGACGCACATGCCTTACAAAGAGGAATGATTTTAGGTAAACATATTAGTGCAGTTTCCAATGTACGTTAAATATATATCTTGCTTACATAAATATATATTTTGAAATGGCTCTTTTGGGGAGGTTCCCACATGCTATTAAGAGGATAAAACTTACGGAAACGTATGCATTAATAACAGAGTGACTCACAAGAGTTTCCTATCTAAAGCATCTGTCTTCGCATCAGAGCATGCCAGGTTAATTATAAACTTTAGCTGCAATAATGTTTCCAGATGTGCCCTTGCCCTCTGCAGCTGTTCCATTAGATTTGGCACCCGCCTCATTCTGCCTCCAGCCTTTAGACACTTGCTTCTTTAGATGCACTTACCGTGATGGATAGGTAAACAACCACCCTAGCCAACATGCCCAGAGGAAGGTGCCTCATCTTCATGTTTAACTTAAGCAAGACGCCATAGCAACAGAGTTCATGCTGGGACTTGTAGTTTACACTTTTCCTTTAGAAGTATGTGTCTACTTATCTATATTCATATGTATTACCTATAAACATATATACTATGCTTTAACATTTTTGTCCTTATTTCTACTCCTGATGTGATGAGCACAACTCATACCTGAAAACATACTAACCAATGGTCCATGCATTCTTGTACAAAGATATAACTACCGATGGCAAGGCCTCATCAGGCAATCACTTGAATCATCACAATGATAATGATTTTGGCATTAACCTAACTTTAGCAACATGTTAAGAGGAATCATGCCATTCTCTATAGAAATACAACCTTGAACTTGATGTGTTACAATTTATTTTCGATTGATCTCTGTTCAGTTGAATTGTGTTTATAATCCTACAAGATCGAGCATCTTCAGAAGGAGTCCACCAGCATAAGGTGAATTTCAGCTGAACTATAGAGTCGGGTCTTTTCTTGCAGGGTTTTTTGTCTTACCAGGGGAATTGGGGTTGCAGAGAAAAAGTTCACCCATGCCCAGAACTGCGGGTCTCAGATGTCAAATCTTAAGTGGCGGACAAAGCTCACAAAAGAGTGGCACAAAAAAAACGTATGCACACTTTTGAAAAATCCACAAGGTTCAGACTTTAAAATTGGTGAAAAATATGAATTGCTAAAAGTATACTTATGTCTTGTTAAAGAACATAGCTGAAACTTAATGAGTAAATAAAGCAGCTGCCCCACAATAGGTAAAGAACACATCTGCCCCACAATAGGTAAAGAAGGCAGCTGCCTCACAATAGGTAAAGCATGCAGATGTTGCACAACAGGCAAAGAATGCATCTTCATAACAACAGGTAAAGAACGCAGTTGCTGCACAACAAGAGCGCACCTTTAGCACAATAGGTAAAGACCGCAACTGCCCGACAATAGGTAACAAATTCAGCTGCCCCACAATATGTAAAGACCAAAGATGCAGCCCCGCAATAGGTAAAGAACGCAGCTGCTGCTCAATAGGTAAAGAAAGCAGCAGTCCCACAATACCTAAAGACTGCAGCGTCTGCACAATAAGTAAAGAATGCAGCTGCCCCATAATAAGTAAAGGACGCAACTATCCCACGATCAGTAAAGGACGCATCTGCTGCATAATAGGTAAAGAAAGCAGTAGGTAAAGAACATGCTGCCCCACAATAGGTAAAGACCACGGCTGCTGCACAATACGTAAAGAACGCGGCTGCCCCACAATAGGTAAAGAAGGCACCTGATGCACCATATGTAAAGAACAGAGGCCCATATTTATACGTTTTTTAGCTCCGCATTTGCGTCGCTTTTTGACGCAAAATCGGCGCACACTTACAAAATACAATTGTATTTTGGAAGTTTGCGCTGCTTTTGCGTAAAAAAATTACGCAAATGCGGCGCTAAAAAAGTATAAATATGGAAGTTTCCCCACAAAAGGTAAAGAACTCAACTGCCCCACAATAGCTAAAGCACGCAGCTACTGCACAATACATAAAGAACGCAGCTGGCACACAAAAGGTAAAAATGAATCTGCCCCACAACAGGTAAAGAACGCACCTGGTGCACGATATGTAAAGAATATAGGCCCATATTTATACTTTTTTTGTGCCACATTTGCAAGAGCGGCGCAAACTTACAAAATACAATTATATTTTGTAAGTTTGTGCTGCTTTTGCATCACAAAATGACGCGAATGCGATGCAAAAAATTATAAATATGGGCCATCGTTTCCCATAATAGGTAAAGAACCTAGGTGCCCCACAATAGGTAAAGAGTACAGATTCCCCACAGTGCCATATTCAATGAGAATATCAAAGACTAAAAGAAGGAAGACTCAGCTTTGTTTGCTGATGCTGGTGTCCAGTTATTGCAATTAGATGTCGTACTACCAGGAAAAAAATAAAACAAACTTAACCAGGTATTAAACAGAGGGGAACACCATTGTGTTAGCATCTTGAAATCTTGTGAAATTCTAGTGCATCCTTGAACACTATGATGTTTGAGAGTTTATTATAGCCTAGACATGACAAGTATAGTGTAGACCTTGGCCACTCAAAAGACTTAACCTTTCAGTTTCAATTGCCAGAAATATTTGCTAAACATATTCCTATCAAAGGGTGGCCTTTGGCTTGGCTTGCTATCTTCAGCAGTTGCTAATATGATGTTCACAGAGTAAACAAAACAACCACAGGAGATAACCTCCAGCCATTAGAGAGAATAGTCATCTGCAGCATATAACATTCACTTATTGAATGTCTAAATGCATCCAGGAGCCATGCTACTGATCCTAATCCAAGCCTTGTTACCACCAGGAGTCAAGAATGGGATAACAGTCACAGAAAATGTGAATAAGAATTTGACTTCCAACGTAATCAAAATCAGTCCACTTTGTTTCAGTGGATGCCAGATTGAATAGTACAGCTGCTGAAGCAGTGGAGTCACAGACAGACATTCTGGGGTTGAGGTGTGCTGTGGAATGAGTAGTGCTTGAGGTCGAACCCCTCAATGGTTGTCAGAGACATTTTAAGGCATGAGCAGAGCAGGCTATTGCTCAGAACCTCCACCACCCATGTGCCTCCTGAGGAAGTGAAATTTCTCTCTAGTACACTTCTGTGTAATTTCGTATCTTAGGGTCTGATTTGGAACTCAGCGGACGGGTTACTCCATCACAACGGTGACGGATACTCCATGTGCTAAAATCTAAATCCCATAGGATTGAATGGGATTTAGAGTTCTAAATCAGGCCCTTAAACTTTGATGTATAATTAAATATTGTTAGGCAACAAGGGGCTTGAAATAGCACAACATCAGAAACAAAATGCAAACTTATTCCAGAGGCCCACAAAATATTTCTCGCCTAGGCTCCCCCCCCAAATCATTAAGATGACACTGATGGTTCTAGCACCTGATCGTCATTCACTTTCAAAGTACCCTTTGAACATTGCAACAGGATGAGCTTTGTGAAAAAAAGAATTGCTTAAGATGTCATTAGTATGTCCCATCGTACCATCGAAATGGAGTTGTCATAGGAGGAGAAGCTCAAAAAAACGGAAGACTTCCACTATTGGGCAGGTGTTGAAGCAGGTCAAGAAACATGTAAGAAAATTAGAGAGAGGTCTATTTAGCAAGTGATCTATGATTAAGGTAAAGAACCAAAAGAAACTGTTACCTAAAGAACTTAAATGAGTTAAATGAGTCACTGGCATATGGACTGCCTGCCTGATCTCTGGATGCCCGAGCTTCCGCTACCCGGGTAGAGAAATGACCACCACATGTACCCATCCTCATCCCCCTGGCTGGGACCTCTGCGATGGAAGTGCACCTGTTGATACGATTTGGGATTTCATCTCCCTTGTATGCTGAGGGGCCTGACGAAAAATATGTAAAAGTTCTGGATTCTCTCTCCTAATTTGATCAAACAAAACATATGCACTCTCCAATATGATGATGAAGTTGTCACCCACGACAGAACCAGTAGGATTGCAGTGGGGTGAGAGCTCTCTTTAGAAATTTATAACTGTTAAAATCATCTTTTATTCAATAGGGAGGAAAATAAAATCCTCACATGTAGCCAGAAAAATTGCAGTTTCAGTGTAATATTGAGGGAGCAACAGCTGATATGGTTCAATTTTATAATTATCTGAGGGGGTTGCCACCAGTGGTCGATCCATACGGGCGAAGCAGTCACACCCTCTCAACTTTTCCCAGAGAAAAAGAGAGCCTGTCGTGCTAAGCAAAGGTCAGACAGACACTCTTCTTGTTCAGGTCAGGTAGCCAGGAGCTAGACATGTGCTAAATGTGCAGGCTCCTTGTGGCTGCCTATGCTAAATTTTGCCAGGCTGATGATTTCTCAGCAAATGTGGGTGTGACCTCCTCAGCCTGGCAAAAATGCCTCAAGGTCCTGGCGCTTCAGTTTTAAGCCCAGAAGTACCACACGGCCATGTGGCAATCAGTGACACCTCATGACTGAGTGGGGTGGGGTCAGCACTCTCACTGACCCCATCTCACTCTGTGACAAGTGAAGGATTGCTGCTTCCCATCATTGACTGACCTTTTGTTGACTTAAAGTCAGCCAATGAGAGAAGGAAGAAGTCCCAACCCTCGTGCGACCGCCAATGCTTTGCTCTCTGGAAGCTGCAGGGCAGGTAAGTTTTATGTTTTTGAATGTTTGGTGCTTGCATTTTTGGATGTATAAATGTATGTTTGTTGTGAATGAGTGTTGTGAGTGGGTGTGTATATGCACATTTGTGAATGCAAGGGTGTGAGTGAGTGTATATGTGTGCATGTGTGGCCAGCCAGCCCCTCTCCCTGACATAATTACCAGCCACCACTAGGTTTGCCTCAACTATTACAAGCCACAAAGCTAATTTTAATGTATCAAGGCAAAATGGCCCTCACCCAAACATGAACTAGGAAGAAAACTGGGTGTCTGCTGCCCATCTATGGCTGCATTTCTTAAGGTCGTGACAGCAAAATATAGCCCAACCTTTAATACCAATTGAGACAAAGCCAGAATATGGCTAAACAAAGGTCTTTGTCACTGTTTAAAATCTCTTTTCCTATTACCATCGTGGTGTTTATACACTCAATGCTCATTACAATGGCCACTACCCGTGAGAGAGCTGTCAGTTTGTGCATATAATTCAGATCTACGGGTGCAAAGGTCTTTATTAGTCAGGCTCATGATGACTCTAGGCAATTAATCCTCAGAAATCCTCAGGAAAAGCTCAGAACTATAGATTCCACTGAAAGCAAATCTTTACAGACCTCCCTTACCTGTGGCTTCAAACTCAGTTCCTGGACCTGCAACAGTGTGTGTGTGTCCTTCCAAGTCTTCTTGGGATTTAAAGACTGCTCGTGTCCTTTTATAGGACACATAGTAATGAGCAGGTTGAGTAAATGTCTTTCTGTGGGCGAGGCTGCCGGGAAGCGAAGCACTAGGAAGAAATAAGTATCGGGAAGAGAAAAAGATGGTACTCCACCCTTGTGACACATCACCAAGGTAAAGCGTGAAACAGTGAGACAAACAGAAGTGTAGAAAGAGGTGATTAGCATTTCCGTATAAAGAGATACACATGTCAAAGAATGACCAAGACATGGAGAAATTGAGTTTGAAAGAACACGAAATTAAAATGGTGAAAATAAAGAAAAAAGGAAATTAGAAACAAACAAACAGATGCAAGCAAATCAGTTATATTGTCTCAGTGCAAGTTTGGGCGAACGTTTAAGGTGCATGGCGGTAAGTAAGAGTCAGTAAAATTCTTCATATGGGTTTTTTGTGTCATGTAATGTTGCTGTTCTTCCTAATAAATTCCTAATACATTTAAAAATTACGAAAACTACTTAAAACGTGTTTGAGTATTTAGGGAGAGATCCTTTATAGAAACTTCAACATGTACTATAGTGGCTCTATAGGGCTTGTGAAGGGAGCTGGGCAATTGCTTACGTTTCCAGTATCCAATTTGCAAGCTACACATAATTTATAGATCCACAACATCTACTGTGATTTATAGCCTAATTGCAGGGGTAGTGAGATAACATCATATTTCTTCTGGAGAACCAGCATAATTCACTATTGTCTTGATTACCTCCAATGGAATTACCGCTGAAAAAATTGCCAGGCATCCTGCAGTATCTTGAGGGCAATTCTGCCCACAGATGGAAGATTTCTCAGATGCTTTTGTAATCTCCTGCAGTGTACAGAAGATTAGATCTACATTATGTCATCTCATGCCCTTGGCATTCAATTTAAATAGCAAACAAAAAGTGTCACAGTCTCTGTCTCCTCTAACTCACATAACAACTTCATCTTGATTTATTGCATGTCCTGAAGTATTTCCAGGCCCTATTTGCGTTATGACATACACCTTCATTAACATCCTGAAAATAAAACATATTCCCGGTTTAGAAAGCGCTTCAGATAAATATAATTTAAAAAATAATTTTGTAAGAGTTTTAATGAGACACCCAGGATAGGTGGATCTGGAGATAAGCTATCTATACTGACCTTCACAATATTGTGGCAGTGGATGTTTTGGTTGTGATATTTGTGCTGAATATTGTTTGCCCGTGATATTCTGTCATACAGACCCCTCAGCAAAAAGGCTAAGGTCTTACCCTGAATTATTATCTGTGGCAGGGTCCCAGATTAGTGTTTCTGTCACCTTTGGGATCAGAGTCCTCGAAGCCTCATAATCTTTAACAGACAGTGAAAATATCGGTGTAGCTGTCAAGATGTCTCAGAGTTAAATGCTGGATGCTGACATCTCCTTTAATCTGCTGGTCACAAGCCTGATTCAGCCTTCCATTTTCTTAGGGCCTTGGAGATAAAACCTCAATATTTAAAGGTCTTAGAATGTGCGCATGAAATGGTATATATAAACACATTCGTTAACAATGCAGAATTCAACCCAAAAAAGGATCCCATTTTTTATTGGCCGTTTACATAAAAAAAAAAAAAAAAATCTGCGGAATTATGTCACAGAAGAGTTCCAATTCTACTTCGAAAGTGATTGCTGCCATAAACATATTCATGCCATATCAGGGAGTGGAAGTGTGATCCAAGAACGCGTTATTTACAGCAACTCTACTAAAACACATACTTGCACCAATGTATTACTAGAGTTCAAAGGGTAAATTCACATTTATTATTTCAGTGCAGTAAAATTGACATATGAAAACACATAATGGTGGTTACAATTATTTTACCCAGGGAAACAACCCTCCTTATACTCAAGTGGCCTCTTCAGTGTGATTTTACCTTATTGCACAAATCTTAACCCTTGCATTTGATTTGGATTAAATATGTTTTCAAACATGTACGAATGATAAAGTGTCATGAAATAAACCATAAATGCGGAGGTGCATAGTGTAATTTTCTGTTTAACACCATCATTTTGGGAGGGAAAAGGGAGTGAAACACACAAAAATGTAATAGATATCATATTACACTTCTCTC
This sequence comes from Pleurodeles waltl, assembly GCF_031143425.1. Classification (NCBI taxonomy): domain Eukaryota; kingdom Metazoa; phylum Chordata; class Amphibia; order Caudata; family Salamandridae; genus Pleurodeles; species Pleurodeles waltl. The sequence goes on from NC_090449.1 coordinate 55,491,521, forward strand.
TCTCACGGACATACTCTCTCTCCCACTCTCTCTCCAGTTGTCCGCCTCATGTGATTCTCTCCTCCCATGCACCACGTTGCTGTCTCTCACCAGTGTCCTTCTCTGCTCCCTGCTTGTACATGTGCATCTAACCCCACTCGTGCGGAGGGGAGAGGCTAGCGAAGCGCTCAGAGCGACTGCCCCAGGAGCGGGGGATCCGGGTTGGAGGCTCGGTGTTAGCGCAACATCTTGTGATTCTAGGCAAATCACTTAATCTCTCTGTGCCCATGGACAGCACCTGGATACCCTCACGGGCGATAAGCCGCGCTATATAAATCTACACATTTCATTTAATTTTGTGCTTGTGTTGCCCTCACCTGTGTGCTTCTCCCCTTCACCACACTTGTGTTGCTCAGTCTAGCCCTTGTGCTTCTCCCTTTGCTGCCATATTGTTCTCCCTCTGTGTTGTGTTCTCCTGCTGCCATGTTCGTTCCCCCTCCCCGCACTTCTATTGGATAATTTTCTAAAATACGCTTTGCCACAACTTTGAGGCTCTTGTATCTTTTAGAGGGCATATGAATGTGCACGTGCTCACCGCAGCAAATGAGGCAGCCATGTCACTATGTCTATTTCTTCTTTCCTTTTTTTTAGCCATGCTGCACAACATTGTGATACTGTACAGCATCACCAAATGACATTGGACAACCAGTAGGTCCCAAAGGCGAGTCCTATAAGTTTTAGTAATGCCTGTCTGATAGGCATTACAATAAGTAGTGCGTGGTGAGCTTAAAGGGGTTGAAGGGATTCACACTTTTATCTATCTCTGTCATTTACAACAGTAATTCAGAAAAACAGAAATCTAAACAATCACATAATCTTTAATCAAATGTGATTTAATGACAGAAATGTCTTAGTTTTTATCCACCATCTTGAAAATCATGATGTATAAGAAAATCAAAATATTTGAACTCTGAAAAACACATCTCTCAGTCATGGGGGACACCAAAGAGGAGTCCAAATCTAGGGAGTGCTGAAAAGCAACCAGAGGCATGGAAAAATTAATCAAAACTGAAAAAGGAGTTGTGATAAAATTGTAATTTTAAAATAAATTACAACCTTGTAGCCATGATTTTGTGAGCAGAAAACATACACATTGTTTAATGAAAATCCCAACTTACATAAAAAAAATTAAAAAAAACAGTTTCCTATAAAAAAGGGAAAAAAATCCTACTGTCCACATCCTATGTTAGAAACAAAGATAAACAAGAAGACATCTGATATTGTGGGACACTCCTCCTATTTTTGTGTCCCACAGCCAAGGCTACAGCAATAAAACAGTGTGAAAGAGAAAACTAATAAGCCTGGAAAACAAAATATAGCAGTGACTGTGGTGAAAATAGAAACTGACATGCAATTCAGCAAGAAGAACACTGAAGAAACTAGAAGTCAGTATTAAGAATAGTGAGGCGATCCAGTAAACTCCTTGAGAGAGTAGAGAAGCAGATTAAAAAATTAAGGGGAGATTCCTACTCCAGTGCATCCAATGTAAGTCGCGTTCGACTTGGGGGGGGGCTAGAGTTCCAATATTTGAAGTATTTAAAAAATACTCTTGAGACTAAAGGGATCTTTCCTTTTTGACAGTAATCAAACACATTATATTTCTAAGAGAATCCAAAAGTGCAAGTAATCTTTTTTGCATGATATAAGATCATATAAAGTCTTAACCAGAAAGCCAATATCAGGCAATTCTGTCCGTACGAAGGGTCATTAAAGATTTTTTTCAATTAAGATAATTTTCCAAGGCAGGCTTTCAATTTCATCCTCCTGAGGAAAATCTTTTTGCTCTGCTACAGAGTTGAAACCTGTCAAAGATTCGCCAGTCGAACAATATATGGCAAAAAATATGGAGAATCAACCTACAGGCATGTGAACTATACAGGACTGTTAAAAAGTCCATTAATTTTCCACAATACGGCCCTGACTCTTATATTAACAGAAACATAAGCAAACTCTATTTCAAGTTCACCTATGTTGTTGTTAATTGACTAAACAATCATTCGAATTGTGATTTCTGAATTGTCAATGTGTATGCATAACAATAATTGGAATGCCATAGTACAGTGCGTTTTGGTTATCCCACACACTATGCACTGCAAGCTTTGATCCTCTTGCAGCTAATCATTTCCTTGGAAAATTGATGAACAATTAAAAAACTAAGGGCCAGATGTAGCAAGCATTTTGCATGGTGCAAACTGCGAAAATCGCAGTCTGCGCCATGCAAAATGCCGTTTGCGATGCTCATTCACAATTTGCGAGTCGGTGCTGACTCGCAAATTGTGAATGCGACTCGCAAATAGGAAGGGGTATCCCCTTCCTATTTGCGACTCACATCGCTATGCTAAATTGCTTTGTGACCGCAAATGCGGTCGCAAAGCAATTCGCAGTTACCACTAGTGTCACACTGGTGGTAACCCATTTGCAAAAGGGAAGGGGTCCCCATGGGACCCCTTCCCCTTTGTGAATGTTGTCAAAAAGGTTTTTTTCAGAGCAGGCAGTGGTCCAATGGACCACTGCCTACTCTGAAAAACTGAAACAAATGGTTTTGTTATTTTTTTTTATTTTGCAACTCGTTTTCCTTTAAGGAAAACGGGCTGCAAAATAAAAATAAAAAAAACTGCTTTATTTAAAAAGCAGTCACAGACATGGAGGTCTGCTGTCTCCAGCAGGCCACCATCCCTGTGAGTGTAGGGACTCGCTATGGGGTCGCAAAATGCGACCCAACTCATTAATATTGATGAGGTGGGTCTTTGCGACCCCATAGCGACTCACAGACGGTGTCTGAGACACCGTACTTCATCCGATTTTGTGAATCGGAAATTCAGAGTCGCACAGACTCGCAATTTCCGATTCGCAAAATCGGAAAATGCTACATCTGGCCCTAAAAGTCATAGTAGACTCATAACTTAAGGGTGAATATTGCTTAATTGATTGCTGCAATAAAATAGATCCCAGGATATTTGTGAACTTTTTTCATGATGAATGGCAAATGTGAGAGACTAACATAAGAAATGTGTTTCTGTGTTTATGACCACAGTTGAATCCACAAATGTAAACAGGTTTCTCTTACTAAATTTTTGGCTCACATCTGGTAGTGACATAATCAACCAGGCAAATCACACAGATGAAAATAACTAACATTAATGTATTTTGCAAGGAATAGGCTACACAATTTCATGTATCTTTATAAGGAATTTCAGTCCACAAAACTGAAGCTTCCTCTACAGAATTTATACAAGTTGAGTTTAGTATTACAGGACTACAGTTGACCTGGAATGCCACATAGATCAACAGGGTGATGTAATCAAAATTATATTTCCTAGATTTTACTTTCTGTTTAGGGCATTGCCTAATTTCCGTACATTTGCCACTGTTTATCCCATAACTAGTAGTTTTATATTGCGGGCGTAAGAGCAAGATGCCCACCGAAATTTAAATAGTTTTAATATATTGTACACTCATAGAAAAAGTGAATCTGTCAGCAATGTTCAAGGCTCAACACAAGGCATAGGACATTTAATAAAAAATAGGAAATTACTATCTTTTTATGTGTGGAGATCTCTGCCCGACTGCGGAGTCTCTGCAGTTGTATACTTAAATCCGAGTATATGAATATAAAAAAAATAGTGAATTTACACAAAGGTGCAAGTTTACTTTTGTGAGTCAGGCCCCAGGACTATATCACATTCCATCAACATGGTTTCTATTGTTTTCATAATGCATAATGTGTAGCAACAATGCAAACAAGTTAGGTTTTAAAGCAATAACAAAATGTTTGTAGAGTTAGTTAGTAGTACTCCGGAGTAGTTCATTTTTCCGTGATAAGGTTTAAATAGTTGTAAGGCGTTCCCTCAAAAAATGAGTTCCTTTTCAAAGAAGCAGTTACTCCAGGCCAAGAGATATTTCATGCACACTGTCTGATCCACAGCGCAGAGATTAGTAATGGACACCTGAACTATCTTTGTGATATTATAAGTTCATTTTAAGGTTTTGTGAGCAAAGCTTTTTGGTGTTAAGTGTATGTAATAAGTAATAGTGTTCGGAGCAAGTCATTAGTTATATCTGTGTTTGTGTTTGATTTGTTCATTATTTAGGGACTATAATTAAGTGATGTTTATAGCTTTTGTGATCATAAACTGGGTCTCTAAATCTTTTACTACTCGAGAGTTAGGGATATGGCAAGCTGGCAAGGCTTGGAGAGTCACTGGGCAGACAAGGTGGTCAGGAGCTGAGAGCGTCCAGAGTGTCCAGAGGTGAGAAGGCGAGGAGCAGCAGGGCAGGAAGGGTGAAGGTCCTTAGAGGCCACAGAGCAAGCAATCAAAGGCTTGAAAGGGGGTGGGAGGCACCTTTACCATAGGCATTAGGCCGGGGTTTATTGGGTACCCCAGGCTGGTGATCACAATAGTGGCTGACTTAGGGACCGGTGTGGCTTGCATCCCTCAACCAGGTGGGTCCCAGCCTCATACCACCCCCTACCCGAAGCCCCCTTCAAGAGCCCTAAAGGAATTGAAACCTCACACAACTAAACTTTGACAAACATGGATTTGACAGGCCCTGATTTTGGATCCTCATGTACTTTAAGACTTTCAAGACCCTCAAGAGTCCTCTTTATGGCTCTACAACCCTACTGATCATGGGTAGAATAGAGTCAGAGACAGCATCAGAAATAGTACCAGAAAGCCCATAAGAAAATAAGCAATCAAGCAGTCCAACAGTGCTCACAGTGCCAACAGCACCCACAATCGCTGGCAAGCAACAGCTCTACTTTTCAACTCCTCTCACTGGAAAAAAATCAAGTCCACTTAAGCTCCCCTTTCCACATACATTACCTCATACATCAGAATGAGACAAATCAGATTACAGACTAAGGCCTTCATTAAGACCGCTGCAGTCCAAGGACCGCCACAGTGGAGGTGGTGGTCTCACCGCTGCAGGCCTGGCGGTGCAGACCACCATATCAGGAAAAAGGCGATGTGGCTAATGGCAAACAGCCACATCACCGCCAGGGTGTGGACCGCTGAGGCCGGCAGGGGCCTCCTCCAGTCCGGCAGCATGCCTCACATCGCCGGCCATATTACGAGGGTTGGACCGCTGTGAAAACCCAGGCGGTAACGCACCCGGTGACAGGAATAATCATTCCTGACCCACCTACATGTCCCTGCACACTCCCACACAGATACACACGCACGCATGCCCCACACACATGCATGTGAGCCACACACCTACCCCCCCATTATAGTCAACCCACATACCTGACAGGGCCACACGCAGTCCACGTCGAGGAAGTCGTCTGGGTGGGGGGAGATATCGGTGGTGATGGCCACTGCATACCTGACCCTCACTGCTGGCGATGATCGTCATGGGCCCCAGTCCCATATTGACAGCAACGCATTCCCATTGGATGGTGCACGGTGGTGCACACCTCCAAGGGTTCACCACTGTGCAGTGACCGCCATACTGAAATGTGGCTCGTAATATGGCGGGCAAAGTCTTCACGTCGTGGTGGTGCAGGTGGTGGGACCGTCTCTCTCTTGCCATCCTCGGCCTGGCAGTGGCTATAGTGTGGCCGAATTTCTGCAGTCTCCTGTGTGTGCCTCAGAATATGGTGGTCAGAAGACCACCATCACTGGCAATATTTTGGAAGCAGCCAGCATGGTGGTCTTGTCAAAATACTGCCAAAGTCGTTATAAGGGCCTAAGTTTCAAAGAGCAGGGACCTTGTCCTCAAGACCCAACACCACTAAAAAGTTATTGGAAGAGCACTTCTGTAACATATAACAGTACAGCCAGCACAATTAGGGGATTAAAGTCCCACCTAAAATAAAGAAAGGCATTTTACAGTGATGGTGATGTAGTTGACGTATAACTCACTGTTCCGTCATTATAAACAAAGCCTGAGGCATCTGACAATTTGCAACTGGAGCCTGTAAAGAATCGGCCAACTCCAACTAGGTTCGGAAACTACAAAATATTCAAAGCTGGGAAACACAGATGAAGTTCACAATCAATTCCTAATCTTAGCTTTCTCATTCGAACGTCATCTGACATGGACCCAATAGTTTCTGAAAACAGTAGGCACAACGCAGATCAATCAAGCACTATTCTGGGAACTGATGATACGATATCACCAAAAAGATGACAAGAGGAACTGAAACAAAGGGCCACGCCCATCAAGCCTCTCAACCAGGAAAAAACTAAGAAAATTGGTGAACAACTAATCATCTGTAACAAGGATAGTGCATGCCCCAGGCCGGTACTGTCAACGCTGAAGCATCACCCACCCAAAAGGGAACATCCACCTACGAGCAAAACAATCACACTCAGAAAGATTGGTCAGTCATCTCAAAGGTGGGGAGCCCAGAATTATCTGAACCAAAATTTGAAATCAAGTCAAACAACTCTATTAACAGCAACACCTAGTCAGAAAAAAACTGTGTGCCCACTGTGGAGGCATTAATCATGTCTGGGATTGTAGGAGGCTGGCCCTCTATGTGGTGTGCAAAACCAAGCACACCATGCAGAGGGTTCAGGCAACCACACATTGGTTTCCAGAGGTAAAAATTAGACCACCTAATGCTCCAATGTTTAAGGTAGCTGGTGAGCAGTTAGGCTAATCCAGGAGATGTGTTAAGTATTTTCTGAATTCACAAATCCAATCATGCACCACACACACTCAATGAATAACTCAGGACCAGATTTTATAAAAATACTCCTGACTTTTATATACATTTTAAGACCAAGATCTTTAGAATACGTTAAGTACTTTTCAAGTTATAGCTTTTCAAAATTTTGGCAAAGTTAGTCTTTCTGTGCATAATTAAACACCATTCGAATCAATGCACAGTAACCATTAAAAATGCATTAAAAATCATACAGTTGAGTTACTAGTCTCTTCTCTTGTAGGGTGGCCGGAGTGGTTGGTAGGCACACTGTGCCAGCTGGAGAGCCTCGGGTGGATCCCGGTTCCAGTGGGAGCAGTGTTGGAAGATCTCTTGGCACAGGGCCACCTGGAGGGGCCACTTGGGAAAGGGAGCCGGTTTCAAGTTTAAGGTGGATGCTTGGGCTGTTGAGGTCGCAAGGCGTTGGGAACCCGTGGCACACAGCAAATCCCATGATGCAAGGCTCAGGGCGACCAGGTGCAGGGCGTTATAGAGGTCTTGGATGCTGTGCACAAAGGGACCCTTTGGAGCCGAAGGTGATTCTTCTGCTTGGGGTCTCACAGGGCATCGCGGGCGCTCTGGTAAGAGGTCTGGGGTGTCACTGAAGTCTCTTAACTGGGCTTCCTCCTGGTTCAGTTGCACCTCTGGGGGAGCTGTTGTTGGTGATGCACTGGTCAGTACCTGGAGTATTGCCACAACTCGGCCACAGGAGGGTGCCGTGCCACCAAAACTTGGCAAGCTTGCAGGTCTCACCTGGACTGTCATTGGTGTGTCATCAGGTCCGGCTGCAACTTCTGGCTGTGGAGATATCATCCGTTTTGTGAAGTGTCCCTCACCGGTTTGCAGGTTCCTTGCAGGTTCCTGTGATTTCTTGAGTGATGCCTCCACTCGGGAGGGACTTCTTGGGCTATTTGCGAAGCCTGGGGGTCCCTCAGACTTGTGAGGTTGGTCCAGTGGTCAGCTCCTCCGCTGTAGCGATTGTCGGAACACTGGTGCAGCAAGCAGAGGTCTTGGAGCCTTTTCTGGTGCAGCAGGTCCTCTGTTCTTGTCCTGTCGGGTTCTTTGGTGCTGTCTTCTTTTCTTCTAGATGAATCTAATTTCTTGGTCTAGTGGAGCTTACTAAATACTGAATTTAGTGGGTGCTTTAGGGGGAACCTGGTAGTGTCCAATGGGACACTTACCCTTGTGTGGCTACACCCACTACAGTGACCACTTCCAGTGGAAAGGGGCACTTTTCTAAACTCTATTGGATATTTTCCTACCATCCAACATGGAGGAAAATGAGATGGAGGGTCCACATTGCCTACAAGCCCCTAGGGATGGTGCATGCTCAGTGAGGTCACTCCTCCAACCTTTTGGTTTCCCACCTTTGCTCCCATCAAAAGTGGTGGGGTTTCGAAAGGGAGAAGCCATCTGCTGCTAGCAGTGGGCCTGGAGGCTCGAGTTTCCGGGGGCAGAAGCCTTTTGGAGCTCACTACCAGAATGTTGCACGATCCTGAGGTAGGGGGTGTTAGCTCCTCCACCCAGGAAGGGCATTGTCTTACAAACCAGAGAGCCATGGCTCTCCCCCAAGTTTGTATATTGGACGTCTGGATTGGCAGGCTGGATGGAACCAGTCAGCAACTATGCCAGTGAGGGTTAGCGTTTGCAGGGGACACCTCTAAGGTGGTCCGTGGGTACAGTTAGGGTAAAATCCAACACTGGTTTGGATGTATTATTCTGAGTTGTTTGATACCAAACAACCCAGGGTACAGAGTGGCCATCATGTAGCGGAGGAACCCGTGTTTGACCAGTGTCCAGCACATGTACTTAAAATGTCTGCTCTGTTCACTCACTATGTCCCAGGTCTGGCAAGGGCACAGTGAGGCATATTGCTCATGCAATTATTCCCTCACATATAGTATGGTGCACCCTGCCTTAGGGCTGTAAGGCCTTCTAGAGGCATAACATATGCAGTGTGGGGTGGATAGGGCACACAGGGGGTGAGCCATGTCAAGGTTGTACTGTAGGTTTGCACAGGACATTCAGCCTGCACTGGCAGTGCTGAGGGTATCTGGGTGCAGGGCCCTAGAGGGTGGCACAATCAGTGCTGCTTCCCTCATAGTCCTACTCCTAATATCCCATGCCCTGGGTACAGGTATACCCATTTACTAGGGACTTACAGTGATATTAAAGAGTGTATCCAATTATGCCAAGCATCACAACAGATTTAGGGAAAGAGCTCTGGTCCAGGGAACCTGATTAGCAGGGGCTCTGGGCACTACCAACTTTTAGAACACATCAACATCAGGCAAAAAGTGGGGGCTAACCATGCAAAAAAAAGAAGCCTCCTCTCACAGGGATGACAGCCGCAAGCTCCCCAGCAGGATCCTTGAACTTAATGACCACACTTTTTACCACAATTGTAGAAGCATTAAAATGGCAGTCACTCAAGATGGAGGTTCAAATTGCTATCCTCCCTAGAGGATGATAATTTATCAAGCTGGGTGGCTCTCTTAATTCCTGCAGCAGGTGATATAATCAAGAAACTGGGTTGAATACCCATCATCTTGGAATGATCACAGGCTGCAGGCAAATCAAGAAGGACATCGGACTACAAGCTATGGCTCATCTTCCATTAAACCATCGGGCTGATAAATATGACCTAAATTCTCAAGGGTCCGATCATAATCTTACTGATAAATCTTCTGCCAATCTATTTAGCACACTTAATGGTATGTGTCTAAGCACACCAACCAAATCACAGGAATAGACGCCCTCTACAAATTTGAAACCTAAATTAGCAACCAACACTGTAGCTGGCATAGCTGTAAACACACCAGAAGTCTGGCTCTAATAAATAGAAGCAGTTTACAATCAACAGAAGATTCAGATGATAAACCTGCCTCTCAGAAATGGGATCTACCACACAAAAAGCTTTGCCACTTTATCAAAGAATAATAAAAAAATACTAACAAACTTACAAAAATACAAGATCAAATCTCACAGTAATATAGCAACTTTTTTCTACACCACAATTCAGCAGCTAAAATAACCAGGAGATATACATTGCCTGAGGACAATGAGGGACCTAGAATGGAAAGTAAAACCACATACCAAATCCCAAGCCACACAATCAAGTCTAATACCACCCTAGAGGGGTTTCCACCAGCTGCTCTTTTGGTTACTAATCAGGCACCTTCACTGGCGAATCCTTACCCGGCTGCTGAAAATCTAGAAACAAACCTCAAGAGTATAGATCACCAACAAATGGAAAACTCAAATAGCAATGTTGCCCCTCTCATAGGCTTTAATCTCTCAGGCAGTGCCGACCTCCCTCTAGACGGGAGACCCAACAACCATGCCCAAGCAATGAGAAAGCTAATCATGAATGCAGAAATACAATGTGACCTAGAACAAGTAAATGGGGAGGGCTTAAAGCTATCTGGCAGAACTCCCGATAAGACTGAGAAGGTATTACCTGCCACCACTCCCAGGCAAGCTGTGTCAGGTATTGCAGCGCCTCTTCTAGCTATGACTAATGAAGATCCAAACAACAAGATTACACTGGTTACCAGAATTAATTTAGATTATGACTCTGACCTTGCCACAAGGAGGTTCAGCACTGAAATCTCAGATCAGCTACAGCAATCAGACCTTGGCCCACGGTCTCAATTTTTTAATATTTTTATATAAATGCAATAACCAACAGCAACTGAACTTAGTTACACTTAACTTGTCCAGCTTCTACATAACATTGAGGGCCCTCACGATATACTAAATCAGGGAATGGTCCTGCATCTATTTCCTCCCATTCCAATGCTTATGCAGATTAAATCATACAACATCGTTCGATTGCCTTTTTGGAGGAGCCAAAGAATGTTTGAAACCTGAACTTATGCTTAACAAAAATTACTTGCCATTAGGAAGATATTGCCTCCCTTATCAAGGCTTATCGATCAATATTCCTTGAGTGTGGTATTGATACTCAGCAAGAGGCTGATGCAAAATACCCATTACCCCTCAGGCGATTAAGCCTTGAAAAAGTTAGCCCCTCTCAGGTGACAATATGCAAACCTCTAAGCATTCTGAGATGTGCACAGGGTCCATCAAGAACACCTGCAAATACATATCAGTCATGGACCAAAACAGTAAATGGGCAAGTTGACCGTTATATTACAAATCAGTGGAGATCTACCAGGGGCAGCGGGCGCAGGGCAGTCCTGGACTGAAGGGCGCCCACTCCAATTAGGTTGGACAGGTTGCTGCCCTGGCTGTGCAAGTACCCAGATACGGATATTGTGTGGAAATTGGAATGGGGTTTCAAAGAAGGGTTTCGTGTAGGATACCAGGGGCCGTGGACGCGAAGATGGGCTGATAATTTGCAGTCAGCAAGGTATATGCCAGAAGTGTTATCTACAAAATTGAGCAAGGAAGTGGCGGAGGGCAGAATAGTGTGCCCCCTTTACGTGTGGCCTATGGAGGACCTGATGATTTCACCATTGGGTGTGGTGCCTAAAATGAGCAAGGGGGAGTTTCGACTCATACATCATTTGTCATAGCCAGAGAGAGCGTCGGTGAATGACTTCATCGCCCCTGAGGATACGTGGGTAGTGTACGCCTCGGTGGATGATGCCATTCGGCTCATCCAGAGGTGCGGCAGGGGATCAGAGGTGGCTATGTGTGACATCAAGGCGGCTTTCCAGCTTTTACCCATCCACCCTGATGATTTCTTATTGCTGGGTATGCAACTCGATGGGGCTATATAGGTGGACAGAGTGCTGCCCATGGGGTGTGCGGTCTCCTGTGCATTGTTCAAGGCACTCAGTACATTCTTACAGTGGATCTTCGTTTAGGTGAGTGGGCATCTGACGGTGTCCCACTACTTGGACGATTTCCTTTTTGTGGGACCTCCAGGTTCTGGGGTGTGTGGCAGCGCCTTGTAGTGTTTTGAACGGCTGGCATAGGAGTCAGGGGTGCCTCTAGCTCCAGAGAAGATGGAAGGTCCAAGCTGTGTGCTGACCTTTTTGGGTATCGAGCTTGACACAGTGGCCCTTACTGCGTGACTGCTGGTCGAGAAAGCTGAGGACATTAAGGGGTTTCTGCGACAGATCAGGTGGTGATAAAAGATCGAACTGTGCATGGCACAACTGCTGGGGTTTCTCAATTTTGCATACAGGGTGGTTCAGGGGGGCGGACATTGTGCAGATGCATGGAGCTGGCGATGTCAGGTGCATCCCTCCCTAATCACAGAGCTCGGTTGACAGTAGGTCTGAGAGAAGACATCAAGGTGTGGGAACTGTTCTTGACACAATTCAATGAGGTATTCATGGCCTTTCGGGAGGAAGATAAGGTCTGGCAGGTGCAGATATTCTCTGACGCGGCAGAAGCCTCTGGTTTTGGCCTTTTCTGGGATGGGCCGTGGTGCACAGAGATGTGGCCTGAACAATGGCTGACGCAGGGCAGGAGCATTGCTTTTTTGGAATTCTTCCTGCTGCTAGTGGCCTTGTCTGTGTGTGAGGGCGAACTGGCAATCAGAACAGTAATGTTTCACGTGGACAATATGACAGTGGTAGAATTGGTGAATAGACAGAAGGCAAAGGATCTCAGGGTGCTGTGGCTGCTGCAGATTTTTATGCTTCGATGTTTAACATTGAATATAATATTTAAGGCTGTGCATAATCCAGGGTTCGACAGTTTTATTGCAGATTCCTTGTCTCGTTCGCAGTGGCAGCGTTTTCACAACCCTGCACCAGGCGCGGAGGAGCACAAGACCGCGGTCCCAGCAGACATTTGGGAGGGGGGGGCGTGATGGTCATGAGACTTGTGGAAATGTCACTAGCAGAATCCACTCGGAGGAGTTATTGCCTGGCATGGTTGGAATTTCAGGATTTTGAAGAATTTGTAGGACAATTTTGGTTACAGAAGCGGGGAATGCTTGAGTCACGCGTGTTGCGTTTTGTATTGTTCTTGATTCAAAAAGGTTTGTCGCAAGCCACAATTGGGAGTAAGTTGGCAGAGGTGGTGTTCTTTTATGGAAATAGATTTTTGTCTGGGATCCCGAGAAGGATGATATTTTGGGGAAAATGTTGAAAGGTTGGGGAAAGGAGAGACTGGGGTCTGGTAGTGTGGTGAGGGAAGCCGATACATATGATTTGTTTCTTCAGCTGTTGCATGTACTGCTGATATGTTGTGCGGACGCACATGAGGTGGCTCTCTTTCGTTTGTGCATGGTATGGATGTTTTTTGGGGCTTTCTGGGTGTCTGAGTTGTTGGGGTTGGGGAAGTCTTTTGGGGGGAAAGAGGGTGAGGCGTGCCAGCAAGGGGAGCATTTGGGCATTTGGCTGAGAATGTCCAAAACGGATCAATTGGGTCGAAGGGAAGAGGGTGTGTTTGGAAAGGTGGGGCGAAGCAGAAGCGTGTCCAGTGTTGGAATGGGAAAGTTTCAGGAAGCATGGGGTGATAATGGAGAGAGGTGTTTTTTGTCACAGGAATGGCGAGAAACTTATGGCATTCAAGTTGTTGTCGGTTTTGCGAATGACCTTGTGGCATATTGGGTGACAGGCGGGTAATTTTGGTACCCATTCTTTCAGGATTGGGGCGGCAACAGCAGCAGCTCGATTGGAATGGGACTGGGCTCATATCCAGCATATTGGGAGGTGGCACTCAAAATGCTGTGAGCGATATGTGAGGGCCTGAGATGGGGGGAAGTTCCCAGTAGTGAAGGGCAGAAGGATGGGGGACTAAGGACAGGGACTGTGGCGGGGGGGAGCTTGTGTTTACATACTGAAAATTGTTCTTTTTTACAGGTTGGGCGAGTGACCCAGAGAAAGAGAAAGCGGTCACTTGGCTGGTTAGGCATACATTCATCAACTGGGCAGCAAAATACACAGAAAAACAAGTATATGGACGTTAATTGGGACTTCCGAGTAGCCGTCACAAGGTGTTGTGGTGGGGAAGAGCGGCATGAGCTGGGGCAGTTTGCTATTGAGAGAGCTCAGAGGAAGCTCAATCGGGCTATGAGGGTTTTCTGTTGGGCAAATGACATTAAAGTGCCGATGTACGGAGGGATCAAGGAGGAAGAAGTGGTGCTCTTCAGGGACGACGGAGTACATCTGTCGGTATTGGGGAATGCACATTATGGTGGTCATTCCGACCGTGGCGGTCGGTGGTGAAGCGCCGGTAAGACCACCAACAGGCTGGCGATCTTTTTACTGACATTCTGACCATGGCGGTTACCGCCATGGCCAGCCGCCGCTTCACCGTTCCGCCCGCCACGACGGTAACGACTGCCGGGCTGGAGACCTGGGTCTCCAGCCCGGCGGTCGTCACATACCGCCGGCGGTATTCCGACCCGCCTGACCCCGGCTTACCGCCATGGATTTCATGCGGTTTGGGACCGCCATGAAATCCATGGCGGTAATCACTATCAGTGCCAGGGAATCCTTTCCCTGGCACTGATAGGGCTCTCCCCCACCCCACCTCCCTCCCCTACCCCTTCCACCACCCCTACCACCCCCAAAAGGTTGCAGGGCCCCCTCCCCACCCCGATCCCCAACATGTACACACACATACACACCCCCCGCATACATGCATGCATTCATGCACATACACACACCCCCGCATTCATGCACGCATTCATGCACATACACACACCCCCCGCATTCATGCACATACACACACCCCCTGCATTCATGCACGCATTCATGCACATACACACACCCCCCGCATTCATGCACGCATTCATGCACATACAAACACCCCCCCGCATTCATGCACGCACTCTCAACATACAAACACGCACACCCCCATGCACGCACACAACTCACAACACCCCCCACCCCCTTTCCCTAACGGACGATCACCTTACCTGTTCCGGTGATCCTCCGGGAGGGAACGGGACCCATGGGGGCAGCTCCGCCGACACCGCCACGCCAACAGAACACCGCCACAGCGAATCACAAGTCGTGATTCGCTGGGCGGTGTTCTGTTGGCGTGGCGGTGGAGGTGGAGCTACCTCCACTTCCCCGCCTGCCGCCAGTATGGCTGTTGGCGGCTCTTCGTACGGAAACGGGCGGAGCGCTGCCAACAGTCGTAATGACCCGTGCGGAAGACCGCCAGAACTGGCGGTCTTCCGTACGGCGGTCCCTCGGCGGTCTACAAAAAAGACCGCCAAGGTCAGAATGACCCCCTATATGTTGGAGCTGCTTTTTTTTGCTGACAAATTTGTGGGGTGAACAGCTGGGGTGGAGTAAGCCTGCTTAAAGGCATGCAGTGTTCTAGTGGGTTCGCTGGTGGGGCAGCAAAATGCCAAGGGTTTGTGCTGGGTGACTGTAGATGGGGGAGGGTGGAGCGTCTGATGCGTGCCTGGCCCCCCTTCCAGGGGAGAAAAAGAAGCAGGTGAAGGATGACAGACTGGGGGATGACTGATTCAGGCATGAGACGAAAGGAAAAGAGGGATGTATGGGGAATGAAAGTAGAGGCTGGGTGAACGAAGGCAAAAGTGGGGGAATGAAGTGAGAAGGAAATATGGGGGAGTTTTCGAAAGGTGAGGTTGAAAAGTTGAGGATTTATCTGTTCCAGTTATGTTTGATGTTATATTCTGATGAGCAATCCTGTCTGTGAGAAAACAAGGCTGATTGCAGAGGCCCCATAACTTTTTGCCCCCATTTTCCTCTTTTTGCTGGTGTTTTCCTGACTTTGATGGTGCCCTGGGTACTGCTAACCAGTCCCAGGGCCTGTGCTCTGTGTAAAATGGATATGCAAATTAGGCTAATTATAATTGGCTAAGTTAACCTACCTATAAGTCCCTAGTATATGGTAGGGCATGTACGTTTAGGGACCACAGCATAGGTGGTGCACACCTAGGTGCACTGCTGAGGTGCCCAGTGTCATTTTAAAAGCAAGCCTGCCTTGCTGGCTGCTTTTAAATTAAAGTTATATGCAAATTCGACTTTGGAATTAAAGGTACTTCCAAAGTCTTAAACTACCTTATTTTTACATATAAGTCACCCCTAAGGTGTGCCCTATGTGCCCCTAGGGCTGGGTGCCATGTAACTATAAGCAGGGACTTTATAAAAATAGATTTATAAGCCCTGGTGAGGTAAAAACAGCCAAATTCGTTTTTCCCTCATTGAAGTAAATGGCCTTCATAGGCTAGAATGGGCAGACTTTATTTAAAATTTTAAAGTCTCCTTAAATGTTACATACCAAGAATTTGGTATCAAATTAATTGTTGTAATAAATCCCACAACTTCCAGTTGTTGGATTTAATATAACTTGTTCAGGTAAAAAGTTTAGACTTTACCTAAAAAGTTGCCAATTTCAGCTCTGCATTGTTTTTGCTGCTGTGCTCTGATTGGCCAGCCTGCAGCAGCTTCTGCCAGGCTGCCTTGATGAGTTGTGAAGTGGCCAGGCTTCACACAAAGGAATGTGCTTGGGGGAGAGAATCTCCCCTCAGCAGATGGTAAGGCAGAGAAGGACATTTGCAGCACCCAGCAACACCCCCACATCCTGCAACCCCAGACAATTAGGTGCCCCCTTGATTAGATTAGGAGAGGGCAGGAGAGGGGTGTGTTTATGATTTTTAGCCACACCAGTGGGTGGGCTCAGCCAGATGTAACCTCCAAAAATCAGATTCATCCATGTTGGATTTTTAGAGACTGTTGCCTTCTGGGATGGATTTTTGCCACACTTCCCAGGAAGTGGTCATCACAGGGGGACAACCCTGTCCCTGATTGGAGAACCAGGGCCCCCCTGCTTTTCACCCAGGAGCAAGGATAAAACTGGCAGACCTGCACCCACACCTCAGATCCCCTCCAGAATTCAACAAGAAAGGAACTAAAGAAGAAGAAGGACTGCCCTGCTGGACCCCTGGCCTGCACCTGGAACCTGCACTCAGAAGGACTGCACCAGCTGCACACTTGGGCTTCACCACAAGAAGGACTTTGCCTGGCTTCAACTGGTTCAAGGAGGGACTCTCTGTTTGCTACAGGTGAAAAATTGCTAAACCAGAGTCCCCTGCACCAACTCCTGAAGAAAGCGACCAGCTGACCACTGTCCAGTGGCCAAAAAGGAGTTTGCGCCAGGTGCATTCTGGGAGTTGAAGTCCGCACCCCCCAAGGACCATCACAGAACTTCTGGACCCTTGGGGTGAGCTGTGGACCCCAAACGAACCTTAAAACATCTGGGTGAAGCCCTAGAAGTTTGGAAAAGATTTGAGAATTTTTGGAAAAAAGCTCCAGAGAGGGACAGACCCACCGCGGAAATTCTAGCCGGCTTGCCTCAACCGCGACCCGGCCTGACTTCGTGGTTCGTCCCGGTAAAGAAAAACATCCAAAAAAGAGACTAAGTCCGAACGTAAAAAGTTGACCGGGACCTCCCAGCCATCGTATCCGAGAAGGGCTCCATGGACGTCGGATCAAGATCCAGGTTTACCCCGGTCGAAGGATTTTCATCTCGAAAAAACGACTAAGTCCGAAGGTAAAAGACTCCACCGAGGAAACCCACATCGCGTATCCGGACAAGGGCTCCAGGAGGTCGGATTCAACTGGCAGGTTCGTCTCGGTGAAGAAAAACTTCAAAATAAAGACTAAGGGCCTGATTCTAACTTTGGAGGACGGTGTTAAACCGTCCCAAAAGTGGCGGATATACCACCTACCGTATTACGAGTTCCATAGGATATAATGGACTCGTAATACGGTAGGTGGTATATCCGCCACTTTTGGGACGGTTTAACACCGTCCTCCAAAGTTAGAATCAGGCCCTAAGTCAGAAGGTAACTTTTTAACCGAGGCCTCCCGCGACCTGTAGCAGAGCAGGGCTCCATCGCGGTCGGCCTGAAAGTTTGACTTTGCCCCGGTCGAGGTGCAACCAGATGACCCGATTGGCGCTTTTTGTTTCTAAGCGCTAGAAAAGTAATAATTCTTTAAAAATTCATATCTCCGGTTCCCCTGAACCGATTTTAATCGTTTTTGTGTCATTTTAAAGATAAAAATATAAACTATTTTTATAAATTGGTTTTGGATTTTTAAACTGTTTCCTGTGTTTTATTTAATTACTGTTTTGTGATATTTGAATGCTTTACACATTGGCCCTCATTCTGACCCTGGCGGTCGGTGATAAAGCGGCGGCCAAGCCGCCAACAGGCCGGCGGTCTAAAATATGCAATTCTGACCCTGGCGGGAACCGCCAACACAGCCCGCCAACTTAACACTCCGACCGCCACAGCGGTACAAACAAACAGCGCGGCGGTTCCCGCCAACAGCCCGGCGGCAGACAAAGTACCGCCCACCCTATTACGACCCACCAATCTGCCACCTTTTCCGGGGCGGGAGCACCGCCGATAAGAACACGGCGGAAACAGACTACGAACGGGAAAACGCTCACCTCTACGCACTCCACGCGAGATTCCGGCAGTATGGAGCCAGAGTTACAGGTCATCCCCGCACTCCTATTCCTCCTCATATACCAGGAGCACGCCCGGCGGCGCGGAAGACATCGGTGAGTACTGCACCTACGACACAGGGGAGGGAAAAGATTACCGGCACACACCCACCCACCCACACCCACTACAACACACACATCAATGCATTTCCACAGATCACTGTCACAACCCACAAACCACCCCCCTCCGAAATAATGCAAAGACCAAAAGAAGAGATCATAAACGGGCAGATATATTGAAATATGTACGCCATTAATCCCAAAAAATAAATAAACTATGTACAAAATATATACAGCTACTAAATGTAGTCCAACCACTGTCCGTGGATCACAGGGGTCCTGTGCAAAGGGGCAAGGCCCAGTCCCACGACAAGAACTCCACGGAGAGAACACTGCAGGGGCATCAGAAAGAAAATAGGACAGGCACCTCAGGGGGAAGGGAAGGGGGGGCACCTCAGCCACTTGAGTACACGACGCCAGATCCACGAGGGGACTCCATGACCACTGGGCCATCCTGGGGAGAGCAAAGCCACAGTCCATACAGTCCATACAGTGGGTGGCCTGCCCACTGGGCCATCCTGGGGAGAGCAAAGCCACAGTCCATACAGTCCATACAGTGGGTGGCCTGCCCACTGGGCCATCCTGGGGAGAGCAAAGCCACAGTCCAAACAGTCCATACAGTGGGTGGCCTGCCCACTGGGCCATCCTGGGGAGAGCAAAGCCACAGTCCATACAGTCCATACAGTCCATACAGTGGGTGGCCTGCCCACTGGGCCATCCTGGGGAGAGCAAAGCCACAGTCCATACAGTCCATACAGTGGGTGGCCTGCCCACTGGGCCATCCTGGGGAGAGCAAAGCCACAGTCCAAACAGTCCATACAGTGGGTGGCCTGCCCACTGGGCCATCCTGGGGAGAGCAAAGCCACAGTCCAAACAGTCCATACAGTGGGTGGCCTGCCCACTGGCCCATCCTGGGGAGAGCAAAGCCACAGTCCATACAGTCCATACAGTGGGTGGCCTGCCCACTGGGCCATCCTGGGGAGAGCAAAGCCACAGTCCAAACAGTCCATACAGTGGGTGGCCTGCCCACTGGGCCATCCTGGGGAGAGCAAAGCCACAGTCCAAACAGTCCATACAGTGGGTGGCCTGCCCACTGGGCCATCCTGGGGAGAGCAAAGCCACAGTCCATACAGTCCATACAGTGGGTGGCCTGCCCACTGGGCCATCCTGGGGAGAGCAAAGCCACAGTCCATACAGTCCATAACAGACCCCACTGCCACTGGAGGAGGCAAGTTGGCCAGAGGACATCCTGCAGCCCTGCCCGAGATAGATCCTGCCCTGCCACGTCTGCCAAAGGGCCAGCGGTTCTTGCCCTGAAGGGCCCAGTTCAGCGGTTCTTGAGACGGCGGGGCCCAGTTCAGCGGTTCTTGAGACGGCGGGGCCAAGTTCAGCGGTTCTTGCCTTGAAGGGCCCAGTTCAGCGGTTCTTGAGACGGCGGGGCCCAGTTCAGCGGTTCTTGCCTTGAAGGGCCCAGTTCAGCGGTTCTTGAGACGGCGGGGCCCAGTTCAGCGGTTCTTGCCTTGAAGGGCCCAGTTCAGCGGTTCTTGCCTTGAAGGGCCCAGTTCAGCGGTTCTTGAGACGGCGGGGCCCAGTTCAGCGGTTCTTGAGACGGCGGGGCCCAGTTCAGCGGTTCTTGCCTTGAAGGGCCCAGTTCAGCGGTTCTTGCCTTGAAGGGCCCAGTTCAGCGGTTCTTGAGACGGCGGGGCCCAGTTCAGCGGTTCTTGCCTTGAAGGGCCCAGTTCAGCGGTTCTTGAGACGGCGGGGCCCAGTTCAGCGGTTCTTGAGACGGCGGGGCCCAGTTCAGCGGTTCTTGCCTTGAAGGGCCCAGTTCAGCGGTTCTTGCCTTGAAGGGCCCAGTTCAGCGGTTCTTGAGACGGCGGGGCCCAGTTCAGCGGTTCTTGCCTTGAAGGGCCCAGTTCAGCGGTTCTTGCCTTGAAGGGCCCAGTTCAGCGGTTCTTGAGACGGCGGGGCCCAGTTCAGCGGTTCTTGAGACGGCGGGGCCCAGTTCAGCGGTTCTTGCCTTGAAGGGCCCAGTTCAGCGGTTCTTGCCTTGAAGGGCCCAGTTCAGCGGTTCTTGAGACGGCGGGGCCCAGTTCAGCGGTTCTTGCCTTGAAGGGCCCAGTTCAGCGGTTCTTGCCTTGAAGGGCCCAGTTCAGCGGTTCTTGAGACGGCGGGGCCCAGTTCAGCGGTTCTTGAGACGGCGGGGCCCAGTTCAGCGGTTCTTGCCTTGAAGGGCCCAGTTCAGCGGTTCTTGAGACGGCGGACGGTCTATGGCCAACTGCTAAATGCCTGGTGGTGCCCTCCTGGGCAGCGGGGATGGTGCTCCTTCACTGCCCACCTGGGCTGTGGGTGGTGGGGCCCTCCTGGCCAGCTGGGCTGGGTCCTCCCTGGGCAGCGGCTATGGGGCTGGTGGGCTCTCCCGGGGCAGCTGTGCCGGTTCCTCCCGGGGCAGCGGCTATGGGGGTTGTGGGCTCCTCCTGGGCAGCAGGCCTGCTGCCTGACCTCTCCAACTTGCTGCCCTTGCCCTCCTTAGTCGTCGGCCTGTGGCCCTTCCCTCCCTTTGGAGCTGTGGCTGGTGACTGTCTCTGGGTGGTGTCCGGGGGGGATGTAGAAGGCGGGCTCCTGCGGCGACCCTTCCGCCTTCTGCTCCTCTTCCCAGGGGGTGGGCTGGCTGTCCCCTTGCTGCTGGGCGAAGATCCAGACATGCGGGCTGGCGGGCTCCAATACCCCTGCACCCTTGTCAAGGGGGCTGCAGGGCTGGTGGTGGCTGAGGTGCTCTTCTTACCCCGACGAGAAGGAGGGGGGGGCTCAGGGTCAGGAAAGAAGTTAGTAGTGGCGAGGAAGAGCTTCTTGGGACAATGGAGAGTGGTAGGTACAGTGGGAATGGGAGTGGAGGGAGAGGATGTGGTTGTAGGTGAGTCACGTTTGCTGTCTTTGGGTGCAGGTGCAGGAGGGATAGGCTGTCGTGAGGTGGATGGCTGTTGGGTGGGTGGGTGGCTGCGTTTGTGTGGTGTGGAAGAGGGGGTGACAGACACAGTGGGAGAGGACACAGGGGACGTGTAAATGGCAGTGGGGGTGGTGACTGCACGTGTGCGGACTGGAGTGGAGGGTGTGCTGGTGATGGAAACACTGGCTGATGGTGAGGTGAATGGAGGTGTGAGTGTAGACGTCACAGGGAGGGAGGAGGGAGACGAGGAGGTGGGGGTCACAGAGGTGGTAGTGACTGTTGGCATGTCTGCATCGGAATGTTGCGTGTGTGAATGTCTGCGTGATCTGTGGTGCTTATGTTTGGATGAGCTTCTCTTGGGTGTTGAGGTGTGTGCAGGCTGGTCTGATGGTGTGGGTGGGACAGGCAGAGGAACAGGAGACTGGGAGGAGGGAGTTAGTAGAGGCAGGCAGGAGACAGGGACAATGGCTGCCGTCAGTGCTGAGGCCAGAGCCTGGAACGATCGCTGATGGGCAGCCTGACCCGAATGAATGCCCTCCAGGTACGCATTGCTGCGATGAACCTCCCTCTCCACCCCCTGGATGGCATTCAAAAGGGTAGTCTGCCCAACAATGAGCGTTCGGAGGAGGTCAATGACCTCCTCACTGAGGGCAGCGGGGGTAACAGGGGCAGGGCCTGAGGTGCCTGGGGCGAAGGAGATGCCCGGCTTCCTGGCAAAGCGGGCACGGGGCGAACGCGGAGGGGCTGCTGGGAGGGCGGAGATGGTGCGCTGGGTGGCGGCTGTACCTGTAATGGCGGGGGGCACGGATGGTGCCACCCCCGCAAGGGAGCCCCCTTCCGAGGACGTGTCCGTGTCGCTGCAGGCTCCAGTCGTCCCCGTCGTGGAGCTCCCCTCGCCCTCCGTCTCACTGGTCCAGTCTGACTCTGTGGCATGGCCCTCCTGGGCCATGTGAGATGCAGCTCCCTCCTGCCCCGATGCCACTTCTCCTCCGCCTGATGATGCTGATGCACACAAGCACAGAAAGACAAACAAAAAGGGAGGGGAGAGAGAAATAAAGGGATATTGATTACATGGATCTCCGGTACAGTTAGCGGACATGACAGACACAGATGCCCCCTGCACTAAGTTGCGCACTTGGGGTCCGCTACGCATTCCGTGGAACATGCCCTACACGCCTAGAGTTGACAACTGCACCCATGGATGACACGGCCCAGGGATGGCTGTACTGACACACTACTGAGGGTGGTGGCTGGGGACACAGGGGCTTACGGGGGTGCCCAGCCTACAGATATCGCCCTGGCCTAGGGGGACCCACAGCCCTCCTCCCCCACCCAGACACCTCCACTGCGCAACAACAGAGTAGATAATGCTTGGACTCACCCCCTTGTGTCTGCTGTGCTGCCCTCACGCGCCCATCCAAATCAGGGTAGGCCACCGCCAGGATCCGGAACATCAGGGGGCTCAGTTGACGGCAGGCACCCCGCCTACGTTGGGAGGCCATCCCCAGCAGAGACTCGGCGGTCTTCTTGGTCCCGCGGCGGATGTCCTCCCACCTCTTGCGGCAGTGGGTGCCCCGTCGATGGTGGACCCCCAGGGCCCAGACTTCCTTGGCGATGGCACGCCAAATCCCGATCTTCTCATGGGCGCGGACCTAAGTGACACGTACAGGGAGGGAGAAATACCACGTTCAAGTTACTCAGCATTTTCCTTTCCAGTGGCCCAACGCCCCCCATCCCCGCCAGGCCCAACATGCCCCCCATCCCCGCCAGGCCCCCCGCCAGGCCCCCCGCCATGCCCAACATGCCCCCCATCCCCGCCAGGCCCCCCGCCAGGCCCAACATGCCCCCCATCCCCGCCAGGCCCCCCGCCAGGCCCAACATGCCCCTCATCCCCGCCAGGCCCCCCGCCATGCCCAACATGCCCCCCATCCCCGCCAGGCGCCCAAGCCAGCCAGTGGCCCCAAATCCAGATAGAATTAAACTCACTTGTTGGTCTGGAGGACCGTAGAGTAGCGCATACTGGGGGAGGACCCCATCCACAAGTTTCTCCAACTCCTCTCCAGTGAAGGCAGGGGCCCTTTCCCCAGTCGCAGCAGCCATTGTCCCTTCCAGACCGAGGTCACAGCAACACTTGCAGTATAGGTCCTCTCCTGTGAAAGTTCAAGTCGCAAGTGGATAAGTAGATAGAAAATGGCGGTCACGTCCGCGGCGGTGCATACCGCGGCGGTGCGTCCCGCCACCGCCGGCGCCCTTCGCCATTGGCTCCTGAAACCCATAGGCTTCAATGTTAACCAATGAGGCTTCGCGCCGCGGTCTTCGCCCGCCGCCCGCCGCGGTGTGCCACGCCAGCGCATTGACCTCACATCCCATTGTCACACTTCACAGGTCAGGCAGCCGCCATTTCCAGGGCCCACATGGCTCAATTTCAACTGCGTCACACAGGCCTAGGCCTTGCATAGCCACTCAGACACGCCATTCACTGCATAGAGAATCGTATACTGTGCTAGCTGTGAGTACGTACCTGTGGGTTGCCTGACTGTGTGCTCCATGTTGTCCTTCCTAGGCACCGTCCGCTGGGTTGGGCGAGGAGACGGATGAATCCTCCCGTGTACCGACCGCTGGTGGACCTGTCGACAATGGAAGAACGCCACATTATCCTGACCTACCGTCTTAACCGTGCCACTATCCATGAACTGTGTGCCCGGCTGGAGCCCGACCTGATGTCCCCCATCCGCCAACCCACAGGGATTCCCCCTCTGGTGCAGGTCATGTCAGTACTCCATTTCTTGGCAAGTGGGTCATTTCAGACAACCGTGGGAATTGCTTCCGGGATGTCTCAGCCCATGTTTTCAAAGGTGTTATCCAGAGTGTTGTCTGCCCTGATGAAATCCGTGAGGAACTACATCATTTTCCCTGAGGTGGGCGAAGTGGCTACAGTGAAGGGTGATTTCTACGCCCTTGGACATATTCCCAACGTAATTGGTGCCATTGATGGGACCCATGTGGCTTTGGTTCCCCCAAGAGACAGGGAGCAGGTGTACAGGAACAGAAAAAGTTACCATTCAATGAACATCCAGGTGGTGTGTTTGGCTGACCAGTACATCTCGCATGTAAATGCCAAATTCCCAGGGTCAGTGCATGACGCCTACATCCTGAGGAATAGCAGCATCCCTTACGTGATGGAACAGCTACAGAGACACCGTGTATGGCTAGTGGGGGACTCTGGGTACCCCAACCTGTCGTGGCTACTGACCCCAGTAAGGAATCCCCGGACCAGGGCAGAGGAACGGTACAATGAGGCCCATGGGCGTACTAGGAGGGTGATCGAACGCACCTTTGGCCTCCTAAAGGCCAGGTTTCGCTGCCTGCATATGACCGGTGGATCCCTAATGTACTCACCTAAGAAGGTGTGTCACATCATCGTGGCCTGCTGCATGCTTCACAACCTGGCTTTGCGCCGCCAGGTGCCTTTCCTGCAGGAGGATGGTCGAGACGGTGGTGTTGTGGCAGCGGTGGAACCTGAGGAGAGTGACGAGGAGGAAGACGACGGGGCTGAAACAGACAACAGGGACAGAATCATTGAACAGTACTTCCAATAGGACACAGGTAACATTTCAAAGATAATTTAGTAAATGTTAACTACTCTGCAGCATCTCTGCTGCCTGTCTATTTGACCCAGTGTATGATGACTGAGTTTTGGCTTTTCCCTCCCTATTTCAGATCTGGGGTCCCCACTACGAGTCCTGTGCTTCGTTTCCCCATGGACTACAGCTTTGTGGCAGCTGTTTGTTGACTTCACCATGTACAAGGACATATTTGCACTGTCATGTCAATTACAATCTATTGAAATCACAGCCAGACTCCTGATATTTTGGTGCAAAATAGGTGTTTATTGAAGTGCTCAAAATGGGATGGGTGGTTTCAAGTGGGTGGGGGCTATGGTGAAGGAATGTCAATGGCAGAGTCCAGAGTAACAGTCACACAGGTGCATTGTCCAGAGGCCTGTGGAGAGATGGAGCATGGGCAGTTCGAGGATGGACAGGGTGACAATGTGGGACAGTGGGATGACATCAGGTGGTATCCATTGCTGGCGGGGGTCTTGACATCCTACTCTGTCTTCTTGCGAGATCTCAGGGCCCTCTTGCGGGGTGGTTCTTCTCCTGCAGGAGGTGGGGGTCTGGTGGGCTGCTGCTGTGCGGGGGCCTCCTGTCCACTAGCGCCGGCGGAGGTGGATGGCTGTTCTTGGTCCCGGCTAGTGGCAGGGGCCCTTGGGTGTTGTTCAGTGTCCGCCCTGCTGTTTACGAGGTCCTGCAGCAGCCCTACCATGGTAACCAGGGTGGTGTTGATGGCTCGGATGTCCTCCCTGTACCCCCGATAGTGTTCCTCCTGCAGCACCTGGATCTCCTGGAACCGGGCCAGTACCGTCGCCATCGTCTCCTGGGAGCGGTTGTATGCTCCCATGATGGTGGTGAGGACCTCGTGGAGAGTGGGTTCCCTGGGCCTCTCCTCCCCCCCCTGTCGCACAGCTGCCCGCCGAGTTGCCCTGTTTCCCTGGGCCTCTGCCCCCTGGCCGGTGTGCCCACTACCACTGCCCCCAGGTCCTTGTTGTTGTTGGGGTGGTGGGTTATCCTGGGTGCCCTGTAGTGGTAGACACACCGCAGATTGACGCGCCCTGGAGACAGAGGCATGGGCCCGCTGGGTGGGAGCTGTGCTGGTGTTCCCAGAGGGGTTAGGGTCTATAGTGGCCTGTGCCTGTGTGAGGGGAACCGACTGTCCAGAGGTCCCCGATGGTCCGGGCTGGTCATCGGTGTCCAGATCGACAGAGCTGCTGTCATCGCTGACGGCCTCTTGGGTGGGGGGTGTGGATAATTCTGGCCCCTCCGCCGCGGTGTGTTGACGGTCGGGTCCTGCAGGGGTATAGAGGTATGGTTATAGTTTCAATGTGTGGCATATGGGTGTATCTGTGGGTTCCCGTGTCCCCAAGTGCTGGCATTCGTGTGTGGGGGCTTTGGTGAGGGTGGCTTGTGGGGGGGATGTGTATATGCATTGGGCATGCTTTGGTGATGGGTGTCCATGCTTAGTGGACGCATGCAGGCCTAGGTTTTGGGATGTGTGGGTTGTGATGGTGAGACATTGGCGGGGAATAGGTGTGCTGGGGGTGGGGGTGAGGATGGTGGTGGGGGTGAGGATGGTGGTGGGGGTGAGGGTGGGGGTGAGGGTGGGGGTGGGGGTGAGGGTGGGGTTCGAGGATGGGGGTGAGGGTTGGGGTCTGATTTGGCATGCAGGTGGGGGGGAAGCAGTATTGAAGCTTCAACTTACCAGTATCCATTCCTCCGCCGACTCCTGCGAGGCCGTCAGGATGCAGGATGTTCAAGACTTCCTCCTCCCATGATGTGAATTGTGGGGGTTGAGGTGGGGGTCCTCCGCCAGTCTTCTGCACGGCGATGTTGTGCCTGGATACCATGGAACGCACCTTCCCCCGTAGGTCGTTCCATCGCTTCCTGATGTCTTCCCGATTTCTGGGGTGCTGTCCCACTGCGTTCACCCTGTCGACAATCCTCTGCCATAGCTCCGTCCTCCGGGCAATGCTGGTGTATTGTATCTGTGTGCCGAACAGCTGGGGCTCTACACGAACGATTTCCTCCACCATAACCCTGAGTTCTTCGTCTGTGAAGCGGGGTTGTCTTTGGGGTGCCATGGGGTGGTGTGTATGATGTGTGGGGTGGAGTATGTGTATTTAAGTGAGTTGAGTGTGGTGGTGTGTGTTGTTTTGTGTGTGGATAGTGTGTGGGTGATGGTGTTGAGTGGCTGTGGCTGTTATGTTTTGGATGCTGGTGTCTCGCTCTTGCCTTCTTTACAAATTTTTAAGCGTAGGGGTTTGTGGGTGATGTGGGTGGGTGTTTTATATTGTATTGTGTGTGTGGGAGTGGTGTGGGTATGTGTATCAGGTGTGTGGGATTCAAATCGTCCAATGTGGGTGAGTTTTGTTCGTTTGTGTGTATTCTGACCGCGCCGGTGTGTCCCGCCAATGGAATACCGCGTTTGAATGACCGCCGCGTGGATTCGTGGGTCGTAATGGCATGGGCGTATTTCTGTTGGCGTGGCGGTGGAGGTTTGGTCACCTCCACCTTTCCGCCGACCGCTGGTCTGGCGGTCTGTTGTGGCGGTCGGATTTTCGGAGGTTTGCCTTCTGCGGGTCAGAATGACCGTGGCGGGTTTCCGCGACCGCGGCGGGATTATGGAGGATTTCTGACCGGCGGTAGGCGCCTTTTACCGCCGAGGTCAGAATGACCACCATTGTCTCCTAAGTTAAGCCTTGACGCTCGTTGCCAAGCTACCAAGGGTTGAGCTGGGATTAATTTACTGAGACCTAACTGTACCTATGTGGAGGTTAGTGGCTTGTTGCTAGGTGTAGGTACCTACCTGCCCTACCAATAATCCATTTTCCAACATAATTGGAAGCAGCGACGGGATCCTGTACTTGTGTTCAATATCACGTTACAGTTTTAGGTAAAACAAATTTAAAATCCTTTAAATTGTCCTAGTGCAAAAATTGATTTTAATTTTTCATTTGGATTAATTTCAATTATTGAATTTTTTACATTTTTCTAAATTCTTGTTTCCAATTTTTGCAAAAAGTTTTTGTTGACACAAAACTAGGGAACCATGGAGCTTGATCTGGCTAGCCTACCCACACTGACAGTAGTCCAGCTTAGGGGGTTGTGTATTGAAAGAGGGTTGCCTGCAACCACTGATCTCAGGAAGCAAATCCTGATCACATCCCTGACAGCATGGGCTGAGGCCCAAGAGGTGGAGGAAGAAGCTCCAGAGGAGGGAGAAAGAAGGGAGGATGCAAGCTCTAACCACTCAGGGGAGGGAAGGCATCTGAGCCTAAGTGAGGATGAGGAAGAACGGTCCTCAGTAAACACAGTCACTAGGGGCAGATCCAAAGCTAGTGGTGGGAAGGGGGTCCTTTCAGGAGGAGAGAACCCATCCATCAGAGAAAGAGAGCTGGAGGCCCAGCTAGCATACATAGCTTTGGAAGCAGAGAAGCTGGCCCTAGAAAAGAAAAAGTGGGCATACAAAGAGAAAAGAGATGGAAGCAGCGATAAAGAAGCTGAGGTGTCCATGGGTGGGGGAGTTTGCCTCAGATTACCCAAGGGGGTGGTTCCTGCTTATGTAGAGGGCGATGACATAGATAAGTGGCTGGGGGCCTTTGAGAGGGCACTCCAAATGAGAAGGGTTAGGCCTCAATACTGGGGTTCCCTTTTGTGGGAGTTGGTCCCCAACTCAGGGAGGGATAGGCTTCTGACCTTAAGGGGGGAGGAGGCAGATTCATACCCTAGTATGAAGAGGTGCTTAGCCAAGAAGTTTGGTCTGACCCCAGAGCAATATAGAATGAAGTTCAGGGACACCCAGAAGGTCACTACCCAGTCTTGGGTTGACTTTGTGGACATTTCACTAAAGGCACTAGAGGGCTGGATTATTGGTAACAAAGTAGATACTTATGAGGGGTTATACAATCTGATCATGAGAGAGCACATCTTGACCAATTGTATCCAAGAAAGGTTACGCCAGCATCTAGTGGACTCTAAGCAGACCAACCCTAGAGAGCTAGGGGAGGCAGCTGATGAGTGGTTGAGAACCAGGGTGGTTGTCAAGTCCCAGGGGGGAGACTCCAAGAAGGGGGGGGACAGGTCCCCAAAAACCTAAGGAGGGAGGTGGTAAGCCCACCACAGAGACTCCCTCTGTACCCCAGAACCCTAAGAAGGAGGAGAGTAAATCCCACTCTGACCAGCAGAGACAGTTAGACCCAGGGTTAAAAAAGCTCTTGGACAGTAGGGCTTGCTTTGACTGTCAGCAGACAGGTCACTTCAGAGGAGATGCAGCCTGTCCAAAGAAGGTGGTTAGCACTGGGCTGTCCAGTGTAGCCATAGAGGAGGATTCCTCAGATGATGAAGTCCTCCTAGCATTGAGCTGGGAGACAGGACCAGATGGTAAGCTGGTGATCCCTGAGGGTGGGAGTAAACACTTCCACCACATTCAAGTGAATGGGATCCCTACCACTGGCCTGAGAGACACCTGTGCCAGTCATACTATAGTGAGTGACCGGTTAGTGACGCCAGACATGTATGTCCCAGGAAAGACAAAGAAAGTCAGGATAGCCACAGGGGAGGTCACCTCCAAACCTGTAGCCATAGTGCCCCTGGAGAGGGAGGGTATCCTTGACTGGATTAGGGTGGTAGTCAGTGCTGACCTTCCCCTAGATTGTATCCTGGGCAATGACCTCCCAGAGGTATGTCTGGTCACAGATGGGGTGGTCGCCCAGGGCGCCCCCCCCACCCAAAGTCCTGGGGAGTCAGTCCCTACAGTTAGGAGACAGGGGTCCCCAAGAAAAGGAAAGAAGAAAAGGAAGGGTAGGCCACTCTTAAAGAGAGTTCCAGGGAGCCAAGGGCCTTCTGCCCCAGTAAGGGGGGAGCCCAGAGTTGGCACTGGTGAGGCCTCACCTGACCCCAAGGAAGTCCTGAGTAGTCAGGCAGCTGTCCAGATGCAAGGTGTTGCCCCTGCACTGACAGAAGGGAGAGTGGAAGGAGGGTGTCTGCCACAGGAGGTGGTAGCCCCCCACTCTAGACAGCAAGAGGGGTGCCAGGACTCCAAAGATGCCCCTAAAGCAGCTCAGCCACCTGTCAGTGGAGAGCTTAAGGTGTGGTTCTGGGTACTGACAGCTGTCAGTAGCCTCTGCTGGGTGCTAGCCTTCCTGGCAGCACTGTACTTGGCCTGGGAGGCAGACCCCAGGGCCAATAGCAAAGTAGGCCCCCTGACCCTATTGGTCATGGTGGGGTTGCTCAAGTGTTGGGTGACCTCTTTGGGTAAGCTAGGTGTTGCCCTAGCAAAGTTTGGAGTAGGGGAGGTGGGCACCTCACTACCCAAGTTGGCAGAGAGAAAGGAGGAAGACCCCCCTAGAGGAAAGTTTCAGTTTGAGTTTGGTCCTCTTACTGTTGGGATGGCTTCACTACCCATAGGGAGTGACCCTGACAGGAGGATATAAGGCAGAGTAGGCCCTGCAAAGGGACAGCCAGTTTTCTTCACTGTCTTCCTCGCCTAACAAGCCAGGAAGACTCTCCCAGGGTTGGGCTGAGTCTCCTGGGCGTGTGGGATGGGGGGGGTTGTGTGAGAAAACAAGGCTGATTGCAGAGGCCCCATAACTTTTTGCCCCCATTTTCCTCTTTTTGCTGGTGTTTTCCTGACTTTGATGGTGCCCTGGGTACTGCTAACCAGTCCCAGGGCCTGTGCTCTGTGTAAAATGGATATGCAAATTAGGCTAATTATAATTGGCTAAGTTAACCTACCTATAAGTCCCTAGTATATGGTAGGTCATGTAGGTTTAGGGACCACAGCATAGGTGGTGCACACCTAGGTGCACTGCTGAGGTGCCCAGTGTCATTTTAAAAGCAAGCCTTCCTTGCTGGCTGCTTTTAAATTAAAGTTATATGCAAATTCGACTTTGGAATTAAAGGTACTTCCAAAGTCTTAAACTACCTTATTTTTACATATAAGTCACCCCTAAGGTATGCCCTATGTGCCCCTAGGGCTGGGTGCCATGTAACTATAAGCAGGGACTTTATAAAAATAGATTTATAAGCCCTGGTGAGGTAAAAACAGCCAAATTCGTTTTTCCCTCATTGAAGTAAATGGCCTTCATAGGCTAGAATGGGCAGACTTTATTTTAAATTTTAAAGTCTCCTTAAATGTTACATACCAAGAATTTGGTATCAAATTAATTGTTGTAATAAATCCCACAACTTCCAGTTGTTGGATTTAATATAACTTGTTCAGGTAAAAAGTTTAGACTTTACCTAAAAAGTTGCCAATTTCAGCTCTGCATTGTTTTTGCTGCTGTGCTCTGATTGGCCAGCCTGCAGCAGCTTCTGCCAGGCTGCCTTGATGAGGTGTGAAGTGGCCAGGCTTCACACAAAGGAATGTGCTTGGGGGAGAGAATCTCCCCTCAGCAGATGGTAAGGCAGAGAAGGACATTTGCAGCACCCAGCAACACCCCCACATCCTGCAACCCCAGACAATTAGGTGCCCCCTTGATTAGATTAGGAGAGGGCAGGAGAGGGGTGTGTTTATGATTTTTAGCCACACCAGTGGGTGGGCTCAGCCAGATGTAACCTCCAAAAATCAGATTCATCCATGTTGGATTTTTAGAGACTGTTGCCTTCTGGGATGGATTTTTGCCACACTTCCCAGGAAGTGGTCATCACAGGGGGACGACCCTGTCCCTGATTGGAGAACCAGGGCCCCCCTGCTTTTCACCCAGGAGCAAGGATAAAACTGGCAGACCTGCACCCACACCTCAGATCCCCTCCAGAATTCAACAAGAAAGGAACTAAAGAAGAAGAAGGACTGCCCTGCTGGACCCCTGGCCTGCACCTGGAACCTGCACTCAGAAGGACTGCACCAGCTGCACACTTGGGCTTCACCACAAGAAGGACTTTGCCTGGCTTCAACTGGTTCAAGGAGGGACTCCCTGTTTGCTACAGGTGAAAAATTGCTAAACCAGAGTCCCCTGCACCAACTCCTGAAGAAAGCGACCAGCTGACCACTGTCCAGTGGCCAAAAAGGAGTTTGCGCCAGGTGCATTCTGGGAGTTGAAGTCCGCACCCCCCAAGGACCATCACAGAACTTCTGGACCCTTGGGGTGAGCTGTGGACCCCAAAAGAACCTTAAAAGAACATCTGGGTGAAGCCCCAGAAGTTTGGAAAAGATTTGAGAATTTTTGGAAAAAAGCTCCAGAGAGGGACCGACCCGCCGCGGAAATTCTAGCCGGCTTGCCTCAACCGCGACCCGGCCTGACTTCGTGGTTCGTCCCGGTAAAGAAAAACATCCAAAAAAGAGACTAAGTCCGAACGTAAAAAGTTGACCGGGACCTCTCAGCCATCGTATCCGAGAAGGGCTCCATGGACGTCGGATCAAGATCCAGGTTTACCCCGGTCGAAGGATTTTCATCTCGAAAAAACGACTAAGTCCGAAGGTAAAAGACTCCACCGAGGAAACCCCCATCGCGTATCCGGACAAGGGCTCCAGGAGGTCGGATTCAACTGGCAGGTTCGTCCCGGTGAAGAAAAACTTCAAAATAAAGACTAAGTCAGAAGGTAACTTTTTAACCGAGGCCTCCCGCGACCTGTAGCCGAGCAGGGCTCCATCGCGGTCGGCCTGAAAGTTTGACTTTGCCCCGGTCGAGGTGCAACCAGATGACCCGATTGGCGCTTTTTGTTTCTAAGCGCTAGAAAAGTAATAATTCTTTAAAAATTCATATCTCCGGTTCCCCTGAAACGATTTTAATCGTTTTTGTGTCATTTTAAAGATAAAAATATAAACTATTTTTATAAATTGGTTTTGGATTTTTAAACTGTTTCCTGTGTTTTATTTAATTACTGTTTTGTGATATTTGAATGCTTTACACTTTGTCTCCTAAGTTAAGCCTTGACGCTCGTTGCCAAGCTACCAAGGGTTGAGCTGGGATTAATTTACTGAGACCTAACTGTACCTATGTGGAGGTTAGTGGCTTGTTGCTAGGTGTAGGTACCTACCTGCCCTACCAATAACCCATTTTCCAACACTGTCCTAATAAATGGCCTTTTACACTAATCAATGAAGAACGTTTGCCTGCAACTGCCAAACCAGGCTAAGGATTGGATAGCTCTGACAGAACCTGGATGATTACCAAGCAGTCGAAGCTTCAAACTCCTGAACTATGCCTTGACAATCAATAAAGTGACTAAAGTGTTCATGGAGTGGTATACAAACAGAGTTTCCAGTCAAAATAGTGTCCACATGGCAATCTTCATGCTAAATACATCCCCGTGGCCATCCCACTCCTGATTCTTTAGACACATATATTATCTAATAATATAATTCCAGACAATGGGCAAGGCTCAGTTGAAGAGGCGAACCCCACACTACGGCAAAGGAGCGTTGCCCCCTGCTGCCAGTGCAGCAAACAAGAAAAATAAAATAGTAATAAAATTAATTACCATTTTATTTCTCACTGCTCCTAGCCCAAGTGTAAGGGGGTGGGGCATTGCTGCTGACTGGCAGCAGGGGAGTGGTGCTCTCTCCCCAGTTTACACTGTGCATGGCAATTTGGCTGGCTGTCTCGAGCTGGCCAGCCTGACATGCACAGTGTAAACCTCTCCACTTAGCAGTCTTAGACAGCTAGGTGGAGAGCATGCACAGGCCCCTGTACCTTCTGGAGCGCCGAGGCAGCCCGTTCCAGCCAATCCTAGCGCTGCTTTCATGCTGCTCATCTGCAGCATGAAAGCAGTGCTGCAATTTGTAAAGTGGAGCTGCCTGAGGCTCCAGGAATTGCTGCTGCACTGACTGGACGAGGTCAAGAAGCAGAAGATTGGGTAAGTACATTTTTCTTTTTTTGGCCCACTGACAGGCACTGTGAGCAACCTGCGTCGCCTTCAGCTTTAATTCCTGGGCTCTCAGTCATAGCCCATTATAATAACGAGCCATGATGAAGAGCTTTGGAATTTGAGCCCAAAGGCATTGTGCTCTTTTTATCTTGTCTGTCACTGGACTGTGGCTCAAAGAACGTCCACTGTTAAGGGTCACCGGCTGCTACTGCTCAGTTCTCCAACTCATCCACAAGAAGGGCCCAAGAAATTAGCCACAGAATCATAGAACTTTAGCCCTACTGGATGTCTAGGCAAAAGCCATCATTAGGATATCACTATAGGAGCTAAAAGATTTGGCTTCTAATCAAAACATTCTCCCAAAAACCCAGACCGGGTTTAGCAAACGCTGTAAAACCCTTGGTAGCATCAATGCAATCAGCCTCCTTGCAAATAAAACCTTAAAAGAAACTTCCTCCTTATATGCCTACTTTTTAGATTGAAGTGTGGCATTTTATAAAATGAACCTTGTGGGCCAAACTGGAAACATAGGGTATTCCAGACCTCTATTAAAGGCATTAAGACTGCTGCATATAGACACGGGTTTGGATCAAGTTGGGCACAGGGCCC
Source organism: Pleurodeles waltl (assembly GCF_031143425.1). NCBI lineage: Eukaryota > Metazoa > Chordata > Amphibia > Caudata > Salamandridae > Pleurodeles > Pleurodeles waltl. The sequence goes on from NC_090449.1 coordinate 55,525,680, forward strand.
ATGCGCTCTAAGAAAATTCCAACTAACTGGGATCTAAAGCCAGGCTGCACACTAACCCCTATACTTTTTAACTTTTATACATCTAATATAAACATATCACTTGCTAATTTGAGGACCTACCCACCAAAACTAAGCAGTCAATATGTGCCACTTTTACAATATTCTGATGATACTGTGTTGCTCCGTCAGACACCAATCGGTCTTCAAAGGACTCTAAATGGTCTTGGCATATACAGTCTTAGAAATAAATTAAAAATGAATCTGGCCAAAGCAGAAATTGTGAAATTTGGCAGCTGGAAGACTAGGGGCCTGATTTACAGTTTGGTAGATGGGGTTACTCTGTCACAAAAGTAATGGATATCCCATCCGCCGTATTATAATCCCATTATATCGAATCGGAATCATAATACAGCGGACGGGATTTCCGTTACATTTATAACAGAGTAATCCATTCGCCAAACTCTAAATCAGGCTCTAAATCTTCACTGAGTTTTAAAACTCAAATAATTTCAACAACTGAGGCCTAACTCTATATGGGGGTATGGATTAATGAAAAATGTAAATTTGACTACCAATAAAAAGTTCTGTCGGCCTGATGTTCTTTTTCACAATGTCAACTGAGGCACATCTCTAGCCAATTAAAATGCCCGAAAGGCACATTCATCTTGGAAACATTTAGAACTGAAGTAATTCCTGCTCTTTTATATGGACCTCCGATTTGGGTGTCATTGTTGCATAAGAGCCTTGAGATGTTTCATTTGGGAGCAATCAGGGCTATCTTTGCACTGCCAAAAAGCACGCTTTTCCAGTCAGCTAAGGCTTGAGTTTGGTCTAATGGATAATACTGTACTAGCTGACTTCAGCTTTTTGAATTACCCGTCGGAGGCTGAGAATGGCACCTGACGATTCCCTAAAAAGTTTGACCAGGAACGAACTGGCAACTATTCCTAACATCCACCAAGTCAATTGGCTGTGACAACTTGAAGATATATTCAATAATTATAAGCTTTGGGATTTGTGGGAGTCCAGTCAGAACTACAACCATGCTAAGATAATGGAGAAAATAGCTGTCAGGAGCTCAAGTTTCTAACCAAATTTGGAGGCCTTTAGAAATCTACAAATACCACATCGTTTATTGCCATTCTTTACAGATCAATCCGAAACACTTAACACATATTGAATACATCAGATGCAGATTCCTTTTATGACCCTCAAAGACCACTCAGCCATGGAAGTTCAAAGATGCCTGCTCATGCTGCAGAATGCGTGGGAATACATTTGAATCATTACTGCACATAATAGGTGTATGTCCATTTCTAGTTCTTAGAAGGAAATTCTTCTACCCCTGCTTCGATGGTTTAGGGTTAGATCAACCAGATCAGCCCTCGATGAATGTTTACAAGGAACAGATGTGCAGCTTCTGACTTCCAAAGTTTCTGGACTTAGCAATAGCTTAATTGAATAAATCGACCAAAAATCTCTATTGCCTGAATTGTCTAGGTTATAGTTGGATGGCCTCATTTTGAATACCTCTACAACATCCTTCAAAACTTTAGTCAAGCCAGGAATTGTTTTGTCTGAGCACAAGTTTACCCACAACCTTGTTCCTGTGCTGCACTAGATCTGCAAATTATTTGGTCTATTTTCCAACAGCCTGCTGATTCCAACCTCACAAATTAATGCTTGCGCTGGGGAGGTTTTAAGAGGGATGTGGAAGCAGTGCTTGTTCTATATTGTTATTGTCCACCCTGAAAGTATTACGATGGCTTAAATGGCCTATCTGGAAGAAATAATTTCTGAAAAAAAACAGACTTTTAGAATTGATGGGCTAAAATATAATGCACTATTTTTACTTATCAACTGAAATCAAACTTTTAAGTAATCAGTTTGGTTTTAGTATGTGTGTGTGTGTGTATGTAGATCATTTTGTGGTATTTTCTTTTCTGTATTGTAATGGATTTTACTAACCTGTCAATAAATAATTTATTTTTAAAAGAATATGTCAAGATACATGTTTTGGAAATTGTTTCTGTGATTGAATCCAATAGCTAATTACCATCCTAAGCTAAAATAACAGAACTTTGATTATAAAAAATGAAATAAAATAAAATAAAAAAGGAAAGATATAATCGTGTAAAGAATTGTGACTCATCTGTTTGGGGTACATAAACCAAAAAAATAACACATAAAGTATTTGATATTAAAATTATGATGTAATGAGCTTGCAAATCAAAGGGAGCCTATGATATTTGAATAGGTGTACTAAACACAATAGTAGCAGTTCCTTAGATAGGACCCAAAATAGAAACAAAATCACCAGAAACCCATGGGACTGGATTATGCATTACAGGTAGAATTTCCAGTGGCACTGAGGGTCACGTCAAGGTCATATATTTGTCAGATATCACCCCTCTCCCACTAAGAGTAATTTCCACAAACTAAACATATTATAATCATTTCCGTTTTTACACCAAATACATACATTTTGGACATATTTGCCCTCCCACCATTATGTTAGAAATAAAAATGTGTTTTAGCAATTGTATATACTTCAAGTCAATAAAAAAGGCAGTATTTCTGCGTTTGGTATATATGCGTGAATTTCTATACTTCCCAGATAGATCTATTGTTGTGTGAATTAGAGTGTGTTGAGGTGAATTGACACAGTAATGAAGAATTTAGAGGGGACTTCCTCAGGATGAGAAAGGACTTAACAGGGGGTCAATCAGTCACTGGCTTGCCACAGGTGAACCAAATGTTGGAGGACTGTCCTTTGGCACAAGCGTAACCAAGATCCGTAGTCTGCAGCAGACAAACGCGAGACACTTAGGGGGTTATTACAACTTTGGAGGAGGTGTTAATCCAGGACGGTAAAGTGACAGGTATGCCACCAGCCGTATTACGAGTCCATTACATCCTATGGAACTCATAATACGGCTGGTGGTAATAACCCCCTTAGTGACTATACTGAGTGATATTGCCACCAGGATTATTATAATTTTTTGTTTTATTGCGTGTATTTATCGAGTGCAAAAAGAGCACCAAAATGTTGTACATACCAACAAAACACCAACAACATACATTGCATTGAGGATACAGAGTCATGCACTGATTTGAGGATAATAACATTGTACAAATACAGAAGAGATTAAAAATTGAGGAAGGCATAGCCCTTTGTTTTTTCTGGAGCAGTAATTCTCTCTCGTCTACGGGCTATTCTGCTTAGTTGGGTACTATTTGTCATCCGGCGGGTTGTCATCCATCTACTGGTACTTGAATACTGAGACGGCCTCCACGGTCCAACGCTCCTACTCAATCCTTTTCCACCTGCAGGTGGTGCTGTTCACGGGGACGCAGACCTGGTTCTTCAGCTGGTTTTCAGAGTCTCCACCTTTATATTCTTCTATTGCGCATGTCTTCTGTGGCGTCGAACAAGGCCGAGAAGCGCAGGATATGATCTTAAGAAGAAAATTAAAAACAAAATAAGCTGTTTACCAGTAAAGTATTACAATAGCTTCCCAACTGGTTAATGTTCCCAAAAGTACATATTAGTAAAGTGATGCAGAAGCTTCAAATAAATGTACGTTCAAAATAAATAGATTTTCAGTAAAATATTTTTTGTTTACAATGTTTAAAGACATGTCAAATAAAATTGATTGGTTAGTAGGATCATTTAGTTATTTTACTATCATTAAATCAATAGACAATAATTTTTAGTGAGCATTGGAAAAGGAGATAAATGAAGACCAATTCTATTAAATTAAGTTTTTCAAGGTCTGATTATCTCATGAAGCAGTAGTCTTCCGAAGGAATGCTCCGAAATATTGCCGTTAAAAATAATTTAAAATCCCATAACATTTTACACCTAAGAAAAACATTCTGCTAATTTCTTTGAAACTACTGTTACAGCTCATGTAACAACAGAGATAAGCCAGACTGACGTCTGCCTCCAAAATCATCATATTCATTTTGTTGGACCAGTGTGCAAGAGGCAAAAATGCTTTTCACTCCCATTGCTTTGCTTTTGTGCATATTTAAAGTAAGGGTGTATTGAAAACACGTGTGTGAGTGTGTCAGTATGTGTGGGTGTGCGTGCACGTGTGAGTATGTGTATGCATGTGTGTATATGTGTATGCATGTGTGTATATGTTGGTGGGTGGATGGGGATGTGTGTGGGTGGATGGGGACGGGTATGGGTGGGTGGGTGCGAGTGTGTGTGTCACCTGTCGGCTGTGCAAAGCACTGTGCATGTGGCTGTTTTTTGCAGCACCCGATCTCCGTAATATTGCAGAAGAGGCCACAGATGCATGTGCGGCCCCATCTGTAATATAGATATCACCAGAGAACATAGAGCAGCAGTGCTATCTTAAGATGGTGTTCCCTCGTTTGTTTGGGGGTTGTGGCCCAATGCAAATGAGGAAAACACTTTGGGCCAGATGTCTCAAAGTCCCGGTTTGCATTTCCTAAAGAGCGATTTTTAAGATATCGCTATTTAAGAGATGCAAAATGGGATGTACAAAAACTGCGATTCCGTAATAGCAATTTCTTAAAAATCGCACTCCCTATTACCGAATCGCAATTAGGGAATGGGACTCCATTCGTCACTATGGGCTTGTCTGCCCATAGGTGCGAATGGTTTTGCATTACCTAATTTGCAAATTCCTGTTAGGAATTCACAAATTAGGTAATGCAAACCCTAGGGTCCTGGGGGCCTAAGGCCCCCTTTGATGCGCCCCAAAAAATATTTGTGGACATGTGAAGCGCACACATGTTCCTAGGGCATGTGTGCACTACATGTCAATTTTAAAAATGCATTTATAATGCATTTTTTTAAATTGCACATGCTTACCACCAAATTGGATTTGGTGGTAATTGCATTTCCTAAATGCCCAATTCACATTTAGGAAGTTCATTAAACATGTGCTTTGGAAATCGTAAATAGGAATTCCCTATTTGCGATTTCCTATTTAGAGAATCGCAATATGTGATTCACTAAATGGAGTCGCAATTTCAGGGAATCACAATTTTAGCGATTCCTTGAAATTGCACTGTGAATGGCTTTCATAAATCTTGAAAGGCATTTTTGCTTAAGCAAACGGTGAAATTTTGCAATTCGCACCTTTTGCGAATGCAAAATTGTTTGATACGTCTGGCAATTTGCTCCTGTGCCCATGTCTTATTATGGAGGCACAACTCATAGATAAGGAATACCCAGTTGCTCAAGGGAATGTGGTTCGATCATGCAGAGCAGAGGCAAAGTGGCCGTCAGGAGGAGCAGTGACTGTGCACCAGACAGAGATGTCACAGAGAGTGATCCCCCCTAGGGTGCATCTCTGGAGGGAAGAAGGGAGTTCCGTGGACCCTCCCCGACATGCCCACTTCAGACAGGTCCAATCACTCACAGGACCCGCCTGCAGGGGGATCTCTGCCATCCTTGAAAATGCAGCCCAGGTGCCACTTTAATTGCATAAGGCAGACCGCCTACTTCAAGCAGCCTGTCCACCTATCACTAACGCGCTCCCTTGCTGCACACAGAGGACTCCTTAGGTCTACCAGTGTTTAGCAATATGTAAAATACATTTACGCCTCTGGGTGTCGCTGTGTGATCCTTTTACTATTTTGTTTCACAATGTATATCCCATGATTAAGGGCAATGCTCTAAATACATTGGAATTTATGAGCATCATGGCATGTAGGATTATCAATTATTTCTCCTTGAATAAAACAGATCGACAATCACGAAAATAATAAATTGATCAATTACTCAAGCTTCAACTCTTGCCTCTCATTTATATATTGTATCAGGATATCCTGGACCGAGAGAGCACTACAGAGTTGCATTGATTTGCACCTACGATCAGGAGGTGATGGCCTCCCACACACAACTAAAGGCACTAGATATTGGTGAACTACTGGATGATTTGGGGAGTGCATTGTCATTTCTGTTGTTTCACTAATGTACTCTCCATCGCAGGAACAGCACATTCTAACTTGTTTGTGCACATTAATCAAATTTTTTACCCATATGAGTAAATCAGCTGTTATAATACCTGCTGCCCAATGCAAATGTTGTGTGCACTAGAGTGTTTTAAGGTTTCAATTTACTCCTAGATGAAAATGATGGCCCAGCAGGTAACTCTCGAAAAAATCTTAGGACATGTGAATAGGTTTGAACTTCCTATGCCGATCATCATGCTAGAAGCTTTAAGGGGCTGTTTTTTAGAATGCCCCAAAACAGCCCAGCTTCTCTGATTACTTCTGATATGGTGTGGTCAGACATTGTTGATTTTTTGTTTTTTAATGTTCTTTCCGTAACATAGACCAGGGTTTGAAAGATGTCAGCACTTTCTTGGGAAATTCTGTGCCAGAGTCAAATAACATTTTTTGATGAACTGAATCTAAGGCTGACCTTACAGCATATCTCTGTTCAGGAAACAAGACCTCTTACACCACATCATAACTCATGCACAGCACAACACTGCACTGTAAGTACTAAAAGGCAACAGCAAACTGGATCCAGATTGCAGACAAATCACATAGTGCTTCGTTCTTTGATCTTTGATCTTGTGGTCACTTTGGGGACCACAATAGAGGCCATACATTGACTTCTACGGGACAGAATAGTAACAATTGCAACTTCTCCTGATGTTCCTCCATAACTATCCTTCATTTATGAGGGAGGGGCCTCGCAGAGTATGGACAGTGGAGAGGAAGACTCGGACTCAGAGTAATGAAGATTATCGATATGTAATCCGGCTAATAGTGGGCCTTGGGTTAGGAGGAAACAGTGCCCCAGGACAGGCACCTTCAAAACCAGAACTCTTGTCATCAGGACTTGTGGCCAGCCGTCACATTAGAGAAAGTTCCATAGGGTACAACAGGCATGTGCGCTCTCTTTATGCAACCCCAGGGCACTTTGGTATTCCAGAAATGGCCTTGCGTGGCCCCTCCTGAAATAATGATAGCGCTGGCACACATGTAGCGCCAGCACTGTTATAAAAGGGTGCCCCGTTGTTTGCATGGGGGAGTGTGCCCATGTAAATGACAGACGTACTTTGACTCTGCTCCCATGCTGTGTTACTGACGTGGGCGCACAGGCAAACATGCCCTCAGGAGGCCCACTTACAATGCACCACAAAAAGGTGGCACACTGTGTGTCTCCTAAGGGCAGCCCTCTTAAAGGGTGAAAGGGGGTCCTATGGCCCCCCCAAGAAGTCCTGCATGTAGGGTAATCTCTGACCCCTCTTTGGGCTGCGCCATAAAACACTGTCTAAACACAATTGGTCAAATAGTAGGGAAAGATCTGTTTCTAATTCACATTCAATGAAACTGTAAATCAATCATTGGAAATTACACAATTATTAATTCATTCTTTTTCTCCAGCAAAAATGACAATAAGAAACTTATATCAAATCACCATCCACATAAACATACATGTGAAACTCTACACAAATGCTCTACAAAACAACACATATACAAGTGATCCTTCATTGCTCTCCTTATTTGGAAACCATGTGGTTAGCTGCATTATTTATACCATGAGTCCACATCTAAGAGATGGTTGCATTATCTGTTGCATCTCTGATCTTCTTTTATTTCCATGTTTATTTAAACAGAGATGTGTTCCAAAATCCTTATAGGTGAACTATATCTTCCTCGCAACCTCTCTTACTATCAAAAGGTCGACACGTTTCGGCCCCTTCCCATATGGGCCTCTTCAGGACTAACAGAGAGACAAATACCTGAAACCAGCTTTGCTTAATTCTCAATTGTATCTGCGCTGCGTGGACTTTAAATCTGTCACAAGGGTGCTTTTCGAGCTACCTCTTGAGGATACAGAACGCATGCTTCTGCTGATTCTTAGTATTGCCAGCAGCTTTACACAGCTGCTCCGTATTTCACTTCTAGAGCATGAGAGTGAAAGTGAGGGTATGAGAGCAGGGAGGGCGTGAGAGTATAGTGTGATGATGAGAGCATGAGACAAGGGAATGGCTGTAAGAGCATAAGAACAGGGAGTGACTTGTAGAACATGAGAGCATGGAAGGGCATGAGAGTAGGTGGTCCATGAGAGCAGTGAGGGCATAGTACGGCGTGACTATGAGAGCATGGGGCCAGTGACAGGAAGGGCATGTGAGTAGGGAAGGCATGAGAGTATTGTGTGACTCTGAGTCCGTGAGACCAGGGAGTGACTTGAAGAGCATGAGAAGAGGGAGTGACTGGTAGACCATGACACAAGGGAGTGATAGAAAGGGCATGACAGCAGGGAGGGCATAGGAGTACGGCATGACTATGAGTCCATGAGACCAGGGAGTGACTTTAAGAGGATGAGAACAGGGAGTGACTGGTGGACCATGAGACTAGGGAGTGACAGGAAGGGCACTGCGGAAGGGAGTGACTACAAGGACATGAGAGCACAGATTGACTGCAAGGGGATGAGAGCAGGGGCTGACTGGCAAGGCTTGAGTGCAGTAAATGTTTAGGAAGGCATGAGTGGGGCAGAAGACTCGTAGGGTACACATGCTACAGGGAGTGACTTGGAGGACATGCGAGAAGAAACTGGCTGGAAGGACATGAGAGCACAGAGTGACTAAGGAAATGAGAACAGGGAGTGACTGGGGCGGCATGAGAGCAGTACATGATTAGTAGGGCATGAGGGGGACTCTTAGGGCATGAAAGGAATGGCTAGCAGGGCATGAGAGCATGAGGTTCCCTATAGGGTTTGCAGCAGGTCTGACTAGGAGGGGATAATAGCAGGTCAACAAGTCAGAGGAGAGTGGCTGGTAGCCGGTGATCACAACTAGTGGTAATTACTTCAACCAGGGCAAAAGTAGAATGTAATTTATTCTACCATATAATATGTTTTGACGTTTTTTCAAATTAAGTCCCAGGGGCCGAATCAGCGAAATCTGGGAATGGTCAAATGGGTTTACGTATGAATTAGCATCACCGTTTTCACCGGAACCACATGACACAGGTAATTTTTTATGTGTAGTGCAAATTTAGGAGTTTGCAAAATGTGCTAGGCTTGCTCAAAATGGATACTGCTAATGAAGACACGTGTAAACATGCAAACACTGCTTTAACACAATTCGCTATCAGTGTGTTCACTGCACACCGTCTAGATATGCAGCTCCCAAAAACTCAAATGGCGCTGAGAATACTTGCTATGGAAGGGTGAAAAACGGTGATTTTAAAACATGCGAAAAAGCAGTGTGAACAGGCACATCTAACGCACACCTTTCCGTCATATGGGACAGGAGTCAAAGAAGCTTTGCACGAATGCAAAAAAAGAAGGTCAAAATCCACGTGCACCGCTTCAGCTGCATAGGAGAAAGGGAATTGTAGGAAATGTTGAACAAAAACATTTGTGGCTTTGCAAACAGCACACAGCAGGATTTCACAATAATTTTTGTTGCGTTAAATAAGAAACCGACAAAGTATTTTGTTCACTTTCCGAATTTGAAAGATAGTACTGTGTTTAGCTAAAGTTCAATTGCACTATAAGTAACCCAAAGAGTGCAACACTTAGGTGCAATCAGGCCAGTTTCTCCCTTTTGCCAGAGTTCAGAAGTGGTCTAGTACTATGGACAGTTTTCTTCGTTCATTATAACGAAAGCAGTAAAATGGTACAAAGTGGCTTTGCTCGTGTTTTTGCAAAGTGAAACATTTCTGTAAAATGGGCCCAGGTCGGTGGGTTGTGAGCGACTGTGTAATTAAATGGTGCTTTAATGCTCTGCAGCTTAGACCATGTCAAGCCTTGCACTGTGACCCCCATAGTTCTGGTTAGTACTACGCTGAGCTAAAATGTTGTAATGGATGTTAGAATTGGGGTCTTTGGTTAGCAGTCAGGTTACCCCCCGTCCAAGCAAGGACCCTCACTCTAGTCAGGGCAAGTCAACCACAATCCAAATTATCCTGTGCCCACCCTCTGGTAGCGTGGCACTGAGCAGTCAGGCTTAACTTAGAAGGCAATGTGTAAAGTATTTGTGCAATAAACCATACATTACCACCATATAGCACCACAAAAATACACCACACAGTGTTTAGAAAAATATACAATATTTATCTAGTTAAATGCAGGTCAAAACAATCAAAGATGCAATAAGTAAATGTAGGGATATCACTGAAAATTGATATAAAGGGTTCATTCCAACCCTGGCGGTCGGTGTTAAAGCGGCGGCTAACCCGCCAACAGGCTGGCGGTAAAAAAAATGGAATTCCGACCCTGGCAGAAACCGCCAACAGAGACCGCCACTTCAACACACCGCCCGCCACGGCGGGACAAACAAAGAGCGCGGCGGTCACCGCCAACAGACAGGCGGGAGTCAATGTACCACCCACCCTATCACAACCCACCAATCCGCCACCTTTTCCGGTGCGGTAGCCCCGCCGATAAAAACACGGCGGAAACAGCCATTTCGAACGGAAAACGCTCACCTCCATACACCCCACGAGGAATCTGGACAGCATGGAACCTGAACTCCACATCCTCCCAGCGATTGTCTTCCTGCTCCTCTACCAGGAGCACGAACGCCGGCGCAGAAGACAACGGTGAGTACTGCACCTACGACACAGGGGAGGGGGGAGGCAAAAAATTACGGGGACACACATACGCGACACACCCACCCTCACCCACTACAACACACACATCAATGCACAGTAATACATCACAGTTACCCCCCCAAACCCCCCGGAAGAATGCAAATACAAAAGGAAATGATTCGAAAAATTTAAATATATTGTATCACTGGCTTAAAAATATATCACACATCTAAAACCTTTATATACATTAAGTTTTAAAGTCCGATAATTATAGCAGGCATTGTCCGTGGACCACTGGGCCCAAATCACATGGGCAAAGCCCACACAGGATACCTGACTCCAAAGGAGAGAACACTGCAGGGGCATCAGATAGCAAAACTACAGGCACCTCAGGGGGAAGGGAAGGGGGAGCACCTCAGCCAGATGAGTCCACGACGCCAGATCCACAAGGGGCCTCCATTGCCGCTGTCCCATCCTGGGGAGTGCAAAGCCACAGTCTCTCAAGTCTCTACAGTGGGTGGGTTGCCCACTATGCCATCCTGGGGAGTTTAAAGCCACAGTCTCTCAAGTCTCTACAGTGGGTGGGTGGCCCACTGTGCCATCCTGGGGAGTGCAAAGCCACAGTCTCTCAAGTGGATAACAGTCTCCACTGGTTCTGGAGGGTGACTGGTGCCCAGAGTGCTTCGTGCAGCCCTGCCCGACACAGATGCGGGCCTGCCCCTTCTGCCAATGGGCCAGCGGTGCTTGAGACGGCGGTGCCCTGTTCAGCGGTGCGTGAGACGGCGGTGCCCTGTTCAGCGGTGCTTGAGATGAAGGGCCCAGTTCAGCGGTGCTTGAGATGAAGGGCCCAGTTCAGCGGTGCTTGAGACGGCGGTGCCCAGTTCAGCGGTGTTTGAGACGGCGGTGCCCTGTTCAGCAGTACTTGAGAGGAAGGGCCCAGTTCAGCGGTGCTTGAGACGGCGGTGCCCAGTTCAGCGGTGCTTGAGATGAAGGGCCCAGTTCAGCAGTGCTTGAGACGGCGGTGCCCAGTTCAGCTGTGCTTGAGACGGCGGTGCCCAGTTCAGCTGTGCTTGAGATGAAGGGCCCAGTTCAGCTGTGCTTGAGATGAAGGGCCCAGTTCAGCGGTGCTTGAGACGGCGGTGCCCTGTTCAGCGGTGCTTGAGATGAAGGGCCCAGTTCAGCGGTGCCTGAGACGGCGGTGCCCAGTGCAGCGGTGCTTGAGAGGAAGGGCCCAGTTCAGCGGTGCTTAAGACGGCGGTGCCCAGTTCAGCGGTGCTTGAGATGAAGGGCCCAGCTCAGCGGTGCTTGAGACGGCGGTGCCCAGTTCAGCTGTGCTTGAGACGGCGGTGCCCAGTTCAGCTGTGCTTGAGAGGAAGGGCCCAGTTCAGCTGTGCTTGAGATGAAGGGCCCAGTTCAGCGGTGCTTGAGACGGCGGTGCCCTGTTCAGCGGTGCTTGAGATGAAGGGCCCAGTTCAGCGGTGCCTGAGACGGCGGTGCCCTGTTCAGCGGTGCTTGAGACGGCGGTGCCCAGTTCAGCGGTGCTTGAGACGGCGGTGCCCTGTTCAGCGGTGCTTGAGATGAAGGGCCCAGTTCAGCGGTGCTTGAGACGGCGGTGCCCTGTTCAGCGGTGCTTGAGATGAAGGGCCCAGTGCAGCGGTGCTTGAGAGGAAGGGCCCAGTGCAGCGGTGCTTGAGATGAAGGGCCCTGATCAGCGGTGCATCGGATGAGTTTCCAGGTCAGCGGATCCGGCCATGGCATGGAGGTCATTCGCCACCTGACCTGTAGCTGACGGTGCCTTCCTGCCCACCTGGGATGGGGCTTGTGGGGCCCTCCTGGGCTGCAGTACCGGGCCTGTGTGTCTCCTCCTGCCCACCTTGGATGGGGCTGGCGGGACCCTCCTGGGCTGCAGTACCGGGCCTGTGGGTGTCCTCCTGCCCACCTGGGATGGGGCTGGAGGGGCCCTCCTGGCCAGCTGGCCTGCTGGCGGACTTGTCGGGCGTGCTGCCCTTCCCACCCTTCCCTGTTCGCCTGTGGCCCTTCCCCACCTTTGGAGCTGTGCCAGGTGGCACCAGACTTCCTGCCGGAGCCATGGTAGGGATTTTGGTCCCTGGTGTCTTGGGCCTCTCGCGCCGGGCACTGGCAATCTTCAGATGCTTAACCGGGGGTGGGCTGGCCGTGCCTTGGCTCCTTACTGAACTGGCTGCCCTTGAGGGTGGGGGACTCCACAGTCCATGGCAAACTGTCTTTACAGGTCCCGCTTTTGTGGTGGCTGAGGTGCTGACTGGAGTCCTATGAGATGGACGGGGTGGGGGAGTTGTTGGAAAGAGGTCAAGTTTGGAAAGGAAAAGCAATTTAGGAAGAGAGGGACGGGTAGGTGTAGTGGGTATGGGAGTGGAGGAAGAGGTTGTGGTTGTAGGAGTTTTCAGTCTGGTGTCTTTGGGTGCAGGTGCTTGGGCTGGATGCTGTCGTGAGGTGGATGGCTGTTGGGTGGGTGGCTGCCTGCGTTTGTGTAGCTTGGAAGAGGGGGTCACAGACACAGTGGGAGAGGACACAGGGGACGTGTGAATGGTAGTGGGGGTGGTGACTGCACGTGTGCGGGGTGTTCTGGTGGGTGTGGTGGTGATGGACGTTGTGGCTGAAGATGTTGTGCATGCAGGTGTGAGTGGAGACGTGACAGGGAGGGAGGAGGGAAACGAGGAGGAGGGGGACACAGTGGAGGCAGTGGGTGTTGGTATGTCTGCATGTGGATGTTGCTTGTGTGAATGCTTGTGTGATGTGTGGTGCTTATGTCTGGATGAGCTTCCCTTGGGTGTTGAGGTGTGTGCAGGCTGGTCTGATGGTGTGTCTGGGATAGGCAGAGGTACAGGGGATTGGGTATGGGTGGAGGAAGTTGGAGGGGGGAGGCTAGAGACAGGGACAATTGCTGCCATCAGTGCTGAGGCCAGAGTGTTGAACGATCGCTGATGGGCAGCCTGACCAGAATGAATGCCCTCCATTTATGCATTACTCTGGTGCACCTCCCTTTCTACACCCTGGATGGCATTCAAAAGGGTAGACTGCCCAACAATGATCGTCCTCAGGAGGTCAATGACCTCCTCACTGAGGGCAGCAGGGGTGACTGGGGCAGGGCCTGAGGTGCCTGGGGCGAAGGAGATGCCCACCTTCCTGGGTGAGCGGGCACGGGGCAAACGCTGAGGGGCTGCTGGGAGGGCGGTGCTGGTGCGCTGGGTGGCGGCTGTACCTGTTGTTGCGGGGGGCACGGATGTTGCCTCCACCACAAGGGAGCTCCCTTCAGAGGATGAGTCGCTGTCACTAATGTCTGCACGAGTCCCCGCTGTGGAGCTCCCCTCGCCCTCCATCCCACTGGTGTATTCGGACTCCGTTGCATGGGCCTCCTGGGCCATGTGGGATGCAGCTCCCTCGTGCTCCGATGCCACTTCTCCTCCACCTAATGATGCTAATGCACACATGAACAGGAAGACCACAAAAAAGGGGGGGGGGAGAAATAAAGACATGTTGAGTGCATGCATTGGCGACACCGTTGGCGGAGAGGACAGACACAGAAGTCCCCTGCACTACGCCGCGCACTTGGGGTCGACTACGCAATCCGTGGGACATGGCCTACAAGCCTATGGATGACAACTGCACACATAGATGACACAGGGCCATGGATACCTGTACTTGGCACCCTACATAGGTGGGGGGTGGGGGCACAGGGCCATGCCTTACGGAGGGGCCTAGCCTACAGAAATCGCCCTGGCCTAGGAATACCCACAGCCCTCCTCCCCCACCCAGACACCTCCACTGCGCGCAAAGTCACCAGGATTGGAGTGTACTCACCCCCTTGTGTCTGCTGTGATGTCCTCACGTGCCCATCCAAATCAGGGTAGGCCACCGCCAGGATCCGGGACATCAGGGGGGTCAAAGTACGACTGGCACCCCTCCCACGTTGGGAGGCCATCCCCAGCTGAGCCTCCGCTGTCTTCCTGCTCCAGCGTCGGATGTCCTCCCATCTCTTCCGGCAGTGGGTGCCCCGTCTGTTGTGGACCCCAAGGGTCCGGACGTCCTTGGGGATGGCACGCCAAATATCGATTTTCTGGTGGGCGCTGATCTATGTGACATGTACAGGAAGAGAAGTATAATCATCACCTTCTGCATGCTCCATGTGAGTGGCCCCCCATCCCCACCCTTGCCATGTGGCACATGCTCTCATCTGTCGTTTGATGCATGCCTCAATCGCTCCCCTCCCCACCATCTTTCATCCACCCCACTCAACACAGGCATTGCCCCCAAAGCATGGTCCCAGTGTACTTACCTGTTGGTCTGGAGGACCGTAGAGTAGCACATACTGGGGGAGGACCCCATCCACAAGTTTCTCCAACTCCTCTGCAGTGAAGGCAGGAGCCCATTCCCCAGTCGCATGAGCCATTGTCTCTTCCAGACCGAGGTCACAGCAGCACTTGCAGTGTAGGTCCTCTCCTGTGGAAGATCAGGTATCGAGTGATTAAGCAGATAGAAAATGGCGGTCACGCCCGCGGCGGTGCGTACCGCGACCGCTGGCGCACATCGTCATTGGCTCCTGAAACCCATAGGGTTCAATGTTAACCAATGCTGCTTTGCGCCGCGGTCTTCGACCGCCTACCGCCACGGTGTGTCACGCCAGCGCATTGACCTCACATCCCATTGTCGCACTTCACAGGTTAGGCAGCCGACATTTCAAGGGCCCATATGGCTTAATTTCTACTGCGTCACACATACCTAGGCCTTGCATCGACACTCATACAAGCCATACAATGCATTGGGAATCGTGTTATGTGCAAGCTGTGGGAACGTACCTGTGGGTTGATTGACTCTGTGCTCATTGTTGTCCTTCATAGGTACCGTCCGCTGGGACATGCGAGGAGATGGAGGAATCTTCCCGTGTACAGACCGCTGGTGGACTTGTCGACAATGGAGGAAAGACATGTCATACTGACATACAGGCTTGACCGAGCCACTATACAGGAACTGTGTGCCCAGCTGGAGGCAGACCTGATGTCACCAATCCGCCAACCCACAGGGATCCCCCCTCTAGTGCAGGTTCTGTCAGTACTCCATTTCTTAGCAAGTGGGTCATTTCAAACAACAGTGGCCATTTCATCAGGGATGTCTCAGCCTATGTTTTCAAAGGTGTTGTCCAGAGTGTTGTCTGCCCTGCTGAAATACATGCGGAGCTACATCGTTTTCCCTGAGGTGGGGGATTTGCCTACAGTGAAGGGTGATTTCTATGCCCTTGGACATATTCCCAACATCATTGGTGCCATTGATGGGACACATGTTGCTTTGGTTCCCCCCAGCAGGAGTGAACAGGTGTACAGGAACAGGAAAAGTTATCATTCCATGAATGTCCAGATGGTCTGTTTGGCTGACCAGTACATCTCCCATGTTAATGCCAAGTTCCCTGGGTCAGTGCATGACGCGTACATCATGCGGAATAGCAGCATCCCTTACGTGATGGGTCAACTCCAGAGGCACCGTGTGTGGCTAATTGGTGACTCTGGTTACCCCAACCTGTCATGGCTACTGACCCCAGTGAGGAATCTCAGGACAAGGGCAGAGGAACTGTACAATGAGGCCCATGGGCGTACTAGGAGGGTGATCGAGCGGACCTTCGGCCTCCTGAAGGCCAGGTTTAGGTGCCTCCATATGACAGGTGGATCCCTAATGTACTCACCAAAGAAGGTGTGCCAGATTATCGTGGCCTGCTGTATGCTTCACAACCTGGCTTTGCGATGCCAGGTGCCTTTTCTGCAGGAGGATGGTCCAGATGGTGGTGTTGTAGCAGCTGTGGAGCCTGTAGAGAGTGAAGAGGAGGAAGGCGAAGAGGACGACATAGACAACAGGAACACAGTAATACAGCAGTATTTTCAATGACACACAGGTAAGAATCCACACCGGCATATTACATTTACTTAAAGACTACTACCTCTCTACTGTCTGACCTTTTCCCCCAGTGTATGGTAACTGAGTTGTGACTTTCCATTCCGATTTCAGAGATGTGAGCCCCACTGCGTGACATCTGCTTTGTTTCCCCATGGACTACAGCTGTGTGACAGTGGTATGTTGGCATCACAATGTAAATGAACATTTTGCCACGGTTATGTCTAATACATTTGTTCAAAATTACAGCCAGACTCCAGATTGTTTTGTGCAATAAGTGTGTTTATTAAGGTGCTCTAAATTGGTAAGTGTTTGCCATTCGGTGAGGGGTGATGGTGGAGGAATGTCCATGGCAGAGTCCAGATTATCAGTCTCACAGGTGCATTGTCCAAATGCCTGTGGAAAGTGGAGCAGGGGCAGTTTAAGGTTGGACAGGGTGACAATGTGGGACAGTGGGATGACAATCAGGGAGGTATCCTTTCCTGGTGGGGGTCTTGGCATCTTACTCTGTCTTCTTCCTGGATCTCAGGGCCCGCTTGCGGGGTGGTTCTCCTTCTGCAGGGGGTGGGGTTCTGGTGGCCTCTTGGTCTTGTGTCGGGGCCTCCTGTCCACTAGCGCCGGCGGAAGTGGTAGGCTGTTCTTGGTCCATGCTAGTGACAGGGGCCCTTTGTGGTGCCACAGTGTCCCGCAATGTGGTGACTACCTGATTCAGAGCCACTACGATGGTGCCCATGGCGGAACTGATGTTTCTTAGTTCCTCCCTGAACCCCATATACTGTTCCTCCTGCAGAAGCTGGATCTCCTGAAACCTGGCCAGGACCATCGCCATCGTCTCCTGGGAGTGGTGGTATGCTCCCATGATGGAGGATAGGGCCTCGTGGAGAGTGGGTTCCCTGGGCCTGTCCCCCCCTGTCGCACAGCAACCCTCCCAGTTCCCCTGTTTCCCTGTGCCTCTGTCCCCTGGACCGTGTGCCCACTACCACTGCCCCAGGTCCCTGTTGTTGTTGGGGTGGTGGGTTAACCTGGGTGCCCTGTAGTGGTTGACACACCGCTGCTTGACGTGTCCTGGGGACAGAGGTATGGGCCCGCTGGGTGGGTGCTGTGCTGGTGTTCCCAGAGGAGGGTAGGTCTGCTGTGGCCTGTGGCTGTCTGAGGGAAACCGACTGTCCCGAGGTCCCCGATGGGCCGGGCTGGTCATCCAGATCTAGGGAGACAGAGCTGCTGTCATCAATGTGGGCCTCTTCTGGGGGTTGGAGTGGACATTTGTGGACCCTCCTGCGCGGTGACGTGGCGTTCGGGTCCTGCAGGGGTATAAAAGTATGGTTATTGCTTCTGTGTGTGCCATAGCGTGCAATGGGTGAGTGCCCGTGTACCCCAGTGCTGGCATTCCCTTGTGGGGGCTGTTGTGACGGTGGTTTTGGGGGGGGATGGGTATGTGCAGTGGCCATCCTTAGGTGATGGGTGTCCATGGTTTGTGGTCGCATGCAGGGCTTGTTGTTGGGATGGGTGGGTTGTGATGGTGAGACATTTGCAAGGAGGAGGTGTGATGGGGTGGGGGTGAGGGTGGGGTTATGAGTTGGCATGCTGGTGGGTGGGAGGGATGAAGTAGTTAAGATTTGACTTACCAGAGTCCATTCCTCCGCCTACTCCTGCGAGGCCCTCAGGATGCAGGATCGCCAAGACCTGCTCCTCCCATGTTGTAAATTCTGGGGGAGGAGGTGGGGGTCCGCCGCCAGTCCGCTGCACCGCGATGTTGTGCCTGGATACCATGGAACGCACCTTCCCCCGTAGGTCGTTCCACCGCTTCCTGATGTCGTCCCGATTTCTTGGGTGCTGTCCCACAGCGTTGACCCTGTCCACTATTCTGCTCCATAGCTCCATCTTCCTTGCAATGGTGGTGTGCTGCACCTGTGTCCCGAAGAGCTGTGGCTCTACCCGTACAATCTCCTCCACCATGACCCTGAGTTCAGCCTCAGAAAACCTGGGGTGTCTTTGCGGTGCCATGGGATGGTGTGGGTGATGTGTGGGGTGGATTGTGTGGTGTTAAGTGTGATGATGTCTATTGGTGTGTTGTTTGAAGTGCGTGGTAATATTGCTGGGTGACAGTGAATTGCGCGTCTGGGTGCTCGGATCTCTTTTCTCTGTGCGTGTTCACGAATCTCTAGGAGTGGGGGTGATGTGGGTGTGTGTTTTATATTTAATTGGGTGTGTGGGAGTGTTGTTTGTATGTGTATCAGGTGTGTGTATTTTGAATTGTCCAATGTGGCTGTGTTTTGGAGATTTGTGTGTATTTTGACCGCGGCGGTGTGTACCGCCAATGGAATAACGCAGTTGAAAGACCGCCGCGTGGATTCGTGGGTCGTAATGGCATGGGCGTATTTCTGTTGGCGTGACGGTGGAGGTTTGGTCATCGCCAGTTTCTCGCTGGCCTTCGGTGTGGCGGACTTTTGTGGATGTCGGTATTTTGGCGGTTTGCCTGTTGTGGGTCAGAATGACCGTGGCGGTTTACCGCGGCCGCGGCGGTGTTATGGCGGTCTTCTGCACGGCGGTAAGCGCCTTTTACCGCCAAGGTTGGATTGACCGCCAAAGTGTCTTAAGTCTTTTGAAAGCAAACAAATTCTCTTTCAAGCACAAAGTACCTGGTTTGCATGAAAAATCTCTGAAAAGGGCCGCAGAGGAGGAGATGCGCGGAAACAAAGTGGTGTGCGTCGATTTCCCAGGCCGCACACAGCAATGCGTCGTTTAGTTTCAACGCAGGGATGGCTGTGCGTTGATTTCAGGTGCTCGGTCGTAAATCCTCTTCGGTTTGTGGGGCTCTCAGACGCCCCGGGAATGGTGCGTGGATTTCCTGCGCTGCCAGGACGAAGTCACAGGAGCTGCGTCAATCCGGTGGGCGCTGCGTTGAACTTTCTACTGCACGGCAGGTGCTGCGTCGATTTCTCTCTGGAAGTTGGGCTGCGTCATTACGGCTCGGCTATGCGTCGATCTTCTCATTGCGAAGTCGGGCTACATCGGTCAGGTTCAGCGTGCAGTGAAATTTTCACCGCAGTCCAGTCTGTGCGTCATTTCTGGCAGGCTGTGCGTAAAATTTCACCGTACAAGGAGTCCTTCTTGAAGAGATAAAGTCTTTTTGGTCCTGAGACTTCAGGGAACAGGAGGCAAGCTATATCCAAGCACTTGGATAGCACTTCTTCACCTCAGCCAGAGAGCAGCAAGTCAGCAGGGCAACAGCAAGGCAGCAGACTTTCATAGATTAGGTGAATCCTTTGGGCAGCCAGGCAGTTCTTTTTGGACGGATGCAGGTTCTGGTTAAAAGTTTCTTCTCCAGGAAGTGTCTGAGTTGGAAGGGGCAGAGGCCCTGTTTATATACCCAAATGTGCCTTTGAAGTGGGGGAGACTTCAAAGAGTGACTTAGAAGTGCACCAGGTCCCCTTTCAGTTCAATCCTGTCAGCCAGGGTCCCAGTATGGGGTATGGCAGTGCTTTGTTTGAGAGCAGGCCCTCCACCCTCCCAGACAAGGAAGATCCATTCAAAATGCAGATGTATGCAAGTGAGGCTGAGTATTCTGTGTTTGGGGGGGTGTCTGAGTGAATGCCCAAGGAGCTGTCAACTAAACCTAGTCAGACATGGATTGTAAGGCACAGAAAGATTTAAGTGCAGAGAAATGCTCACTTTCTAAAAGTGGAATTTCTAAAATAGTAATATTAAATCCAACTTCACCAGTCAGCAGGATTTTATGTCACCATTCTGGCCATACTAAATATGACCTTCCTACTCCTTTCGGATCAGCAGCTACCACTCAAACAATGTATGAGGGCAGCCCCAATGTTAGCCTATGAAGGGAGCAGGCCTCACAGCAGTGTAAAAACTAATTTAGGAGTTTTACACTACCAGGACATGTAAACTACATGGGTACATGTCCTGCCTTTTGCCTACACAGCACCCTTCCCTATGGGTAACCTAGGGCATACCTTAGGGGTGTCTTATATGTAGAAAAGGGGAGTTGTAGGCTTGGCAAGTACTTTTAAATGCCAAGTCGAATTGACAGTGAAACTGCACTCACAGGCCTTGCAGTGGCAGGCCTGAGACAAGGTTAAGGGGCTACTTGGGTGGGTGGCACAATCAGTGCTGCAGGCCCACTAGCATCATTTAATCTACAGGCCCTGGGCACACACAGTTCACTCTACTAGGGACTTATAAGTAAATTAAATAGTCCAATTGGGTATGATCCAATGTTACCATGCTTAAAGGGAGAGAGCATATGCACGTTAGCACTGGTTAGCAGTGGTAAATTGTGCAGAGTCTAAAAACCAGCAAAACAGTGTCCAAAAAGTGGAGGGAGGTAGGCAAAAAGTTAGGGGTGACCACCCTAAGGCTGTCAAGTCTAACAATGGACAACAACATATGTTGGTCACTGAAGGAAGTTAGAATAGCATCCCATTGAATAAGCAGCATTTGAGTGTGTGAGTTGCAATTACAGGAGCACATGGGTTGGTTTCATAAAGGTTATCTGGCACTCGGAAATCGATTTAACAACCTCATGGAAATGCATGAACAAATTCTACTCCAGGGTGGGTTTTGGAGTGGGCAGTTCAGAGTAGTGATTCCCTGGAGTCTTCTCCATTACCAACAAAATTTATTACTTATGTACTGCTACCCTGAAAACACAAATTTGCCTCTGTCAAATCAAGATAAATACCTTTACGGGGTGGAAATAGGATGGAAAACACCTGATGATTGAAGGATCCAGGGGAAAGGGTTTCTCAGTAAAGAAAAATATATTTCCCTTCCAGAAAAAAAGTGAAAATGGTGCAATTACGCATGTGTGACAGCATTTCCTTACGCACAACTGAGCACTATGTATAATGAGATCTATGGAAAGCCCTATTCATAAAGGAACTTAGGAATACTCCAGGTTTTTCCAGGAGTACGCCTAGAAACCGGCAACTGTTGCAAGCTTCCAGTACTATAGGAATTTAGGAAACCTTTGTGATTCGTGATATGTGCAAAACTGCACTCACAAGAGGGTGTAAATCCATTTTCCAGTTTCTCCCCATGTTGTGTCCACTTGTTCGCCCCCTCCCTAGTTATCTTTCCTTTTCCCATTTATTTGGCAGCACAATCAGG
The DNA here is from genome assembly GCF_031143425.1 of Pleurodeles waltl. Taxonomy (NCBI): domain Eukaryota; kingdom Metazoa; phylum Chordata; class Amphibia; order Caudata; family Salamandridae; genus Pleurodeles; species Pleurodeles waltl. Next base: position 55,547,268 of record NC_090449.1, read on the forward strand.
ACCCAGCTCCTCAGCCTTACTTACGTCACAAGTACATCCTTTGTTGTAGGCTCCCTCAACACCCTTCTTCTGCTTATGTAACAGCTCATCCCAGGAAACACTGTAGCTGCAACTGCTCACAGAGATGTTACCTTGGTTGTTGGAAGCTGCTCATGGACAGTGGAGAAAGGAAGACATTTCCATTAGTATTTGTTAACGTAGTCTCTTGTACTACAGAGAGTCATCACAAGAACCTTCAATTGCATCAATACATCTTAGATTCAAGGTGGAATTAGGGAGATTAAGAAAACCTCCAATGAAACACTACAATACATTGATTACACTGGTTAGAACTAGTCTCCCCCATTATAGAGGAAGCAAAGACTTTTCCTGCAATGTGTACGGATGGACATCTAAATTCATAATGGCAACTTCTAAAAGTCCTGGTGGGACTGCCTGGGATTGCTGGTTAACAACTATGATAGAGACAATTGCACGACGGGTGCCTACAAAGTAACTACACAACCTCCAGTGATAACCAATAATCCCATAAAATCTGACTATGTAAATTGGCACTATGAAAGAGCAGATTACACTCAGCAGTCATCCAGGCAATGACCACACCACACAAACAACACCACAATGTATTTTAAAAACAATCCAGTTCACAGCAGGTAAATACAATCAGGATAATGCAGCCCACCACTTGTCCTTTCTGTCTTTAAACTCACTGATGCTCTCCAGCTTTATCCATGGGTCTTGTACAACTATGACTGATTCGAAACCATAAGTAATTTCTTTAGTTAGGTAATGAGTGTCAGACCAACCCTTATAACCTTCTCAGTAATACAGATCTTTTGTGCTTCCTGTCACCTTTCCATGGCCACAAGTATCCCTGTACTATGGGTAAGAGTGCTTCCCTGATTCTTCCTTCTACGGTTAATTCTTGACAACTCAGAGCGCCTGTGCAGAGTGGCGCTGGTTCCCTTTGAACGGGAGGGTGTCTCAGGTTCCTTGAAGGTAGCTCTGAGTCCAGCCATGCCTGTAGATTGTTTGCTTGGCAATAATCTGAAGGATTCCTCTTGGAAGGAGGTGGAACACAAGTCACACTTGGAGATGTTACAATGTATTTCCAACTTGTAGAATTCCTTCAGGGTTGAAGAGTGCATATATTATTTGGTCCAGAAACATTTTAAGCCATGGTCTCTAGTAATGGCCTAGTGTAAACATTCAAGGCATATCACAAGAGGGGTTTAACCAAATCTTTGCGGTATCAACAATGGTAGAAAATATGTGCATGATTGAATGAGGTCTGTCTTTGAAATAAATGTGCAGACTTCTTCACATAGCTCTACCAAAGTACGAATATTGGAGCTGATACACTTTGGATTGGCAAGTTCATTGGCCTTCTTGAAGGCATCTTAGAAAGATTGTGGGCCAAGAAAAGAGAAATCACAAAATATTGCATTCTTTCACATAAAACATCCTGTGCTGTAGGACCTATGTCGACATCAGTTTGCTTGCTTACAATTCACCTTGAGTGGCAAGAGGTCAGTGCTAAATCAAACTCCAAATGCATATTTGAGGGGGGGATTAATGGGTTCTGAACATCAGAGACTCCTCTCAGTTAGAAAAGTCCTTAGAAGGTGTGCTACAATCAGAACAGAATGTGTGAGGTAGGACAAGGACTTGGTTAAAATTGTCTTTAATCGTTTGCCCATCATCTCATATGAATATGAGCTTCCAAGGAGGATGAATTGGTGGGAACATTGTAGGAAAGCCACAGACAGAAAAATAATCAACCCATAATGTAAGTGAGATAATAATATAGCTGATGTAAGCCAAGACAGTGCAGTCGGTGTGAATATGGTCCAGAAAGTGCCATATCAGTGAAACAAACTAGGAATTTCAAGGTGGTTTGGAAGGTCTGTACATACATCAAAACCACTGAGCAAGACAAAGACAGTTGAAAGATAACTTAAAAAGTAATGATGCAATGGGGCCAATAACAGAAAAGTTGAAGCTGGATGTCGTGTTTGGTGGATGATATACCAAGCAGAAAGAAATGGTGAGATATGCAGAAGAGGTTGATATAGGCAGAAATGTGGGCTTGATTGAATGCAGTAGTTTGAACATCAGAAACTGATCGTTGAGGTATACTGATAAAGGCTAAACCTCCCCCCTTGGGCAACGTGCAACCTACTTGTGAGATTAGAAATTGATTGGCGAAAGGGATTGATGAAGGCCAAGTCACTTCCCTGGTGCAAAGCTCACTCTACTTGTAAGACGGCATCTCCTGCCCTGACGGTTATGGAGGGTAGACAAGAAACTGAAATATCAAAGAGCCAGGTTTCTTTAAGGAAAATATCTCTGCAGTAATCCACAAACAAATCATAAACCTTGACTTTATATTCACTTCAAGAATGAGCATTTAACCATGCATAGCTTAGAAAGTAATAGAAGAAAAGTTGGCATGATTTCCTCGGTGAGGTGAGGTATGACCCACAGGGTTATAGATATACAAGGGACTAGTTTCAGAAGGGAACAATAATATACCTATTGGTAGATTATTGGTACTAGAAGACAAAAATTCCCTTTAAGAGGTATGAGCATAATTGCAGGGATCTAGGAAAAATTAGCAACATAGCCTTATGTGCATCAGTAGCAGAGGGCATACAGTAGTGTTAAATAAGGCGTAGGTGAGGTTGGCATTACCAAGGCAAGGGACATGCCTATGAGGCAAAGAAAATGAAGCTCTCTGGGAAATAAAATAAAAAGCAACCTGGCAAATCCTGGCATCAGTGACAAGGAACCTTGTTCTGCAGGTGGAATGCAAAGTATATGCAAAGTATATATAATCTGAACCCTTACTGGCATAAATAAACACAAATTGTGGCATGTTCAGAAAGATAAACAAGCATTGCCAAAGCAAATAGGTAATTTGGCAATTTTTGTTTTGTTTTGTGTTGTCTTGGTTTTTGAAAAGTGTTATTGTTTGAGATGCTACTGTGTGTTTGTCAATCTAAAAAAGAAAACAATAACTAAAGACAAAAATGTTTTTAGTCTAAAAAAAGCACACATTACCATAGTAGTCCCTGGCACTGAAGGGAACTTCTTTGTGTGTAGATGTGTTGATTGTGAAAGAGCAGCATGCTGTGACTCCTAGTAAAGTCATGCAATGGCTGAAATGGGCTGATGCATTGCAGCTTGATGCATACTTCAGTGGGTTGGAGAAAGATGTGAATAATGGATGAAGAGTGGCTTACGACTACTAGAAGTAACTATCTCATACACATACATTTATAAAATAAAAAGATCTTGGCTACCTGAGATTTAAAAAAGCCAAACATTCTGCAATTGGCTGCCAGGCTCTTAAATTTAAAAAAGAAGGAAAGGAAAGGCAGGAAAGAAAAAAGGAAAAGAGGAAAAAACGAATGAATGATATAAGAAAGTGAGAAAGAATGATAGAGGAAAGAAAAGGGAAAGAAAAAAAGAAAGAAAATTGAGTAGTAGGAAAGAAGTCAAGAAAGAAAGAAAGTAAGAAAGAAAAAGAAAGAAGATAAAAGGAAGAAAGGAAACATGGGAATAAAGAAAGCAAGAGAGAGAGAAAGCAAGAAAGAAGGAAGCAAAATACAAAGAAGGAATTGCTGCAAGTTAAACACACTAAAGTCTGAATTCCTCCTTGACAAAGTTTATTAAAGAATTATTGGTGAAATTGATTTCCGAATAAATGTATTCTGAAGAACTTATGAATTCACATATATAATAATAAAGCTTCCGTTTGTTTGCTGCATGCATAGTAAAAAGAGGATAAAGTAATAACAGTTTTAAATGGAGACAATCTTACCTAAGGCCTGCTTTCCACTCAAGCTCTAAACCCAAAGGCAACACTAAATTATTCAGTAACAACAAAAACACTGAAGCAGAAGGGAACTATTTTCGGTGGCGGCTCCTCCTTATGGGCAGAGGAGCATCACCCCCCATCCGTCAGCAATGTTTATTATCATTTTCTTTAAAAGGGGCAGGGCCACGGGGTGACGTTCACTGAAGGGGAGTGCTCAGCATCTCGGGCTGGCCAATCACACATGTGCTGTAGGTTGTCTCCAACCCGGCAACTGTGTTGCCGGGCTGGAGAGAGCCTGCACAAGCTCCCCAGTCTGCCTGGGAGTGCCCTGGCTGGGCGCTCCCAGACGATCCTGATGCTGCTTTGGGCAGCGTCAGGATTGGCGGCCGAAGGGTAGGCTGGGAGCCTGTGCCTGCAGCAGCGACGAGGGACAGAGGAGCGTGGCGCGGGACCGTGCCAAAGAGGTAACTGTCTTTTTTTTAATTTTTTATTTAATGTAATTTAGTTTTTCAGCTGGTCCCCTTCCACCCCCCGAGCACCTCCTCCCCGCCCCATCCCTTTCGTGGCCCTGCAAACCTCCACTGACTATTTTGCGTGTGAGGTGCTTCTTGTGAAAGAGCAAAATAGAGTCACTCAAAGTGAAGTTAACCAATGGCTGAAGAAGGCTAACCTTTAATGGAAATGAGCAGAGCTGTGTTCTAAACATTCTTTGCTGAAAAAGTACCAGTTAAAAACACATTTTTGGTCACATGATCTAGGTTTTGTTTAACCTAAACCACCTTCTTCATTTGAAAGCTCTGAAGAAGACACCACATGTGTGGTGTGGAGCTGTATGTCTAGATGCTGAGTAGTCTGTGGTTAAAGCATAGTCAGCTCAGCGAGTACTGTTTTCCACTAGTGTCCAAGTGACTTAGGTATCATTTCACTCAAGGTGAATATTCGGATAAACCCCCTTGGAAATTGATGATACTTTCATAGGTTAAGATCTCACAGTAACCATAATCAGGAATTTTAGGGTCAGATTTATGAAAGGTGACACTGCACCCAGTGCAGCACCACTTTTCTTGTGCCCCTTAGCGCCCCCCTAACGCCACCATGTGTGTGCCGTATTTAAAATACGGTGCACCATGGCTGTAGTCCGGGGTACCAGCATCATCATTTTTTACGCTAGTCTGGCCCTTTGCAGGATTAGCGTCAAAGCACCTAGAGTCCCACTGAAAACGATGGGAGCCTCCCTTTAATGCCTGCTCTTAGCAGGCGTTAAAAATGCCAATACAAATGGCACAAAAAATCTCTTAGATTTATTTGCACCATTTGTTTGGCCCCCAACGCACAAGAATGCCCTCCTTGCATACATTATGCCTGGCAGAGGCATAAAGTGGCACAAGGGGTTACAAAGTGGCGCAGTGCAAGCATCGCACCACATTGTGAATATGGAGTGGTATTTTTGGCCTTCCGAAGCCACATTAGAATCAAAAAACCGATGCTAATGTGGCGTTGGAATGGGTCTTAAATCTGGGACGTAGTATCCAGTTAACCTTATGTCTTCTATATGTAATAGGTCTATGTTTATGTGTAAATAAAGCAGAAGAGGTCAAAATAGGTACACATTAAAAACACCGTCTGGAGCCAAGATTTAATAACTATAGCACTTACGCCGGAGGGTGCTATGAATCAAAACAGCATTGCAAGTGTACAAGCAATATTATTATGTTGGCCAAAGATCACAAGTTATTGTCAATCTCAGAAGACTTCTGGTCTCAGTTCTTTACTAAGGACAATGTTACATAAAAACTGCATATGCTAGGCAGAGTGTTACAATTGTATCAAGTGAGTTATGTCAAGTCTGTCCCCTTTTCGCAAGTGTTCTTGTCTCAAGGGGGTGGAAGCTGTGTCACCTGTGCCAAGGCACCTGAGAATTTGCAAAATCCTAGAAAAAACTCTAAAATCAACGCATAAAGTGAGCTGGGATTACTAACCAACAAGAATTAGTATTTTTGCAAGACGTGAAGGCACAGATATGGTCTTCTGTTTGTTGTTCAGGCTTAGTAAACTTGCTTTAAGATTAGAGAGGGAGAGATCTGTAGATAAGGAGTTTATCTTTTATGTTTTTTTAGTTTGTCCTAGCAATGTCAAATCCTGACACATTTCTTTACTAAGAAAAGAAGTATACAGGCTTTTCACAATATTAAAACTCAGTGCTGGGTTTTTGATGAGTGTACATAATAGCATTAGCACAAAGATGTACCTCTCCTTCTTGGTGGCATACAGAATTTTCTTGTCTAATTAATAAAAGGAAGACCACTTGTAGTGCTTACACCCTCCAGTGCAGACGACAAATTTGCAGCTAAGAGTCCTGGGGCCAGATGTAGCAAAAAGCAAAATTGCGACTTGCAATTTGCGAGTCCATCCGACTCACAAATTGCAAGTCGCAATTTGCTATGCAGTACGGTGTCTCAGACACCGACTGCAACTCGCTATGGGGTCGCAATGACCCACCTCATGAATATTCATGAGGTGGGTCGCAAATTGCGGCCCCATAGCGAGTATAGGCACTCGCTAACATGGAGGCCTGCTGACATCAGCAGACCTCCATGTTCGTGACCTGCTTTTAAATAAAGCAGTTTTTTTTTTTTTAAGTGTAGCCCGTTTTCCTTACTGGAAAACGAGCTGCACTTTAAAAAAAAACGAAACCTTTAGTTTCGGTATTTTTTCAGGGCAGGGAGTGGTCCCTTGGACCACTCCCTGCCCTGAAAAAATATTTTTGGGTCCAGTCACAAACTGGAAGGGGTCCCATGGGGACCCCTTCCAATTTGCGAGTGGGTTACCATCCACTTGAAGTGGATGGTAACTGCGATGCCATTTGCGACCGCTTACGCGGTCGCAAATGGTATTGCATCCCACAGCGACTCGCAAATAGGAAGGGAACACCCCTTCCTATTTGCGAGTCAGAAATGCATATTGCGAGTCGGTAACGACTCGCAATATGCATTTCTGCATGGCAAACCCACGTTTGCGACTCGCAAACGGCGATTTTCGCCGTTTGCGACTCGCAAACGGGTTGCTACATCTGGCCCCTGGTGTCTCTAGTTCACGCTTATCTTTGAGCTTTGTTGTTTTAAGTGTTTTGAAACATTCTTGAAAATGTGCACTGTGTAACATATCCAATATGGTCATCACAAACCAAGTTGTGTTTCACATGAGAGTGTGTGCCAAGGAGAATTTGGGGTAAGGGGTTCACATAATGCATATATAGACTTGGAGGAAGTTGGGTAGGGATGTTCAAGTGGTGTATGTGAAAAATTAGAGGATGTAGGGCAGGGACTTACATAGTGCATGCACATATTTGTAAGTGGAGAGGGGATCAAGCAGTGCACGTACTGATATCAGGGTGCCTGTATATGGGACTCAGAGAAACAGTATCACGTAAATGCCCAATATCCCTCACTTGAACTGCATAAAGCTGTTTTCTCCACAAAAACCCTAGAGGTACCTTACCTGTGCTCAAATAACCCTTGTGGAAGTCGATGGAAGGGTGAAAGTATTCACACTCGAAGTGCATAAAGCTTTCTTCTCCACCACTATCTTCAGATGTGGCTTACCTGTGATCAAGTAATCCTTGTGGAAGTTGGTGGAAAGGTGAACATATTCACAGTCAGTTCCAGACTTTGTGCAGATGGAATTCAATGACTTCAGTGCCACGTTGCCTTTCAGTACCTAGCATAAGAAGTGAAGAATAATGTGGATCATGAAAAGCCATCAATATGAATTAAGCTATTGCCTCTTGAGCTCAGAGCAGAAATGACCTGTGAGCATTCTAAAGTCCCTCTCTTTTACTAGGGTCATGGGGCAAGTTAAACAAGTGAAGATTCATTTAGAAAAAAGATAATGTGTGTTAGACCAAGTGAAGATACCTTGAGAAAAAAGGCAATGTGTAGTAAATCACAGATGACCGATCAAGAATACTTCATGTGGTTGAGGTTATAAATGGCAGATCATTTTTAAATGGCAATAAATCATGAATTATAAAGACCTCCAGCTCCATCTAATCAGTCCTCTCTTCACAAAGTAAAAGAAAAGGGAATTTTTATCCCCTTTTTTACAAATTTCTTTTCTTACCCTGCACGCCTACACTGCCAAATCTTTCCAGCTATTTGAGGTCCCTGTGGGTAGAACATACCTGAGGGTGTGCAGTAAATACAAAAGATCAATACGTTGCCATTGGTGGAGTACTGATCACATTCCCACTTCTTTGGCCTGCAGATGTACCTGGTGATGACGCAAGTGCATACATTCTGTACAATATTACTGGAGGAAGCCAGTGATATTTTGAAAACTTGTTAAAAAAGAGGACATTTTCCATTAAAAATACCTAGCTAACATTTATTGTCCAGTTTTGCCATTCCTTCCCCAGGACTTGGAAACACCATGACTAACTGCTCCAATGTTTACACTAAGGGCCACATTTAATGAAAGTGGTGCTGCACCCAGTGCAGTGCCAAATTTCATGCACCGCTTGGTGCCCCCCTAACTCCACCATGTGTGCGCGGTACCTAAGATAAGGTGCACCATGGAGGTAGTTAGGGAACTGGTGTCAAAATGTTTGACGCTAGCTCAGAACTTTGTAGGAATAGCGTCAAACATTTTGACGCTAACTCTGCAAAGCCCATTGAGGCCCATTGTAACCTATGGAAGCCCCCTGTAACGCCGGCTCTGAGCAGGCGTAAAAAGTGCTGAAAAAAATGAAGCAAAGTAATCCATTTTTTCAGCTCCTTAATGGGGGAACACCTCCTTTGTATACATTGTGCCTGGCGCAGGCATTAGGTAGCGCAAACGCCATTTTGGCCTCGTTGGGTCACATTAGCGTGAAACAAAATGATCCTTATGTGGCGCAAGGAAGTACTAGTGGCTCTTAAATCTGCCCCTTGAGTGGATAATTAGACCCTGATTACAGTTTAAAGACGGAAGTCTACTAACCAATGCACCGTGAAGAAAACCTCAATCAACGTGATGCAGGAAAATTTGACAAAATCAGAGATGATCAGGTATAAAGCTAAGGTTTTTCCACCAAACTGGCTTTCCCACATTAGCAGTAGGTAAAATCTCTAAATGAAATTCCGACATCAAATGTATACAATAGAAAAGAGGTGATGCATTTGTAGTGCCCTCATGTAAACTAGTTGTGTGTCAGAATATTGTTATCAGGAATACCATCTGACATGTTGTGTGTGCTTCAAAGTGTGTGTTAGACTTGGCATCCTTGGCGTTGTCTCCCCTAACTTTGTCCCTCTGTTTCCCAGGGTGTTGATGTGTGCTGGACTCTGTTTTTGCTGTTTTTGATACTCTTGGCACTTTACCAGTGCTACCCAGTGCTAATGTGCAAGTGCTCCTATGTAAAATATATGTATAATTGGCTTTCCATGATTGCCATATTTGATTTACTAGTAAGTCCCTAATAGAGTGCACTAGAGGTGCCCAGGGCCTGTAAATCAAATGCTACCAGTGGGCCTGCAGCACTAGTTGTGCCACCCACATTTTCAAGTCTACCCACTTGTCAGGCCTAAACCTTCCCTTTTTATACATGTAAGGCACCCCTAAGGTAGGCCCTAGGTAGCCTCATGGGCAGGGTGCAGTGAATGTTAAAGGTGGGACATGTACTGATTTGTTTTACATGTCCTGACAGTGAAATACTGCCAAATCCGGCTTTCACTGTTGCAAGGCTTATCTCTCTCATAGGTTAACATGGGGGCTGCCTTTAAATATTATTGAAGCACAGATTCCCTTTGGGAGCAGATAGACATGTGAAGTTTGGGGTCTCTGAACTCACAATTTAAAATACATATTTTAGTGAAGTTGGTTTTCAGATTAATGCCACTTTTAGAAAGTAGGCATTTTCTTGCTTAAACCGTCATGTGACTCTGCCTGTTCGTGGATTCTGTCTGGGTCAGTTTGACAGTTGGGCTATTGACACCTCTAGACAGTGACACAAAGGGAGCTGGGGAGTAGCCTGCATATCCTGATAGGCCATCTGGGCTGAGGGAAGGAGTGGTCACTTAAACCTGAAAGGGCTGTACCTGCCCTCACACAATGCAGTCTCCAACCCCCTGGTGTGTGCCTGGGGCCTGGCCTGGGCACGGCAGGATCTTAAAAACAAGAGAGACTTTTCTTTGAAGTTTGCCTGCTTCAAAGGCAGAAAAGAGCATAAAAAGAGAACCCAAAACCCCTGAAAATTAGATCACTTCTGGATTCAAGAGGAACCTCTGCCAAAGAGAAGAGCTCAATAGCTGAGGAAAAGTGCTGCCCCTGCCTGTGACTGTGTTTGTTGAGCTATCCTGCAGTTGCTGCTTCTGCCTGTTAAAGGGGGCAAAGACTGGACTTTGATGTGCATTCCTGCTGGGAGAAAAATCTCCAAGGGCTTGAACTGAGCTTATCGCCTTCTGTTGAAGTCTCAGGGCCATCAAAGACTTCCCCTGCCAGCATCTGGACTCTCTGTTGAGACTCCTGCCCTGCCAAGTGGTGCCCTATTCAGTCCCTGGGCCCTTGAGAGGTGAAGCTGGCAACCAAGAACTGAAAATCCACGCAAAGACCACCGTGCAGGGAAATTTTTAATGCAACTTCCGTGTCGCGGCTGATAAACAATGCGCCACGGGCTTCGTGGCTGAAATCAACCCTCCATCTGCATGACAGCTGGAAGATCGCTGCAACGTGGCTTGAGAAATGAGGTGCAATACTCACTAACGGAGGCTGATAACGACACAAACCTCACGTAGTGCAGTTTTCCTACATCCTGCGACTGGATTTCGACCCAACATTTCGGGGCATGAAAGATCGACGCAAAGCCTGCCCGGACCCGAGGTGCCCATCCGGATATCGATGCATCGCCCTCTTGTGAGGGAGAAAAATGCTGCACAACCTCACTTGCAAGTAAGGAATTGACGCATCCCTGACTTCTCTGACAAATGCTCACCTGTGCGGCTTTATTTTTGATGCTAACCAGGTAATCTGTGCGCTAACAACATTCTCACTGTTTTCTAAAGGATTAAGGGGGTCATTCCGACCCCGGCGGGCGCCGCCCGCCGGGCGGAGACCACCAAAAGACCGTACCGCAGTCAAATGACCGCGGCGGTCATTCTGACTTTCCCGCTGGGCGGGTGGGCGACCGCCAAAAGGCCGCCCGCCCGCCCGCCCAGCGGGAAAAACCCAGCAACGATGAAGCCGGCTCCGAATGCGGAGTTGCTGGTGTGCGACGGGTGCAGTGGCTTTGCAGACACTGAAAATCTTAATGGGGCCCTGTTAGGGGGCCCCTGCAGTGCCCATGCCAGTGGCATCGGCACTGCAGGGGCCCCCAGGGGCCCCACGACACCCGTTCCCGCCAGCCTCTTCCTGGCGGTGTAAACCTATTTTTCTAAACATGTGTTGGGTCATTTTGTAGTGTTATCACTGAGTTACTGTGTCTGTTGGTACAAATGCTTTACACATTGCTTCTGAAGTGAAGCCTCCCTGCTCGTGCCAAGCTACCAAGTGGGTGAGCGGGGTTATCTGTGGGTGATTCTCCTTTACCCTGACTAGAGTAAGGGTCCTTGCTTGGACAGGGGGTAACCCGACTGTCAACCAAAGACCCTATTTGTAACAGTGTGCAGGTCTCATTGTCCCTAAAGTCTCTAGGCCTCGGTGCCACTGCACCTGCAGCTCCACTGATAGCTGCCCAAGGAAGAAATGTGATAACACAGACTGTACCAAACATGTCCTGCCATATTAAACTTCAGTCCGAAGAATGTTAATATCAATTACAGATTAAACCAAATGTAAGTTATATTAGTGGAAAAGGCCGGTATTTAAATGCATATTTATTTAGGAGTTTTCTGTTGATAAGGTACAGAGTGCAGGAGAAAGTTTTTTAAAAATGCCTGAAAATGAAGAGGCTTATTTGTGAGAGGTGTGCGCCATGTGATGCTCTGGCAGCGCAAACCTTTCAACCATATCTATGAGGCCACGCAAACCCACTTTGTTTGGCAATGAATAGCCTCATAGATATGGAGTAAGGCAAAGCAGCGCAAATCTCTGCACTGCCGAACTCTGGGAGGCGTTCCATGAGCTTTGCTGTGGGTTTTCGCATGCAATGGTTTTGACGGTGCCACACATTTCCTTAATCATGTAAACCCAAGGAAGCTTCAAAACATTACGGCCCCTGAGGTTAGGTCTGACCAGGAGAATTATTTCTTCTTCTTTTTCTGTTTTTTACCATGTGTGCTTTATTCTGCAGCACTCATAGAAAGAGGAAAACGCCTCTCTGGACTATTTTTGGCCAGGAAGGTGCACCTTCCTGCACAAAAACAATCCTGCATGCAATGGAGGCTTCCTTGCATCGCGGTGCAAGGGTGCCTGCGTTGGTGCTAGGCTGGTGAAACGGCACCAGAGAAGGGGGGAGACGACAGGAATGCACCGTATTGCATAAATACAGCGCATTCCTGCCTTTTCACTTTGCCGTAGGGCAGCGCAGGAAGGCGGCTTGCTGCGCTGCCCTGGGCCAAATCCCCATACATTTGTCCCCTAGGCACTGTGCAGACGTCAGTGAACGTTGATTAGGGGGTGCCGGAGAAAGCTGCTGTTACGTCTGGTTTGCATTTGCTACTCTTGGCCTTGATATTCTCGTTCTTGAGGGCTTACGAAGGCAAGAAACAACTATGAATAAAGCTCTGCTGAGTGTCGCTTGTTTCTGTTCCCTAAGGCGGTCCATTAGCAGCGAATAGAAGGCTGTTGAGAGCCAAGGACGTGAACAAAAGGCCACCCATGTAATGTGGCTCGAAGCAAAAGGATCTGTGATGTCACCTCTGATGCTCCTGGCCTTTTTATGAATCAAAATCATTGAGAGTTTCTATTGGTAGAACACAGCATCTTTAAGGGGATAGGGCGAGGAGGAAGATGGCCCATAAAGCCCATCGACTCCTTTCAGAGGGGCATAACCTGAAATGTCAACTCAACTTAACTTTTTGTAACTCTCCCAAGCACAGCCCTTCTACCAAAGTATTTTGGATGTCTCCCTTTCGCTCTGAATTCTGAGAAAGAAGAATATAAACGATTACCTTTTCAACTCTAACTTTGTAGCACTTCTCTGCCTGCGAGCCAGACACAGTCCTCGTGGCTTCGTGAATCTTGAGTTTGAGGACTGTCAGGTAGAAAACAGACAATCAGCACCAAATGACAGTACCAGAGAAAATAGCTATCAATTTAAAGAACAACCAAACACAAAAGGCTAGTGAACAGAGATGTCAACTAGCTTTGTGTCTCTATTTGTGGGTGTTTTTGTGTAGTGGTTGCAGAATGTGGCCTAGTTGATAAAAGCAGCACATAAACTCCATTGAAGAGGGGTTGGAAAAAAACAAAACGATTTTCCTATTTTATTATGTAGCAGAGAAGTTCTTGGCCTTTGACCGTGAAATTTAATTTAAACAAAACTATGCAGATTATGCATGCTTCCCAAAAAGATTTCAGGCAATACAGGTGTGTACCACTTAAATTCAGGATGCTTGGATTCAGCAAGGTTAGCTATGTATTGTGCCGGATTCCCAAATGTAAAATTGCATGTGTATCATTTACTCAAAAAAAAATCGACTACTGCATCTAGGTGGAAGTCTATGCTCTTTCCCTAGTCATCATTTCCAAGTGTATGTTTACACCTAAATGCACATTTATATGTCTCTACTGCTCAAGTCAGGGGGTAGCAACAAAAAGACAGAATTTACGAGTGAAAAGTTACTACTAGTCACATTTCACAAATAGGTGGAGAGCTTCACCAATAGAGCATGATAAGGTATAGTAAAACATAATAAAGTTTATTAAATTATAACAATTCCAAAATAAATTGATGTAAAATAAAATGTAGTTTAATGTTAAATTAGTATTATTAACTAAAACAACGTTACAGCACAATAACTCATCAAAATATACATTTACTAAAGAAAAAAATATTTATCATAAATTAATTTGAATTATAAATATCACTTTTTACGTAAATTAAAAACAAAACATCCTTACTGCCATGTCAATATTTGTAATAAGTAAAAAATACATTGTTAGAGGATCTTTTTACGTTTTTAAAAATAAGTTAATTATTAAAATTTGAAATTATAAAATACATTTATGGTACTGCAAATCACGAAACAGTTCTCTGGGTCACATTTCTTTAATTGCTTAAGGATTGTTCAGCACTGGAATGAAGTTATGAAAATAATGTCAATGGCCTCAGTAACATGGTTCACACTATTAAATGGTAATTATTTTCAGGTATGATGACCAAGTTGAAGCTGTAATGGTTACAAATGAGGCAAACAAGGTCTCCTAAGTGTGGATACTCTCCTCGGAATTTCTCAATTCAAAACTTGCCATGCACAACACTAGTCATTATCAGTGGCCATAACACCCTTCTCAAACCCTCTCTTCCTCGCAACCTTATACTGAAGCCAACATTTTTGCCCTTCCGTTGACAGGAAGGACTCACCTGTTTAGATTCTATCTTCCCAATATGATGCCTAGGCATTATTATTATGTGGGGTCTGTGGTATTCGCTGAAGGTTGAAGATGTGTCTGATGTTGCATGACAGTGTAGCACAGGTCTCACTCCAGAATAACATAATGCAACATTCCACAAAGAAGCACAGACCTCACTCACTTCACCAGGGAAAACTCATACATCTTTTTCCCTCTAGTCAGGGAAACTCATCACTTGCTGATCTCTGAGGACACGGGTAAAGAGGATGCTCCACTGAGGAGATATGAATCCATCCATGACATATTCAGCCCTAGAGTAGCAGCCGGTGGCTGGTGCCATTGGCGAGCTATGCAATAAAGTGCCCCATTTGTTTTTATTTTAACTTTTACTAATCTGTTTTTTCCACGAAATTGGTGCCCATACCTAATTTCAAGTCCTAAGAAACCAACCACCTAGTTTGGATGGATAGCACTAGCCAGGGTATGCGTAAGAGATATGTTCCATTCCCCCACCCCCAAAACAAGCTCTTCTCCTCCCTTCTTGAAACCTGTAACAGCACTCAAACTTCTGTAGTTTGGAAATGCCCCTTTACTGTGACTACTGGGCATTAAAAAAGCCTATCCGAATCTGAGACCCTTGACAAGAAAAGATGAAACCCAGGTCCTCTAGATATATCTACCATTATGTCCCTTTTTTCTCGCAACTCTATTTTCTTCTCTTGGAATCATTCTTTACTGGCTGACATGTCAATGTCTAAAGGCTGAGTTTAGTGTTAGCTTCTCTCTTAGGAGCTCCCTCCTACCAGAATGTAAACTATTTCCGAACAATTTTTAAGACAGTTGGAAAACCAAGCCCTTGGTTTTCAATATCTATTTGAGTAAATTCTTACATTTTTTTAAATCAGTTAATTATGACCATCCCAAAAACAAAAACAGAAAATGGTCAGGAAGAAGACTTTTGAAGCTAGAAACAGGCAGTCGGGACAACGTTCCTTTCGTGAATTGAAAACTATTTATTGTGAAGAGAGACAACATGGTGTCCCCCTTCATAATCGCGTTCACAATATCAACTCACACAATTACAATCTCTCCTAATTTTTGAATCTTCCAAACTTGAGGGCTGCAGCAATCATATGAATAAGTAAACCATGTAGGGCCTTATTTACATGAAACTGGTGCATCGGAATTGATTTGCCAGTTTTCTTGCGCCATCCCTGGATCCCTTAACAACGCCATGGTAGCGCTGCATTTATGATACAGCACTCCATGGCGCACGTTTCCAAAGATGCGTCAGAAACTCTGATGCATCTGTGGCACTGCACTCAGGCATCGCAGGACTAGCATAAAAAAATTATGTTACCCCACCAATGCAAGGAAGACTCCCATTTTGAAAAAGCGCTGCGTCAGTTTAACGGCTGCTCTGAGCAGGCATCACATTTGTGATGCAGTGAAGTCGCGTAAAGAAACAGTGACCTGTTGTAAATGTCACTACGCCAGTTCTGCGTGGCTTTAAAAATAGGAGCGCCTGCCTTGCACACATCATACCTGGTGCAGGTATAATGCGACGCAGGGCTTTACAAACCGGCACATTGGCCCCATCGCACCAGTGTGTAAATATGGCGCAGTGTTGGGGACTCCTCGCGCCACCGTAGGGTAAAAAAAAGTGCCATACGGCAGCGCAAGGGCCTTGTAAGTAAGCCCCTTAGTTTGCCAAGGACGTTGGAAACTATACACTTTGCTAAGGAGGGGAAGGTTTTGACGTCCTCCGAGTTGCCCAAGCAAAGTAAACACAATGCCCTGAGCTGCAGGAGTAAAGATTTTGCTTCAGCATTTTCTGTGCGGTGCACAAATGGGTTGGCGAGTCTGCATGGGAGCCCTTCACAAAACAGCCACTGATGGGAAAACAGCCTTGGGAAAAATGTGCAGTCCTCAGACGTTGTAAAGATTAAACTTTGACAAAATTATAAACTGCAGGTGGGAACATCTCAATTTTGCACACCCATATCCTTACGAAATGCGGTAATCGCTCCGAGCACCTGTGGCAATGTTTTGGTAAGTAGCACACAGTGTCCTGGCACCAGCATCTACCATGAAACCTAATGCAAGTAAGGAAGCTGGGCCTGGGTTTAGAAATGAAAAACATAGCTATAGTTTGAGTGCAGTAGGCCTCTCAGACTCCTGGTGCCACTGTAGCTGCTGCACAATTTATAGTTACACCCCTGCTTTCACAGCACACAGATTAGGTGTGCTCAGCTCCACTCTGAGCTATTCGTAAAAATAGAAAACTATCTTTAAAATATTGTAACCATTGCCTTATTAGAAGATCCACAACTTTACTAAACATTTAAGGATTTTTGCAGGACTTTATATTTTGAAGCAAAGTGTTGTTTTTAGCCCAAGGTTTTGGATGAAAAGCGAAGGAAGAAAAGACAACAGAATATCCATTACAGATTATCTCTGAATCTTTTGAGTATCTCGAAAATAACTATACTTCCTGGTCTTGCCAGGACTACATTAACAGGTCTCTGCCTCTTGTATCCATATTTAAAGGAGGAAACAGTCAACCACACATCTGTCCACTGCCGATGTCAGAAAACGTCTGCTTTCACTTGTGTTGTCAAAGCCAAAACTAGACGGGGAAATATGAATCAACGTGGAAACTTACCAATTTCTGAATTGCAATATGAACGCTGCGGGTGATTGAGTATACATGTGCAGGCCATTGCAGGAGAAAAGGCCCCCAGGAAAAGCACAACTCCAACAAGGGTGATCCACTTCCTGGTGTCCATGGTCAGAAGATGTAGCTCAGCTGGAGCAGCTTTTCTACTGAAAAGAAGAATAAGAGTCATAGTTCAGGTTTGTGCCAAAAGCTGATTTTGGCCATAGCTGGGATGCTGGTACACATTCTGCACCGAAATACAAAAAAGCATTTGTAAAGTCAATAGGTCCGGCCTTTCACATAGTGCAGTAACTCAAACAAATACTAGACGTCCCTCTTAGATCAGAACCAACAGCTTGAAGACGTCACTAAGGACTGCAGTCCCTCAAAAAGTTACTAGATGTCTCAAGTAAGAAGCAACTGCTTCAAAAGTCTTCCACGAAACTGCAGTACTTGAAATAAAAAAATGCATATACTCTTTTGCTACTGTGATGATTTGTACCTTTTTTTATGGGCTAAATCAATATGCCAAAACTTGTTAAGGATAATAAGTTAATATTGTAACTGTGAATAATAGTCTTGATACTCTTGGATGCTGTGAAGAAACCATCACATATAGAAGGCACTGCCACCACTGGTAAATTCAAGTGCCTTCAAATTTATTCTTAGCAAACTGTTTTTTAAACTGAGATACGCATATGTGCTTTAAAACTCACACTGGTTCATACTGAGCAGAGCCTTGGTCTGAACTGTACAAATGCAAGTGATAGGAGTAAGCAAACTATCGGATAGCTGACTAAACCAAATAATAAAGAACTTTGACTACTAGCCCTTCTGTTTATATATATAAATGTATTTCTACTATATTTGGGAAAACATGAGGCTGCCAAGACATGCACAAAGCTGCAGTACTGGACGTTGTTACTAAATGTTCCCCGTGAGTCAGCTACAACAGCCTGAATATTATTTTATAAAGATGCAATACATCAAGTGCTTAGATGTACTTCTGAAGTTGGATCCAACTACTTTGTCTTTAGAAAGCTGCAGTACCTTACATTGTTACCAGATGTCACTCTCAAGTCAGGTGCAATTTTTTGATTTGTCTCTGCTGTCTTTTGGCCAAGCTTGCATTACAGAAATACCTTATACATATTTGCATACATGCCCTTCAATGTCGAGAGGGGCGGCTTCGATGTGTCAATTTGCATATATACTGTTGCTATTTTAATGATTCGTGCTTGTTTTCTATAAGGTTGATGAATATGCCAAATCCAGTTTATGATGATGAGTTGATATTGAAGCTTTCAATAAATGTCTTGGTGGTTTTGAAAGTAGGTGATGACAGCCTACTGTACACCAGTACCAGTAAACAATGTGAAGTAGAAGTGCCTTCAGCTTCTGATCCTTGGGACACTACATTGTTTGCTGGGTGTGTACATGTCCACAATCAAAATGCAATTGCTCAAAATGAAGGCAGCTAATGGCTGAAGTCGACTGGGCCATTTACTGTAGTGAGAGGAAGCATAATTTGAGTAACATTTGAAAAACCCAATGTATAAAGATGGCTGATTAAAAGTCAAGCTATATATGAATTGCTTACATATGATACTGGTAACGCAGCTAAATCTGTCTTCGGCCAGACCTAAACAATGAGAGCCTGGCATCTATGTAGGGGAATGTTATATGTGTGGTCCTGTTAGTTCCTCACTTTGTTTGGTAGTGAGGGGGGTGGGGGTTGACTGAAGCATTCAGATTCACACAAGCTTTTAAAGTCTTAGACACAGGTACTCCTAGTTGGCAGCTGTTCCCTGACACAATAGGCTGTCCAGGATGACATACAACTCCAAGGAGAGCAAGTATATCTGAGAAGGAAGAGAGAAAGGTACCAATAGTAAATCTCTGAATAATGAAACATTTACTAGGGGTACTTTGCTCATTTCAAATGCATGGCACCATTTTCACCTAACAGAGCCCAATTCAATAATGGGACATGCGTGCAGGATGGAGGGCGGCCAGTGTCCCATTTGCAGCCTACATTCATACAAATATGTTTGCATACGTAGTGCTCTTTTACATATTCACTGCCATGAGCCCCCTGGAAACGGTGGCATGGTACTGTTGATATCAGCAGGTCCATCCTCATACATAGGTTACTGATGCAAGCAGTACTGACATCCATGGCACGAAGGGGCCTATACATGTCCATGATTACATTGAAGCACTGCCTCAGAGATAGGCAGAAGCATCCCACACACATGTAGAGGTGGGTGGAAACTGCACCTGGCACGCTTCCCATTCCATTGCAGCAGTCTTACCCCTTGATGGAGTACTGAGAATGAATGTGGAATGTGAGCCAGGAATATCATATGCCCGCCAGGAGTGACTTCTCTATTAGGATAGAGGAGCATCGCCTCACTAATTAAAATATCCCCATGCCACAGAGTCAAAAAATAAAATGGTAGTAAAGTTAATTTATTGCCATTTTATTTTTCACCAACCCTGAATCCTGTGCTGAGTATCAGGACAGGATGAGGTTGCTGCTGAGTACTAGCAGCAAGTACGAGTGGTGGGCTGGGCTCTTAAGTATAAAGTGTGCATCTCTCTTTTGGCCAGCTGTCTTGCGACGGCCAGCCAGACATGAGCAGTTTAAACCTCTCTTAGACAGCTGGGCTGACAGAAAGCACAGGCCTCCAGTGCCCTTGGGAGCGCTAAGAAAGCCCACTCCATCCAATCCTAGCGCTTCTCTCATTCTGGTTTACACCAGGAGATCAACTCCAGGATTGGTTGAGGGAGTTGGGTGTGGCATGCACTGGAGGAAAAAGGGTCACCATGACTGGAGGGCGGACGTGCAGCAAGGTAACTGTTAGATATGGGGTTTTTGGTTGGCAGTCAGGTTACCCTCTGTCCAAGCAAAAGCCCTCACTCTAGTCAGGGTAAGTCACACACTATCCAAGATTATCCTGTGCCCACCCTCTGGTAGCTTGGCACGAGCAGTCAGGCTTAACTTAGAAGGCAATGTGTAAAGTATTTGTGCAATAATTCATACAATACCACCATATAGCACCACAAAAATACACCACACAGTGTTTAGAAAAATATATAATATTTATCAGGATAATTGTAGGTCAAAAAGAATAAAGTTGCAATGGAAAATTGTAGAAGTATCACAGGGAAGTGATATAAATTGTCTTAAGTCTTTAGAATGTAACAAAAGTCTCTTTCAAGCACAAGTACCTGGTTAGGAGTGGAAAAATCTCCTCAGAGGGCCACAAGAGAAGAGGTGCGTGGAAAAAGGGTGTGTGCGTCGATTTCTCCCCAGCACACACGGACTTGCGTCGTTATTTTCCACGCGGGAAAGTCGGGCGTCGTTTTCCGACGCGTGGACAGTCTCTTTCTGTGGATCGCGGGGATTACCAGATGTCCCGGGTCTGTGCGTGGATTCTCCTGCTTGTTCTCCGGCTGCGCGTCGATCTGTGGGGCTGCGCGTCGAATTTACGAACTCACGGCAGGCGTCGTGTCGATTTCTCCTCTAGACTTCGATCTGCGGGGCTGCGCGTTGAAATTACGATCTCACGGCAGGCGTCGCGTCGATTTCTCCTCTAGAGGTCGGGCGGCGTTGTCCTTGCGTCGGATCTTCGATCGTCCCAAGAGCGTCGCGTCGATCAGCGTCGGTGTGCTGCGTTTTTCTCGCCACGAAACAAGCTGTGCGTCGAGATTTTCGGCGCACGGAGCGTCCAAGTAAAAGAGAGAAGTCTTTTTGGTCCTGAGACTTCAGGGAACAGGAGGCAAGCTCTATCCAAGCCCTTGGAGAGCACTTTCACAGCCAGACAAGAGTTCAGCAAGGCAGCAGGGCAACAGCAAGGCAGCAGTCCTTTGTAGAAAGCAGACAGGTGAGTCCTTTGAGCAGCCAGGCAGTTCTTCTTGGCAGGATGTAGTTTCTGGTTCAGGTTTCTTCTCCAGCAAGTGTCTGAGTGAATGCACAAGGAGCTGTCAACCAAGCCCAGCCAGACGTGGATTGTAAGGCACAGAAAGATTTAAGTGCAAAGAAATGCTCACTTTCTAAAAGTGCCATTTCTAGAATAGTAATATTAAATCCGACTTCACCAGTCAGCAGGATTTTGTATTACCATTCTGGCCATACTAAATATGACCTTCCTGCTCCTTTCAGATCAGCAGCTGCCACTTCAACAGTGTATGAGGGCAGCCCCAATGTTAGCCTATGAAGGAAGCAGGCCTCACAGTAGTGTAAAAACGAATTTAGGAGTTTTACACTACCAGGACATATAACTACACAGGTATATGTCCTGCCTTTTATCTACACAGCACCCTGCTCTAGGGGTTACCTAGGGCACACATTAAGGGTGACTTATATGTAGAAAAAGGGGAGTTCTAGGCTTGGCAAGTACTTTTAAATGCCAAGTCGAGGTGGCAGTGAAACTGCACACACAGGCCTTGCAATGGCAGGCCTGAGACAAGGAAAAGGGGCTACTTAAGTGGGTGGCACAACCAGTGCTGCAGGCCCACTAGTAGCATTTAATTTACCAGCCCTATGCACATAAAGTGCACCTTACTAGGGACTTATAAGTAAATTAATAGTCCAATCAGGTATGATTCAAGGTTACCATGTTTTAAGGGAGAGAGCATATGCACTTTAGCACTGGTTAGCAGTGGTAAAGTGCGCAGAGTCTAAAAACCAGCAAAAATGAGGTCAGAAAAAGAGAAGGAGGAAGGCAAAACGTTTGGGGATGACCCTGTCAAAAAGCCAGGTCCAACATGACCCCCTCCCAGCCTAAAGCCAGGGTAGACTAATCAACACTCTGATGGACTTCCCTGCTTAAGGCGATAGAACATGGACAATGGCCCACTACTGCAGGGGCACTCGCCAGTTCTATGCCTTTCCGAACTCAGTGAGGCTTCTTTGTCTATACTCTCTGGGTCCACTGATCTGGCCCTTGGGGAACCCTTCTCATCACCTGAGGACCCCATCTGTACAGCTCCTAACTTTAATTTGCTTACAGATGTATCCCAGTATGCAGACAGTATCACCATGGCCAACAAAGTGATGTGGCCCATTCCATTCCTTGGGTCTGACTTCTGTCCCCAACCCAGGGAAAACTCTGCCCACAAGGACAGAAACCAATAGATGCCACTGACAGCTGTCAGTGTTATGAGCCAGGCCCCTGACCATCCACTGCTAGGTGGAGACCCGGAGGGGGGCCGTTGGCTGAGCTTCTCCTCCAGCTGGGGGGCTGGTAGGGAGCTCCCCAGGGATTCCTGTAGCATCCCAGAATGGGGGGTAGTAACCCCAGGGGTCTGGCACCCCTTCTCCACTCTCACCAGGTCAGGGGTGGGTCCCTGATACTGGTCCCTCAGCCCAGGGTCTGTACTCTGAGGCTGAACAGAGGACAGGGGTGAGTCCTTCCTCCCCGTGCCTCCCCATCTGGGCTTCCATACCCTCCTCTGGGGAGTGGTACCGCCAGATATCTGAACTGTTAGGGCACCCTTGGGGGTCGGCCCTCTCAGCTCTCCTGACACTAAGGGAAACTCATTCCCCAGAATGCAGTCAATGGGCAGCTGGGGACTAACTATGACCCGCCTCTGGGTCACCTCCCCACCCCACTCTAGGGACACCCGGGCCATGGGGCGGAAGAAATCTTCCCCAATGGCTGGAGTCACTCTACACACCTGTCCGGTGTACTGCTCTGGTGACACTAGTCTCTCCACAATCATGGTAAGACTAGCCCCCGTGTCTCTCAGAGCGGTGACTGGGATCCCATTCACTCCCACCTGGTGGAAGTGACGACTCCCACCCTCAGGGATCACCAGTTTACCCTCTGAGTCCACCTCCCAACTGAAGGAGATGAAGGCATGGTCTACGACCTGCCCCTGGGGACGACATTCCCCTAAGGCCACATGGGCCACCCCTGTAGAGGTCCCAATATTGGGTGAGTTCTTTGGACAGACAGAGTCCCCCTTCCTTTGTCCTATCTGGGAACACTCAAAGCAGCGGGGGTGGGAATGGGATGCTTTGGGCCACTGCCCACCAGAACCCCCACCCTGTTTCTCAGAGGGGGTATGGGAACCCTTTCTTCCCCCCTTATTCTGGAACTCGTCTGGGTCATCTCTAACCTCCCCCTCACTTTGTTGGGGGGAACCGGAACTACCCTTCTCGGGGTCACTCCCAGATACCTTTTTGGACACTCTGGTGCTTGCCCAGAGGTCCGCCTCCTCAGCAAGCTTCCTGGGATCAGTCAGCTTACTATCCACTAAGTGCTGGCGCAACTCTGTAAAAGTAGTATTAAGCATATGCTCTCTCAGAATCAAGTCATATAAACCTTTATAATCAGCTACTTTGTTGCCCCGCACCCATCCATTCAGTGCCTTACTGGAGAAGTCAAAGAAATCTACCCATGTTTGTGTGGTTTGTTTGGTGCTGTCCCTGAACCTCTGACGGTATCCCTCAGGGGTCAGCCCAAACTTGGCAAGTAAAATGGCTTTCTGAAGTGGGTATGTGTTTTGATCAGGTTGATCCAATGTGAGGAGTGTATCCCTCCCCAATGGCGGTACATAACCCCACATAGCTACCCCCCATTGCCCTTCAGGAACCTCATGAGCCCTTAGTGCAACTTCATAAGCAGCTAACCATTTATCTATGTCATCTCCCACCACAAAACTGGGCACCACATTTTTGGGTATACGAACCTTCTTTTCTCCAGCAGGTCCTGTCTGTATGCTGCCACCATTATTGCTGGATTCAGACTGTCTTGCCTTGATCTCCAGCTCCTTGAGACTCAGTTCATGAGCCAACAATAGTTTCTTTTCAGCCAAAGCTCTTTCAGCTTCCACTTGTTTGGCTGCTCTTTCAGCTTCCGCTTGTTTGGCTGCCCTTTCAGCTTCTGCTTGAATCTGTTTGGCTGTTCTTTCAGCTTCACTTTGTTTGGCTTCTCTTTCTGCCCTCCTTTCCTCCTGTTGCGCCTCAATTTTCAGTTTTGCCATTTGCAATTGGAACTCCCTTTCCTCTCTCCTTTCCTCTGCGGTCAGGCTTTGTATGGAGACACTGCTCCTTGGTCTGGAAGGGTGCACAATTGCAGTGGTAACACCATCCATAGATAGTGAAAATCCTTCTGAGGGGCCATTTTCTGGCTCCTCTTCCTCATCATCCTCTAAATGGGCTTCTGCCCAGGCCCTCAGCGCCACTTGAAAGTCCTCCTTTCTGGAGGCCCCTTGGGTGGGTACCCTTAATGCCCTGCAGAATCCTCTTAGTTGTTTGACCGTGTATGTATCCAACTGGACTAGGTCAAAGTCCCCTGTCTGAGACCCAGTCAGAGACATGTTGAGTGAGGATTTAGTTTTTGAAAATTGTCAGGAAAAAACGGATTTTCAAAAAGAGATAAAAACCAAGTTGACCTTCAACTGTGGGTAGGTAGTGAAATACTTAGCTACTGTATGTCACTGCACAAATACAAGTCCTATCCTCACCGCTGATCACCAATGTTAGAAATGGGGTTTTTGGTTGGCAGTCAGGTTACCCTCTGTCCAAGCAAAAGCCCTCACTCTAGTCAGGGTAAGTCACACACTATCCAAGATTATCCTGTGCCCACCCTCTGGTAGCTTGGCACGAGCAGTCAGGCTTAACTTAGAAGGCAATGTGTAAAGTATTTGTGCAATAACTCATACAATACCACCATATAGCACCACAAAAATACACCACACAGTGTTTAGAAAAATATATAATATTTATCAGGATAATTGTAGGTCAAAAAGAATAAAGTTGCAATGGAAAATTGTAGAAGTATCACAGGGAAGTGATATAAAGTGTCTTAAGTCTTTAGAATGTAACAAAAGTCTCTTTCAAGCACAAGTACCTGGTTAGGAGTGGAAAAATCTCCTCAGAGGGCCACAAGAGAAGAGGTGCGTGGAAAAAGGGTGTGTGCGTCGATTTCTCCCCAGCACACACGGACTTGCGTCGTTATTTTCCATGCGGGAAAGTCGGGCGTCGTTTTCCGGCGCATGGACAGTCTCTTTCTGTGGATCGCGGGGATTACCAGATGTCCCGGGTCTGTGCGTGGATTCTCCTGCTTGTTCTCCGGCTGCGCGTCGATCTGCGGGGCTGCGCGTCGAATTTACGAACTCACGGCAGGCGTCGCGTCGATTTCTCCTCCAGACTTCGATCTGCGGGGCTGCGCGTTGAAATTACGATCTCACGGCAGGCGTCGCGTCGATTTCTCCTCTAGAGGTCGGGCGGCGTTGTCCTTGCGAGGCCGTGCGTCGGATCTTCGATCGTCCCAAGAGCGTCGCGTCGATCAGCGTCGGTGTGCGGCGTTTTTCTCGCCACGAAACAAGCTGTGCGTCGAAATTTTCGGCGCACGGAGCGTCCAAGTAAAAGAGAGAAGTCTTTTTGGTCCTGAGACTTCAGGGAACAGGAGGCAAGCTCTATCCAAGCCCTTGGAGAGCACTTTCACAGCCAGACAAGAGTTCAGCAAGGCAGCAGGGCAACAGCAAGGCAGCAGTCCTTTGTAGAAAGCTGACAGGTGAGTCCTTTGAGCAGCCAGGCAGTTCTTCTTGGCAGGATGTAGTTTCTGGTTCAGGTTTCTTCTCCAGCAAGTGTCTGAGTGAATGCACAAGGAGCTGTCAACCAAGCCCAGCCAGACGTGGATTGTAAGGCACAGAAAGATTTAAGTGCAAAGAAATGCTCACTTTCTAAAAGTGCCATTTCTAGAATAGTAATATTAAATCCGACTTCACCAGTCAGCAGGATTTTGTATTACCATTCTGGCCATACTAAATATGACCTTCCTGCTCCTTTCAGATCAGCAGCTGCCACTTCAACAGTGTATGAGGGCAGCCCCAATGTTAGCCTATGAAGGAAGCAGGCCTCACAGTAGTGTAAAAACGAATTTAGGAGTTTTACACTACCAGGACATATAACTACACAGGTATATGTCCTGCCTTTTATCTACACAGCACCCTGCTCTAGGGGTTACCTAGGGCACACATTAAGGGTGACTTATATGTAGAAAAAGGGGAGTTCTAGGCTTGGCAAGTACTTTTAAATGCCAAGTCGAGGTGGCAGTGAAACTGCACACACAGGCCTTGCAATGGCAGGCCTGAGACAAGGAAAAGGGGCTACTTAAGTGGGTGGCACAACCAGTGCTGCAGGCCCACTAGTAGCATTTAATTTACCAGCCCTATGCACATAAAGTGCACCTTACTAGGGACTTATAAGTAAATTAATAGTCCAATCAGGTATGATTCAAGGTTACCATGTTTTAAGGGAGAGAGCATATGCACTTTAGCACTGGTTAGCAGTGGTAAAGTGCGCAGAGTCTAAAAACCAGCAAAAATGAGGTCAGAAAAAGAGAAGGAGGAAGGCAAAAAGTTTGGGGATGACCCTGTCAAAAAGCCAGGTCCAACAGTAACCTACTATTTTATTTTATTTTTTTATTGTATTTTCAGTCTATGTGCTATTGTGCACTAAATCACTGACAATGATTACATTACTGTTATAAAGTTAAACATTTTAACTTTAAAAAGATAGTGTAATTCTCAGCAATTTAGTTAATGTAATTTTGCGCCTTGCGCGTGCAAGGACCCACCACCCATTTGCCCAACCCATCACTCTGCGGGGTTGGCAGCCGCCACTGACGCCTGCATTAGAATAAATTTTACACTGCTCATGAAACACACAAGATTGTCCTACTGAATGCGGACACAAATAATATAATGGCTTACTTATTTAGAGGACAGAATATCGAGGGACACAATTTGCTATGCAAAGAGGGCAGGCTGCAAATGTGAGCGCAGCTTTTGTGCTCAGTAAATGTCCTGATTGTGCATGGTGGCCTGATACAGGAGTGATGCTTTGCATTGACAAAGGGTACTTTGCCCCTTACAAATCTGTGGCTAAGCATTTATGAAATGAGGCCTTTGTATTTGCTGAAGCATTAACCGCATTCAGTTAACCTGCACCCCCTAACTGTACCTGTGTGAACGCTGAATGGAAGCGGTGGTGCTGAGATCCAGCATCTCTTTCGTGAAGGTTCTATTGGACTGAATATTTCTTTCTATTTACATCACGTGACCTACTACTGGTGGAGCTAGTCCCTGTCATGCACTCGCATCACTTCTTGTCCTTAAGTGGGGTTTCTTTGCCTTTTTGCTGTCTGGAGACCAGGCACGCCAGAAGTGGTGTCATATTTGAAATCAAACAAGCCAAGCTGCTGACCCCTTCAGTCATACACATGTATGAACCATTCTCATAATATTCCTATCGGTCTGCAGTGGCGGCCCGTCCTATAGGGCGGAGGGGCCACGCCCCCCCACCCCATGAAGAGTGTCTGTCAGGCTGAACAAAGGTCAGCCTGACAGACACTCTTCATGTTCAGGTCAGGCAGCCAGGAGCAGACATGCGCGATTTGCTCAGACTCCTGGCTGCCTGAGCTGAACTTTGCTGGGCTGAGGAGATCGCAACCCCTATGGGCGTGACCTCCTCGGCCCAGCAAAGGTGCCTCGAGGCCCTCCCCTGGGTGACGAGGAAAGCATCACCCATTGACACTCTCCCTGGGCGCTTCAGGTTTAAGCCCTGAAGCGCCCAGGGCGAGTGTCAATCAGTGACACTTCGTCACAGAGTGGGGTGGGGTCAGGCAGTCCCAACCCTCCTGGGACCTGGAGGCTAAAGGTAAGTGTGTGTGTGTGTATGTATGTGTGTTATGTTTTACATAGAATGTTTGGTGCGTGCGTGCATGTTTGAGTGTTATGAGTGTTGTTAATGGGTGTGCGTGTGCATGTTTGAGTGTTATGAGTGTTGTTAATGGAGTTGCGTGCGTGCGTGTGTGTGTGTGAAAGAATGAATGTGTGTGATCTTGTAAAATGAATATTTGGTGCGTGCGTGCATGTTTGAATGGAATGAGTGTTGTTAATGGATGTGCGTGCGTGCATGTGTGAAAGAATGAATGTGTGTGATCTTGTAAAATGAATGTTTGGTGCGTGCGTGCATGTTTGAATGGGATGAGTGTTGTTAATGGATGAGCGTGCGTGCGAGTCTGTGTGTGAAAGAATTAGTCTGTGTGTGTGTGTGTGTGCCCCGCCCTCCCCCCTCCCAAAGCTGCTGCCCGCCACTGTCCATCTGTCCTGAACCTAAAAAAGATTCTTCAATACGAAGAACTCACATAATAATACAATAAGTGGATGCTTATGGGAGGATCCCATGTGCTACAAACATGAACGATTTTAGGTAAACCTGTTCATCAATGAGGGTGGCGTACAGGAGTTTCCAATGTACATTAAATACGAATCTTGCTTAAACTATATGATGTAAAATGGCTCCTATGGGAAATTCCTTAGAAGAAGCTAAAACTTGAATAAACGTGCATTAATAACTGGTTGGCTCACTAGATTTCCTTGTTTCCATGGCTGTCAGCAGCTGTTCCACTTCCACTCTGCAGCTGTTTCATTAAAGCTGGCATCTGCCTCTTTCTGCCTTCCTGCCCTCTAGATGCTTGCCCCTTTCTGTCTTCCTTCCTATAGATGCTTGCCCCTTTCTGCCTTCCTTCGTATAGATGCTTGCCCCTTTCTGCCTTCCTGCCTATAGATGCTTACCCCTTTCTGCCTATAGATGCCTGTGTCTTTCTGCCTTCTTGCCTATAAATGCTTGCTCCTTTCTGCCTTCCTGCCTATAAATGCTTGCATCTTTCTTCCTTCCTGCCTACAGATGATTTTGTCTTTCTCCCTTCCTGCCTATAGATGCTTGCCTCTTTCTGCCTTCCTGCTTATAGATGCTTTCCCCTTTCTGCCTTCCTGCCTACAGATGCTTGCCCCTTTCTGCCTTCCTGTCTATGATACTTGCCTCTTTCTGCCTTCCTGCCTATGATGCTTGGGTCTTTCTCCCTTCCTGTCTATAGATGCTTGCCCCTTTCTGCCTTCCTGCCTATGATGCTTGCCTCTTTCTCCCTTCCTGTCTATAGATGCTTTCCCCTTTCCGCCTTCCTGCCTACAGATGCTTACCCCTTTCTGCCTTCCTGCCTATGATGCTTGGGTCTTTCTCCCTTCCTGTCTATAGATGCTTGCCCCTTTCTGCCTTCCTGCCTATAGATGCTTGCCCCTTTCTGCCTTCCTTTCTATAGATGCTTGCCCCTTTCTGCCCTCCTGCCTATGATGCTTGCCCCTTTCTGCCTTCCTGCCTATAGATGCTTGCATCTTTCTTCCTTGCTGCCTACAGATGATTTTCTCTTTCTGCCTTCCTGCCTATAGATGCTTGTCCCTCTCTGCCTTCCTGCCTACAGATGCTTGCCTCTTTCTGCCTTCCTGCCTATAGATGTTTGCCCCTTTCTGCCTTCCTGCCTATGATGCTTGGGTCTTTCTCCCTTCCTGTCTATAGATGCTTGCCCCTTTCTGCCTCCCTGCCTATGATGCTTGGGTCTTTGTCCCTTCCTGTCTATAGCCCCTTTCTGCCTTCCTGCCTATAGATGCTTGCCCCTTTCTGCCTTCCTGCCTATGATTCTTGCGTCTTTCGCCCTTCCTGTCTATAGATGCTTGCCCCTTTCTGCCTTCCTGTCTATAGATGCTTGCCCCTTTCTGCTTTCCTGCCTGTAGATGCTTGCCCCTTTCTGCCTTCCTGCCTATAGATGCTTGCCCCTTTCTGCCTTCCTGCCTGTAGATGCTTGCCCCTTTCTGCCTTCCTGCCTATAGATGCTTGCCCCTTTCTGCCTTCCTGTCTATAGATGCTTGCCCCTTTCTGCTTTCCTGCCTGTAGATGCTTGCTTCTTTAGATGCACTTACGGTGGTGGATCCGTGCCCAACCAACCCAGCTAACAAGCCCTGTAGAACATGCACGCTCTTTAGTTGTGACTATAGCAGGACAACATAGCAACAGAGTGCATCCACACACATCGAGAAATATTTACATGCCCCATACCCCGCTGGAGCATCACTTTTTTTGACACTCCGGCGGCGCAGATGGCAGACCCATATTGATGAGGCCACGCAAAGCCACTTGGCATGGCTTTTCGTGGCCTCATAGATATGGAGTAAGGCAAAGCAGCTCAAGTCGCTGGGTGGCGTTCCATGGGCGTTGCGTTGGGTTTTCCCTTGCAACACCCACAGGTTTTGATGCTTTCCCAGATTTACAACGTAATGTAAACCTGGGAATGTGTCAAAACCATACGGCTCCCCAGGGGTGGCGTAACGAAGAGAAATATCTTTATTTCTCCTTGGTTTTTCAGCACACATGGAGAGAGGAAAACACCTTCATAGATTGTTTTTGTGTAGGAAGGTGCCCCTTCCTACACAAAAACAACTCTGCATGCAACGGAGGCACCCTTGTACCATGTTGCAAGGGTGCCTTTGTTGGCTCTAGGCAGACAAAAGGGCACTTGTGCAGGGAGACAGGACAGAAATGCACCCTATTTTATTAATACAGTGCATTTCTGCCCTTTCCCTGTGGCGCAGGGCAGCGCAGGAAGGTGACTTGTTGCGCTGCCCTTTGCAACTATTCTTGTAAATATGCCCCTTAGAGCTTGTACAACTGAAAATCCTTCATCCACCGTGAGCACCCCTCTCTGTAAATTCACTCTTAACCACTTTGCATGTTGTGACTTATAGGGCCGATTTACAAAAGTAAACTTACACGTTGTTGTAAGTTTCATTTTTTTTTTGTATTCACAAACTACGTGTTATTAGTAAGGGTTCGACTGCGGAGACGCTGCAAACAGGTGGAGAATTTCACACATAAAATGATAGGACAGGCTTCCCTTTCAAATCTCAGTAGTAAAGCCAGGGATCTTAGAAGTGGAGATTTTAGAACAGGAGTCAGAGAAAAAATCGAGGACTCTCTCAATTGGGCTGGTAGAGGGTGTCAATTAAAGATGGTGAAGAAGCAAATGAGAAAATTAGAGCAGAACCTATTTAACAATTGGTTTAAAGTCCCAAAAGAAACTATTAGCTAAAAATTAAAATAACTTAGTGGCTGCCGACCAGATCTGCGGAGCCCCTCTGACTGTTTAGCACAGGTCTACCCATCACATTCAGAGATCCTCGTGTCGCTGGCCGGGTTCTCTGTGATGAAAGTGCATATTCTGGCTGCGCATGGGATTTCTTCACTTATTGATGCTGAGAAGTCCAGGAAGCCAGCATGAAAGTGCTTTGGGGCCAACATCATTGCTTTGGCTTCTTTTCTGAAGATCGTTGAAGCAGCTGCAGCCAGCAGACTGCCAGGGTTGGTGGTCTGCTGACCGCCATATAACGAGTGCTGAAATGACTTCCGCCCGATTACGGGCAGAAACCCGATTCCGTCAGCCTGGCTGATGGATTTGAAGAGGTAGTTCCACCATCAGCACCGCCACGGCAACAAGACTCTGCCTGCCGTATTAAGAGCTGTAATGCGGTGCAGCAGTGTCCTGAAGGCAGTACAATGCTGCTGGTGGAAGTGACGGGGCCCATCCCCTTCCAGACAACCTCCTTGATGGAAAAAGTACGTGATCATTCAATGGAGGTGTGTCTGTGTGTGCGTGTGTGGTAGTTTGAATGTGGGGGCATGTCTGCATGTGTGAGTTCATTAGTGTGAGTATGAGGAGGGATGTAATTTGAGTATGTGTATGTGAAGGGGTGGTGAATGCATGCATGTATGTGGAGGGTGGTGGCGAATGTGTGCATGTATGCAGCTGGATGTGAACGTTTGTGAGCATGTGTGCGTGTGAATGGGGGTGTTCGTGTGCATGTGTGTGTTTACATGGGTGTGCCTATGTGCATGTAAGTACATGAATACATGTTTAACTGTGTGTGTTTGAGTGTGTGTGTCTGAGTAAATGGGGGTGTATGTAGCGAGTGCATGGGTGAGTGGGAGTACATGTCTGTAAGAGTATGAAGGTGTGTGGGTGCATGTGTGCGAGTGTGTGGATGTGTGGGGGTGTGCCTCCTGGTGACAGGAATGAAGATTCCTGTCGCTGGGTGCGTGACCATCAGGCTTTTCATGGCAGTGCGACTGCCATGAAAAGCCTGGTGGTATGCTGCCTCGTAATGTTGCCGGTGACCTGAGGGCTGCCACCGGCTTGGAGGATCTTACTGCCAGCTGCATTGGTGTGACCGCACTGGCAGGCCAGGCGGCGTTGTGGTGGTTTGGCTTTACTCAATCCCCACAACTCGTGATGTGGTGGTCTTACCACCACTGCGAGGGTGGTGGTCTGATGACCGCCAGCCTCATAATGAGGGTCTGGATTCTTCTCCCTAACTTGTGAAACAAACACACACATCCTCCAATATCCTGACCAAACTGTCATCGTGGACAGAACATCAACAGGACCTCAGTGATCTCTCAAATCTTTAGAACAATTTAACTGTAAAAATAATCGTTGTAATAATATGAAGG
Source organism: Pleurodeles waltl (assembly GCF_031143425.1). Classification (NCBI taxonomy): domain Eukaryota; kingdom Metazoa; phylum Chordata; class Amphibia; order Caudata; family Salamandridae; genus Pleurodeles; species Pleurodeles waltl. Next base: position 55,579,599 of record NC_090449.1, read on the forward strand.
AAAACAAAATCCTCGAACTTAGTCAGATAAGTTGTAGTTCCAATGGAATGTTGAGGTTGTGGGAGAAATAACTTATCAGGTCCAATCTTATATTTATCTGAAGGAATGGCGGGTCAACTATGGCAAGTCACAAAGCTCGTTTAAATGCATTAAAAGCAACACTTATCCTCACTCAAGTTTGCACTTAAAAATAAGTCTTAGTGTTAAACTCTTTGGCCCACCTGAGAGTGCATTTCTAAGGGCCTTGAAAGCAAAACATGTCTCAACCTTAATTTGTGGCTTAAATTTCTTTGAGACAACCCCAGAACATGGCCCCTTTACAACAGTGCTGCACATTGATACAAAGCCCTGTACACTACCCTTGCGTTACATTTTGTGTATATCTTGCAGTCATAAATGTGTCTATTTGCGCTCGTAATTCAGACTTAGGGGTGCAAAGCCCTTTGTTAATCAAGCACATATTGATTCCTCCGTAAAGCTCATAATTGCAGATGCCACTGTAAAAAATATAGACAAACTCTCCTTACCTGGGGCTTCAGGCTCAGTTCTTGCGGGTGCAACAGCGTTTGTGTCCTTCCAAGGTGTCTTTGGAATTGAAAGGCTGTTTGTGTCCTTTTATAGGACAGTCAGTGATGAGCAGGTTGGATAAGTGTCTTTCTGTGGGTGAGGCTCCCTGGAAGTACAGGGACAAGAAGAACATAGCACTCCACCTGTGTGACACATCCTCAAGGTAATGTATGAACTGGAGAAGAAAAACAACAATGTAGAAAATGATGGGGTTAATTTTAAGAGAAAGAGATACAAATGTCAAACGATGACAAAAACAAACAACTGTAAGACAAAACACAATGGTAAGGGAAACTAAATTAGATCAAATGGCACGTGCATAGGAATGTTACGTTTGAAACAACTTGAAAATAAAAGAAGGAGAAAGTATACAAAACGAAACATAGAAGGAAACAAATGCCTAAAATCAGGTATATTTTTCAAGTTCAGATCTGAGGGCCTACTTATTGTGGATGTTGGTAAATAAAAGGCCGTAACATCCTCTTTGCCTCTGTGTAATGTACGGTGGGTATTTTGCCTCTTAAATTTACTTAAAAGTGCAAAATGTAAAGAAATACATGGAACCACCTAAAATTGCTCAAGTGCTGAGGGAAAGATGTTTTTTGGGTATAATCATTTTCACATGTGCCGAAGTTGCGCTGTAGGATTCTGAAAGGAACTGTGCGATTGTTAGGTTTCGGGTGAACAGTCTGCACGCTACACATATGCCACAAACCTGCAAGTCCCAAAGGCCTCATTTCCAGGGAGAAAATAGAACACTTGCGTACTCCTGCGGAGTCAGCTTCATCGGCTATTGTTTTGTTTTTCCTGATATTTTTCTCTTGAAAAATTACCGCTGCCATGTGTGGTGTGGTGTGCTGAAGTGGGAGCATTTCTGCCTACTGAAGGGAGATTTATCAGGAGATTGTGTGATCTCCCACAGTGTGCTGAAGACTGCTTTTCCATTGTGTCACCTCGTAAAACTGGCACCCAGGTTAAATGTATCACATTCTCTGTCTCATCTGAATTACAGTACAATTAATTCTGCAATGATTGAATGCTCTCCTCTATATCTGGGTCCTATTTATTTTAAAACATACACATGTATTAGCATCCCCCAAATCCCATACCTTCCCTGGCGGGATAGGAAGCATTTCAGACGAATAAATATGATAAAAAAATTATTTTGTATAGGGAGTATCAAGCAAGACTCCCAAAGAAGGTAGAAGGGGTTAAACAAGGTAAATCTATACTTAACAATCGATACTTACCTTTGCAAGATTATGGGACTCGTTATTTTGATTATAATATTTGTGTGCAGTTTTTTTGTACTTGATATTCTGTTATACAAACTTCCCAGCAGAAAGGCTGAGACCATACCCTGAACTATATGTGGCAGGGTTCCCAGATTACTGCCAAAGACAGATTTTTGAAAGTCAGTGAACGTACCAACATAACTGTCAAGATGGCGAGGGTGCAACCTGGGGGGGAGGAGCTTGGTACAGCCTTATTTGCACCTGAAAAGGCTGTGTCCTGCCTCTACCCAAAGGGCTGTATACCGACTTTAGTTAGTCTGGAGCCAAGGCAAGGAAGGCAGAACACCTGTGCATTTCAAAGGAGAACCACTGGACGTTTTTCCCACTTCAAAGGCACATCTGGGTACAAGTTTGGACCTGTGGACAATCTGTCAGGAAGAAGGACTGTTGTGCTGCTGAAAAGGCTTCAATTCTGCGGATTGCTGCTCTGAAGGACTACTGCCCTGCTGCACTGACCAGCTGCCGGATGCCGGCTGCCGCCTTGCCTGGGTGAGAAGGAATGGCCCTGCATCTGTTGGACCTAGGACCCCAGAGTGACTCCAAGAGGTAGTTGACTGGCCTCCTGACTTGAGCTTCAGGGATAGAAGGCTCTAACAACCGTAACTCTATCACCTGAACTCTGACGTCTGTGAGTCTACCCTGCCAAGCGGTGCCAGCCCAGTCCTGTACTCTTGGTAGTGGGCCTAAGTTGCTCTGACAGCCTCCGTGGACCTAGGAGAACCTACACATCTACTCTGTTGCATGGCTGCATGGCACAACCCCAAGCAGAACCACTGCATCACCAATGCTGTGTGGATAGGACCTGTCGTAAAGACCTGCATCACAATTGCAGCCCACAGCCTCTTCAGAACTGCTGCTGTGAGTCACATCCTCAGTGCAGGCAGTTGCATCCCTTGGCGACAGCAGTCTCAAAAATGATGACAGATTCTGCTTTGTCTCCTTTGTATGCCGAAGCTTCTTGGAACTGATGAATCACCCTGACTGCACGACACACTCTTGATGCCAGACTTTGAGTCTAAAGCCCTCATCAAAGGTCTCCTCAGTGATGCAGGACCTCCAATTGTAGCCTTTCCGCATCTCAGAAATGACTCATCACTTCAGCTGAGCAACACTCTTCGTGTGGATTCTAGCAATGCTCTGCAAACCAAGATTTAAGGTACTCAGTTTAGTGGGCCTAATTGAGTCCCTGTAGCTGGTCCGTGTTCCATTACGGTCAGCCTGAACTTGTGACTTTGACCAGATCCAGAGCAACCAGATACCCACAGTTGGTGCTTGTGCCTTTTGACACTATTTTTTGTAAAAGCTTCAAAACTGCATATCTTCAGTTCTACTGATTGGATTTTTATAATTTTGGTCTTATTTTATTCATTAAAACTTCCTCCATTTAATCCCATATGGGATTCCTTTTCTGGTGGGTTTTCATTTTTTTATTATTTGAATTCTTCCAGAAAAACCTTACATATTGCCTCTGATTTAAGCCTGGCTGCTCTGTGCCAAGCTACCCAAGAGTTGAGCACAGGCTAGTTTAGGGTTTGTTTATGACTACACCCTGACAAGGGCTGTGGTTTTTGCTTGACCAGCGCTCAACCAACAACCCCAGTTCTTACATGTAGGTGTTCAGATCTTTTGTATGTTCATGACTAGTTCTATGTAAAATGGCTAGTTTAAAGTTGCCATGTTTTGGTGACAAATATCAACTCTGGGTCAGGTCAAAAGACAAAGGGTTCCTTTTAAGTGAGAGGCACCAGGGCATCTCTTCACCATCTATTCACACATAATAGAAAGTTGCTTTTGCTTGGGCTCCTTGGGATGAAAGCTGGCAACGGTTGATTGGAAAGAGGGTGGATGATGGATCAGTGGTCCTGCTCTTTAAGGCCTTCCTTAGCCTTCTGCATTGTGTGGTTGCATGTTGGCAGTCACTTCAGATCTACCTGGCTCCTGTGGGGGCGATGAGCCTTGTATGCTATGAAGGTACTGGGCATGGGTGATGCAGTATTCACAAAATTGCACAACATGAACTTGTACTGGTGTGTTCTGGTAAAGGGTGCTACCTAATGTTACAATATTAAGCCCTCAATAATAAGTGGAGCAGCAAGGTGGCAGGTGAGTAAGTAACTATTTCATATGCTTTTCAATAGATCAAACTTCATCCTCTTAAAACTGCTTTTTAAAAAAGTTTTTCCCCCTGGCCACCCAAGTTTTTCTCTCACAACATTTTGTTGTATTGTGCTGTCTTCCAGTACTCTCAGACTTCACTCATTTTGGACTCACCTCTGGGGAGGTGCAGGATATGTTTGGCAATCAGGTATTTCCTGGGTTGGACTGGGACAATAAATATGCCTGGGCATCACAACAAAAGTTGCCCCCAATAGTGAATTAGATAACTGAACAAGTGACCCATGTTTGTAAATTGGGGCACTTTTTAACTTGAAAGACACGTTGTTTGGTTGGTTTGCAAGGTATGGAAGACTGCATGGTTTTGAGCTTTCTCAGGCAATGCTTGTTTTAATATTACAGAAATCAACAGCCAAAAACTGGGCCATTAGATTATAAAACAGGCCCACAATCAGCCTACAAAAAAAGCTGTCCCACACACAGACCTGTCAGACCATCCTGTCAGACACTACTAGATTGCTCTGTAGGCCAGTCCGACCCTGGGTACTTAATCCTGTTATATGCCATTTGTCGTGCACCACCTAGCTCGTGTTTTTCTTTGGCACACTGCTGTTGACGCTTTGTCCATTTCTGGACTGGTACTCACTCTTTTGGGGTGTTCATTGTTGTTGAAGGTTGCCATCCATCCCTGCGTACGCTGCAGGACCTCACTTACTTCTGGTGACAACGTCAGTCTCTTTTAAGGGTTCTGAGGATGGATTAATCACTGCATTTAGCTAGACTCTATCCCTACACCTACCCCTCTTTCTAGAAGATTTTCTCTCTCCATTCCATCCTATCTTTACCTTGCGCTTCCATCTCTTTTAATGCCCTGATGATGAGGTTCATTCACAGGGGGAGCACATGACCTCTTTGCATCAATGCTGTCATTTACTAGTGGTTGGTAGATAAGGTGACAGAATAAAGGCATGGACAGCCCTCCAACAGCTCTCCAACACAGGTCACACCAATGAGGTGTCAGTACTTGAAGGTGGAATCTTTTATTGATTTGCCTCTTCCAACAAGCCCAGGCATGGATTTCCTCTCATTCTGCATTCCTCCACAGTGCAGACCACATGGTCCAACATCTCAGTATACAGCTCTCATCAACATTAATCACTAGGCAATGCAATTCGATCTCTAAATCATCCTTTAGTATTACTGATGGTTGCCATGATGTAGTAATTCTAAAATTGCAATGCTGAAATGTATTTGTCTGCTATTCTTCTTTCCTCCAACCTGATGGAAGTCATGATGTCGAACATCACAATTGCATAGTCATTATCTTGTGTTAAAATAATGGCTATTTTGGATGTGCATGACAGATAAACCACAGAATTACCACAAATCTTTCCAAATAGCACGTGATAGACAGTCCTTGCCACATGCACATAGCAGACGTTCTCACATCACAGGTCCTGAAATTAAAAACAATATAATCTTGGCAGTGGAAAGATTGTAGGAGTAAACGAGGGAGCAGAATGTAATGGTTAGTTTTTAAAATTCAGTGTATATCCTGGGAGAAGCAGGCAACATACCCATAGTACCTTCCGACCACATAGTCACAGAGGATGCTTCGACAAAGTGCCCATGAGTATCACAGATTCTTCTCCTAACTCCCTAAATTCTATCTGATTTTGGGAACCACGTTACATCCTACAGGACTTTGCGCAAGATCCCTGATTAGTGAATACGTTACACCTTCGAGAGCTATCAGGTATCCCATACTTGGGCTCTTACTAGACATTTATATGTTACAAGAACACTGCACACCATTGTTCCACTCTTACCTACAACTGGTAGTATTCATGCAGCCCAGGCTAGACAGAACCTTGTCATTATTATGTCCACAAAATAGCACTAAAGGCATATAGTTGTCAAAGGAATAATAAATCAATGCCACTGTCACACACCATACCAACATACACACCAGTAACGTGGAAGTAAAACTAGCATAAACTTAACACATCTTTACATCCACAACACTGCATCATAGACACCCACCTAGATCATGACCTGGTGTAGCAATAGACAAAACCCACCCCCTCCCAAACAAACAAAACACCAGAAAAAAGGCATTGACAAATCTAATTTTACTTCCAAACTATTCGGCTTATTTAGAGTTCGGAATACGAGTTACTCCTTCACAAGTGTGATACATATCCCGCCGGTTATTGCAAGTGCCATAGGATGTAATGCATTGGTAATAAAGCTGGTGGCGTATTCCTCACATTTGTGATGGAGTAAGTATTACTTTCATCTACACCATCCTGCTGTGTGAAACTTTTAGCAGCTATCATTAGTAAGAGCCACCTCCATTTTGAGAAGGAGTAAAGGCCACCAGGATGGTGGAAACTTCACGTCTGCCATACTGCGTTTACTCCATCTGACACACTTAGAGTTCATTGCTGGCCCTGCACTTTGTATGAGGCCATTTTACAGGTTGGTGGGCATCTGCCATTAGTGACGAATCCTTATACCAAACGTTTAAATGAATATTTATTTTCCAAAGTGCAAGTGAGTTGCTTGAAAAGACAAAACTATAGGAGCCAAAACCAAGAAAGATTTCTTCCATGGTGTATAGTCAATATTTTCTTTTTACGTCCCTCATCTTCAGGTGATCCCTTGTGGTGATGGGTGGTACACCCGCTAATGTAAATGGGTGAGATGGGATGGTCCATACTCTCTTGGGCTGCCAGGGAAGGTTTACAGCAACAGAGTTTTCTCCGTCTGTGTAAATTTGCCTATCCGCCTGACTCCAAATAGGGTGTATGGACAGAGAGTTTTGGCAAACAAGGTATTCCATTGCCATCTTCCTAAATCTAAATCATGCCCTTTGCTATCTAATTTATTAGCATTGGATAATCATTAGTTTTTTACAAGGCCCTAGAGATGTGCCTCTTTTGTTATTTTTTTAATTCAAGACCTATTGTGGATCTACTTGCTTGCTTTTTGGTGCCAGGAGTCTTACACGTTCCCGTTCCTGTTAGTTAGTTTTTAGTTTTTGTTGTTTCCTGCCTCTTGGTCTTTTTGCTGTGCCATGACTTTCTAGCAACACGAAAGCATTTAGGCAAGTGCGCACCACAAAAGCAAAATGAACAAATATCTAAGTTTCCATAGACTGCATTTGTGGCCAAGTATTTTCAAACTAATATGTACAATTTGCATAGATTGCACTATTTTCACTGCATTTTAACAGTAACATGCACTATTTAGCGAGGGTAAACTCTAAATTTTCACTGAATGATCTGTGCAGAAATATAATTTTGCAGAAATCTCATTCATTATATGTAGGAAAAAGTACCCCCCCCCCCCCATACGGTATAAGTATAAGGATATTGGCGTTCACCAAGGAATTCCATGATCATATAGAGGAAAGAGGCCGAAGGCCAAGTTGCTTTATAAGCCTATGCAAATCCAATGTGACTTTTGATATCTTTATCATGTACAGCAGAGGGCACTTTAGTCCATATAATAAATCGTCACACCATCACCTTGCTCACAAGCCACTTTAATATTGATTTGTAGCACTTTCATGGAAACGAAAGAGCATGTTTTCAAACATGAAGAATAAAAATTAGAATCTCTAGTGCAAAATGAAACACACCAAAAAAGCTGTTATATTTTTGGAAAACATGTGAATCCGTTTTTGTTTTTTAAAGGCACAGCAGCTGGGAATGTGTGGAAACAGTTTAATTTCTCTGCGATTCCCTAAGGAATGAAAAAAGAATATGTTGCACTAAATATCTCTTTTCTGCTTGTGGCTATACACTTAGGAAAACAGAGCAGGAGACAGAAAATGTATGATTCTTTTTGTTTCTAAAACAGGTGCTTTAAATATGCTCCTTAACGAGACCTGTTTGTGGCTGGTGGCTCTGGCAACAGGCATTGTGAGGTCAAGACTCAAATGTAGTATTTTTTTATAGTTGAGGTCTGTCCTTATTTCATTAAAGTAGGCCACTGGGTGTGTCACAAGTCACCAATTACAGGTTTTTATACAGGGTTTGCAGAATTGCATGTACACGAAGTGCCTTATTGTGTGCAGTGACTTCAAGGCTTTAATTAGTCCAGTGATGTGAATTTTAATCAATCTAAGAGATGTACACTAAATGAATGCAATGATTAATGAGTTGGTGGTCACAGATGTCTTAATAATTCTATTATTTCAACCGATGCAAACTATTCACTTTAGGAAACATTTAGTTTATGTAATTGGATGAGCACGTGGCCTCAAGCCAACACCTATTATAATTACATAGTGAGTCACAGTATCTACTGAAAAAAGCCAACACCTTCCTTCTCTAATTCAACGATAGAAACTACTACCAGCCAGAACATGATTTGTGTCCTACGGATTGGTTAATATCAGCGCAGTCTTGTACTCACTGAGTTACCTCTCCACCCTTCACCAGTTCTGCAACACTCATCAGTATTATGTCTGTAGCGGGATCAGTAAAAACTTACCACATTCAGCCCATGCATTGCAACGTAGCAATGACTTCCTCCAACATGTGGCTGGACAAACCCCTAGCAACAAGACATCATATACTGTGATACCTCATCAGCTATAATTGATTCATACACAGACCAAGCATAAACAAGAAAATGCATTGTTCTTAACAGGAAAAATAATGTAAGAGTGAGAGTGTGGCAAAGACATACAAGGCGCCTTATTACCCTTAATGGAGAGTAAAAGTCTCAAACTAAGGACAGTCAACACCACAGGTCACAGCTCTTTCACACAGAAACATTAGTCAGTGTTCACTCTAGAAATCCAAACACTTAAATGCTTCTAGGTGCAGAAATTATGGGGGGTTGCCCTGTGGTGGTACATGGGTGCAGAAATGATAGGGGGGTTGCTTTCTGGTGGTACACAGGTGCAGAAATGATGGGAAGTTGCCTTGTGGTGATACATAGGGAATTATGTGGCTGGTCTTGTGTGGGTGCAGAGCTAAAGAAATGATAGAGGGATGTCTTTTAGTGGTTCACAGGTGCAGAAATGATGGAAGGTTGTCTTGTGATGGTTCATAGATTGGGTTTGTCCAGTGGTCCAGTGGTGGTTAATAGGTGCATAAATTATGGGGGTCTATCTAGCGGTGGTTCACAGGTACAGAAATGAGAGAGGGAGGTTGTCTAGTGGTGGCTAGCTACAAACGTGCTAAACTTCCTTATTTTAATTACACAGAACGTTTGTGCATGAACATAGAAGTTCAAATAAACAGGAAACAAAAACAACTGCTGAGACCTGGGTAATGTATCTTTGACACTGGTGCACAGTGCACACTACACACACACTGAACATAACTGTGCAAGCTTGAAGCCACTCTCAGTCCACAAATATGAGACTGAGAGTTTAACGATTAGCGCAATGACCTATAGCAGTAAATTCAGAATGAGCCATGGGTGAATGCACCCTGGGGTCATTTGGGATTGTGCTGCATCACTCATGTAGGAAGAAAATGCATTCCATCCTCACAGGGGCCCTATGAGACCTCTGTCCCCGCCACACATACTCCAGAGGACTGTAACCCATCAGCACCATTCCCACACCCATTCTGAATGCCTCCACCTAGTCAGTGACCTTACCGGATGCATGGACGCTTCCCACACCTTCCCAGATTGCTTAAGAAATCCTCAGCGAACCACTCAATCCTTGCCTACTACAAACAGCCCTGTAATCATTCCCTGCCAAGGTCTCAGAGAAAATGAACAACAGAAGTCTTACTGAATACCTCCTCGACACTACATGGGCTGGTTTTAGCCCCAGCCTCAGCATGAAAACTGCCTTCATGCAGCCATAGTTGACATTGACATGACTCTTGGTTGAGGAGAAGTGGCGGCTGTCATCCCCATGGGCCTCTCAGCACAATTCGACACGGTCTTCCACCCTATCCTCATGCAATGTCTCCACAACATCAGAATCCAAGGACATGCACTACGATGGACTGCTCCTTACTGATTGGAAAGGTCCTGTCAGTCAGGAACCGTAGACCTCAGAAACCCAGGACCTCACCTGCAAAGTTCACCAAGGATCCTGTTTGAGCCTGACCCTGTTCAACACATTATCAGCTCTCAGGACATCAGTGTCCACAACTCATATTCTTCCTTTCAGAGAAGACGCCCAGACGTCCAGTACCCAGAACCAACAAGACCAAAATCGTGCTCTTCAAGAAGAGTACTTCACTGTGTGACTCCACCTGGTGACCATCAGAACTAATCCCGACACCCACCATCACACAGCTGGACTAACTTGGTCCCTGTATCTGGCCCATGTTCCATCACGGTTGACACTTCACCTGGTCTCAGACAACCAGATAACCACGTGTGGCGCTATATGCTTTTAGGCGCTATACTTACCTTTAATCTTTGAACTTCCATATCTCTGGTTCTATTGATTGGATGTTTGTCATTTGGTGTCTCCATTCTTCTAAATTGATGTGGGAGATTTCTTGTGTTGTGTTTTCACTTTATTGATCTTTCAATGCTGCATCCATACTTTACACATTGTCTTTAAGTTAAGCCTGACTGCTTTTTGTAACAAGCTTACCCCCTCCTCAACCAACAACTCAAATTCTCATACAAGGCCTTTAATTTATAAACATATATAGCATTTTTCTTCACTTCATGTGCATCCTTAGAACTAGACTCTAAGGGGCATAGTTACAAGCCCTTAGCACCACCGGAGCGTCAATTTTTGTGATGCTCCAGTGGTGCTGTGCACTGTGCCATATTTACATGCAGAACTTTGCGTGGAAGGGGCATGCAATGGGTGTTGCTGTGGGAGTTCCACAGCAACACCCATTGAATTTTGATGCTGCCCCAGATTTACAAGATTTCATAAACCTGAGGCAGCACCAAAATCTAACACCACTGGGGGGTGTCATAAGCATGGCTCAACAAGGAGAAATGCTTTCATTAATCCTCTTTTTTTGCTCTTTCTATGTGTGTTGCATCCTGCAGCACATATAGAAAAAGCAAATTGCAGTTGGAGATTGTTTTTGTGCAGGAGGTTATCCCTTCTTGCATAAAAATACTCTCCCCCACAACGCAGCCACCCTTGCAACATGGCGCAGGGGTGGCTGCGTTGGCGCAGGACAGGATAGAAAAATCGCGTTGTGCAAATCTATTAATCATGTCCCATAGACAGAAGCGTGAGACAAAGCCAATGGGCTCATACACAAATGCTACTACTCAGCTACAGAGCTCATAAGATCAGAAAGCAGAAATATTGTACCAATCCTACATATGCATCCCCCTTGTAGAAGTAGTGATGTCATGCAAGGTCTTTCCAGTATAGATGATAAATTAACTTTGCACAAGCTATAACATAATAGCAAACGCAGTTAGGGCATTTTACCAATACCCACTACCAAGTAGCCAAAATCATAATTGAAGCATCCAAACTGTGCATAAATTAGCGCATAAATGTCAACTATAAATACAATTCTGAATTTTTTTTCTGAACCATCAGCTTTTTTTTCTTAAAATATGCAACATTTCAGTGTGTAATACAAAAAGTGTGTTTTAGATAAATACACTCAATTCCTCCCAAAAAACGGTATTGTTATCATTAAATGTCGGATTTTCACTTCAATGTATTTATTAAAATATTTTTGATATTAGACTGCTTTACCCTTTAGTGTGTGAGAGTTTTTTTCAGGCAAAATGCTTGTTCTGAGGCAAGGTTTTGGGCAGAGCTGTTATGTTAGAAAGAAGAGTAAAATTGTTTAACAATTTGAGGATGGGAGTGTTAGATATGGGGTCTTTGGTTGGCTGTCAAATTACCTCCTGTCCAAGCAAGGACTCTCGCTCTAGTCAGGTCAAAGGAGAAACACACTTGGTTAACCCCCACTCACCCCCTTGATAGCTTGGCACGAGCAGGAAGGCTTAACCCAGAAGCAATGCGTACAGCACAGTAATACAGTGAAAACACTACAAAATGGACACTACACTAGTTTAGAAAAATAGGTAATATTTATCTAAATCACACAAGACCAAAACGACAAAAATCCAACATATCCAAGTTAAGATATGAATTTTCAAAGGAATAAGGCCCTCATTACAATTCTGGCAGTCAAAGACCTCCAGGGTTGTTTTGGCGATCGTACCGCCAACAGGCTGGCGGTACAATTTGCCATATTTTGACCGTTGTGGCAGCGCCACGGTCACACCGCCGGGACCGGCGGTTTTCTGCCATCGTTGTTCTGGCGGTTATAATCCACCAGGGCAGTGCTGCTTGAAGCGCTGCCCTGGGGATTATGACTCCCATTCCCGCCAGCCTGTCCATGGCGGTAGAGACTGCCATGAATAGGCTGGCAGGAAGGGGAGTCGCGGGACCCCTGGGGGCCCCTGCACTGCCCATGCACTTGGCACAGCCCCACCCTGCTTTTCACTGTCTGCACAGCAGACAGTGAAAAGCACGACAGGTGCAGCTGCACCCGTTGCACGGCAGCAACTCCGCCGGCTCCATAAGGAGCCAGCTGCAATGTTACGCCCGACATCCCCGCCGGCCCAGCGGGGATGTTGAAATGCGGCCGGCGGGTTTGCGGCCGCATAGGCAGCGGCTTGGCGGTTCAACCTTGGCGGCCGGCGTAATGAGGGCCTAAGAGTCTTACTCCATAGAAAACAATGGAAATGATGATTTTGCACAAAGTGCCAGGTTAGTGTAAAAAAAAAAGCCGCACGGGTGAGCATGCATCAGAAAAGACTGATGCATCGATTCCTTCCTCGCAAGGGAGGCCATGTGTTGTTTCTTCTCCAGTTGGGTCGGCGATGCAGCATTTCTTCTCCCTCTCAGGAGAGTGATGCATCGACTTACGGAGATGGCAACTCGGACCTCCGCAGAGTCGGGTCGCATTTGACACCCAGGGACGATGCATGGAAAATTCTTTCCGAAAACTGCGCTACATCGGGTTTGCGTCACTATCAGCAGCCGCAAGCGGGTGTTGTGCATTGCTTTTCCAGCCATGATGTGTCGATCTCCCAGCCGCGATGATTTGATTTTAGATGTGAAGGCGGCGGTGCGTTGTTTATCAGTCGCGTTGCGGATGGTGTGCCTAAACTTTTCTCACATGGAGTTCTGTGTATGGATTTTGAGCTCTTCGCTGCCAACTTCACCTTTCAAGGGCCCAGGGGCTGGATAGGACACCACTTGGCAGGGCAAGAGGCTCAGCAGAGAAACCAGATGTTAGCAGAAGTAGTCTTTGATGGCCCTGAGGCTTCAAAACAGGAGGTCCTTGGAGATTCTTCACAAGCAGGATTATACCACAAAGTCCAGTCTTTGTCCCCTTTTACAGCCAGAGGCAGCAACTGCAAGATAGCCCAACAAAGTACAGTCACAGGCAGGGGCAGAACTTCTCATCAGCTCTTCAGCTCTTCTCTTTGGCAAAGGTTCCTCTTGTTTCCAGAGGTGATCTGATTTTCAGGCGTTTTGGGTCCACAACTTGTGCCCTTTTCTCCCTTGGAAGTAGGCATACTTCAAAGGAAACTCTCTGTTGTTCACAAAATCCTGCCTTGCCCAGGCCAAGCCCCAGACACACACCAGGGGGTTGGAGACTGTATTGTGAGAGGGCAGGTACAGCCCATTCAGGTGTAAGTGACCACTCCTCCCTCCACTCTAGCACAGAGGGCTCATCAGGATATGCAGGCTACACCCCAGCTCCCTATGTCTCACTTTCTAGAGGGGATTCACAAACAGTCTAACTGTCAAACTGACCCAGACAGGGAATCCACAAACAGACAGAGTCACAGAATGGTTTAAGCAAGAAAATGCCTACTTTCTAAAAGTGACATTCTCAAACTAACAATCTAAAAACCAAGTTCACTAAAAGATGTATTTTTAAATTGTGAGCTCAGAGACCCCAAGCTACACATTTCTATCTGCTCTCAAAGGGAAAGTTATTTAAAGGCAACCCTCATGTTAACCTATGAGAGGGATAGACATTGCAACAGTGAAGACTGAATTTAGCAGTATTTCACTGTTATGATATGTAACACACACCAGTACATGTCCCACCTGGGCAGGGTGCAGTGTATGTTAAAGGCCGGACTTGTACTGATGTGTGTTACATGTACTAACAGTGAAATACTGCTAAATTCAATCTTCACTGTTGCAAGGCCTATCTCTTTAATAGGTTAACATGGAGGCTGCCTCTAAATGCAGATTCCCTTTGAGAGCGGATCAAAATATGGAGTTTGGGGTCTCTGAACTCACAATTTAAAAATAAATCTTTTAGTAGTTGGTTTTTAGATTATTAGTTCGAGATTGCCACTGTTAGAAAGTAAAAAGAACAGCTGATGGACGTAATGCAGAACAAATCAAACATTTACCCTTAGTCACAGATCTAGGTTTAATCCATCAGTTGTTTGCTCACCATGCCATTCCACTTTGGACACAGACATATGCAAATCAGTTTTCACCCTGTTCCCCATGGGATCAGTCCAGCCCGAACTGCCATACCAGGTCCTCCCTGGACCAGAATCGAACATCAAAGGACCAGATTCAAGCTAGCCTGGCTGAAGAGGGGTAATACCCCAAAACCGGTGCCAGGATGCTTGTTTCTGGTCCAAGGAGGACTTGGCCTGGAAGGTCAGGCTGGACTGTTCCCAAGAGGGACAGGGTCAAGACTGAATTGCATATGGCTGGGTCAAAACTGGAATGGCATGGTGAGCAAAACAACTGATGGATTAAACCAAGATCTGTGAGTAGGGGTGAATGTTTGATTTGGTCTACATTCGGTCCATCAACTGTTCTTTTTGTATTTAAAATATGGCATACTATGGTGCAGGGTAGGGGGCAATAGCGTCAAACTTTTCGACGCTATTGGTGTCCTGTTCAGGGTTAGCGCCATAGTACATAAGGGTGCATTGTAACCAATGGTGTGCTCTGAGCAGGCATTAAAAATGGCAAAAAAATGGTGTAAAGAAATCTTTCAGATTTCTTTGTGCCATTTTTTCACCCGGCCCCCCACCCCCGCATACAATATGCGTGGCGCAGGCATAGTGTGATTTTAAAAAATGACGCTAATGTGGTGCAAGGAGGTGCTAGGCCTTCTCAAATCTGGTACAAAAGCTCGTTGGAGAGTTAAATAATGAGTACACATAGACAGCTAAAGCAGAGCATATTAAATGTGAGAATTTAGTGAAGGACAAGATTATGGTTGGGTGGGCGTTAGAAAATAGGCCCTGAGACTAAAATAAAAGTGGCCCCATAAACGAATCAGATAGCTAAAAAGTGGCCCACATTTGCAAATTGGATCATTTTGATCTTGTGAAAACACATTCTAGTTGTCTTGCAAGAGATGGAAGACTGCATATTTTTTTTTGCTTGCTGCAGGCAATGTTTGTGATAACATGAGGGAATTCAACAGTAAAACCCAGCCTATCAGATCACAAAAGAAGCCTACGAACAGCTACAGAAAAGGCCCACAAACTGACCCGTTAGACCAGGCCTTCTAGCAATGCCAGATTGCCCTATAGGCAGGTCCCACTCAGGTGAAGTCCCAGATCATTAATGGGAAAAAGAGTCAGTACAAGAGCAAAGAATGTGTAGAAAAGAGTACTTAACAAAGAATGTCCATTAGGTGGCGCTAGAGGATTAGACATTCATATAATTCCAACGTGAGTTGACATTTTTAGGTCTCAGCTAGAGACAGCTTTGATTAACGCGCACAGTTTTGTTCATGAAAAATACATACATATAATGCAGACTTGCATGGGCTTTCAGCCAACTCTTCTCGACCATAGGTCTTTTCAAGTGTCACTCACATTTTGCATCCACCACCACAGCATACAGAATGTAGTAATTGGTCAACCCATTTGATCCCTTAGCTGTCTTGCTGGTCGGTGGCAGAATCATCTACATATAACTGCTTGAAACATGTCACTTCAAATTAGGACTGGCAGGCCAATTTCTGCTTTCTTTCGAGCTTTGATTTTCTTTCAGTTTGGCTTTTTTTTTTTCTTTTGTTTTTTTAGGCCTAGAAGACAGAAGCAGTGATCTTTGGCAAGAGCATTTCACCATGGGACTCCAACTGGTGGGTGACTGAACGCAGGCACACACCCTCACACAGCACCCACACCAGGAACTTCAGAACCATCAGCAGCAGCAAACTGGTCAATGACGGCACAAGTCAACGCCATCACTGCATCCTGCATCCAAAAATGGCACAGTGAAATCTTGTAAATTTCACTGAGCCACTTTTCTGGGCCTCCCAGTGTGGGACTGCCCCCCCTTGCATACATTATACCTGACCCAGATATAATGTGACACAAGGGGTTACACAATGGAGCAATGCATGCATTGAACTAGTTTGTAAATATGGCACACAGTGGGCGGCTTCCTTAATGCCTTCTTAGCGTAAAAAAACTACGCTAAGACGCCTCAAGGAGGAGCAAGGGGCTTGTAAATATGCTCCTTAGTATGCAAAATCACCCAACAGTCATTGTAGTTCATCTACACTATTTACTGCCAAACAAGAAAAATTAGTAGTGTGACCCCGCCTTCTTGTTTAGCTCTAATATCTGCTGGCTCCACAAAGCAATAACTTCATGTAGCATTGCTGTTCCAGATCAGAGTTCCAACGGGAGATGAAGTTTGTCCGTGAGTGTGCTGTCATCAATCGATCAACCATTCATTAATAACTTTATTCTGCTCAAATGAACCAAAAAAGTGCATAAAATAGAACATCAGTATACATCACCAAATGAAACAACATATAAAACAAGTTCATCAAAATATGAATAAATATCACAAGATAAAAGGGGTGTGCAAAACAAATTACTTCAGAAATCGAACAATAAATACAAGACAGCAGCAAAATAGACACATCCAACGTTTAAACCAATGGAACTCCTGATGCCATGTGGGTCCCACACCATCAGCTCTGGTAGCCCATGTAGTGAGACACTTCCTAACAGCAATCCCTAGATCTCTAAATATTCTACGTCATTCTAATATGGCTGCTCTATTTGGTACTTTTGGCTTGATTTAGAATTTGGTGAATGGGAAACTCTGCCACAAACATGGTGGACAACCCATCCGCTATATTACAAGTGCATTATATCCAAAAAACACGTGCAATACCACGGACAAGATATATGTTACAAGCGTTTATGATGGAGAATCCCATCCGCCAAACTCTTAATTAGGTCCTTTGCATGTTAGTCTTTTTTCTTTTGCCTGCCAGTCTTTCGCTTGCCCTGATCTGTATTTAGGGACATGAGAAACATTATGCACATTGTCAGTGTATTCCACTGATTGCTAACCTCATTCTCCAGCTAAACAAATGTCCAAATATTGTTTTTGATGGTCATTATTTTCATTCTGATTTGGCTACTTTGTTCGAGGCTTTTTGAATAATAGATACATGGCTTTTAGTCTCTCCTTTATGTCAGCTGCAGTGGAATTCTTTAAAAAACAAACTAACATACTTGCCCCACACCTGCTAAAATTATTCCAGACTCCGAGAGGAGGGAATACTTCCAACAGATCTACACAAAGCTGTAGTAGTGGTTATACATAAATCCTATAAGCCCCCAACAAAGTGTGGCTTCAACTAATTGATAACTTTGCTAAATGTGGAAACAAAAGTAATGGCCACACTCTTAGCCACACGACTCATGAGCATTGTCACTCCACTAGTCCATGAGGACCAATCCAGTTTCATGCCTAAGCAATCCACCAGAGGTAATCTCCATAGACTACATCACTGGATGGTGGAAGTAAGGTCTAGATCTTACTCCCATGTGGTGATGTCGCAAGATGCCAAAAAAGGCATTTGATGCCATACACTGGCCCTTTATGACACTAACATTGCACAGAATAGGGTTTGGACCACGCTTCTTGTCATGGCTCACTCTACTTTATAGTAAACTGGTGATGACAGTGAAAGTCAATGGCATTCAGTCCGCAGAGATTCCCATCAAAAGAGGGACTAGACAGGGTTGCCCCCATCACCTTTTCTTGTTTGTCTTGACCCTAGAACCACTGGTTTGTCTTGTACGCACACACCCCAACATCAGAGGATTCCGTGTGAAGAAATCGCCGATTCCAGAAGAAAAATATCCCTGTAAGCCGACGATATCCTTCTGTATTTAACAAACCCAGAGCTATCAATCCAAATGGTTTTCCAAGTTTTTGAATGGTACGGAGCTCATTCAGATATAGAATAAATTGGGGCAAATCATTCCTATTCCCAGTTAGCGGTACTCAAGATCAGATAAGCTTCCCTGGACAGCTGAGGGAAACAAGAGAGGGTTCCAGTATCTGGGGATCTTTGTTACACCTGACCAGTGGAGATCTATTGATCTTAATGTAAGGAATGTACTCATGGAATTCCAAGCAGAAGCAGATTGTTGGGCACAACTCCCCCTTAACTTATTAGGGATTGCGGCATTGTTTAAAATGAACACTCTCCCTAAATGCTTACACGCTCTACAAAACACCTATTATAGGATCTCAGAGGACATATTCATCAAAATAGATGATATACTAGGGAAATATTATGGAATAATGCCCACCCTAGAATAGCCTTGCGCACTCTACAGTGCAACTCATACAATGCTGGAGTAGCGCTCCCGGACCTAAGGGCCTATTACTGGGCCTCCCACTTAATGGCTATAAATGAGTGGAGCCACCAGAGTAGAGAACACAACACCTATGCCTTGGAGCGCACGCGATTTCAGATACGCTCCTACCACCATTATCTTTATGGAGGAAAGGGTATTCCTAGCTACCCAGGTGGCCATAGAGGCATGGCATAGGGCTACTTAGTGCTTGGGGTGGTTACGGTCCATCACACAGGTGGCCCCACCCTGGATGGAAGGGAATCTTAAAGGAAATGGGAGGCTGAGAGGATTTGAGGTCCGGGATCGCTTGGGAATTTCCACAATAGGAGATATACTAGAAGAAGGAACTCTGATGTCCTTTGCAAACCTTCAGAGCAAATTCATACTAAATGAAACACAACGCTATAAGAATGTATCACTTTCTCATGCCTGGAAAGCGGGAAAAAGTTCCCCTGGACCCTCCTGCTTACTCGCAGCTGGAGGATAGACTACTAAAGAAGGAAATAACTGAAAAAGCCATCTCAACAGTATGCAAAACCATTAATAATAACCTTCCTGACACACTCCTGAAACTTGGTTACAAATCAGTGACTGGTGTAAACGAATTAGATTTGGATTGGGAGGCCGCGCTCATGTTTCCACAGGAAGTAGCGATAAAATCTAGACTAAGCCTCATCCAGTTTAAAATTTTGCACCGTATTTACTATGATAGATCCTAGCTGTACATGATGTGCAGGGCATCCTCTCCAGGATGCCTGGGATGCGGGAAGTCACACAAAGATTGTTTTCCATACACTATTGACTTGCCCCGTTATCGGTACATACTGGCAGAACATACTCCTACTGAGCAGAGTATTGGGGACGACGCTACCAGAGACCCTAAGATTACGCTCTTAGGCACCCCAATGATTTAGACATCCTGAGGCTGGAACTCATATTCTGCAGCCTGGGGTTGGTAATTGCAAAGCGGGGCCGGGCCAAACACTAGGGAGCCCCTGGTGCATCTAGAATGTCCGAATGCAAAGCTGGCAGGAACCTTTATGTGGCGGCAGGGAGAATAACTCATGAAAGCACAGGTTGTCCCCGTACATTTCATAAAGTGTGGGGGTAGCTGGATTGCCTATTATGGTCTGAATATGCAATGTAATGTTGAAGAGGTGTCTCTGCCACAGGACTAATGATGAACAGTGCTTGACTCATTGTGCAACTTGATTCACTGTAAAGCTTCTACTGCTTTCCTCTGTATGATCTACTAAAATATGAAGATTTGCTTGATGTAAAGTTGGACTTCCGCTCAATCTTTTCTCATTATGTTGGGCACAGGTTAGTTCTCTAGTTGTACTGTCTCATAAAATGCAAATAAAAATATATTTTTTTTAAAATAACTTGTGCATGTGACGTTTGTTGTTTCGAAATTGTTAGTTGCATTTTGGAAATAAGGTTGTCTGGTTGTGCAGATGATTGTGAGTACCCGAGACCGGATGAAGGGGTGTGTCCCTCATCACCAAGAAAGTGAGCTGATTTCTGCTCTGAAAATACGCATCTCATGTGTGTGCAAGTTTATCTTTTAGAATTAAAAGAATGGAATGCTGATGCAGACATCTAACTTTATTTTCTTTAGATTGGGGCTTGATGGGATCTTCCATCTTTTTTTTGCATTTTTCATTTTTTTTTTGCATTTCTGCAACCCACTTAGAAAACCAAGCACTATTTAATATAGCACTTGGATACAGGTCTTGGATTTTGGGAGGCTAGTAATGATTGTGGGCTCTGTACTCAAAATCTGTCAAATGGGCTCACTTCCCTCCTGAAGAATGCCGGCTTCTACTCAACTGTTAGGACATTTTCATCCCCTCTCCACTCTTCGTCACTAGGTTGAGAGAACAACACTTGGCTAAGTGGCTTGTGAAGCATCTGGAGAATAAGGCGCTTTGGATTGGACCCAGGGGTCTGAGCGGGTCACAGTACGGAAGTATTGCTGGTGACGTCACGGGAGAGCCTCATTCTGAAACAGGAGTCCAACAGGGGTAGGGTTTCCAACTGAATTGACGAATTCTGGCAAGAATTTGGGACGTAATGAACCTCTGTCCTTGTTACTTGTTAGCTTTTTAAAAACAGTTACATAATAATTTACACACAATAAGCAACTAGAATATTGTGCCACAAATTATAAAAGGAAGTGATTGCTTCCTGTCTACGTGTTGCCAAGAGGAAGAACCCGCACACGTACCACTTCCAATGCATATTGATTCTCTCTGGCTCTCTGCATGTGGTGCCTGCACACAGATGTGGTAATGTGTGGTGTAAAGTTACCTAACAGTAGCAGGGAACAGATTTACAGAAGTGGGTCTATATCAATAGCGCTTCTGCCATAGACCGCTTAGTGTAACCCCCTTACAGTAATCTTTGATGTAGGAGCTTCAAATGCACTAGATGTCTTGAAGAGGAGGTTAAGAAATATAACATCTATTTAGTTTTAGTGACTTAGCCTAGGGCAAGATAGTTACTGGAACTGGTAAATGGGAGTATGCAATTCGAGATGTCTAAAAATGTCTGTGGCATGAGGATGTAAATTTCCCCCTTCATCAACTCTTTGCGCTTTACCACTGCTAACCAGTGCTTGTGCTCTCACCCCAAAATATTGAAATACTGGCTTACCCCAACTGGCATACTTAAATTACTTATTAGTATCTAGTAAAGTGCACTGCATCTGCCCAGGGCCTGTAAATTAAAAGCTGTAGGCCTGCAGCACTGATTGTGATACCCACTTTAGTAGCCCTTTAACCACGTCTCAGAGCCTGTATGTGGTATTTACATTGCCATGTCGACCTGGCAAAATGCCAGGCCCAAACCCCCCCTTTTTATAATCATAGGTCACCCCTAAGGTAGGCCCTGAACAACCCAAAAGGCAGAGCGTAGTGTATTCATAAGGCAGTACACGTACTTTTAAATTTTACATGTCCTGGTAGTACAACAATCCTAAAGTCATTTTTTACTACAGCAAGCCCTATCTCTCCCATATGACATTAGGATTACTTTATTACATCTTATAAATGTGAATAGCAATATGGAAGGGATAAACGTTTCGAGTTTGGTGTCTCTGGAATCACAATTTAAAATCACAAATTATGGTGAAGTTGGATTTTAAATTGTAATTCTGAAAATGCCTCTTTCAGACACATGGTATTTTATTACATTAGCTATTTGGTGCATGTTGTCTCTCTCTGATCTCTTGTCTGGTGTGGGTGACGGCTGGTCTTTGTGTATTCCCCCTAGACAGCCACACACAATGGGAGCTTAGATGTGATTTGATGAGCCATCCTGGTAGGATTGCAGGGAGAAGCTGGCCGTAGTGAGTATGGGGTCAGAGCAAGAGGAGCAGGACCTCTGTGCACCTCATAGGCCTCTCTTTGAAGACTCCCCTACTTTAAAGGCCCAACTGGGTATAAGTCTTGGACCTCTAACACCACCAACTCAGTACACTTCTTCACCTGCAAATCCTCTGCAAGGAAGGACTACTATGCTGATGATGGATATCCATTCTGCTGGACTGCTGCTTTACTGGACTCCTGCCTTGCTGTGCTGTCTTGCTGCCTGCTGGCCTCTGCCTGGGTAAGAAGGACTTACATCACTTAAACCCAGAGTGACTCCAAGAGCTGGTCGTCTGGCCTCCTGATCTGAGGTCTCAGGGACATAACAGACTTTTAATCACCCTGCTGCTGTTCCTGGATACTGCCATCTGTGATTTTGTCTTGCCGAGTGGTGCCACCGTAGTCCTCGACCCTTGGAAGTGGACTTAAGGTGCTTGCTGCAGTGGAACTGCTGCATGGGCTAAATTGGTGCAGCTCTGCCACTGTGTGAGCAGAACCAACCCATCGCTACTGTTCCATGGAACAGAACAGACACATCACCTTCAGAACTGATACCGCAGCACCTTTTTTGGTGCAAGGTCCCCAAATCCCGGTCAATAGCAGCCTCGATGAAGCCGATACTCTACATCGCAACCTCTGCACTCTTCGGATTCGATACAGCACCTTGATGCAGGTGCAGCCCACACTCGAACTACTTTGCATTTCAGCACCAACACATCACCATCACTGCATGGGGAACATCAACGCATCTCCTCAACTGCATGGAAAAAAATCAATGCATCTCCTTGATGGCATGGTTCGGGACCAATGCAATGCACCATAATCAGGATTTCAAGTACTTTTGTTCAGCCGTCCCAACTGGGTCCTTGTAGCTGGCCCACGCTCCATCGCGCTTGGCCTGAACTTTTGACTTTGTCCCAGTTTGGCACAACCAGATATCCCAAATTAGAGCGTTGTGCTTCTAAGCACAATTTTCACTTCAATCTTTGAATATTCATAACTCAAGTGCTACTAATTGGATTTTTTTTTGTTTTTTGTCTGTTTTCTTTATTAAATTACACTCTATTTTTCTAAACTTTTTGTGTGTTGTTTTGACTGTTTTGCTTTTGAAGTGTTTCACAAATACTTTACACATTGCCTCTAAGTTAAGCCTGACTGCTCTGTGCGAAGCTACCAGAGGGGGAGTAAAGGTTAATTTAGGCCTTGCCTGATACTTATGGTGACTAGTATTATAGTTGCTGTCTGACTAAGATTTACACCCAAGTCAACCAACAACCCAATTTATGGTGATTAAATTCATCCTTCAGTAGGTCTTCCTTTGCTTAAGGATGACAGTAAATTGGACACCCTACGTGAATCAGAGGATTGAATCTGATGCCGATACCTCATTAAAGATCTCAGCTATGACTGAGGCTGGCTGTTCCAGATGTAGTTTACTCACTGAAGTTCAGACAGATTCTAATCTGATCAGTTAGGACTTTCTTCACTAATACCCAATTGATTTGACCTTTATTTCCAGGTTCCTTAGAAAGGATTAAAAATGAGTAGATAGACTCAGGAGACTATTACCCTCCCATCACTAGATTATTCATCAACATGGTTTAGCCATTCACTATTGTGCCACTAAGGGTCGATGATCCCTCTGCCTCTAGCTCTAAGTCAGTTGTATTATCATTATTATTATTACTATTATATAAAGCGCATAGCTACCCAGAAGGGCTTCCCAGCGTTCAGCATGTAAGGTAAAGTATCTTGCCCAATGATCCAGGAGAAAAGTCTGGAGAGTCAGATTTTCTCACATTTTCAAAGGACATGTAGGAGCTGACACCCATCATCCAGCCAGGCAAAACATTCCACAAATTGGGTCCCAGATAAGAAAAGGAGCGACCACCCTGATGAGTTTTTTTTTAATCTAGGGGCAGCATAGAAATTGATAGTCTTGGAACAGAGGGAACAACTGGGGCAGGAATATTTCACCAGTAGTCTCGGATACCAGGGACCTGCGTTGAACATGGCTTTATGCATATAGCACAGAGCCTTGAATTGCATACATTTTTCCAACAGCAGCCAGTGGAGGTCTTGAAAGACACTGAACACAGAGGAATGTTTGGGGAGAAGGAATAACAGCCTTGCAGCCCAATTCTGGACCACCTGCAGAAGACTGAGAGAAGTTGTAAAAGCACAAGATATAGAATGTTGCTGTAGTCTAATTTTGACAAAATCAGAGCATGAATAATAATTTGCTAAGCAGAAAATAGTAGAATCCAGAGAATTTTTTGTAGACTGCAGAACAGGTAGAGGCGACCTTGGAAATCTGAGTTCTAGTACTGCCTCAAAAAAGTGTACATCATACACCATATAAACATCTGACGTTTGGTCTGTTTTGTCGATGATGAAGCTGTCTCCAGTCACCGGATGAGGAATTCCTAACCCAGGGAGGAAGCGGGAGCTTCGCCCTGTAGTCACACATTCATCATAGGTCCAATGCCTCTGACTGGAATAAAAATGCAACACCAGGCAGATATAGGGAACAAAGGGAACCAGATTTATCGTTTATGTATGATTAAAAAATTGTCCAGGAGTACAAAGAAATGCAATCAACAACAAAGAGACACTGGAAAATGACAGAGATCAGAAAGATAGCTTTTCGTGTGATTTTTAGGTATTGCATCTTCATCATAATCAGAAATAGGTTGAAAAATAGGTAATCCACAAACATTCATTTTTCACCACACCAAAATATCATACTCATTATATATGCAATAGAAGATTTCTAGAGAAGCCCTGACCAATAGGAATCAAAAGTACATATCAACAACAAGATTCCTTGGCTTGCCAAACTGAAAACATTGATTTGATGACAATACGTTGTTAGTAACCCAGCAATGTGAGTACACATATTATCCAGATACTGTGACAAAGCCATCAGCAAGTGAAAGAAAATCAGCTTCTTTCAGTTCCTTATAATCTAACAAATCTCTGTTTTTCAGTCTGAATTTTTAGCAAGGGCGGCATCCAATGCACATTAGCTGGGTGGGTAGACAATATGTTCACATATAGCTGTATGAACTATCCAGGGGCACGAGGTCCACATCTCAGGTAGAGTTGCCAAAGGTTTTCTGGGAAGTATTTACTAGGGATGCACATCATTGCAGATTTGGATTCCAGAGATGTTTTCCTTGCTGAACAACCTTCGGGATCTATTGTCTCGAGATCTTGCATCTATGATTTGCATCACATCTCAATACCCAATTATGAAACAGGCAAGTAAGCATTCCCCTTCTGCTGGGCAGTCATTTAAATTCCAGTGTAAGCGGATTCTCTCCATTTTCAGTTTTAGCTTTGTTGTGACAAGAGCTCAGTCTAATGAGCAAAAATAACATGTCCTCCCTCCCTTTGGATCAGTGCTTTATTTGTAAAATAATAAGTGTTTGTGTCCAAAGCGCTGCTCAGATGCCTGCGGCTGGTGCCATAAAATGTCAGAGCGCAAATAGCAAGGATGCGCAGTCCAGAGTCCACCTCAGGCCTCTTTAATTCATTGCTAGGCACTCCCTGGCCCTGTCACCTCACTCTTACAAATGTCTGCTTTCTCCCTTGGTGACAGATTTTCTGAATTTCTCTTCCTCCTTCTTTTCGCTGTGTTTGTTTTTTCTTGTGTTGGTCTCGGGAAATGCCTGATGTGGAAAAGTTAGTGCTGGTACCCCCACCGGCAACCACCAGCTCAAATTAAGCACTGCTTTGGAAGAAAGTAATGCCTGACTAACCAGAATAGAAACTGATACAACTTAAAGCTGCACATCAGTGACCTGCTCAAT
The DNA here is from genome assembly GCF_031143425.1 of Pleurodeles waltl. Lineage (NCBI taxonomy): Eukaryota > Metazoa > Chordata > Amphibia > Caudata > Salamandridae > Pleurodeles > Pleurodeles waltl. Next base: position 55,605,369 of record NC_090449.1, read on the forward strand.
AAATTATAAGTTAATGAAACCCTGAGCATAGTGCACCATTCTAAAAACAACACCCAGCTCTAATAAATCTACCTTTAATTGCAGTGGCTTATTTTTCCCAAACAAAACCTGCTGAGTAGAGTAAAAACATTTTCTCGCAAAATCGGGAACTCCTTGGAACTCCTAGATGTTTTTAATATTAGAAAAACAGACCTGTGCAAACGTAAGAAACGTGTGTAAATTACAAGCAACCCATGGCAACAGCAAACAATGACTGCTTGCTCCAAAATAGCTTTGTGCCCTAACATTATAACTGAACCTAAACTGTAAATCTCTACCTTAATCCCACTACATTCCTACCTTCCTCATTCAGGTCAGAAGACTATTAGTACCCCGCTAAATGGGGATCCGGGTTCTAATTTTGCCCCATCAAAGGTCAATTTCCGTATAGGTAATTTCTTGATGAATAGTCACAGAACGTGTAACTGCCTTACTCCATTCTTGAAAGATCTGCACTGCCTGGCAGTGCAATATATTGGACAATAGTTAAAGCCTTTATTAATCATCAAATTAAGCTACCTTTCCTGCAAACTCACTGTCTCAATCAACCCACAGTCCTGACTGCCAGACTGAAATTCCACAAAGCCCAAGAAGAAGGGGTCCCTCTGCTAGACCCACAAACTGGAGAATGCTTTGTACACTACAGGAGATTGTCCCCTTCTTCATGCTGTTCTAGAAGGACCTGAAGCCGAGTTGCTCCAGAAAGGCCAACACATGGAAAATATTCAGGATAACTACACACTGTATAAGGGAGTTAATTAAGATTACTTTCAATTTACATTTATTTATTTACATTCAGAAAATCTGTTGTAGATCTGTCCCCTGCAGAACTACATTGGCCATTAGTGGCCTAATTACTTTTTTGCTTCAACGATAACTCTACACGCTCCATGTAAACGTACCTGTCATGCCCACCCGGTCGGGCGACTGATTCCTGCAACTCTATCATCTCTCCCTGCATGGCTTTCTTAATTGTGTTTCTTGTCATCTGTTTATTTGACTTTTAATACTAAACGTTCATATCCAATACAATTTCAGTACTTCCTCTTGCTACCTCTAATTCTCTATTACTCTCGTGGCTAGGATTTAACAAATACTCTTACAAAAACAAATGATCAATTAAAAAAATCTTTATTTATTTATTTGCATGATTAATCAAAATCTTAGCAAAAATAGCCAACTGATTAAATACAATTACAAATTCGCTATCCACTAAAACAAATGTTAAATTAACTTAATGTATCCCGATTTATGTTAAACGAATTTCATATGATGCAATGAATCCTCGTTCATCTCGGATTGAAGCTGTAGTTTAACTTTTGCATGCACTATTTCCTCGCAAATTTCTCCAAGTTAATTTTAAAAATATAATCCTCACAAATTTAAAACTGGTTTTATACTCGTGATGTTTTCCTTCTTGCAATTAAATAAAAGTCCAAATCTTAACATGAAAAATCAAATGTGGAAACGTTTGCAACTTTCTACACCCTCAACTAATTCTAAGAACTCAATGTACTTGGGAGAATTAACTATATTTTCTAATTGCAACTTATGTTTCTGAAGCAGAAACATGTATTGATATCTATCTGTCATACTACTTGCAGGAGTCCAACGAAAACATTTTACCTACAAACCAATATTTAGGGGCATCACAGCATAGAGAATATCAATATGAATGACCAATGTAAACTCTCAGAGTGAGTGCCACCTTGAAAGGAGAAACTGCACACTTAACATATCGTGTAAGGGCACCACCTTATGGGAGCCGATGGGCCTTCATGGAACTGATCTTGTCTTGCCCATAGCTTTAGAGAGTCTGGTGTTGCTGGGGGTGGTACCCAATGATGAACATGGATTTACCGACTTTACAACTATTTTTCCAGTTCCTGGATTCAGACTCCTCCATGACTAGTGTTGAACCCTAGAAACATAAACAACAAACTTGTGGTACTTGCTCTGTGAACCTCATGGAAGATCTGAGGTGACTACATGCAGAGTTCTAGTTGTCTATACCTCACTGACCCCTTGGCATTTATGTCATCAGGGAGACTCCCTGAAAATTTCAAGAAGGGAAAACCTTGACGGATGGAACCCACGCATTGTACACCATCCTATATTCAACAAGAAATAAATGTGTTTGGGGGGATTGGGTGTACTGGCTTTAGTCACCACTGCAACCCTCAGAAGAGGGTTTGCTTTCATTTCATTTGCTGACTGGCAAGAGGAGAAGAAGCTAAGCCACTGCTGCAGAAACATCAAGGTCTGGAGAATACAAATTTTAGCAGCTCATCCCATGATGCATTATTTTGCACAGGAGAATGAGAGGATTGACCTAACGAGTGGCATACTTCTACATTCCCTTTGGCCTCATACCATGATGGCAGTCTGATGCCCATCATCCTCCCTGTCAGCTGGTGTGCCACTGACACACCACCCTGGCAAATCTGCTTGCTAGCCATACACCACAGCTTCTAAGCCAAGTAAGATACTTCTCATTAATGTTTTCAGCTGAATAGGAGCAGAGGTGTTTGCTACTTGGACACCCAACCTGTTCATCGATTCGCTTGAGAGGAGGTGTGGAACTTATAGCAGAATGTTTCCACTCAACCTACTCTGCTACTGTTCCCCGCAGACTTCCTTTAGCTTTGGTCCTGCATATGTTGACACATTTGCTACTTTTCAACTGCAACAAAATCCAGAGTTCCATCTTGTGTACAGGAATAAGCCCATTCTTCATGAAAGGGAATGCACTCCATATTGAGAAATTACATACATAATTGCAAGGTGTGTATGCTAGTTAGTTATACTTGTTATCCGTTTCTTTTAGTAGGATTAAACTGTTGATCTGTTTCCGTGGTGTGTTTTTCTGTTCTATACATCAGACCCTAACCTGATGTTGTCCATGCTCCCAAGTATCACCCAGACCTCTCACCTCTGCACAGGCCTTTGTCTTTATACTGGTAAATTCATATATTCCACTCAAGATTTTGATCACTGAACTAAATCTCCCTAGTCCATTAAATGTTCTCCTATTCTTTTCCACATTCACCCAAGGTGCCTTCATTGCACCAGGAATTTACTAGACCTGGGCAAGTGTTATTTACATCGGAGAAATCTGAGTAATTTTCTTAACTTTGCAGTACTCATTTGGTGCAAATTTAAGCGATTAAGCCCGTTTGCATAATGTGGCACAAACATCCTATTGCAAGAGCACAGGAACAACAAATTCAGTGAGCAACTGCTGCTTTTGTGTTCTGATGCAAGGATGGATTTTGTGCTATTTTCTTGGCACAAAAACATCCTTAGGTCCATTTTGGATGAAACTGTGCATTTTGCACTAAAAAAAGAATGCCAACTACTGAGTTATGCTAATTGCATAATCTAGCGTAATTCTGACGGAATTTCACATAAATACGATACAGTAAATTACGCAAATTAAGCCCACCACTACAATTTATTCAGGAGAAAGGTGGCTGTTTTTCTAGCCTACACCAAAGACACCACTTGCTACAGAGAGTAACATGTTCACAGGCTATGTCTGCTTGTGTTGTAACCCCCAATCTGCAATATCACAACACAGATAATAAAAAGAGCTAGAATGCGGAACCATGAGACGTCGTTCCCACTACCTGCCAGCAAACCACCTAGTTCTTGCATCTGTCATACACCTCCACCCCAGACTCCTAAACCAAACAACACCGTTTTGCCTCACACATAACATTCATGAAGCCTTGCATCAGAGGCAAAAGTGATTGGTTTGTTCACGCCCATCTTTACCTCAGTATAGAGATTTCTTGGCAAAGCCTTTCCGCAGGTCATGTCAGGATTTCCTTTATCGCATGGGCATGCTGCAAACCAACACCATCCCTGTGGATGCAAACTTTGAGAGTTCCTTTGTTTCTGGAGCAGGGAAGTGATACCATTGTCTACCGTTACCTAGATCTGGGAGAACACTGCATGAAAATTGATCACCTTCCACCAAGAAGATCAGGGATTCTACAAATTATGGAGAATAAACCTCTGTGACTCCTTAATTTTTCTGATGCAGTCATCAAAAGAAGTGGGTGAGTCCATTGGACAAAAACACAAATGCGTTTCTTCACAAAAGTAAGACCTAGGTACAAGAATCAGTTTTTTGGAAGACACGATCACAAGACAGACTTCATATGCTTCAGTTCTCTTTATTCAAAGGGGAAGCAGAATTAGGCTGACGTTGGTTAAGCAACGTTTGAAAGTATTTTTTTTAAATCCCATGAGCTTTGTAAACTTCTACAAAAATGCAGTGGAAAAAAGACTGCACCACTATTACACATAATATTTCCTGGCAAAGTCTGTTTATGTGCATGCCATGTCTCACGAATTAATAATGACCTGGTTCGGAGTCCAGATGTGTTCATATGAATATATATAGCAAGACTTGATTACAATTCACATAAATTGGTGTTGCAATTGACATCAGTATCCATTTCCTCAACATTGTTCATTCAATGGTAAACATGAAGTTTAAACACTCTTAGGATATTAAACAGTGAAATGCCCCACAAGAGACTACCCCATGATACGCTACTCAATACTCAATATTCTTCCAGGTGCACTTGCCAGGCCCATTCGGGACACACATCTGTTTCTGGTCCTGGTCGCTGAACACTGGTTCCAATTCATTCCATTGATCAAGAACACAATAGTTGTCTTGATAGTCTTGGCTGCTTCTGACAATCTAGGAAATAAATACAAAAAAATATATCACCATTGTGTTAGATAAAAGTACATTAGCACAGGTCATGATACTTTTTAGCCATTCAATTTCAATAACTGTTGTAGCTGAACCTTAAACCACATTATTATCCGCCTGAACTTGAATCAAAGTAAATAATTTGCCCATTTTACAATTAATGCCATTCACAATCCTAGCAGGTAGGATATACAAGGTCTCTGCCAAAATAATAAGCAGCCATGTTACCATTGTACAGATATTTGTTTAATAAGTGAAAGTGCTATACTTAACCTAGCCTTCACCTTCATGCATTGGCCAACACTCCTGCCCTGTCGCCCCCTCCTCCCACCTGCCCACTCCCACTCCTTTCCATTTATCCTCATAACCTGGTCTTTACCAGCAGCGCCGGCTTCCCTATGGGGGCGTTGCCCCCCCCCTGTAATTATTGCCACCTGGCTCATGTATTAAAAATGGTAAATTCAAATGATAAATGCATTTAGAACATTTATATTCCCAGCTGCAGTGCTTTTATTTCAGCCGCCGCAGAGCTCATTGCAGGCAGCAGGCTTTCCATACATGAGTGGGTGGAGGGTTGGAGCATCATTATAAACAGCAACAGGAAGACTGCCTGGGTGGCAAGATGTGTTAGTGCGCATGTCGGGTTGGACAGGTGTCCTCCTATGACCAATCGGACATGCGCATTTAAGGCCTTTCCATCATAATGTTAGTGAACCAGGGATCACGGCGGCAGCCTCCTGTTTCTCCTAAGGAGCGCTGACTTTCCCTGCACCAGCCAATCATGGTGCTGCTTTTATACTGCTTGCTGATATAAACAGCAAGGGAGGAGCGTCTGGATTGGCTCAAGAGAGGTGAGGAGTAGGCTCAGTCTTGGAGCCATCACTGGGGTGAGAGGTTTAGCTTTACAGAAGAACATGGCCAATGACAGCATGGCTTTATTACTTATTACATGCAGTGATTGGTCATTTTCTACAGCTCGCTGCTGCCTTTCATTCAGTTGCTTCTCTTGCCACCTTATCGTGCCCAGCCCAGGGAGTGGCAAAGACGGGGGTGAGGAGTGCTGCGCCTGCGAGTAATGTATACTAGAAAACATCTCATTTATACAAACATGTTAGCAAACAAGAACTCGCCAGCTCAGAGAAGCAGCACTACGTCCCTCTCCGAATGGAACTTTCAAATTTTACTGCAAATTCGCCAAAGTTATCATAGAGGCGTTACCTCTGGAGTTAGCGCTGAGAACTAAACGATGGCCGTTCATTAAAAATGCGGGGAACGGGAGCCAACAACAGCCTGGCAATTTCCCAAATACGACTAGTTAAATAAGTACTATAACTGTAGGGCTCTCCACTCCTCGTCATTTGGGCCTGGTTCCATGTTAGCGATTAGGTAGAACACGGAGACCTGGCGTTGGCTCAACATTCTGCCATTCTGAGCCAATCACTTAATCTCCCCAAGTGTTGTACCTGTGTAATTACTAAACATGCATGTGAATTACACTGAATGTGTTTATAACTGTTTATGTAAAGCGCTGAGGCAGCTGCTGTGTCACCGGGTTTGTTCTGGCAGGTTATCGCGGGGAAGGTTGACAGGTTATCCCCTAGACACTCACCCCAGTCACAGATCTGGGTTTAATCCATCGTTATTTTGCTCGCCACGTAACCCCAGTTTGAACTCAGCCATATGCAAATCAGTCATGACCCTGTTCCCCATGGGAACAGTCTAGCCCGAACCGCTCCCAGGATGCTTGTTTCCGGTCCAGAGAGGACCTGGATTGGCAGTTCTGGCCGGACTGTTCCCATGAGGAACAAGGTCAAGACTGATTTGCATATGGCTGGGTCCAAACTGGGGTGGCATGGTGAGCAAAAGAACATGGATTAAACCCAGATCTGTGACTGGGGGTGAGTGTTTGCATTGTTCAGCACTCCGTCCATCATCCTTTTGTGTTGCCTCTTCTCCACATAGACAGCACAGATGGCGAGCACTGACTTCTAGGCGCTACTATATTTTCGGAAGGCGGGGTGTCTGCGCCTGGGAGGTTGAAGGCTGTACCTACAGGGACAGCTGAGACTGGCCCGGGTTCGATGAGACGGAACCGGCCAGACGTGTTCATGAAATGGGGGAAGACTCATTCAAAGCAAAGAGAAGAGACTCCGGAAGGTACGAGGAAGCGGAGGCCATGACGGGCACGAGGAGAGCATGAGGAAGGAGCACAGTTGGCGCGAGCGGAGGCAGGTGGACAGAGAGATGAAACTTGGCAATGAACAGCAGACACCAGACACCAGACTCTGGAGGCGAGACGCTGTGATGTAAGTCTGAACAGACACAGAAGTGGCCGTTGAGGTGGCTCAGTGGGTTAGGCAATTGCTGCTCAGATCGTTTGGAGCTGGCAGTTCATTAGTAGGTTCCTGCAATGACCAACCCACCCGTTCATCCTTCCAAGGCCGACGCACTGCGTCTCATGAAACTGGAAAACGCCAACACCTGTTCTATACAGGGCTTCGAAACTAGAGTAGCGGTACTAAGTGCTATGAAAAACAACGCACATGTTGCGCATTTTATAGGCATTCCGTCCACCCTCTCTCTGGATCCTTTCCTCCCTCCCTTTCAATACCCAGTCACTCAATCCTTTGCTCCCCTTGCCCCAGTCATTTTTTCCGGAAACGCTCTAGCTTCCGCTACTGCCTACCCTATCATGTTACTTTAATATTTTATTTCCACACTCTAACATATTCTTCAAAACAGCCTCTGTCCGTACACATGCCTCCAGGAGAGCGTCTCTCCTTTCTGGGCACACTCCCCTTCCGCCTAGTCTCTTTCCTTCAGCCTCACGTTCCTGGGATGCGTGTCATGGCGTGATGCCGTGTTTAACACGTGCAGAAGTGCGTGCTACACAACTGGACCATGACCGAGATCCTTCCCTAGAGAAGATAGCTCAGTGAGATATTCTCTTGCTGTTAAGATGGGTCCACGCACGTTTGTGTGTGTGTGTGTATAGACTTGTGCAGTGAATTGTTTCTGTGGCAATGATCCTCAAACTTTTTACTGTGGCCCCGCCCCTCTGTGTAAAGTAATTTTACAATGCCAACCCCACCGCTTAAAAAAGAGAAATTGACACATTTATCCTACAAAAATAGCAACACTCCAAGGAACGTAAAAATATGTATACGGCTTGAGTGTACATGTCCTAACAAAGGTAGAGGCAGTGGGGCTTCACAACTTGACACACTAGATATATGAAGAGTGAAATAACCCAATTCAAACATTTCAGGACAAACCATGTGTGTAAAAGTGAAATAATTGTAATCAAGTGAACTAAAAACAGTGATATGTTGCCTGGAAACAGAAGAGAGTCTTGAATTGCTGCCAAGGTTGGGTCAGGCATTTGCCTGTCTCCTGCTGTACTGCAGGCCCTTAGGCAGCGTGCGTGGATTATTTTCGAGCGTGCACTGCCCCGCGGGAGGCGTGACTGGGCAGGACATACTGCTTCTGAGGCACATACATCAGGGCGGGGAGTGTCGCGGCCACTCGAAGGCGAATGAATGATTCATTCAGACGCTCTTCTGCGGTGATAATAAACATATTGATCAGAGTCAAGGAGAAATCAGGCCTGATTTGTGAGACCATCCTTCGCAGTTCGCACATGGCAGCTGTGGCACTGAGCACGAACTCATGCTGCCAAATGTGACAGTGGGGCGCAACAGAATGCACTGCTTAATTTCATGTTATCTTCTGATTGGAAAAAAAACTTTTTTGGGAAAAAAGATGCCATGTGTATGTTTCAAAGAGATGCGTAGATCATCAATGAGATGCGTAGATCATCAATGAGATGCGTAGATCATTTGAGAGCTGTGAAGCAAAGTCTGTCAGTGGGTCAAAAAGGTGTCCAGGATACCTGCCCATCCAATCCTTGGCCTCTCTGCTGAACAAATAGAGCTACGGTCACTCATTCCAGTTGCAATTGTGATTCTGTGCAACTGTTGGTGAAGGAGGTACACAGTTGCCAAAATATTGAAAAGGCGGAAGTGAATGAAAGTACAGTGCTTAGAGGTGAGTCGGTGCGTTGTGTGTTTGGGGGCTGTGAAATCAAGGAGATGCGAGGAAGTGCATCCACGGCTCAGTGTCAGGAGGCCGCTGAAGATGATAAGATGTACATAGGGACGAGATGCGGAGAGAAAAGGATGCAGGTGTCTAACACAGAATGCGCATAAGAGGAGAGGCTGAGACTCTGAAGACCACTGCCCCTTGCACAGGCCTGAGTAACGTTTAATTCACAGTCACAATTCCAGTATTAGAAAATTTTCAATATTATTTACAACATAATCATTGTTACTCATTTGTCTTAAACAGCTAACAACCACTAATGACAAAGCCACAAGTCCTGTCTGGTTTAAAATGTATGTCAGTTGCTGGGTTTCTCAAATGTGCTTGAAAATGCACCATTTGCCCAATCTTTTTTACAATTTTTCTCAGGGGGAGAACCCCCTGAGACCCACTTATGACAGTCGGGCTCGCACATTACGCTCGCTCGCCACAAGTCCCTCATCCCAAACTTTTACGCCCCCCACTTTCAAAGGTCAACAGCCACCACTGTTTACCTGCCTCCTTCTCCCTTACCTGCAGCACCTCCCTTAATCTCCTCTCTCCCACCCTGGCCTATCATCCCTCTTCCTCCCCCTCATGCCACACTCTCTCCCCCCGCCCTGTCCCACACCTGTCCCCTAGCCCTCCCACCAATTCCCCCATGTTATTCCGTCTTCCGCGCTCTCCCTCTATGCCCTCACCCTCTCACACCTGTCCCCTCTCCTTTTCTCCCTGTCCCACTTTCCACTGCCCCTAGGCTCCCTCTTCCCTGTTCCTGTCTCCTATCTACCCTCCGGCCCAGGTCCCACCCCCTGTTTCCACACCTTCTCTCTCCCCCCCCCCCCCCCCCCCACTGGAATTTATTAAACTATACCAGACTCAATTTCCAAATTGTAATAGTTTTTGTGTTATTTTCCTCCAGCCCCGTCGCCTCATCCTTGTTCCAGTCCCTCTCCCCTCGTCTTCCCCTCACTCGCTCACAACTCCCCCTTCCCACCCCCTCTCTCTATCTGACTTTACCTCCTCCCTTTCGTCCCCCTTTCCCGGCCTCCCCTCCTCCCCCATTCCTTGGTCCCCCCCACTTCCTTTGACAATGTCTGTTTCTCTGAACTCCCCCTCTACCCGCAAACCCCGCCTTCCGGTGTTGCTTCTGCTCTTTCCTTCACTATCTGACTCCTGCTCCTCCATGTGTTTTCCACCTCTCTTTAACGCCCTCTCTGCCCTCCTTCACACACAAGTTCACCCCGCACTTCCACCACCTCGCGCCTTCTCGCCCCTCCTCTTATAACTGCTACTCCCTACTGCTCACCCTCCTTCTTTCATTCATACGCATCCCAGCACTACTCTCTTTCAGCCCTTCCCCCCCCCCCCTCTTCATTCTCATTCTTATTCAATGCTTCGCTGTGGTTACTACGTAAGGCGCGTCTACGCTGTGCGCCTGCGCTCTGTAACACTACAATGAATACTCAGAAAGGTGGAGAGCAGGTTCAGGCTTCGGTGGCTTAGGAAGTGGAGGTATAATATGGTTAAAGAGTTTAAGGAATAAGCTGGTGACAAAGGACAGTCGAAGTCAGGAACAGGGCAACCACAGGGAATGGAATTCAAGAGTGTAAGAGGGAGGGTAGGAGAGAATGGAAGGCTTCTGCACTAGCATTTGCACACTTTGGAGACCAAAACAGATCCGACTCAGTGAAAGTTCTGAGGAGAGAGTTTTAGGATTGCTGAAAGGGGCCAGAAAAACTAAGCAAATATAAAGCTGAGGGATGAGTGTAAAGTAACAATATCAGAAGTGCAGTAGGAGCCGAGAGAATGCAATCCATGGCAGTGGAGGCAGAAATTAGCTTAACATTTTAAAATGTTTTATAGGGCAGCATAATTTGGTGGGAGAAGTTACCTATTAATCTAAAACTGCCAATAACAATAGGTTTGTTCCCAAGAATGTTGTTAATGTCTGATTAAGTTGGGTGGAAGCATCCCCACTCACTTGTATCAGTTTCCCTTTACTTTATGTACACCTATGCAACTAACACCTGAACTAAAAGAGCCATTAGGCTAAATTACCAGCTATGTGGCCATTCTGTTACGTCTTTTACAAACATTGTAATTATATTGCGGTCTGGCTAGAAGTCAAAACTGTTAGTGTGATATTTTCTCACTGCTTTTCGAAACAATATACCTAAATGGGCTTTATCTGAATAAATAATTCCCTCTTCATGCAATTAGCTGTTTAGTGTATCTATCTGCCTCCTAGGAAGTGTTTTCTTTGGAATGCATAAGGTACATTGTTTCAGCCTTTGAAAAAAAGCAACATATTCTGCATGGTAACTAAATGCTTGCTCGAAGGCTGATCTAAGTAACTGGGCACATGCTTGATATTGTATTATAATATATGTCTGCTGTTCTTATCCAATTAAATCATTTGAGTTTTTTGGGAGGAAGGACACAGATAAACAGAACCAAAGGAAAAAAAAGGTCTGACAGTAATAAAAATGTATGTTATTAAGATGTCACTTCATTTAAGAGTTCCGTTTTTAAATAGGCTTTTTTGCTTTTATTCGAGAACATTACATTCCCGGTATTGCTTCACTCCCCCATAACTATCTCCTCTCTTTTCTGTGCCTTCTTTACCTTGTGCCTGTATGCAGCATACTGCAGACTAACAGATGCTCGTTGTGAAGACAAAAGAGCCAATTACCCAGAATCTCTGTGCGTTAACTGAGGATTTGGTTATATGCCATTTATTAGGGATCCGTTTTTGCTACTCCTAAATCAAGGTAGATTGATTTGAATAAGCTAATGTAAATTATCCCATCGGTCTCAAATGTGGCTTGTCCTGCTGTGAAATATGTTCCTCTTGCAGTCAGACAATGTCCAAGCAAAGAGTGTAAATGTCTTCTGTTGACCATTCTGCGTTTACTAAGCTGATTGAGACTGTTTACATACGGCAAGACCAAAATAATTACCCTTTAATTACACAATTATAGCCCTGGTTTTACTTCTGTTGTTCGCCAAATATCACATCTTGCTAATGGACCTATTTTCACTTCTGAAGCATAATCTCTACCTGAACTGGTAAGGTAGCAAATTTTGTCTTAAATTAAAAATTACATTCAGTCTAGCAAGTTCCAGAAGATAAACCATCTCCTTTCTTTTTAAATAGATTTATGAATTGAAGGAGTTGCCACTAGCAATTAACATTTATGCAACTAATATATACATTTTCGACACCTTCAACACCGTCTGCCACCGCACCCTAATAACCCGCCTCCGCTCCACCGGTATCCAAGGACAGGCCCTAGACTGGATCGCCTCTTTTCTCTCTGACCGCTCCCAAAGAGTCTACCTCCCGCCGTCCCGCTCAGATCCCACCGAGATCATCTGCGGCGTCCCACAGGGCTCCTCGCTCAGCCCTACTCTCTTCAATGTCTACATGAGCCCCCTCGCCGACATCGCACGCAACATCAACATCATCTCCTACGCCGACGACACTCTGCTGATACTTTCCCTCACCAAAGACCCAGCCACCGCCAAAACCAACCTGCAGGATGGAATGAAAGACGTCGCAGAATGGATGAAACTCAGCCGCCTGAAGCTGAACTCAGACAAAATGGAAGTCCTCATCCTCGGAAACACCCCGTCCGCCTGGGACGATTCCTGGTGGACCACGGCCCTGGGCACCACACCGACCCCCTCAGACCACGCACGCAACCTCGGATTCATCCTGGACCCCCTTCTCACCATGACCAAACAAGTCAACGCCGTCTCGTCTTCTTGCTTCCTCACACTCCGCATGCTCCGAAAGATCTTCCGCTGGATCCCCGCCGACATCAGAAAAACTGTGACCCACGCCCTTGTCACGAGCCGCCTAGACTACGGTAACACCCTATACGCAGGAATCCCCGCAAAACTTCAGAAACGTCTTCAGCGAATACAAAACGCCTCTGCACGCCTCATCCTCGATGTACCCCGCCACAGCCACATCTCCGCCCACCTGAGGCACCTGCACTGGCTACCCGTCAACAAAAGGATCACCTTCAGTCTCCTCACCCACGCACACAGAGCCCTCCACAAAAAGGGCCCGAAAAACCTCAAACGTCGCCTCACCTTCTACACGCCCACCCGTCAACTTCGTTCCACCAGCCTCGCACTCGCCGCGTCCCTCGCATCCACGAACCACTGCAGGTGGGAAATCCTTCTCCTACCTGGCAGCCAAGACGTGGAATTTCCTCCCTGCCCAACTCAGGACCACCCAGGACCACCTCGCCTTCCGGAGGCAGCTCAAGACCTGGCTCTTCGAGCAGCAGTAACCCCCACCCCATAGCGCCTTGAGACCCTCACGGGTTAGTAGCGCGCTGTATAAATATGATTGATTGATTTTCAAGGAAGGAAACTGCACCCAAAGTAAGAAGAGGGTCAAGACTTAAGTCTGGGCTTAAGATTCAACACAGGTGACAGGGTTACCGATGGGCCAGCAGTACTTGCTAAGGCTGGCACAGTGTGACGCTTATTCAACAGATCAATAATAAACGCTTTAGTATTATGCCCTGGGTCTTTTCCTGAATCGTAATGGCTCTAGGATTATTTTGGCACAGCTGATTCTGCAAGCTGTCTATCTTACCATGAAAGCATTTTGGGTAGTTTGGTATCAATTACTGCCTGTGCCTGTGTCTTTAGCTTTTTCAGTTCCTGCCACCAGCTCTTCTAAAGTCAGACCCTATGTGATGATTCTTTAACAAGCGTGGCTTAAGCTGAATTATCCATTTTGTCATTTTAGATGGTGCATTGTTCTTCCTTTTCTTCTCACAATGTGCCCTTCATAGGTTACACACAGTGCCCAGGATATCATTTCCAGTGGGTTCAGTGTAGGGAATTTCAACAGTGTTGGCCCCTGTGCTTGATGTTAGTCTGTTTGTAGTAGTATAGGCGTGAACTGTCATTAAAAGGAGGAAAACTGTTTGCACAAATCCCATCATGGAGTATTGGTCAAATGTGGCAAAGACACAGAGTTACTGCCAATATCTAACCCCACATCATCCTCTGTTCAGTGCAACATCAGATAGTGAAAAGCACAGGTCTTTACCAGCGGTAATAAAGATATCAGGTGGAAAAGTATCAGGACCCATCAATCAATCAACAGATTTGTAGAGCACTTCTTGTCACCAATGAGGGTATCCAGGCGTTGGAAGGGTCCTGTTGATTAGCCAAATAGCCTACTCTTCAGAGACTTTTGGAACTCTGGAAGAGATGGGGAGGTCCGGAGATAAAAGGATAGCTCATACCATGTTTTCGATGGTAGACGGGAGAAGAAGCGACCTCTACTTCTGCTACGTCTGATGCAGTGGCTAAGAGTTAGAGAAAGGTAAGCGAAGCTGAGGTGTCTGGTGGGCTGATGGAAGTTTAGGCTGTGGTTCAAGTAGGTGGCAGTACTAAACCAGCTGCTGTCTGAGATGTAGGTGAAGACACAGATATGGAAAACGACATTCCTATGGTTAATGCTCAGTTATCCCTAGGTGACCTGAACATGGGATCTACATGGGATGTATGAGGAAACTTGGAATTGCCTTGGGGCCTAAGTGAACTTTGTTCTAGGTGCCAGGTTCTGTCCAAGTACCTGAGGTCCTTTTAGACTGACAGGAGTATTGATTATGTTAGAAGTACTAGATGTGATAGCTAAGGCCACAGAGGGTGTTTTAGTTATCACGTTAAAAAACGTGTCTACCTGTTTAGTGAGAGATGTAGTTTTAAGAGTGTCAGCAAGATATATAGTTCTAAGGCCACTAGTATGTTTGTTCTTCTTAGTCTTAGATTGATGTTTTGCCACCGCACAAAGTATTGGAAGGTTCTACGTATTCAGCTGCAGGAGTGGATGAGGCAAGCTTGCTTCCCCACCCAAGGTAAAGGAGTATCCACAGAAATAGAGTTTGCAGGACAGGTCACCAGAGAGTCCGGAGCTGAACATATTTCCTTAGGAGCCATCTGGCTGCGACTAGCCAGTGTCAGCCCCACCCATCCTTCATCTCAGTACACCTTCTCCCATCTGGAGCCAAACTCAAATTCTATAGGAAACGTAGAAAAAGTAGAAGTTATTACTAGTGGGGTAAGGAAAAATGCGAAGTACCTTATGAGTCTGGGGTGGCTGCTACATCAGGGTTGGGAAAAACCTCTACTGTAGAGAATCTGAGAGTGAAATGCCTTTAAATCCTCCCATTATGGCTGCTCCCTTATTCTGTATCAGTATGGTCTCTTTTTGGAAGGATCTCCATAATACCACAGTGTTCAGCTAATGAAGAGTGGCTTCTCACGCAGGGTGACATTTTAATAAGAATGCTCTTTCCTGAGCTCTGGAAGAGCCCCTGGGGCAGACTGTGAGTTAGAGAGCTTGAAGAAGATTACAGACCCCTGCACTAGGGTAATAACTACTTCCACCACAGCGCACCCCATTTAAAAGACAAGGTCCAAGGACCAAGAAATGTTTGGTGCTCAATTGGCAGAGGTACATATTAGGGCAAACTAGTTAATCTGGTGACCAATATCAGCAGCAGTCTTCCAAGTGCTAGGACGGGATTTGTTTATCCTCAGTCTGCAGTGCACACCTGGACCCTAATGTGCCTGTTAAACTAGAGATATTACTGACTGATGTGGTCTTTTAAGTGCCTGCTGATCTAATTACGGAGGAACTGTAAGATCTTTCATCATGTTGTCACCCTGAGTTTGGAAGGCTATGAGGACTGCTGGGAAGATAGGATTCTTATGGGAGGATTGGACATGCATAAAGATGGAGGCTGGAACGAAAGACCTGCATAAAAACTATTGATACAGTTGTCGACGATGAGACAACTTACTTCCTGAAAAACTGCATGATGTTCCCTATCTCAGCGAGTTCTCTGTTAACTCCACATTTCACTGGACCATCCAAGCCACCAATATTGCCAGAGACTAATATCCATCAAATATCCTGAGTCTCTCAAATGACCATCTTGTTGGTGTGGGCTGAAGACGTGTTTATCCTGCAGCAGAACAAGACCCAATAATATTTATCAGCTTGGGATTGCTGCCCAGTTTGCATCAAACAAAGAGGTAGTTTACTCAATACCTGCTTTGTCTCAACTGCGGTGTTCACATTTTCCTGTTGCGACCTGAGCTCTCCTGCTTGTCCATACGCTGAGGTACCATCATGTTTCATGGCTAGAGAGGTGCAGTTTTAAATTTGCTTTGCATTCTACTATGCATTAAACCTGAAGTATCAGCAAAGCCTCTGCTACAACGGTAACTATCTACAGCACACTTAACTACTAGTCAGAAGTGCGTCCTTTAGCCCTATCCGTCAAGGTTGTATTCTAGTGTATACTTTGGGTGTGAAGATTTTGGGGCAGTTTTCAGTAACTGTATTTTATTTCCATCAGGCTCTAGTCCACAAACACATGCATGCATGTAGTGACTATTCACATAAATTGAATATAGAGTATTGTGCAAAGCTTACTTGGGGGTATATCTAAGCTGCTTCTTTTCTTTTCTGTAGATGGCGCACTGTTGCTATTTCTTGCAGGTATTGAGAGTTCAATAGTGTTCTGCATTGCTCATGCTATGTGTGGTGCTAGGGACTGGCATGATTATTCACTTTTGCAGATCCCTGCCTAAGTTAATGCCCTCTTTCCCTGTTTTCTCACTAGCAGACTAGTCTTTACCCTAAAGTGGGGATCAATAGTCATCCAAACTACCCAGGAGTCACTGTGCATCCAGGCATGAACTTGGAAGTACCCAGCCTTCCACACATCAACTATGACCTGTACTAATCAGACACAAGAGGCTACGTGATCCGATTGGTCACCTGCACATTATGCTTAACACCAGCTATATGCAAATCTGAATTCACCATTGAGATATGCCAGAATGAACTGGTCACTGCAAGGACCCGAGAGCAGATATGCACAAAGATCAATTCTCTCCCTGGATAGAGGATGAAGACTACATCCTAGTGATATGAATTCTTGTGTGTGGCAATCCAGGCAGAGTAGGCACAACAACATAAAGCTGTAGGGACAGGAGCTGGCATATCAATACATGGTGTATCTCTTTCAAACCCAGTGGTGTTACACTGGTATTCCCCCTCTAATATTGTGGACCATGCCACACCAAGTATGGACTAGCATGCAGGATAATCAGTCGGACATTGGCTCTGCAGAGGTTCTGTTGCATGCCAGTCAAATCAGGCTTCACATCACAGGAGATTCAGGAGCAACATCTAGCACTGGCAGTCAAACCCCACAATTCCAGGGTGGGAATCCCAAATTCACATGAACAAAAATCCTGTTATAATAGCCCTTAGGATTTATGATGGGGAAACCTGGTATTAAAAAGCTGACAATCTGCATGGTAATCCAGCCCATTGCAAGTTCTACATCTCGGTATCTTAAATGTGGCTTAGATGAGAGCATGTGATGGATTTCTCCACCCAAGCAACTAACTGCAAGTGAAAGAGAACCTTCAGAGATAATACTCGGGTGACACAAATAAAAAATAATAAATTGACAATAATGGGGGCACCAAAGTCCTCTACACCCTCATGGTTTCAAAGATAAGACTTACAGGGTGGAAAACTGATAGAGCGATTGGTGAAAGTAAAAAATGCACACATCCTTGTGAAGCAAAAGCACCCAGTGAGTCCTCGTGACACCTTATACAGAATCGTTCCAGAACCTGGAGGACAGTACAGCTTATCCACATTGGACAGGGGCTTACAGGTCACTATAAAACTCTACGCCAAACGTTGCTACATGAACCGAGAAATGACAGGACAAGTCTAAGTCAAGAAAACGGACGTGCACCCCCTACACCAGCAAGCATCTTTGGTAAGAGATGAAGAGGAATATGGACTAGTGAGCAAAGTCACCTTCGCAAATTTCTTAAAAATAAATATAGATGGTTTGTGCTCAGTGTTTCTAGCGCAAAGTGTCTGTGATGGAAAGTTTCTGGAAGTAGGATTGTTTGAGGGAAGCTTCTGGTTTGGGCTTACTACTCTGAAACACATCAGTGCAGAAACACCTTGTCACCGTTAACAACAGGCTGCATTTCTTGGTCACAGTGCCTTTGCTAACCTTATGAGGCATCCAATCATCCCATTGAATTCCTAAGTGGAACATTACTTCCTCACCTGTATCTGGGAATCACAGTATTTCAGGCAACAGTTTGAGAGGTCCTTAATTTCAACTTCGCAAAGTTCATTTTTGTGAATCTCCAATGTTAGAATCTGAACGGAAAACGTGGCACCAGAGTTGGCAGCACAGGGCAGTCATATTCTCAGCCTGTGAATGGGACACTGGATATGCATGCAGGGTCAAGTATGATGTCCATATAAAGAGCAAAGCACCAGAGCAGTTGAGGTGCCTGGAAGCTCTGATGATCTGAATGTAGCAGAAACACCCAGGAATCTCACAGCCCTCAGACCCCTTGTAAATTTCACTGCCTATCAATAAAGACAATGAGGGCACATTTTGCATCAATAATAACACCTTTAACAGAGGAATAATTCTTGTCAAGCACACCACTGAGACAAGCCTTCTTAACACTTACCTTATCCGTGTGTTGGCAGTGAGCTCCTGGTTAAAGGAAAATGACCTGAATTTCCATGAACAGAGGTGGTATGGTTTACCAGTAGCAGGATTATCAGTCCTTTTCTCTGGATTTCTGGCCTCCATCTTGTAGTGATGCCCCTAGTCCATCAGAGGCAGTTTGCAATCTTCGTTCATGTTGGACACAAATCTATCCCTTTCCAAACATGTTAATCACATTCCTATCTCTTTATTCTTTTGTCGGGTATGCACACATGTTTGCTGTTGCTCCCGTCCTCTGTGCATTCTGTTGTGGTCCAGGCGACCATTTTGAGTCACTCGGACTACTGTAGAATTGTTATTTTGGGCTCCCACACTGGACCTCTCAAAAGACTCCAGCACATGCATAATGCTGCAGCCAAGTTGTTGTTCGGTCTGCCTTCCCATGGCACTTCATCTGCTGTGCTACGTTCTCTGCCTTGACTGCAAATTTCTAAGAGGATTAGCTATAAATCACTGTGTTGTGCATACAGGGCTTTTATGAAGCATGGGGACATTTAGCCAGTACTCGCTTAGTAGAAATCTTAGATCCAGTGAAACCTCCTTATTGGTGGTTCCCAGATTTAAGTGGGGCCGCCTTGGAGGTCAGTCTTTCCCATCATTGCTGCTAAATTGTGGAACTCACTTCCAGCCACGTGCGTAAATTAGGGGATCACATATGTGTTTGCAAGGGGTTAAAACTTGACTCTAATGACTATAGATTCTGATTCTTTTGCTAATATATTCTCCAGCACTAGGACACCTATATAGGTATTGGAGCACTCAAATCTGTTAACATAACATATTCATGTCTTGTGTGAACAACACTGTGAGAAATTGGGTTGTTGGTAGAGGGGGGTGGGACTGTAAAGCTACAGTCCGTGTCAAGTTGAACCACAAAAGTCACTAAATGAATCTGTGCTTAACAGTCAGGTATCTTGGCACAAAAGCAGTCAGGCTTAACTGAAAAGCAATGTGTGAAGTATGTATGTAGCACTCAAACAGTAATAAAGTGAAAACACAACAAAAGCAAATTCTACAGCAATTTTGAAAAGTAGAGTAAATTTCAATACATTATTTGACACCAAAATGATGAAAATCTAGTCAGTAAAATTAGAATTATCATTTTTTGAAGTTTAAGATAAAAACTAGTGCCTAAAAGACCAAGGCGCCAACCTCAGAAATCTAATCGCATGAGACTGGGTCAAAGTTGGAAAAAACATGACCGACCTCAATGGAGCTCGGGCCTCATACAAATTGTGGATTGGGCTGGGTCAGCGCTTAACTTTGGACTTATATATTTCAAGAAATATTGTCTAGGAAGGGAAAGTTCAGCGAGGCAAGGCTGCAGGCGGAGTCAGAGGAGGAGGCGTCATCATTCGGGAGCTGCTGGATGAAGTTGCAGTGAAGATTTCTATGTTCGGACTTAGTCTCATTTTTGTTGAAGTCAAAAATCTCCAGCAGGACGAAGCTGCACGCTGTAGCTGACAAGGGCTCCATGAGGCTTGGTACCCCTTCTGCAAAGGGCCACTGAACAGGATTTGCTGCTGCAGAGCAGAACACAGTAAGAGCTGCTGCGAAGTAGGGCTGTCCAGTGTTGCACCTCTGGTAGATCAAGGAGAACGTAGGTTCCGGTCGCCTCTTCGTTTTCCGAGCACTTTGTACCCCAAACGTTTTGATGTACCAAATTTTGAATTTAAGCTACCAGGGGACTGGAAATCCACTACTTGGACAGTCAGGTCTCACTCACATTGGGTCCAGGTGTGGGTTCAAGATGGGGGTAGCCTTTTCTGTCCCTGAGGCTCTGATCAGGAGGCCTGCCAACTAGCCCTTGGAGTCACTTTGCTATCCCTGTTTTCAAGTAGTGGAGCAGGGCTCACACTGCAGGGCAGGCATTTAAGGGTTCAAATCAGACTTCAGCCAGCTCAGTAGTCCTTCAAGGTGCAGCAAAGCAATCTTCTGAAGTATACAGCAGGTCTCAGTAGCAGGCAGTCTAGAGAGAGTCCTTCCATAGGTCCAGAAAAGTGAACTAAAAGGTCCTATTTTTAGGGGACTGAGGGTCCTATTTTTATACCCGGTGCGTTTTTTGAAATAGGAGAAGTTTCTAGAGATTTTTGAAGACCTGGGAGTTTCCTGACTCCCCTGCCCTGCCCCGAGCCCGCCTACTGGAACAAGGAGCTACAGGCAGCGCATAGCCTTTTGAATTGCAAGTCGGGCTGTGCCCAGCCCTGTCCCTCCCCAACCTGCCAGCGATGGCCCATTCAGACCCACCTAATTCCTCTATTGCGTGGCTGTCTAGGAGGAATGTACAAAGTCCAGCTTACAACTATAATGAGTCATGTGACTCAGGAACAGACTGCAGGCACCAAATATGGTAGGTAAATACCAGCTTTCCATATGTGGCATTTTGAAAATTGTGACTTAAAATCGGACTATACCATTAAAGAGGATTTTAAATTACAATTTCTTAGACATCAAACATGAATTTTCTAAGTAAATCTAACAATTCAACCCAATGCTATCCTATGGGAGAGGTAGACCTTACAGAGGAGAAAAACAAATTTAGGAGCTTTTCACTACCAGGACATGTAAAGCTTGAAAGCACATGGCCAACCTTTTAGGTACAATAAATCCTGTCCTTTGGGCTACCTAGAGCTTACCATAGGGGTGACCTATATGTAATAAAAGGGGAGTGCACTGCATGTCCAGTGAAGCATCCTATTCCATGAAGTTCAGTGGAGATGCCCTCCTACACTGGGGGACGGTTTCTGGGGCACCTGGATGTGTGAGAACACTTGGCTGCACATGGTGGGGAGGTGAAAGTATTGTAAGGCATGAGTCCGAACCGGTGCTGGTCCTGGAAATCAGTAGCTTCTCTGTGTTTTGTGTTACAACCCACAGGGTCAGCTTACAACTCAGGGCACCTGCTCAAAGGCTTGGTAAGGAGGGTATTGTGCCTAATTGGAAATTTTAAACTGCATAAAGGCTACAGTGGCAGACTTGAGGCATGTTTTAAAGGGGTACTTAAGTTGGTGGCACAATAAGTGCTGAATGCCGAAGTAGCATTTTATTAGGGACTTAAAACAAATTATATATCCGATTAGGTGTAAGACAACTTTACCACATCTTAGGGAGTGTGCACAAGCACGTTAGGAATGGTTAGCAATGGTAAAATGCAGAGTCATAAGGCAAGCAAAAACAAATTAGGAAAAAAAGGAGGGTTGAAGGCAAAAAGTGTGGGAGTGTTCCTGTAGAGAAGGCCCAGTCCAACAAATACACCAAACAGCCTGGTTGAAAGCATTTGTTTCCTGGATCTGAGGAGTAGTTATTATCAGATCCCCAAGGGAGAATGAGGATTGGAGAAAACAGTTTTGTATACCATTGGTGCCTACATGAGTTCTGCTACTTTCTCAAAGCCTGTCTGGAGAATTAGCAATGTTTCAGTGACTCAGGGCGAAATCAGTCATTGCCATGTATTAATAGTGAACCTCAATGATATTATCATTGTTGGGAGAGTGCTGGAGGGTCTTAACTGCTGGAGGAATAAAGAAATCAAGCTATCCTGGGCAAATATCAGCTCTATACGTGCAGCATTTAACACGGCATCCACGTTTACATCATGCAAGGGATAGAAGTGGACCCAGCAAACTAGGAGGCACCACCACTCTGAAAAAAACTGCAGAGTTTCCTATGGATCCTCAGCTATCATTGTTGCTTCGTCACTTAAATTACCAGGACCGGTAGACCGTTCACTGAACTGATGACCAGGTACACACTAAGAAAAACTGAAAAAAATGTGGTCCACAAGCCCAATCCTATGCCAAGGTGCAGTGACCACATGGACCGGATTTGACACCACTCTGCACCACCTGCACCCCTAGGCAAACTGTCTCTAGCACCAATCATGGCATTCGCCTACCGCTGTCAACCCATTCTCCTGGTCATCAATTTAACTGTTGAATGTCAGGGAGCGATGATGGATCAAGTAGAGGCATAACTGCATGACCCTTCGCAGACACCAGTAAAGGCTGGCCCTGAAAAAGGCTCTCACAGGGAAATAAAATGGCTACGTGTGGAGCCAAATTCAGAAAAGTGCAATAACAACCCCTTTCCCAATTGAAAATGTCAACCAAGTTGGACTGCACAGATATCATAGGCTGGTATATATATCCACACTTGACTTCCTACTCTAGCATTGACTCAGGAAGACCAATATTAATACCTAGTACCCTAGCGCCTTCAGCGGGACTTTGAGCCAATATGGACTAAACAGTCAGTTACAAAGTCAGATTCTAGGGACGGACAATTAATAGGTGCCTATAATGTCACACGGGTGACTTCAGACTTCAGAGAGCCGGGGAGGCTTGTGGTAAGATCAAAAAATCAGATTTACAGTGTTGCCTGCACCAACTAAAACCAATGAAGAAAAATGTTTGCGAAAGTCTTACCACAGCACCACGCAATGAATGAAATGGTATCAAGAGTGTTCAAGCAAATTATTCTGCGAGAGAAGTTTTGTGAAGGATATAAACTTTGCAACTTTACAAAATTCCAAAAATGACCACATTATAACGTTCTATGCAAAAAAATATGATTACTGCAAATAATTATACTGCACCTGAGTTCTCCAGCAACCGCTAGGGTGTATGCTTTTTTTCTTGAAGCCAATATTTACATAAGTTTGGCTATTTTTTTTAATCCCCTTAGCTGCATGCAGTTGGCATGATGGTGGTGAAGTCAAGCTCACTTACATTAAGGCCCTCACAGTATCCTCTTTGTAGCATAAGACCCTCACAGCAAGCCAATCAGAGCTCATCTTCCTAGGATCTGAATCTGAATACACTCACCGTACAACTGCAACCTTGTGCATAGGCTCCTCGGATGCCTTGCATCTGTTGCTCAGAGACATCTTTCCATTTCTTGATGTAGTTGCAAAAGATGAGATCCACACGGTTACCCCACTTGTTACCTGTCAGTCATCAGCAAAAAAAAAACATGGTCTCCATTACATTAGGTCACAGTAACTTCTGTTATTTACAGCGCTTAAAAACAGCAATTGTACGTTATGAAGCTTCATATGAAACGTAATAATAATAATAAAAAAAATTAAAGGTCCTTTTAAATGTCTTACAGAGGCTGACATGCTCCTACAAAGAGAACAGCGTGCGCTTTGCCCCACGTGGTCATTGGTAGTTGTGTTGCCCATCTTCTGATCAGTCCATATTGATCAGACATGAGACAGCTTTGCCTCTGGATTCTGCCATTTTATTAAAATAGGGAAGGGGATCCTCTTTTTTAATTGCATGCTAGGCAGCAGTTGCACCTCGACCAGTGAGGCACCCAGGGATTTCAGTGGAGATACATTCCTACACTGAGTGTGGGTTTCTGGAGCAACTGTGTGAGCACAACTGGCTGCATGTGGTGGGGAGGCGAAGGTTGTGAAGCTTGGGTGTGCACCAGTGCTGAGCCTGGAAATCAGTGTCTCCTCTGTGCTTTGTGTTACAAACAGAAGGGTAAGCTTAAACCTGCTTACACCTGCTCAAGGGTGAAAAAGACACAGTTACAACGAGGGGCCCATGCAGCAGCCTTCATTTTCAGGCCACAGAGCTACATGGTTCTCTTGCTTGTGCAGGCAGTGTATTTTTTTGGGTTGTTGCCAGGTTGTGTATTGTGTGTAAACCAACTTCATGTGGAGGGTAACTGACCAGTAACTAATGCGCTACAGAATGAATGTCAAGCACACTGAACAGTAAATGTGTCCTTTAATTTAATGACCACAAATACTTTGTACCCATATGTCGAGATAACTTAAAATACAGATCTGGGGTAGAAACCCATGGGACAACAGGATATTTAACAAGCATTTGCAATGCAATGGGTCTCGCATTTGCGTGAGTTAGAGCAATTGGTATTGTAAATGCATAACAGGACTTTTCTTGCCACATAAATTGGTCAACGCTGCCTATAATTTGTTTTTTTCCTGCCACATAATTCCAGTGGCCTTGCATACAGCTAAAGCATTTCCATTTACCATCTTCCTCTATCTGCAGCAAAAAATGAAAATGGTGGCCTTTGGCATTCTAATTTAAATCTGCCATGTTAATTTCAATAGAATACCACTTTCACCACCCCACCATCAGAGTTGCTGGCTGGCTAACACAACTGTCCCCAAAAAAAAGACACAAGACAGCCACGGAGGAGTAACTTTCTCTAACCATGTTTTCTTGTTATTGTCTCTTCTTGCTGCCCCACCCCACAGCTGTATGTAGCATTGTATCTTCTTTCCAACTTTGCAAATTATTGGATTTTTCTTTTATCTTGTGCCCTGCAATGAAGGTGCCAAAGTTAAGAAGGGTCAATATGAGCCATTTAATGTGTCAGTGGCAACCCTTATTGAAGCTGGAGTAGCGGGTGTTTCACTATGCCCTTGGTGTGTCCTTGTCCCACTCCTGCTACGCTTATATTTAAATGACCTACTCATACGTATTTGATGGGATGATGGACTGAGGATCCCACTATTATTGTTTGCAAATTATGGCGGTCATTCTGACCTTGGCGGACGGCGGAGGCCGTCCGCCAAGGTACCGCCGTCAGAACACCGCACCGCGGTCAAAAGACCGCGGCGGTGATTCTGAGATTTGCCCTGGGCTGGCAGGCGGCCGCCAAAAGACCGCCCGCCAGCCCAGGGCAAATCAACCTTCCCACTAGGAGTTGCACCCGTCGCGTATTTCAGTGTCTGCTAGGCAGACACTGAAATACTTTGTGGGGCCCTCTTACGGGGGCCCCTGCCGTGCCCATGCCATTGGCCCCAGGGGCCCCGCGGGACCCCCTACCGCCATCCTGTTCCTGGCGGGAGAACCGCCAGGAACAGGATGGCGGTAGGGGGTGTCAGAATCCCCATGGCGGCGGAGCGCGCTCCGCCGCCATGGAGGATTCTGACGGGCAGCGGAAAGTCGGCGGTACACCGCCGGCTTTCCGCTTCTGGCCGTGGCTGTACCGCCGCGGTCAGAATGCCCGGCGGAGCACCGCCGGCCTGTTGGCGGTGCTACCGCCAACCTCCGCCATGGCGGTAATTACCGCCGGGGTCAGAATGACCCCCTATGTCTGTATACTTGTAAGATTACCACTCCCATAATCTGTCCTCCCCAATGTGGAAGCTGCTTCTATCCTCTGTGTCTGCCCATGCGGCACCAATACACAAGACACTGCCATGCAAGGAACTTATGTCAAAGAGGCCACGGGTGGTGCCTACTGCTGTTTATTTATCTCTTCAGCTGAGCCCAACCTCCAGGTGTGTGTGACGTGTGTGTGCCCTTAACATGCAGCCGGGTGGCTTACTACATCCGTCCCCAATTGGCTTACACTTGACAGCGCCTTCACAAATATTTAGGTTGCAGAATCTTAATCAGTCAGCACGCATAATCTCTCAGCTTCCGATTTCACACCTGATGGGTCCTCTGATTATATCAGAGCACAGTGATCTACCACACTCCTCAGGAAGCACAGGATTCGCACCTGAGGGATTCCTCAACTGCACCAAATGTTATGTTATGTTATATTGATTTGTATAGCACACTAATCCCCCAAGAGGGTATCCAGGTGCTCTTGGGATTTTCTTAAGTCATAAAGCGTTTATCTTCCTTTTTGCACTGTAATCATTGTTCCTTTTGCTCCTACAACAGTCCGCTCTCCTTTTTCAAGAGGGGCACAGAATTCCCACCACAGGCGCCAATTTGTGATCAAAACCTGGTAGCCCTGTCATTTGCTCACTTCTTCGTTGCTGCAATCTCCGTGCCTGCAGTGGTTGATCTTTAGCTGTTATGGTTCTCAAATTCATTCTACTGACAGTAAGATCTGTTATCCAATCTGATTTATTTTGGCAAACGACTGAGGGCAGTATTTTCTCCAACTGCAGCTTCACATGTTTGAACGTTGGGCTGCTCACCAGTTCACTCATGGAGAATTGGGTGTGGGCATCAATGGTGACCAACATCTGTCCTCCCATTGAGAAAGCTGCAGAATCAGTGCTGGTCCATGGTGATATGCATGCACTTGTGGTTATCAGTGGAGCTAGTCGCTCAGTGTCACTGTTTAGTTGACAGGCATGGCACTCTCTAATAATTTCTTCTACTGCTCCTTTCATCCTCAGAAATTACACCTTCCTCCTGAATCTCGCTTTAGTTTTGGTCATCCTTTGGTGTCCATGGTGCTTTTTTCAGAATATGATGGACCACGATGTGGTTCCCGCTGGGAACGAATCCCTGACTGCATGGCCTCTCCACACCTGGATGAGGGTTTTCCAAGTCTGGGTATCATGCACTGGAAGCTGGGCTACAAATATCTTCTAAGACTCTTGCTGCAGTGCCAGTTTTACATTTTACAGGCATTCATCTTCGTTGGTTTCTTCAGCGATATTATCAAGCTCCATGGCATTTCGGCAGACTGCCCACCCAATTATTCTTTGGTACTCTTCTGTGTCTCCACTTTGCTGGAGCATTGGTACCACACTTTTCCGGAGTGCCTCGAAATGTAGCCAGAAGACTTGTTAGCCCCTGGTCAATAGCTGAAGAATAGGTTTTACTGCTGGACCTGCACGAGCCACATTTCCACTCCTGGTGGTGGATGCTGAGAGTTGCCTTGAAATAAGTAGACCACTGGTTTGTGGCCCAGGGATGTGGAATTCCTATCGCCCGACCCGGGACATCTTGTTTGGGGTCAAGGGCAACAAGTTTTTATGTTTACTTTGTCCTTGGGACAAGTAGGCCCAACCCCCTGCAGCACAAACCCTTTGGCTGCCTGTTTACAGAGAGTGGAATTCTCTGCAGTTGAGGTAATATGTTTCCAAAAGATAATGCTGTTCGAACTTGTATTTATGGTTCATTATTTGAAAGCCTTAATTATTAGGGTGAGTGCTGTAAATAAATGTTTTAAGGTCACACTTCACTACTGACGTTGGTTCCAGTACAAAAAAAAAAAAAAAACGTGTACACACATGTTTGAAAAGTTTAGGCTAAGTATAATGCTCCCAGAATGCTCTCTGATAATATGCAAATGAAGTGTCATTTAGTAAAATGTGTTGATGCATGCTAGTATTTCCCAAAAATATTTCTAATGGAAAATCAGTGTAACCATTTTCAACACGATTATGGGAAGCATGAAAATAAACAAACACTGACAAAGCCAACTGATCCAACATATTTTTATAAGTCTTTTAGTTTCATCAATGCGTGTCTTGTTTTGACATGGCTTTTGTAACACTTTATTGTTGTGGGAGCTACCAGGCCCTCAACATTGTAACAAACATTGGCAAAACCCCCCCAAAAAGTTTTTGAACTCTTAAAGCACACGTTGCCACCAGCGGCATAACAAAGCCCCGCAGCCGCCCTCCAGGGGGCCCCTCCAGCACATCACCTGCCCTGGGTGAGTCTGGAGAGGGGGCTCCTCCATGTTCTTTGCAAAGGGGCACCCTCCAGTTTCGTTACATCACCGATTGCCACTGTAGTTCCTGACACTGAACAAAACTACTTTGTGTGGCAATATGCTCCTTGTGGAAGAGCAGAATGCGATCACTCACAGTAAAGCCAGCCGAAAGAGAGAGAAATAGAAGTTTAATAAAAACAAAATGTCTTTGTTAACACCAGACCTAATTAGGGACCAAGACCCACATGTAGGTAGCTTTTTGCATGTCGCAAACAGCGACTTTCGCTGTTTGCGACATGCAAAAAGCACATTGCGATGCACAAACCCAGTTTTGCGATTCAGTAACCTGGTTACCGAATCACAAAACGGGTTTGCGACTCGCAATTAGTAAGGGGTGTTCCCTTCCTAATTGCAACTCGCAGTGCAATGTAGGATTGTTTTGTGACCGCGAACGCGGGCGCAAACCAATCGCAGTTTGCACCCATTTCAAATGGGTGCTAACACTTTCGCAAAAGGGAAGGGATCCCCATGGGACCCCTTCCCCATTGTGAATGTCACTGTAAACATTTTTTCAGAGCAGGCAGTGGTCCTGGTCCTGCGGACCACTGCCTGCTCTGAAAAAATTAAACAAAAACGTTTCTTTTTTCGTTTTTGTTATGCATCTCGTTTTCCTTTAAGGAAAACGGGCTGCATTACAAAAACAAACAAAAAAAACTGCTTTATTGAAAAGCAGTCACAGACATGGTGGCCTGCTGTCTCCAGCAGGCCACCATTCGCGAGGGGGGTCGCAAATTGCGACCCACCTCATGATTATTCATGAGGTGGGCATTTGCAAAGCCCTTGCGAATCACAGATGGTGTCAAGGACACCATCTTACATTTGGATTTGCGACTCGCAATTTGCACGTCACAAATCTGAACCTACCTACATGTGGCCCCAAATTCTTAAAGAAAGTCACAAAAGTGCACCCATGGTATATGTCGTACCCCTTTAAAATATTTGTGAACTGTATTTTAGCATGGGTAAATACGATGTGTAGATTTGCTTATGTGAAAATCTATTGAGCATTTGCAAGTTCATTTTCCCTCCAGCCACTTTCTTCCCAACCCTGGAAGAAGTTCTAATTCTGCCATTGTCAGGAGTAAATGTCCAACCTTTCTTATTATGGAAAAATATTAGAGAGAAGCTGGTAAAAATCTTTAAAACATGCAGGTTAGTAGGTTTGCAGACTCAAAGGCATTCCAGCCCTGAAACTATTGCTTACTGCTTCCTCCAGCCCCAGTATGCAGATCTGCAGAAAGGTGGCAAAATAAGGAAATTGCTACAGTAGGGATTGAAACTCCAAGTATTCAAGCCCTACTATGGTAGTAGCCCTGGTATAATCAGAGAGGCTATTAATTGCTGCCATAATTTGTCGCCACACTACATGGCACCAAAGGGACAAGTAGATCTTTTTACAGGACAAGTAGATTTGAGAAGCAACCTGTCCCCTGGACAAGTAGATATTTTAATAAATTCCACACCCCTGTGGCCGGTAAAGACTTTGATGCTTCTGCAGTAGAAGACACTCCCACTTAATTGCCAGAACTTTCTTTTCAATTTGAAAGTACTAGGCTTCCACTTCAGCCAGAGCCCAGCTTCCATAGATTACGTAGGCTGACATTTCTTTCCTTGATTCAGTACTAGGACTACTCCAAGCCTTACTAGCATCGACCAGTAGTTCAGTCTTATTTTGAAGGTTGTAATAAGCCATTGTGGTGGCAGTACTACTTCCTTCACTATTTTAATGCATTCTCATGAGCAGATCTCCACTCCAACTTGGACTGGGCTTTTTTGAGAAGTAGGTGATTCAAGGTCATTTTCATTATGCAGTGCAAGATGGTGGTCCAAACATCTCTTCAGGTTTGATGTCAAAAGCTGGTGAGGTTCCTTGATTGTTTTTAAGTATAGGAGGATGACATCACTTATGTTGAGCATGCCATCCAGCCCTGACAGCATATCCCTCACTGCATTCTGAAACATATCAGCCGCAGATCATTCTTTGTATCTCCTAAGCCATAGGTGCAATGAAAAGAAGGTTAGGTATTAACTTTTTGGGTCTAATAGTAACAGGTGATAAAAGAAACTAAAGTCAATTTTGGAGCACCACCCAACTTTGGTGAGGTCTATTATCTTTTCAACCATAGAGGGCATGATGTGCCACTCATGCTTGATGGTTCGAGTTTGCAACTTCAAGTAAATTCAAAGTGCTGTACCTTGTTGCATCGGCTTACGGTCTATTGCCATCAGGAGCACCTGGGGATTGGACCCATCACCTTCTCAATGACATCCATTCCTTCCAACCTTTCTGAATCCTGTTCTTAAGTCTGCAGTGCTGCAGGACAAAATAAGGTTTTTCTGTTTTATCCCTGTGAAGATAAACTGTACGATTTCTTTAAGAGGGCCCATGCATTGGAAGAGATTCTCAAATCCCTTCAGAATGTTCTTGACCTGCAGTCGTACAACCATTTTGCAAAACAAAACAAAGAGAAAACAACCGCAGATGTACTGTGGTATGACAACAGAGCACAGACCTGTCTTCTTCACTTGTTATAGGAGACTTTGTTGCATTTGCATCGATGATTTATATACCAGCGGTTGACAGTCTGAGGCTCACAACATAAGCACTTTTTGTATTGCTCTTTAGAAGAGGTGGGGAGTGGTTTCCCCCTGTGGGTCCTTTCTGTGAGGGCTTCCTTCCCCACAGGAACATGTTAGAGAGAAAAAAAAACTATTATTTTGTTCTGTAGTATATTTTATGGTGTTAATCCTTTTAGTGCCCACCATTCCTTCTCCCAGCAGGATGGTGGGCGTCTGCTGTGGCTCAAGTATCAGTGAGCAGTGGTGGGCCGTGACTGGTAGCATTGCAATAAGGCAGCCACCCTTATGCAATGGAAACAGTGCTGTTGGGCAGGTATCATCCCTTGACCTCTTCACCATTGTGGAGGCCTTGTTCAGGCTTCTGGAAATGTGCACACAGAACCAATGCACCAGACACTGACATACTGGGATCCAGTGTGGAAGGGACAAAGAGCAGACCCACTCCTGTTTAGCTATCCCTTTGGCTGAGCCAAGCTTCCAGATGCGTCTGACCTGTGTGTGTAGTTATAGGATCAAATTATTCACATCCCTCGGAATTGGATGAGTTGTTAAGTGTGGCTGGTCGAAGCAACATAAAAAGTCATTGAAAATACTGACATCAACAAACCCCCGTAATTGCACAGTCACTCTTGTTATTCCCAAAATAGATTCAATGTAATTAATTTATAGATAACAACAGACAAGCTCTCTTAGTGCTGTGTTCAGTGACAGACTACTTATGGTACGAAACCGCTTCAAACTTGTATTGCCAGCAAAAAAGCATTTGTCTTGCCTGCAGTCTATCAAACCACACCACACACTGCACCACACTAAATTATGAGGTGTCACTAGAGAGGACATAAGCCAGATTGTCTTCAAGGAGTCGAAATTGAACAGTGTTTGCAACCGAAAGAGTCAGACGAGTTCTGCCCCAGAGCCCTGACACAACTAGAAGACAAGCCAAGTTCAAGCACAGCATCTTTGTTGGAGCCATTTTGAACCATTTCTTTTCATTTAAAAGTCTCAATACTAAGCCACCCAAATTGTCTATCAACTCCCCTACAGTGAGTAGTCAAAAGAAGCACTGTAAATACCTGTGAGCAAGATCGTCCCATTATATCTCTTAATAGGAGGGAAGGCTCGAATATGTTCTATAGTTTTTTTCAATCTGACCATTAAGATACTGCCAAGTTTGACAGCTTTTCATTTAGTGTTTGTTTCCTGCAGTCACGTAAGTTTATTATACTGAACAATCCCTAAATATTAGAGGCTGTAGCATGAACCAGTAGGTTAACAGAAGTAGTCTACCTTCTTTTGACTACTGGGGTTCCAAACGTTGTTGCCTAATTTACAGCCAGTGCATTGGACGTAGCAAATGAGCCTTGTATGTTGAGGTATTTTGCTGAGTTGATATACTCTGGGCTTGGATTGCTTATTCAAATGTGTGTTCTGGAATGGGTTATATTTGTACTGCAGAAGTTGTGTTTGATCTTCGTCCCCCATAGATGTAACATCTTACTGAACTTCTTCTTTAAAAATGATTCCTCTTTACTCCTGCTTTTTTCTTCATTTCTTAAGCATTATGGGGCAGATTTAAGAAAAGTGACAATGCGCATAGTGCAGCAACACTTTCCGTGCTCCCGTTAGCGCAACCCTAACGCCAACATATTTGTGTCATATCAAAGATATGGCACACAATGGGTCACTGTAGGGGGAAATAGCGTCAACATTTGTGACATTATTGATGTACTGTTCGGGGTTAGCATTGGCGACAACCCTGAACAGTACATAGGGACCCATTGTAACCAATGGTGTACCCCCTTTTAACGCCTGCTCTAAGCAGGCATTAAAAGTAGCCTAGGAAAATGACGCAGTGGAATCTCTTGGATTCCACAGCACCATTTTTACAGCCCCCCTTTACATACAATATGCATGGTGCATGCATAATGTGGCGCAAAGGGTTACAACGTGGTGCAATCCATGCATTATGCAACTTTGTAAATATGGACGGCGAATTTTGAAGCCTAACTTTACATTAGCATAAACAAATGACACTTATGTGGCGCTACAGCAACTTAAAACTGAGCCTATATTTTTGGTGAAGTGTGGACTACTGTTTAAGAGATTCTTATTCATGGTCATTATGTCTTATGGATCTGGGTATGTGTTGGACATGGTCCTTTCTGCAAGGTCATCCCTAAACTGTTTCCCTTTTACTCCCCATTTTTTGCTGTATCTTTTTGTTGGCTTTAGGACTCTGTGTATTTTACTACTGCTGACTAGTGCTAAAGGTCATGGGCTTCGCACGTAGACATGGTAAAATTGGTGTATACATAATTGTCAAATTTAATTTACTTATACGTCCCTAGTAAAGTGGTATACCATATACCCAGGGCATGTAAATTAAATGCTACTTACTAGTAGGCCCAAAAAAAGATTTAGCAGGAGAGGGACAAATTCAATAATTATTCCACGAAACCAATAATCACTCTTGGTTCGGAGGGATACATCTATTATCCTTATTTATTATATTTGTAAATGTACACACACATCTCAGGGTCAGAGGAAGACTTTCTATCTATAAACAGATGCCACTACAGTGGAACTATATACACATGTCTATACATATTTACAAAAATAACAGACATATAAAACACATAAAACATATGGTATACAAACATATTATATGTGCCCTACTCCAACGATTTATAGAATAGTCACAACATAAAATACAATAAACAAAGTGATCAACAAATATATGGTAACCAAGGATCTTGCACCCAGCTGTATACTGCCTTAATTGTCTTTATACAAGGTAGTAAATAGTGCTATATAACTTTTTTAACAATAAGTTGATTGTTTGCTCAGACTCCTTGGACCCATTAGGAATGTGTCGACACGTTTCAGCCTAACAACTAAAGGCCTCATCAGGACTGTTGGAGAACACTGGCACCACTATCTACTGGCGCCCCTCGTATACACGTCCGACACTCTTGAATGAGACAATTAAGGCAGTATACAGCTGGGTGCAAGATCCTTGGTTACCATATATTTGTTGATCACTTTGTTTATTGTATTTTATGTTGTGACTATTCTATAAATCGTTGGAGTAGGGCACATATAATATGTTTGTATACCATATGTTTTATGTGTTTTATATGTCTGTTATTTTTGTAAATATGTATAGACATGTGTATATAGTTCCACTGTGGTGGCATCTGTTTATAGATAGAAAGTCTTCCTCTGACCCTGAGATGTGTGTGTACATTTACAAATATAATAAATAAGGATAATAGATGTATCCCTCCGAACCAAGAGTGATTATTGGTTTTGTAGAATAATTATTGAATTTGTCCCTCTCCTGCTAAATCTTTTTTTGAGCATTGTTGTATTAGTATCCTAAGCAGGTGAGGGTGATAGGATACTCCCCTTGTTTTTCGACTTACTAGTGGGCCTGCAGCACTTATTGTGCAACCCACTTCAGTAGCCCTTAAACATATCTCAGTCCTGCCATTGCAGATCCTGTATGTGCATTTACACTGCCACTTCGACTTGGCATTTAAAACTCCTTTCCAAGTGTTGAACTACTCCTCTTTTATTACATATAAGTCACCCATAAGGTAGGCCCTAAGATAGTCCATTGGGCGAGGTGCGATGTAAATAAAAGGTAGGACTTTTAAGTTTTGCATGTCCTGGTACTGAAAAACTCCTAAACTTGTTTTTCACTACTGTGAGGCCTACTCCTCTCATAGGCTAGCATTGGGAATTATTTCATACACTTTTTAGCTGTAACTCCTGATTAGAAAAGAGTAGCTGTGTCATGTTTCATATCTTTGGAATGGTAATGATAAATCCTCTTTAAGTGTAAAGTTAGATTTACCATTACTATTTTCGAAATGCCACTTTTAGAACCCAGACATTTCTCTGCTCTTACTGCTCTGTGTGTGCCTTGCAGCCTGTTTCTAATACACGTCTGGGGTAGATGACATCTACACATTGTGCATTTCCTCTAGTCACCCACAAACACAGGAACGGTGGGTGTGATAAAGAACTCGTCTGCTTTCTGATATCTCTTCCTGGGCAGGAAGAGGGAAGGGGAGCTGACACTTACACTTCAATAGGCAATGTCCTCTGTCTCACAGAAGGGCTGAAATACAAATGTATTTCTGCTGCTGGACTCTGCCATCTGTGCGCCCTCCCTCGCCTGAGGTGCCAATCCAGGCCTGGGCCTCAGAAGTAGGGTTTGTAGCTGTTCTCTGCAAAAATAGATGCATCCAGGCTGTTGTGCCACTTCGAAAAGACGCAGTGTCCTTCGACGCTGACACAGTGGCGATTCAACAATGACATGGGACCCGACTGCGAGGTTTGGCGCCAACGCAGCACTGATGCAAGGACATCGATGCACGGCTTGACGACAATGCATCACCTGCAACGCAAGGGATCGATGCTGACTTGAAATACGACTTTGAGACTCGACGCGGACACAACTACCCGACTGCATGAATCAGAACCAACGCACTGAATCATTGAAGTTGACACTTGCTCCATCCAAGGTACTTTTTTAGCAAGCTCTCCGTGAGTCCTGTAGCCGGCCTGCCCTCCATCATGTTTGGTCTGAACTTTGGATTTACCCCAGTCTAGCACAATGTCAAGTATCCTTTTAGCGCTATTGACTTCTAAGCACTATTTTGGTTAATTCTTTAAACATTTATATCTTGACTTGCATTATTTTACTCAGATAAATATGCCCTATTTTTCTAAACCTGTGTGGAGTCTTCTTGTCCTACTTTCATTGTGTTGCCGTGTGTGGTGTTGCACTAACACTTACATTGCCTCTTAAGTTAAGCATGCCTGCTTTGTGCCAAGCTACCAAAGGGTGAGGACAGGTTAATTTAAAGTGTGTGTCAGACGTACCCTGTCTGGGATTGTGGATGCTACTTGGACAGGGTGCATACCTCTGTCAACTAGAGACCCAATTTCTAACAGTATGGTTACCTGTTTCTAGCAGTACACTATTCTTACTGAGGGACTTTATACTGGTCTAAGTATATAGTTTAGCTCATAATTATATACTATCAATTTTTTGTTGAACGTCTAACTTTTAAGGTTTATGATTACTATAGAAAACACTCATACGCCAGCTTCCTGCTCAAAGTTCAGCTCTGATTCCTCATGCTCTCCATTTGTGTGGTCCCACCACAAAGAGAATCTGTATAGTGCACTGTTTAACAACACCTGAGGCATCTTTGAGCTGTCATAGAAACAGAAGAGGCTCTTTTTCACCAGTACATTGTTGGAGATGGGGGACCTGGAACTGTTTAAGAGATCTCAGATTATGTACCTTCCATCCGGTGCAGCAATTCATCAGAATTGCTGCCTCTCTATTGGCTGCTCTTGATCGCTGACTCTCTCACAGGAAAATAAGTATTCGCCTATAGGCACTTACCACAAAAACTGGCATTGCTCTCTTGCACCATCTACTGACTCTGATGAAACTGCACTGATCGGTGCTTTAAAGATTTTCATATTCACCTATATACTTTTAGAAATTCACACATTTACATGGGTATTTCAAGGGCAAGCCACACCAGTACAATCGTTGACTACTGATATCTTCCAGTGATCCACCAGCTGTGTGCTGATTCCACTAGGGCTTACCATTTAACTTATTTAATGATTCCCGCGCTGTATTGTGTCACTGAAGCATAGCCACAACTATAAAATTGTCTGTATTTATAAAAGATTTTTTGCAGTGTTTTAGCTTGTTATTAG
Organism: Pleurodeles waltl; assembly: GCF_031143425.1. Lineage (NCBI taxonomy): Eukaryota > Metazoa > Chordata > Amphibia > Caudata > Salamandridae > Pleurodeles > Pleurodeles waltl. Next base: position 55,641,618 of record NC_090449.1, read on the forward strand.
TGAAACTCTAGTTTTTGTTACGTTTATGTGCACTTAACATTGCAGTGGTATTTGGTTGTTTTTTCTTACTTCTCTGTTTGCGTGTTCATTGCTTTTGATCCTTTTCTTCGAAATCCAGGTGATCTTCCTTTGAAGTAGTGAGACTTGATCAGATCTTCCAATGTCTATCTAGGTGCTATAGTTGGACATAGGCAAAAATCGTAAAATCCTATGCCCTCAAATTAATGTCTTATGCTGATGACACACAGATCCTTCTTATTTTTTATGACAATCTCCTGGAGTGACAACCCTACTTTTGTTGATGTTTCTCAGACATCGACACTTCGATAAAATCCAACAGAACTCACCTAAAACTGACAAAACAGAGGTACTGGTAGTGGGAATACACCCCCTCCATATGGTCCTCCTCCTTTTGGCCTCAGACCTTGGGATCTCCTCTCTCTCCTTCCATCTCTGTCCATAATCAAGGCTTTACTTATGAAAATGTCCGCACATACCACCTCACATTTTGAAGACCTCCACAAATTGTCTCTTATTACATTCACCTCCTAAACTTAAGGTAATACCATAAATCAGTCAATCAATTAGGATGTCTGGGGCACTTCTATGTAATTGATGGGAAATCAGTGGTGGAATACATCTTGATTAGATGAAGTCGACATTAGTTGTAATAAAATAGTTGATGGGAGAGTGGCTGCTGTGGCGATGAAAATGCAACTCAAGAAAGAACCCCTCTAAAACTCAGAATTTGAAACTATTGTGAAATTATGAGCATTTTTAAATCAATCTTAAAATGAGTTAGTTACCTATCGTTCTTTATGCGGTTCTTGCTTCCTCTGTTTTTTTGTGTCATTGTTTTGGGAAATTGTAAAGTGGGAAGATGTGTGGGGTTTGGTTGAAGGAATAAAATGTGGGCTCAGATTGATTACATGTTCTCTTCAGAAATTGTTTATCTGTGTACTGTGACTTCCATAGTTTGGGCAGTTAAGCCTCGGCCACCATTCAGGTAACATTTATCAGATTTCTTCTTTAAGAAATGTTTTCCTGTTTACTCCTGCTCCACCCTTCATTTGTGGAACACTGCATATGTCTGGCACACTTTTGAAGCCCCAAAGAGTTAAATCGCAAAGCACAATCCACCCATAAAATAAAATAAAATGAAATAAAATAAAAAGGCTTTATTCCACAATCAAGGGGAAGAAGATATTCCTTATCAATTCTTGATGAAGGCCTGCTAGTTACAGACTGGAGAGTTGTGGGACAAGAGAAAAGTGTTCCCATACTCCTCTAACGATGCCAACTGGTTTATTCGATCCTCATATTATTGATGCAAAGTATCAGAGTACATTTTAATTAGTAAAATAACAAGCAACCAAGAGGCACCCAATCACAGTCACTTCTGAAACAATGCAGCCTGGCCTACTCGATGAAATGCAGTAATAAAATTCACCAATGCACAAAGCAAAGACAAGGAATTCTGTTTCAAGGATAACTTACCTTACACAATGAGTGTAGCACTATAGGGTATTGTGGATATTCCCTTATACTTCTGCCGTGGTCAGTAGGATCCCATTAACTGACTCTCCCACTGAAATATGTGTAGTGCTAAAAGGGCTGCAACAAAACGTGCAGCCTTTCTAAATAAAATATCTCTTCTGTGGGATCAGCTACATAAAGTGTTAGTGGAAATGTTGCCCCAAGATGGAGACGTGGTGAGATTGCACTTGTGTTTGATGCCTGTCATTTATCTATTGGAAAGGAAAAGCTGGAGAGTTGATCTTCTAGAGACTGAATCAACTGAGGACTAATCATCCAACCTGGGAAATACAAAGACTTCAAACTACTATAGATCTATTTTCTTCAACTGGAAATGAATACACAAAACGTTCATGGGATGCTCTTAAAGTCAGCGACCAAACAATGGTAATCCATCAAGTTTTTCACCTTAGATTCTAAACAGTCTGCAGGTGCACTCCTCAGATCAGGCTTACCTGAGATCAGGTACTCGGTATTTAAGGCAGGCATCTGGACGGTACACATCTGACTGTGTGTTGTGAATTGCATGTTACGGATCTCTTCTCCACCTTTGAATATCTGTCAAACGACATTAAAAATTGATTCAGGATTTCCACATTAACCTCCTCCGTAGTATCAGCAAAATCTTTCTTAGTGTCTTCATCTCTCTCCCTAATGTCTCTACAAAGCATATTCCAAACACAAACAACAGTGCCAGGCAGATCTGCTTAGAAGTCAAAAAATGGGTAGTAAACACTGCACGTGTTTTAGATTTCATTGAGAATTAAATTTCCATATTATTTCACAGTCTGCAAAACCTGAGCTAAAGCTCGATTTAATAGAGGTATAGAAAATACCATGATACAACTTGATCCGCGAGCAACAACCTCACTTAAGGTGGTTAAAAGGTTTCACAAAATCCCACAGCACTCTAAAAAAAACCTGTATTCTTCAGCTGGGGTATTTTTAACTACAGAGAATTAGTATTGTCGAGACCATAACTTTATTGCAATGTACTGTGATACATAAACATTTTGGTTTTCTGTGACTCTCATATCCTATTAATTTGAAAAACATAATTTATGAGTTTGAAAATATGCTATTTTTAGTATACTATAAAATGTTCTACATCTGTGCTAAAATATATAAAAAATGAATTCAAAATGTATCATAGCAGGGTCTTGCGTTAAATGATACAGCAAAATAATGTATTTACCTATGTTGTCCAATTATTTTATCCATTAATTAAAAATTTAATAAAATCCTACCCTGTCTGGAACACAAAGTGCCCCTCCTGGTTTCAGTGATAAGCCTCTGTAGCAGTAGGTCTCAGTCGTGGTAAGTATCAGTAACTGAGTTTCACAAACAGGGGAGGTCCTGCTAGAGTAGATGGATTAGTTGAGGACCGTCACTAGGGAACACTCTACCCTGCCTATCTAACTGGACCAGCCAATTGATGCAGTTTTGGTTACTTCTTTAACTTAAAATGTAACTGGACACGCAGTACCAGGAGGCTCAAAGATTCTCACTGTGTTCAAATTCACACTCTAAGGGCCCACATTCTAATAAATATATAATTCTGTAACTTATAAGTAAAATCCTAATGTCATGGAATTAACCTCCTTCAATACCTATACTGCCTTCTAAGGTCTGATGTTAAATTTTAGTGACGAAAATCATTACCTCTAAGACTTCAACTTCACATCGTATGTACAAGTCCTCATCGTTCGGGTATTCACCGTTGGAGTAATCGAATGGTGGAGGTCTGATGCAGTTTACAAACTTCCCTTTAACAACTGTCAAAAGAACAGAGAGTCAGAACGAAATGGCATTGACTTGAGATTCATTGATCAAGTTACTTAACTGCATGTGCAGATCAATACTAGGAACTGAAGCATAGCCTCATGGTTTCATCATCTATTTTACATCACTTCAGTGACTGTTTCTGGCACTGAGTTACCCGCTAGCAGTTAAACAGTTTATGTGACAAAGGCTTTATATGGGAACGTGCTTGTGACTACAATATGCCAATGGTAAAGATATGTCTGCAGCTTTTCTATGCTCCTCACGTCTAAGGTTAAGTCATGCCATGCCTTTTCTATGTCAGTGCTGGAAACTACAAGGTGAAGACATGACTCTACTTTGGAGCCCGGCAGCCTACGTTAGTATCCTTGGGCCAGATGTAGCAAAGGTTTTTACCCATTCTGTGTCTATGGGAAAAAGTGTTCGTACATATGGCCCCTAGTCCAGAACTCTTCGCTGGTACCCACGAGTCTGAAGAAGGTACGAAATCAAAGGGATGCACAGCTTTTCCATTGATGGTGCTTTCTGTGCCAAGCAAAACCCAGAGGAAATGGCACTCAGGAACCTACTGTCAACTGGTCTAGGAATTCAAAGATTGTGTGGACTCAGGTATCCTTGCATCTAGTTGCTGCTCTTGCTGCCTGGAGTCCTGGGCAATGAAATATGAAGATGAACATGCCAACAAGTGCTTTTGACAAACTCACCGACACTTGACTGACAGAAGTCTCTCTGCAGGTGAATCAAGTAACAACTGCAGGCATCTGTGGGAGCAGGGCTCAGAAGGAAGAGTAGAGCTGCTGACAGCAACACCCACATCTTGCTATTTATGGCCCTTCCAAAGTTTGGGATGGGGAAAAAAGGTAATGATGGTGTTGAAGAGTCTATCAGGAGTAAAAGACAGAAACAATACATTTTCAAGGGGCAGTGGCAATGTCTTAACTCTGCTTTATGACGGTAGGCAGTTGCTGAGTGATTGGTTACACAAATCTAACATGCACTACACTCACACACTTACTAAGCCACGCTCAAAGTCAGGAAGGAAACGTTTTAAAGTTGAGAAAATGTCAATTCCTTATCAAGGCAAGACATAAGTCACCTCCTCTATCCATTTGTTTTGTAAACCAATCTACTCAGCACACTCAAAAAACATGCGCAGAAATCCCTTTTGCTCTAATACCTGAACTCACTGAATGATAGTTTCTGACTGTCCTCATTTCTCTGTTCTCTGTATGTACAGGTCCCCCTAAACATCCACCACACCCGTTCTTCCACCAGACGTCCAGGTCTTCTGGAGTTACGAATCACATAGCACTTGTATTCCATCACCTCAATTCATCCCAATATCTATAACTGCACCAAGCAAAGTAATATCAAATGAAATAATGCCAAGCTAACTTTACATATCCTGTCAATTTCTTTTCCTGAGATGGATTCCATGCAAGTATCACTCTACCACACTTGTCTAATTTTAGATGGTAAGCTAAGTCTCCAAACTTACTACTTTGAAACACTAATGTCAGGAAACCCAGTTCATCAGTGGTGTACATCTTGTGAAAATGACCTATTGCTGGATTTTCCTCTATACAGCCACTGCTATCTCTATATTGCCTCTTGCAACCCCTGAGGACTGTTTTGCATCCACTGTAATTTAACCCAAACAAACCAACTTGTGTAGTAAATATGTTTGCCTTTAGGTTTTGATAAAGGTAATAGTTGGTTGATTGCTCCCGTTAGTTATTTTAATTTTTTACCATGATACAGCTGTTCCGATATTGCTTTTGGGTGTGAATAGTACTGCTTGACTTTACTGCCTTCAGTATTGTTTCATTATGTTAATGTCCTGTATTGGCACATTTGGTGGTGGTTAAAAATCCAGAGTAAAACAGTGCATTAGATATTGCGAAACGTTTGGAAACATTTAAGTTTAATCAATGACGGATCAACCCAGGTATCATTCTGGCATATTAGTTATTCGAGAACTCTTGAATGGAAAAAGGAAGCATTGTCCTGTCTTGATGTCGGGACATACATGAGATTTTCTTTCCAAAGATTTGCTTCTTGCTGAAGAACTGGGCCTTCTGCCACAATCAGTGTCTTCAGTAAAGGACACTAGGGGGGTTATTACAACTTTGGAGGAGGTGTTAATCCGTCCCAAAAGTGACGGTAAAGTGACAGATATACCACCAGACGTATTACGAGTTAAATAGGATATAATGGACTCGTAATACGGCTGGTGGTATATCCGTCACTTTACATTCACTTTTGGGACAGATTAACACCTCCTCCAAAGTTGTAACAACCCCCTAGTTGTTTCGATGTTTGTGTGCATGAGTACTTGTAGAGCATGGATCCAGCTGTTAACTAATATAATGCTGTACAAGGAGGTGGCAGGGTTACTTGAGGGAGCTATAAATGCAACATACGTACGGCTACCGGGGCACCGGTGACGGAGGGAAAGAGCCATGGTTACTTGCAGATCAGGTGCTCCATAATAAGGTTCTATTCAATTTATTCAGTAATGAAGGAAAGATGGTGTTTGCCAAATCCATATGGAGTTGGCATTACTGGGCATGGGTGACAGCAGGCGAAGGTATACTTTCTTGTAGTCTTCTTCTAGATTTACTAAAATGTATCCTACCAATGCCATTTCTGCATAAGATGGCAAATATTTTTTGTATAGTAGGTATGCTGGTGTGTTGAACCTCATTGCTATGGAGGTAGAACAGCAAATCTCAACTGTAATGCAGTTGAGCAGTGGTAGAAGGTGGGGCTCCTGAAGTATGTGGGTGTTCTGGCAAACCTATTGTAAGCCTTCATGTGTTATTGTATTGCTATCTTTGATATCTGATAAGATCATAGATAAAGCATCTGTGCAGGACTGGGGGCTGTGTTAACCTCAATTATACATGAGACAATGTGCACCTAAACAATATCCCAACAAAGATAAAATAATTAGCATTTCAAGGAGATGAGGACTCCACAGAGTCAGCAGTAAATTGAAAACCGTAAAGATTTTTTAACGGGTTCTGTCCGCAGAGATGTGGTCGTGTGCTGAGGATGCAACTGTTGCGTCCTCAGCACACAACCCTGAAATCCCTATGCTGTTTTCAGCAGAGGGATTTCCTTTTTCATTTTTGAGCCTTGGGAGCAAGGAAAGAGCTTCTCCTGCTGTCCAAGGCATTTTTCTTCTTTCAGTGTAATGACGATCAGCGAGCATGACGCACTGATTTCATTACCATGAACGTTAAATGAGCCAATCGGCTCATTTCACTTTCAATGATTCAGTGCTCAGAGGGCAATCTCAGCATTTTGGCACTTACCCCATCTGTTCTCACTGGGGTGTTGGGGGGGTGGTAAAAAGTCCACCAGACACCAGAAATAACTTTTTGTTTAAGGGGTTGGGGCTGCCCAGCTATGCCACCCCCCAAAGAAGGGAATCAGCCTTTCTTCCCAGAGGGTGCAGATGGAGGCAATTACCCCCATTTGCCCTCTGGGGGCAGGAAGCCCACTGGACACCAGGATTTGTTTTTGTATTCGTCGAGTTGGGGCCAACCTGCAATGTATATGGCCATTTCCCCACTCCCTAAAAAAAATGAAAACAGTCTTTCTGCCCCCCACCCCCCAACCAGTGGGGCACATCGGGGCAATTACCTCCATTGACCCCCCGCAGCGTTAGAAAGACCACTAGACATGAGGGATTACATTTGATTTTTTTTATACAGGTGGGGCTGCCCAGCATGGTCTTCATAATGAGAAACAGTCTTTCTGCCCCCTTGGAAGGTTGTACGTCTAAATACCACTCCAGGGGGCAGAAAGCCCACTAGGCATCAGGGATTTTTTTATTTTTATTATTCTATTGGTGGGGCGGCCCAGCATGGGCATGGCCATGCCTCCACCCTCCCCAAAAAAAGGGAAACAGTCTTTCTGCTCCCCTGCGTGGGCAGATGGGGGCACTTACCCCTGTCTGTCCAGCCCAGGAGGTAGATAGCTCGCTGGACACCAGAGATTACTTTTTTATTTGTATCGTGGGGGCTGCCTAGCAGGGGCATGGCCATGCTCCAACTCTCCTCTCCCAAAATAGAAAACCCTATTTCTACTCCCCACCCCGGTGGGCAGATGGGGGCAGTTACCCCATCTGCTTTCACAAGGGGGACAGAAAGTCCACAAGACACCAGAGATTACGTTTTGTTTGCAGGGGTGGGGACTGCCCAGCATGGGCATGGCCATGTCCCCACCCCCCCAAAAAAAGGAAACAGTATTTCTGCTTTGGGGGGAGATGGGGGCAAGCGACAGGAATTGATCCCACCAATGTCAATTGGTGTCCCCATGCAAGGGCTCCGAATACCTTGGTTTGATACGTTCCCATTACTGGCACTAGGCCCAGCCACACAAATGGTGCAGCTTTTTTATCGGCACAAGTTGGGCAATGCTGTCTTGTAGGAAGTTTGAGGATTAATGTGGATTCTGGAAGTTTTAATCACAGAAATGTAAGGAAAATGCTTAATTTCATATAAACTTTGTGATTTGTAGGGCATTGCGGATACAAAAACCTCATGGGATCCATGCCAGTCACACCTCCATAGATTCCCCTATGTGTCTAGTTTTCAAAAACATACAGGTTTGCTAGGTTTCCTAAGGTGCCGGTTGAGCTAGGTCCCAGAAAACAACAGCTATCCACTTTGCAAAAAAACAGCTGTTTTGCGAGGAAAAAAAATATGTATCCATGTTGTATTTTGGGCTGTTTCCTGGCCTAGGCACTAGACCTACTCACAAAAGTGATGTACCATTTTTATCAGAATTCTTAGGAAAATGCTGGGTGGAATGAAGATTGTGGCTCTGTGCAAATTCTAAGACTTTCCATCACAAAAATGTGAGGAAAATAGGAAAATGTGTTTTTAGTCAAAGTTTGTGGTACGTAAGTGACTATGGGTAAAACAACCTGGTGAGTGTGTCTAATTTTCTAAAATGTACAGTTTTCCCTAGGTGCCCGCTGAGGTAAGGCCCCAAAACAACAGCTACCCACTTTGCAAAAAACTGGTCAGTTTTGTGTGGAAACATTTATGTATCCATGTTGTGTATTAGGCCATTTACTGTTGCGGGCACTATGGCTACCCACACCAGAGAGGTAGAATTTCATCAGAAGACTTAGGAGAATGCTGGATGGAATGAAGTGTGTGGCTCTGTGCAGATTCTAACTTTCAATCACAGAAATGTGTTTTTTTAGTCAAATGTTGAGGTTTGCAAGAGATTCTGGTCAAAACAACCTGGTGAGAGCCACACAAGTCCCCTCATCCTGGTTTTCCCTAGGTGTCTACTTTTCAAAAATGTACAGGTGTGATAGGCTTACTAAGGTGCCGGCTGAGTTAGGTCCCAAAAACCACAGCTATCCACTTAGCAAAAACAGCTCAGTTTTGTGTGGAAAAATCTGATGTAGAAAAGTAGAGCGACTGATCACCTACTGTGACTGGAGCAACTCCTGATTACTGAGCGACTTTGTAATAGTTAAATCATAAAGCCACATTTAACGCCACTTGATACTGATAACCTAATATATAAATGCTTGGTATGTTGAACAAGGAAAGATAAAAAACAGAGGGAACCTGTTGGGATTCATTACTAATGCCTGTAGTGCATTGATCCACCAAGGCCAGCACAGATGTTTTTAAACATTAAATGGGTATTTAAATTTAGAGAACTGTACCGTTATTCCCTTTCCAGAAATAAATTTAAAAAAAATGCATCCAGGATTTTGGAATAATGGATTTTATTTCAGATAGGAACTGGACGAGTAGCCATATAGGGCACACGGAAAGCTCCTAGTAGAAAGGCAGTGTGGTGCTTTACTGATGGCCGAGCAGGGCATTCATTGTCCCATTCATCAAGCAACTAGACCTAAAGGAACATACTATTTTCTCAGAGGCTCATAAGTGATTTACTGCTGCGGAGAGATATTGCTGCTAAGTGCCGTGCCAGTTCCTGATGGCATATTGCATTAATTCCTCGTCACCTTTCTGTAAAGTCTAAGACCTCTTAGACATATATATTTTTTAAATGTTGCTGGAAGCTAAAGGTATTTGTGGGTGAATCTCCGAAAGAGGATTAGTCACACCTGCACTTCCTGTTTGCACAGTAGCGTGCAATATGGAGCAAGTGCTAAAACATTTCCAAGGACTTCTCTTAGTTCCAGATGTAGCACTGAACATACAGCATCTCTCAGCCATGAACAGAGAATCCACTCTTTCTTCTCACTCTGTGAATGTCACCTTGCCCTACTTAGTTGGATCACAGAAAGGCTGTTCTCCTGTCCAACTTGCCACATTTCCTTCCAGGGTTATGCACTCCCAAAACTGGCACCTATGGTAACAGGAACAACTCACAACACCAAAAGCATCAACAGCACAACTACAGCAGCAACAAAAATAAAACACGCACAACCAGAAATCAACACTATAATACTTTCAACAACAAAACAGCACAGTAAAAACATCAATGTATAAATTCAGCCTACCTGTATAGCTTGCTTCTGGCTTTAATTGATTAATACCAGCCTGTTTTTAATGCTGACCCTACCTTTATAAGCAAAGGGGCTGGTTTGGCGTGTCTTGTGCAGCAGGTGGTTTGGCAGCCTGGCCAGCTGCAGGCGTGCCTGTACTAACAGACTGTGCAAAGAAAACAGATAATAACGATAAGTTTAATGAGGCAGTGACAAGGAAAGGGAAGTTGACAGCACTGAGTAAAATGCCCATGAAGTTAAAGACAAAAAGAACAAACAAGAAACATTAAAACAAATCAAATGAACCAAATGTGGAAAATGAAAATAAAATGTTGTAAAAAGGGGAAGTCGAAAAGGGAAAGTAAGCAAGACGTAGAAAATCGAAAAAATAGAAATTTGAAGGCAAAGCAGAGTAATAAAAATTAAAATAAGAGAACTATACGAAATAAGCACACAATGAACTTTCCAGAAATGTAAAATAAAACGAAAGAATACTAATAATTATTCCAAAATAAATTAAACAGCATAAGGGGTCGTATAGAGTGAAGAATACAAAAAATAAATATAAAGATTTCAATAATAATAGAGAGAGACATACACAGTAGAAACTACCAAGTAAAATATTGAACTAGTGTGCACGTCTGTGAAAATAATGGAAATAGCAAAAGATGAGGTGAAACCAAGAAAAGTAAAATTGCAGTGCAGGTAACTCCTAACTATGACATTCTGTAAACTTACTTTTAGTTATCAAAGACCAATACCTGTATCTCTTTGTAGCATGGCAATACCTTGGGGCACTTCTCCCAAAAAAAGTACTCATCTAATGATTAAAGGAAGCTGAACTCCCTTCTGAAATAATAGATTATTACAGAAAATGTTCCATGCAGCTGCAACTATTCATCGTGCTCAACAAGGATACTGCTGAAATAAATTGGCTAAACAATTAACTACAGGCGAAGACACTGATTACCATCCTGACAGTTTCCTAGTGGATAAAGGACGCCAACAAAAGGTGGTGAGACAAAGGAACACTGTGTACATCCGTGGGTTATGCCCCGCCCGCGCACCTCAAACAATGTGGTGGAGTCAGCATCATGTTTATCGTGGCTGTCTCTTCATTCCCATTGGCCTCTCTTCGCTTGCCTTTCTCTGTTCATATCTAGGTTGCTCTCGAATACCTCTTGCCACCAACACTCAATGTGCAATCTTGAGTGACATACATGTGTCTAATCTAACACCAATACGTCAGATTCATTGGTTGGAAGATGATACTCCATTGGACTGGAGTCAGAAAAGTAAGTTATTAGTACTGTGCTAAAATGTGTAGGAAGTGTGTGTCACCTGATGTGGGAATACAATCGAAGTCAGGCTTTTCGTATGAAATGATCTGTGTAAATTCAAAATTTTGAGAGTCCATATTTTGGATTTTTTTTTTTTTGGCAAACCAATATTTTGGCAATGTGTTTTCACCTGAAACCCACCCTTGTGCCGGAATCAGTTGTGTTCACCCATCTGCGTGAACCTTCCTTCTGCATTTACCCCTTCTTCCATAAGGCCCACCATTACTTTCTTAATCAAACGCTCAACAAAACCAAAATTCCCAAGAGGAAGTTCTTATTAGAAAGCATAATAAACATCATCATCTGCAGTGATCCCAGCAGCTAGGCTCTGCCATAGTTCCCTGATCAAGCCCTCATGGAAATATTTGACACTTCCACAGACAAAACAATCTATAGTTTTTCCCAGAGTGCCACCTGTTTACAGCTCCTCCTCCACACTGTGTCTCGAGCTCTGGGCTACTCCTGCCATTGACAAAGTGAAGCCCAATCTTGTCCATCTGCCTCTGCTGGTGAAGAAAATAGTAGGGTATGGATATTCTAGCCTCTTGCCAACTACATATAACTGCTCTCTCCTCTGCCCTACATCATAACAGATCTTCATACTTGTAGTCATTTGTCTACTTCCTTTGAAGCCTCCCTTGTCCTCTCCGTAATACCTTAGAACCTTGTGAACCTATCAGTTCCACCTCCCTGGCTGATGACAACACTGCAGCATTTGTCTCAGGCAAGATCCATAAAAGTAGGATATTTCTATTAACTACGCACTGAAATGTCTCCAGAAAATTCTCTCTCCTTTCTAAATTCTCATTCCCTCATTACCTTCTGAATTTATATATTGCACACCAAGATTTATCCAGTGCAAGCATTACAATAATTGTGGGTTTCAAAAGTGCCCACCATATGCTCATCATGCATTTTCAGATTTCAGGCATTACTCAGTAATTCCAAGTGCCTGCCTACATTTAATTAGAGCATCTTTAAATTTAGACCATTGCTAGCGCAGGTGTTTTAAAGAGTTATGAATTAATTTTTATGTATTTTTAATAATGAGTTTATGTAGAAAATGAAATAACGGAGAAAAATAATGCACACATTTGAAAATGTGACTTCGAAGAATGGCCACCAATGATAATGAAATGTACTAATTAATGATTAATACATATGAAATGTTGAAAAAGAATTAGATTAATGCAGTAGTATGTTGTATTAAGGTTTATGAAGCATGATTTAGCTTTATAAATTACAGGCCTTAACTTAGCGACTGTCTTGGCCTATTTTGCCAGGCCTCATGTAGAAGCTGTATTTCTTAGCATCTAATAAAAATGCTGACCAAGTGAATTAAGCTGTGAAATGTCTATTATATTGTTTAAATGTGCTTAACGGAAGCTTTTCGGGAGAACAGACTGCTAGGAGATGATGTTCTTGCTACTGCAACATTTTATGTGTAATGTGTGTGGGACTGACTTTCCCAGGACAAGAACAATGAAGATACTGACTAGAGTAGAAGCTGCAACAATATTGTTACCTGACAAGCCGGATGATGAGAACATCGTAAGGTGAACCAATCAATAGTATGTGAACAGAGAAATATTAAAATTCATAGATTCGGTATAGAAATATTATTGGACAAAGTGTGAACATATGATTAATTGACAAATAGGAAATTAGGGGATAGTTTAAGTGACTTTGATATTACAACACCACAGAGGGAAAAGGACAGCAGAGACTTTAGGAGAGGGAGACAGTTTAGATAATTCATTCCGACATCCTGAGATACTTTCCTGACTGAGACCTGATGCCTTGCTGTTTGACTGATGTCCTGAGGATAAAGACTGATTCTGCTTGCTGACCCATACCGATGCTTGATGAACTTCTCTGCTGAATTTCATGTATTTCATTACGGTGACACAGCTGACTTTGCTAGTGATTGCACCATAACTTGAGAATGTGTTGTAGTTCAAGCTCTGATTAGATTGCATTTCTAACACCGCTTTGGACAACCAGTTTTCTTTTTGTATGTGTTTCATTTGATATTGAGATCAACCTACATGACCTTAGCATTGCTAACATAGGGAAACAAATTTTCAAAACTTTTACTAAAGGTGTGGTTATTGATGAATGAGAGGTCATGGTGCGTGACAATTACTGACTCCATTGATTATTGTGTATTGATTGTTGATTAGGTACTGGAGCTATGGTAAGAACTTCTTAATTGCGAGTCCAAAGGTTCATCAACCTATTCGCGTCCCCTTGTAATTATACTTATTAAGGTCTGACGCGCTAACACCATCACTCAGCAATTCTTCCTGCAAGTTTAAATTTAATTAGAGCATTTTAAATTTGAAACCTCACTCAGTAACCCTTACTAGTGCTTAGATTTAATAAGAGCATTTTAAATTTGCACCATCACACAGTAATCCTAGCCGCGTGTTTAGATTTAAGTAGGGCATTTTTAAACTTGCCTTAACACAGCTATGTTAGCTGTGTGCTTAGTTTTAATTAAGGAATGTTTACATTTCCACCGCCACTCAGTAACTCAAACTGTGTGCTTAGATTTAATAAGAACATGTCAGAATTTGCACCTTCACACAGTGTTCCTAGGTACCTGCTTGGATTTCACAAAGCCATGTTCAAATTTGCAGCGTCAGACAGTAACCCTAGCTGCGAGCTTAGATTTAATGAGAGCATGTTTAAATTTGCAGTGTCACACGGTTAGGTTAGCTGTGGGCTTAGATTTAAATAGGACATTTTTAAATTTGCACCGACACTCAGTATTCCTACAAGGAAACTTAGCTTTACAGCAGGTTTAAACGTCCATCCTCACACAGTAATCCTAACTGCGTGCTTACATTTAATTAGAGCATGTGTAAATTTGCAACGTTAGTAAGTAATGTTAACTGTGTTTTCGGATTCCCCCCATCACCCCTCACAACTAAAGTATTGGTTTATTGATTACACTGGACTCCTGTAACACAAACATATGGATACTGAAACAAACATTTCCAATGTACCCTGTAAAAGGATCGTGGAGGGCGTGCTACCTACGCCACAACTCCTTAAACAAACATTGGAACCAGGAACTGGGCAGAATTTCTGCTGTAATTAATCAAATATGTACAGGCTTCTGAAGTCAAACGGGAAGATGGCAAATAGAAACCAGGATGTGGCCTCCGTGTGCCACGGTGTTCAGATATCCCCTGAAAAACAGGCCCAATGAGGCAACAATCTTTAGACACACCATTCAAGGTAACTTCTAAGACAATGAACAACACTCCCATCCACTGAAAGAACCTGCTTGCACCAGGGCAGTGACCACTACAGCTTGTGCAACAAGTGATGCTACCTTAATTGTCCAGATAATGAGTGCGGCACTGGCGGACGAGAATTGGGTCCAAGTCAATCACATTGCACCACTCACAACAGCTCCTTTGACCACGTGTTCTTTTACGTACACTTACGTGCCTTTGTTTTTCAGCAACGTATGTCCAACTGCCTATTAGTAAATGGCACAGTGTGATTTAAAATTTTGAAGCTTACACTTCAAGAATTTTCGATTCAAGTAAGGACACGGAGGGGAAGATTATGCTTCTCTTTCTTTATTTGCCTTTTAACCCCTTCTGTGCCGCGGACGTAGTGGTTACGTCCCGCGGCACAGTGCTGCTGTGTCGAGGACGTAACCACTACGTCCTCGGCACACAGCCCAGAGGGAGCGCTCTCGCTCCCTCTGTGTGCTTCCCTCCCACCCCCCAAAGTCGGGGATGGAAGGGGAAGCCCTTCCCCTTCCACCCCCGACCCCCCCCCCCCCCATAATGACGTCAGCGCGCGATTGCGCGCTGACTTCATTATGGGTTCCTCGCCGCACAGGAAGCCATTTGCTTCCTGTGCGGCGACGAGAGAAGAGGTGAGTTCCTCTTCCCGGTGGGTGGGGGGTTGGGGCTAAAGAGGCACCGGGGAAAAGGAAAGGCTTTTCCTTTTCCCCGGTGTCTCTTTGAGCATTCCTGCTGCCCGATCGCATTGCGATCGGGCAGCAGGAATGCCCACTAGACACCAGGGATTTGTTTTCTTCATTGTTTTTTACGGTTTTTGGCACGCGGGGAGCGGCCCCTTGGGCAAGGGTCGCTCCCCTTTAGGGGGGCAATTACTATGGCCATTTCTGCCCCCCTTGGGGGCAGATTGGCTACTTTTCAGCCAGATCTGCCCCCAAGGGGGGCAGAAAACACTAGATCACCAGGGATTATTATTTTTTTTTGCATTTATGTGTTGGGGGTGCCCCCTTGGGCAAGGGGCGCCCCCCCCAAGGGGGCAGAGAACTATTGGCCTTTTCTGCCCCCCTTGGGGGCAGATCGGCCTATTTTTTTTAGGTCCATCTGCCCCCAAGGGGGGCAGAAGCCACTTAGGCACCAGGGATTGTGTGTGTAGTAGATGGGGGGGCGCCCCCTTGGGCAAGGGTCGCTCCCCTTTGGGGGGCATGTCTTTTCGGGCCATTTCTGCCCCCCTTGAGGGCAGATTGGCTACTTTTTAGCCAGATCTGCCCCCAAGGGGGGCAGAAAACACTAGATCCCCAGGGTTTTTTATTTTTATGTGTATTTATGTGGGGGGGGTGCCCCCTTGGGCAAGGGGCGCCCCCCCCAAGGGGGCAGAGAACTGTTGGCCTTTCCTGCCCCCCTTGGGGGCAAATCGGCCTATTTTTTTTAGGTCCATCTGCCCCCAAGGGGGGCAGAAGCCACTTAGGCACCAGGGATTGTGTGTGTAGTGGATGGGGGGGCGCCCCCTTGGGCAAGGGTCGCTCCCCTTTGGGGGGCATGTCTTTTAGGGCCATTTCTGCCCCCCTTGAGGGCAGATCAGCCTATTATTTTTAGGCTGGTCTGCCCCCAAGGGGGGCAGAAACTACTAGAACGCCAGGGATTTTTTTTTATTTGTTTATTTTTGTGGGGGGGCGTCCCCTTGGTCACGGGGCGCCCCCCCAAGGGGGGCATTGACCTGTTGCCCATTTCTACACCCCCTGGGGGCAGATGAGCCTATTTTCTTAGGCCCACCTGCCCCCAAGGGGGGCAGAAGCCACTTAGACACCAGGGATAGTGTGTGTGTGTGTGTGTGTGTTAGTGGATGGGTGGGCCTTGGGCAAGGGTCGCCCCCCACTTTGGGGGCACATGTACCCAGGCCATTTCTGCACCCCTTGGAGACAGATCAGCCTATTATTTTTAGGCTGGTCTGCCCCCAAGGGGGGCAGAAACTACTAGAACGCCAGGGATTTTTTTTTTATTTGTTTATTTTTGTGGGGGGGCGTCCCCTTGGTCACGGGGCGCCCCCCCCAAGGGGGGCATTGACCTGTTGCCCATTTCTACACCCCCTGGGGGCAGATGGGCCTATTTTCTTAGGCCCACCTGCCCCCAAGGGGGGCAGAAGCCACTTAGACACCAGGGATAGTGTGTGTGTGTGTGTGTGTGTTAGTGGATGGGTGGGGCCTTGGGCAAGGGTCGCCCCCCACTTTGGGGGCACATGTACCCAGGCCATTTCTGCACCCCTTGGAGACAGATCAGCCTATTATTTTTAGGCTGGTCTGCCCCCAAGGGGGGCAGAAACTACTAGAACGCCAGGGATTTTTTTTTTATTTGTTTATTTTTGTGGGGGGGCGTCCCCTTGGTCACGGGGCGCCCCCCCAAGGGGGGCATTGACCTGTTGCCCATTTTTACACCCCCTGGGGGCAGATGGGCCTATTTTCTTAGGCCCACCTGCCCCCAAGGGGGGCAGAAGCCACTTAGACACCAGGGATAGTGTGTGTGTGTGTGTGTGTGTGTGTGTGTTAGTGGATGGGTGGGGCCTTGGGCAAGGGTCGCCCCCCACTTTGGGGGCACATGTACCCAGGCCATTTCTGCACCCCTTGGAGACAGATCAGCCTATTATTTTTAGGCTGGTCTGCCCCCAAGGGGGGCAGAAACTACTAGAACGCCAGGGATTTTTTTTTTATTTGTTTATTTTTGTGGGGGGGCGTCCCCTTGGTCACGGGGCGCCCCCCCAAGGGGGGCATTGACCTGTTGCCCATTTCTACACCCCCTGGGGGCAGATGGGCCTATTTTCTTAGGCCCACCTGCCCCCAAGGGGGGCAGAAGCCACTTAGACACCAGGGATAGTGTGTGTGTGTGTGTGTGTGTGTGTGTGTGTGTGTGTGTGTGTGTGTGTGTGTGTGTGTGTGTGTGTGTGTGTTAGTGGATGGGTGGGGCCTTGGGCAAGGGTCGCCCCCCACTTTGGGGGCACATGTACCCAGGCCATTTCTGCACCCCTTGGAGACAGATCAGCCTATTATTTTTAGGCTGGTCTTCCCCCAAGGGGGGCAGAAACTACTAGAACGCCAGGGATTTTTTTTTTATTTGTTTATTTTTGTGGGGGGGCGTCCCCTTGGTCACGGGGCGCCCCCCCAAGGGGGGCATTGACCTGTTGCCCATTTCTACACCCCCTGGGGGCAGATGGGCCTATTTTCTTAGGCCCACCTGCCCCCAAGGGGGGCAGAAGCCACTTAGACACCAGGGATAGTGTATGTGTGTGTGTGTTAGTGGATGGGTGGGGCCTTGGGCAAGGGTCGCCCCCCACTTTGGGGGCACATGTACCCAGGCCATTTCTGCACCCCTTGGAGAGGCTGGTCTGCCCCCAAGGGGGGCAGAAACTACTAGAACGCCAGGGATTTTTTTGTATTTGTTTATTTTTGTGGGGGTCGTCCCCTTGGTCACGGGGCGCCCCCCCAAGGGGGGCATTGACCTGTTGCCCATTTCTACACCCCCTGGGGGCAGATGGGCCTATTTTCTTAGGCCCACCTGCCCCCAAGGGGGGCAGAAGCCACTTAGACACCAGGGATAGCGTGTGTGTGTGTGTGTGTGTGTGTGTGTGTGTGTGTTAGTGGATGGGTGGGGCCTTGGGCAAGGGTCGCCCCCCACTTTGGGGGCACATGTACCCAGGCCATTTCTGCACCCCTTGGAGACAGATCAGCCTATTATTTTTAGGCTGGTCTGCCCCCAAGGGGGGCAGAAACTACTAGAACGCCAGGGATTTTTTTTTATTTGTTTATTTTTGTGGGGGGGCGTCCCCTTGGTCACGGGGCGCCCCCCCCAATGGGGGCATTGACCTGTTGCCCATTTCTACACCCCCTGGGGGCAGATGGGCCTATTTTCTTAGGCCCACCTGCCCCCAAGGGGGGCAGAAGCCACTTAGACACCAGGGATAGTGTGTGTGTGTGTGTGTGTGTGTGTGTGTGTGTGTGTGTGTGTTAGTGGATGGGTGGGGCCTTGGGCAAGGGTCGCCCCCCACTTTGGGGGCACATGTACCCAGGCCATTTCTGCACCCCTTGGAGACAGATCAGCCTATTATTTTTAGGCTGGTCTGCCCCCAAGGGGGGCAGAAACTACTAGAACGCCAGGGATTTTTTTTTATTTGTTTATTTTTGTGGGGGGGGCGTCCCCTTGGTCACCGGGCGCCCCCCCAAGGGGGGCATTGACCTGTTGCCCATTTCTACACCCACTGGGGGCAGATGGGCCTATTTTCTTAGGCCCACCTGCCCCCAAGGGGGGCAGAAGCCACTTAGACACCAGGGATAGTGTGTGTGTGTGTGTGTTAGTGGATGGGTGGGGCCTTGGGCAAGGGTCGCCCCCCACTTTGGGGGCACATGTACCCAGGCCATTTCTGCACCCCTTGGAGACAGATCAGCCTATAATTTTTAGGCTGGTCTGCCCCCAAGGGGGGCAGAAACTACTAGAACGCCAGGGTTTTTTTTTTATTTGTTTTTTTTTGTGGGGGGGCGTCCCCTTGGTCACGGGGCGCCCCCCCCAAGGGGGGCATTGACCTGTTGCCCATTTCTACACCCCCTGGGGGCAGATGGGCCTATTTTCTTAGGCCCACCTGCCCCCAAGGGGGGCAGAAGCCACTTAGACACCAGGGATAGTGTGTGTGTGTGTGTGTGTGTGTGTGTGTTAGTGGATGGGTGGGGCCTTGGGCAAGGGTCGCCCCCCACTTTGGGGGCACATGTACCCAGGCCATTTCTGCACCCCTTGGAGACAGATCAGCCTATTATTTTTAGGCTGGTCTGCCCCCAAGGGGGGCAGAAACTACTAGAACGCCAGGGATTTTTTTTTTATTTGTTTATTTTTGTGGGGGGGCGTCCCCTTGGTCACGGGGCGCCCCCCCAAGGGGGGCATTGACCTGTTGCCCATTTCTACACCCCCTGGGGGCAGATGGGCCTATTTTCTTAGGCCCACCTGCCCCCAAGGGGGGCAGAAGCCACTTAGACACCAGGGATAGTGTGTGTGTGTGTGTGTGTGTGTGTGTGTGTGTGTGTGTGTGTGTGTGTGTGTGTGTAGTGGATGGGTGGGGCCTTGGGCAAGGGTCGCCCCCCCACTTTGGGGGCACATGTACCCAGGCCATTTCTGCACCCCTTGGAGACAGATCAGCCTATTATTTTTAGGCTGGTCTGCCCCCAAGGGGGGCTGAAACTACTAGAACGCCAGGGATTTTTTTTTTATTTGTTTATTTTTGTGGGGGGGCGTCCCCTTGGTCACGGGGCGCCCCCCCAAGGGGGGCATTGACCTGTTGCCCATTTCTACACCCCCTGGGGGCAGATGGGCCTATTTTCTTAGGCCCACCTGCCCCCAAGGGGGGCAGAAGCCACTTAGACACCAGGGATAGTGTGTGTGTGTGTGTGTGTGTGTGTGTGTGTGTGTGTGTGTTAGTGGATGGGTGGGGCCTTGGGCAAGGGTCGCCCCCCACTTTGGGGGCACATGTACCCAGGCCATTTCTGCACCCCTTGGAGACAGATCAGCCTATTATTTTTAGGCTGGTCTGCCCCCAAGGGGGGCAGAAACTACTAGAACGCCAGGGATTTTTTTTTTATTTGTTTATTTTTGTGGGGGGGCGTCCCCTTGGTCACGGGGCGCCCCCCCAAGGGGGGCATTGACCTGTTGCCCATTTCTACACCCCCTGGGGGCAGATGGGCCTATTTTCTTAGGCCCACCTGCCCCCAAGGGGGGCAGAAGCCACTTAGACACCAGGGATAGTGTATGTGTGTGTGTGTTAGTGGATGGGTGGGGCCTTGGGCAAGGGTCGCCCCCCACTTTGGGGGCACATGTACCCAGGCCATTTCTGCACCCCTTGGAGACAGATCAGCCTATTATTTTTAGGCTGGTCTGCCCCCAAGGGGGGCAGAAACTACTAGAACGCCAGGGATTTTTTTTTTATTTGTTTATTTTTGTGGGGGGGCGTCCCCTTGGTCACGGGGCGCCCCCCCAAGGGGGGCATTGACCTGTTGCCCATTTCTACACCCCCTGGGGGCAGATGGGCCTATTTTCTTAGGCCCACCTGCCCCCAAGGGGGGCAGAAGCCACTTAGACACCAGGGATAGTGTGTGTGTGTGTGTGTGTGTGTGTGTGTGTGTGTGTTAGTGGATGGGTGGGGCCTTGGGCAAGGGTCGCCCCCCACTTTGGGGGCACATGTACCCAGGCCATTTCTGCACCCCTTGGAGACAGATCAGCCTATTATTTTTAGGCTGGTCTGCCCCCAAGGGGGGCAGAAACTACTAGAACGCCAGGGATTTTTTTTTATTTGTTTATTTTTGTGGGGGAGCGTCCCCTTGGTCACGGGGCGCCCCCCCCAATGGGGGCATTGACCTGTTGCCCATTTCTACACCCCCTGGGGGCAGATGGGCCTATTTTCTTAGGCCCACCTGCCCCCAAGGGGGGCAGAAGCCACTTAGACACCAGGGATAGTGTGTGTGTGTGTGTGTGTTAGTGGATGGGTGGGGCCTTGGGCAAGGGTCGCCCCCCACTTTGGGGGCACATGTACCCAGGCCATTTCTGCACCCCTTGGAGACAGATCAGCCTATTATTTTTAGGCTGGTCTGCCCCCAAGGGGGGCAGAAACTACTAGAACGCCAGGGATTTTTTTTTATTTGTTTATTTTTGTGGGGGGGGGGCGTCCCCTTGGTCACCGGGCGCCCCCCCAAGGGGGGCATTGACCTGTTGCCCATTTCTACACCCACTGGGGGCAGATGGGCCTATTTTCTTAGGCCCACCTGCCCCCAAGGGGGGCAGAAGCCACTTAGACACCAGGGATAGTGTGTATGTGTGTGTGTGTGTTAGTGGATGGGTGGGGCCTTGGGCAAGGGTCGCCCCCCACTTTGGGGGCACATGTACCCAGGCCATTTCTGCACCCCTTGGAGACAGATCAGCCTATAATTTTTAGGCTGGTCTACCCCCAAGGGGGGCAGAAACTACTAGAACGCCAGGGTTTTTTTTTTATTTGTTTTTTTTTGTGGGGGGGCGTCCCCTTGGTCACGGGGCGCCCCCCCAAGGGGGGCATTGACCTGTTGCCCATTTCTACACCCCCTGGGGGCAGATGGGCCTATTTTCTTAGGCCCACCTGCCCCCAAGGGGGGCAGAAGCCACTTAGGCACCAGGGATAGTGTTGTGTGTGTTTTTTGTTTTTTGTTGCTTTTTTTTTTTAGGGCTGTCCCCTTTGGCAAGGGTCGCTCTCCATGGGGACACACTACTAAAGGTATTTTCTGGCTTCCTTGGGGTAGACAGGTCTATTTTATTAGTAGGCCCATCTGCCCCATGGCAGAATCCACTTAGGCACCAATTTCTAAATGTTTGATGGTGGGGTGTTTGTCAACTGAAGAAGTCTTTGCATTTGTGATAAAAAATGTTTTCCTCCTTTTTGTTCTAGTTCAAAACTTTTGCTTTATTTGCTGTGGCTCCTTGCGGTTTTGGCGGTGGTTGACCTGCAGTTTGCACAGTTGCATGTTTTAGGTAAGTAAAAACAATTTACTCCAAAGGAGTATTGTTGCCATGCATGAATGACATGTTTGTAGGGGGTGTACTAAATGCAGGATTGTGTGTGAAATTGTCCTTAGGTTTGTGCACAATGATATTTGTTTTGTCTTATTTCTAATTTCCCTTTCTTTCTTTATTTTTAGTGGGATATCATTGGTGATTGCTGTGTAGTTGCTGGTGAATCAAGCTTTTTCAGGCAAGTGAGCGGTATAGTTTTTGAGTTTACAACTCTTACTAACAAAGCTACACTTTGTCACTTGTCTTACACAGTGCTGGTTGTTGGTGGTGAATTTGTCCAGTTAATTTTAGCAGGAGATATCATGGCTAGCCGCAGGATGACCGCTCAGCAGGTGGTTGGTATGCTTTTTGAGTCACAGTCTGATCAAGACTATGAGACAGACTCTGCATCTGAGGCAGAGGAGGAAGTCAGAGATTCTGGCAGTGATGTTTCTCTTGGAGGGGAATCTTCTGATGATGAAGCCACACTCAGTGCAGATGAAGGGCCTGTTGTAGAGGAGGACATTGATGTGCCAATAGTGCAGCAACCTGGGGCTGAAAGGTTTCCCGTTATAAGACCTGATGTCTGGGTTGCCCCAAACATGCAGCAGCCAGATTTGCCTGCCTTTACTGGTCTCCCGGGGTGTAACGCCAATACAGAGAACTTTATGCCTATCAATTTCTTTGAGTTATTCATGGATGATGTGTTTTTGGAAGAGATTGTTGAGCAGACTAATTTGTATGCAGAGCAGCATTTGAGGGACAACGCTGCTAGACTTAGGCCACACTCTAGAGCTGCCCAGTGGATTCCCACTAATTTGGAGGAGTTAAAAAAGTTTTGGGGTTAGACTTTTTTGATGGGGTTGATAAGGAAGCCGTCACTGGCTTCTTATTGGTCTACTAGTCCCTTGATGGCAACAGCTATATTTCCAGCGACCATGAGTCGTAATCGGTATTTGCTTCTTCTTAGGATGCTGCATTTTGTTGACAATGCATTAGCCTTGCCACGAGATCACCCAGATTCTGACCGTCTTTTTAAGATTAGGCCTGTCCTTGATCATTTTGTAGATCGGTTTTCGGAGGTCTATGTTCCAGGCAAAGAGTTAAGTGTGGACGAGTCTTTGGTCCTCTTCAAGGGTCGTTTGGTTTTTAGGCAGTACATTCCTAGCAAAAGGGCACGATATGGAATTAAATTGTATATGCTGTCTGAAAGTAGGACAGGATATGTGTATAGTTTCCGTGTGTACACTGGTAGGGATTCCAATATTGACCCCCCTGGTTGTCCTCCCACTTTTGGAGTTACTGAGAAAATTGTGTGGGATCTTGGTAGACGACTGTTCAACAAAGGTCACCATTTGTATGTAGATAACTTCTACACTGGTGTGCAATTGTTCAAGGAATTGTTTAGAGTGGACACAGTTGCTTGTGGCACAATCCGTTCTAACCGGAAAGGCTATCCAAGGGAGCTTGTCTGTAAAAAACTTGAGAGAGGACAGTGCTGTGCCTTGCGGAACGAGGAGCTGCTAGCTTTGAAATTTTCAGATAAGAGGGATGTCTACATGCTAAGTACCATCCATGATGAGAGTACTTCCCCTGTGACTGTTTGGGGCCAGGTTGCTGAAGTGCGCAAACCTGTGTGCATTTTAGATTATAATAAGCACATTGGAGGTGTAGATAGAGTTGACCAGAGGTTGGAACCTTATACTGCTATTCGTAAGTCTTACGTTTGGTATAAGAAGTTAGCACTTCACCTCTTCCACTTAGCAACCTTCAATGCTTTTATTGTGTTTAGGGATAGGTCTCCAGAGTCAAAGATGACTTTTGTGAAATTTCAGGAGTCAGTGATAGAGAGCCTTATTGTGGTGGAACAGGCCAGAGTTCCTAGAGAAGCAGTGGTGGAGGATGTGGCTAGATTGAAAGATCGCCACTTTGCTGAGCACATTCCTCCCACACCCAAAAAAGACTTTCCAGCTAAGAAATGTAGAGTGTGTTTTCGAAGAGGTATCCGGAGGGAGTCTCGAATGTACTGCCCGGATTGTCCTTCCAAGCCTGGGCTGTGTGTCGGTGCTTGTTTTAAGAATTACCACACCCAGAAGAATTTCTGGGAACAACCATGAGTGTAAACTCATGTCTGTTTTGTATTTTCATGTGTTTAGTTTCATGGTTAGCATTTCTGTCATGTTCTTAGTTAGAGCTTTTGTGTTTGTAGTTTTGTAATTCTTTCTACTTAGTTAGGGGTTCCTCTGTTAAAAAAAAAAATGATGCCATTGTGGGTGGAGTGGGGCTTGGCTGAGAGAGTACATATTGACTTGCTGTTGGCTACTGCAACACACTGCCAGCCAAACACCAGTCCACACACTCCCATCAGCTGGTGTGATTGTTGTATCAGGCACGTGGGCGTATGTAAGTGATGGGCCCTTGAGTGGCGCTGTCTGTCGATGTGAGTGTTGTAATGTGCTGGGCCCGTGGCTGGCGGTGTGAATGGCCTTGTGTGTGTCATGTATGAAAGTTGTGTGAATGGACTGTAAAGCGGTTGGTGCCTTGTCGCGGCTTTACAGCTCACGAGCTGTGAGTCATTGGTTCAGTTTTTTGCCTTTCAGTTACTAACAGTGCATTTCATTTTTGTGAAAGCTCTTGTTAGTAAAATTTGATCCACTGAACCATCACTCACCCTCGTGCCAAATCCAACCAGTATGTGTGGTAAAAATGACAAAACCTGCTCCGCTGTAATCAGGCGTCGCAGCACACCTGTGACACGCTAGGTGCCTCAGGTGGGACCCCGATGATGAAACATGCCACCAACTTTGTTGGTGGGTGAGGGGTCTTTTTCACATAACCTAACTGTGTTTCTTTTCAAAATTTTAGTGTTTGGCACATCACGGACGTATGTGGGCACATCAAAACGATATATTACAAAACTACCTGTGTTTGGGGGGGAGAGGGCACCTATGTTTTTGGTCCTGTGTGCGGCCTTCATCTAGGGAAACCTACCAAACCCAGACATTTTATAAAACTAGACACCCCAAGGAGTCCAGGGAGGTGTGGCTTGCGTGGTTCCCCCAACATTTTCTTACCCAGACTCCTCTGTAAACCTCAATGTGCTTAAAAAAAGCATATTTTCCTGACTTTTCTTCGTAGGATCACCACTCCAGCACAAAATTCCTACTCCCCAGTGTTCCCCTCAGCCTCCCAAGTAAAATGACACCTCACTTATGTGGGTCCCCAAAGCAGAGTCAGTCTAAAGATGTATAAAAGAATATGTCCTTATAAACTTGCTGTGCTATCCCCTCTATCTCTACAAGTTTTGGGCCTTATTCTGTTGCAGACACCTGGCCCACCCACACAAGTGAGGTATCATTTTTATCGGGAGACTTGGGGGAACGCTGGGTGGAAGGAAATTTGTGGCTCCACTCAGATTCCAGAACTTTCTGTCACCGAAATGTGTGGAGAATGTGTTTTTTTAGAAAGAATTTGAGGTTTGCAAAGGATTCTGGGTAACATAACCTGGTCCGAGCCACACAAGTCACCCCATCTTGGATTCCCCTAGGTCTCTAGTTTTCAGAAATGCACAGGTTTGGTAGGTTACCCTAGGTGCCGGCTGAGCTAGAGGCCAAAATCTACAGGTAGGCACTGTTTTCAATGAAAAAATGTGATGTGTCCACGTTGCGCTTTGGGGCGTTTCCTGTCGCGGGCGCTAGGCCTACCCACACAAGTGAGGTATCATTTTTATCGGGAGACGTGGGGGAACGCTGGGTGGAAGGAAATTCGTGGCTCCTCTCAGATTCCAGAACTTTCTGCCACAGAAATGTGAGGAACATGTGTTTTTTTAGCCAAATTTTGAGGTTTGCAAAGGATTCTGGGTAACAGAACCTGGTCCGAGCCACACAAGTCACACCATCTTGGATTTCCCTAGGTCTCTAGTTTTCAGAAATGCACAGGTTTGGTAGGTTTCCCTAGGTGGCGGCTGAGCTACAGGCCAAAATCTACAGGTAGGCACTTTGCAAAAAACACCTCTGTTTTCCTTCACCTATTTGGCTGTGTCCACGTTGCGCTTTGGGGCGTTTCCTGTCGCGGGCGCTAGGCCTACCCACACAAGTGAGGTATCATTTTTATCGGGAGACGTGGGGGAACGCTGGGTGGAAGGAAATTCGTGGCTCCTCTCAGATTCCAGAACTTTCTGCCACAGAAATGTGAGGAACATGTGTTTTTTTAGCCAAATTTTGAGGTTTGCAAAGGATTCTGGGTAACAGAACCTGGTCCGAGCCACACAAGTCACCCCATCTTGGATTCCCCTAGGTCTCTAGTTTTCAGAAATGCACAGGTTTGGTAGGTTTCCCTAGGTGGCGGCTGAGCTACAGGCCAAAATCTACAGGTAGGCACTTTGCAAAAAACACCTCTGTTTTCCTTCCCCAATTTGGCTGTGTCCACGTTGCGCTTTGGGGCGTTTCCTGTCGCGGGCGCTAGGCCTACCCACACAAGTGAGGTATCATTTTTATCGGGAGACATAGGGGAACGCTGGGGGGAAGGAAATTCGTGGCTCCTCTCAGATTCCAGAACTTTCTGCCACAGAAATGTGAGGAACATGTGTTTTTTTAGCCAAATTTTGAGGTTTGCAAAGGATTCTGGGTAACAGAACCTGGTCCGAGCCACACAAGTCACCCCATCTTGGATTCCCTTAGGTCTCTAGTTTTCAGAAATGCACAGGTTTGGTAGGTTTCCCTAGGTGGCAGCTGAGCTACAGGCCAAAATCTACAGGTAGGCACTTTGCAAAAAACACCTCTGTTTTCCTTCACCAATTTGGCTGTGTCCACGTTGCGCTTTAGGCTGTTTCCTGTCGCGGGCGCAAGGCCTACCCACACAAGTGAGGTATCATTTTTATCGGGAGACGTGGGGGAACGCTGGGTGGAAGGAAATTCGTGGCTCCTCTCAGATTCCAGAACTTTCTGCCACAGAAATGTGAGGAACATGTGTTTTTTTAGCCACATTTTGAGGTTTGCAAAGGATTCTGGGTAACAGAACCTGGTCCGAGCCACACAAGTCACCCCATCTTGGATTCCCCTAGGTCTCTAGTTTTCAGAAATGCACAGGTTTGGTAGGTTTCCCTAGGTGGCGGCTGAGCTACAGGCCAAAATCTACAGGTAGACACTTTGCAAAAAACACCTCTGTTTTCCTTCACCAATTTGGCTGTGTCCACGTTGCGCTTTGGGGCGTTTCCTGTCGCGGGCGCTAGGCCTACCCACACAAGTGAGGTATCATTTTTATCGTGAGACATGGGGGAACGCTGTGTGGAAGGAAATTCGTGGCTCCTCTCAGATTCCAGAACTTTCTGCCACAGAAATGTGAGGAACATGTGTTTTTTTAGCCAAATTTTGAGGTTTGCAAAGGATTCTGGGTAACAGAACCTGGTCCAAGCCACACAAGTCACCCCATCTTGGATTCCCCTAGGTCTCTAGTTTTCAGAAATGCACAGGTTTGGTAGGTTTCCCTAGGTGGCGGCTGAGCTACAGGCCAAAATCTACAGGTAGGCACTTTGCAAAAAACACCTCTGTTTTCCTTCACCAACTTGGCTGTGTCCACGTTGCGCTTTGGGGCGTTTCCTGTCGCGGGCGCTAGGCCTACCCACACAAGTGAGGTATCATTTTTATCGGGAGACGTGGGGGAACGCTGGGTGGAAGGAAATTCGTGGCTCCTCTCAGATTCCAGAACTTTCTGCCACAGAAATGTGAGGAACATGTGTTTTTTTAGCCAAATTTGGAGGTTTGCAAAGGATTCTGGGTAACAGAACCTGGTCCGAGCCACACAAGTCACCCCATCTTGGATTCCCCTAGGTCTCTAGTTTTCAGAAATGCACAGGTTTGGTAGGTTTCCCTAGGTGGCGGCTGAGCTACAGGCCAAAATCTACAGGTAGGCACTTTGCAAAAAACACCTCTGTTTTCCTTCCCCAATTTGGCTGTGTCCACGTTGCGCTTTGGGGCGTTTCCTGTCGCGGGCGCTAGGCCTACCCACACAAGTGAGGTATCATTTTTATTGGGAGACGTAGGGGAACGCTAGGGGGAAGGAAATTCGTGGCTCCTCTCAGATTCCAGAACTTTCTGCCACAGAAATGTGAGGAACATGTGTTTTTTTTGCCAAATTTTGAGGTTTGCAAAGGATTCTGGGTAACAGAACCTGGTCCGAGCCACACAAGTCACCCCATCTTGGATTCCCCTAGGTCTCTAGTTTTCAGAAATGCACAGGTTTGGTAGGTTTCCCTAGGTGGCGGCTGAGCTACAGGCCAAAATCTACAGGTAGGCACTTTGCAAAAAACACCTCTGTTTTCCTTCACCAATTTGGCTGTGTCCACGTTGCGCTTTGGGGCGTTTCCTGTCGCGGGCGCTAGGCCTACCAACACAAGTGAGGTATCATTTTTATCGGGAGACGTGGGGGAACTCTGGGTGGAAGGAAATTCGTGGCTCCTCTCAGATTCCAGAACTTTCTGCCACAGAAATGTGAGGAACATGTGTTTTTTTAGCCACATTTTGAGGTTTGCAAAGGATTCTGGGTAACAGAACCTGGTCCAAGCCACACAAGTCACCCCATCGTGGATTCCCCTAGGTCTCTAGTTTTCAGAAATGCACAGGTTTGGTAGGTTTCCCTAGGTGGCGGCTGAGCTACAGGCCAAAATCTACAGGTAGGCACTTTGCAAAAAACACCTCTGTTTTCCTTCACCAATTTGGCTGTGTCCACGTTGCGCTTTGGGGCGTTTCCTGTCGCGGGCGCTAGGCCTACCCACACAAGTGAGGTATCATTTTTATCGGGAGACGTGGGGGAACGCTGGGTGGAAGGAAATTCGTGGCTCCTCTCAGATTCCAGAACTTTCTGCCACAGAAATGTGAGGAACATGTGTTTTTTTAGCCAAATTTTGAGGTTTGCAAAGGATTCTGGGTAACAGAACCTGGTCCGAGCCACACAAGTCACCCCATCTTGGATTCCCCTAGGTCTCTAGTTTTCAGAAATGCACAGGTTTGGTAGGTTTCCCTAGGTGGCGGCTGAGCTACAGGCCAAAATCTACAGGTAGGCACTTTGCAAAAAACACCTCTGTTTTCCTTCCCCAATTTGGCTGTGTCCACGTTGCGCTTTGGGGCGTTTCCTGTCGCGGGCGCTAGGCCTACCCACACAAGTGAGGTATCATTTTTATTGGGAGACGTAGGGGAACGCTGGGGGGAAGGAAATTCGTGGCTCCTCTCAGATTCCAGAACTTTCTGCCACAGAAATGTGAGGAACATGTGTTTTTTTTGCCAAATTTTGAGGTTTGCAAAGGATTCTGGGTAACAGAACCTGGTCCGAGCCACACAAGTCACCCCATCTTGGATTCCCCTAGGTCTCTAGTTTTCAGAAATGCACAGGTTTGGTAGGTTTCCCTAGGTGGCGGCTGAGCTACAGGCCAAAATCTACAGGTAGGCACTTTGCAAAAAACACCTCTGTTTTCCTTCACCAATTTGGCTGTGTCCACGTTGCGCTTTGGGGCGTTTCCTGTCGCGGGCGCTAGGCCTACCAACACAAGTGAGGTATCATTTTTATCGGGAGACGTGGGGGAACGCTGGGTGGAAGGAAATTCGTGGCTCCTCTCAGATTCCAGAACTTTCTGCCACAGAAATGTGAGGAACATGTGTTTTTTTAGCCACATTTTGAGGTTTGCAAAGGATTCTGGGTAACAGAACCTGGTCCGAGCCACACAAGTCACCCCATCTTGGATTCCCCTAGGTCTCTAGTTTTCAGAAATGCACAGGTTTGGTAGGTTTCCCTAGGTGGCGGCTGAGCTACAGGCCAAAATCTACAGGTAGGCACTTTGCAAAAAACACCTCTGTTTTCCTTCACCAATTTGGCTGTGTCCACGTTGCGCTTGGGGGCGTTTCCTGTCGCGGGCGCTAGGCCTACCCACACAAGTGAGGTATCATTTTTATCGGGAGACGTGGGGGAACGCTGGGTGGAAGGAAAATCGTGGCTCCTCTCAGATTCCAGAACTTTCTGCCACAGAAATGTGAGGAACATGTGTTTTTTTAGCCAAATTTTGAGGTTTGCAAAGGATTCTGGGTAACAGAACCTGGTCCGAGCCACACAAGTCACCCCATCTTGGATTCCCCTAGGTCTCTAGTTTTCAGAAATGCACAGGTTTGGTAGGTTTCCCTAGGTGGCGGCTGAGCTACAGGCCAAAATCTACAGGTAGGCACTTTGCAAAAAACACCTCTGTTTTCCTTCACCAATTTGGCTGTGTCCACGTTGCGCTTTGGGGCGTATCCTGTCGCGGGCGCTAGGCCTACCCACACAAGTGAGGTATAATTTTTATCGGGAGACGTGGGGGAACGCTGGGTGGAAGGAAATTCGTGGCTCCTCTCAGATTCCAGAACTTTCTGCCACAGAAATGTGAGGAACATGTGTTTTTTTAGCCAAATTTTGAGGTTTGCAAAGGATTCTGGGTAACAGAACCTGGTCCGAGCCACACAAGTCACCCCATCTTGGATTCCCCTAGGTCTCTAGTTTTCAGAAATGCACAGGTTTGGTAGGTTTCCCTAGGTGGCGGCTGAGCTACAGGCCAAAATCTACAGGTAGGCACTTTGCAAAAAACACCTCTGTTTTCCTTCACCAATTTGGCTGTGTCCACGTTGCGCTTTGGGGCGTTTCCTGTCGCGGGCGCTAGGCCTACCCACACAAGTGAGGTATCATTTTTATCGGGAGACGTGGGGGAACGCTGGGTGGAAGGAAATTCGTGGCTCCTCTCAGATTCCAGAACTTTCTGCCACAGAAATGTGAGGAACATGTGTTTTTTTAGCCACATTTTGAGGTTTGCAAAGGATTCTGGGTAACAGAACCTGGTCCGAGCCACACAAGTCACCCCATCTTGGATTCCCCTAGGTCTCTAGTTTTCAGAAATGCACAGGTTTGGTAGGTTTCCCTAGGTGGCGGCTGAGCTACAGGCCAAAATCTACAGGTAGGCACTTTGCAAAAAACACCTCTGTTTTCCTTCACCAATTTGGCTGTGTCCACGTTGCGCTTTGGGGCGTTTCCTGTCGCGGGCGCTAGGCCTACCCACACACATGAGGTATAATTTTTATCGGGAGACGTGGGGGAACGCTGGGTGGAAGGAAATTCGTGGCTCCTCTCAGATTCCAGAACTTTCTGCCACAGAAATGTGAGGAACATGTGTTTTTTTAGCCAAATTTTGAGGTTTGCAAAGGATTCTGGGTAACAGAACCTGGTCCGAGCCACACAAGTCACCCCATCTTAGATTCCCCTAGGTCTCTAGTTTTCAGAAATGCACAGGTTTGGTAGGTTTCCCTAGGTGGCGGCTGAGCTACAGGCCAAAATCTACAGGTAGGCACTTTGCAAAAAACACCTCTGTTTTCCTTCACCAATTTGGCTGTGTCCACGTTGCGCTTTGGGGCGTTTCCTGTCGCGGGCGCTAGGCCTACCCACACAAGTGAGGTATCTTTTTTATCGGGAGACGTGGGGGAACGCTGGGTGGAAGGAAATTCGTGGCTCCTCTCAGATTCCAGAACTTTCTGCCACAGAAATGTGAGGAACATGTGTTTTTTTAGCCACATTTTGAGGTTTGCAAAGGATTCTGGGTAACAGAACCTGGTCCGAGCCACACAAGTCACCCCATCTTGGATTCCCCTAGGTCTCTAGTTTTCAGAAATGCACAGGTTTGGTAGGTTTCCCTAGGTGGCGGCTGAGCTACAGGCCAAAATCTACAGGTAGACACTTTGCAAAAAACACCTCTGTTTTCCTTCACCAATTTGGCTGTGTCCACGTTGCGCTTTGGGGCGTTTCCTGTCGCGGGCGCTAGGCCTACCCACACAAGTGAGGTATCATTTTTATCGTGAGACATGGGGGAACGCTGTGTGGAAGGAAATTCGTGGCTCCTCTCAGATTCCAGAACTTTCTGCCACAGAAATGTGAGGAACATGTGTTTTTTTAGCCAAATTTTGAGGTTTGCAAAGGATTCTGGGTAACAGAACCTGGTCCGAGCCACACAAGTCACCCCATCTTGGATTCCCCTAGGTCTCTAGTTTTCAGAAATGCACAGGTTTGGTAGGTTTCCCTAGGTGGCGGCTGAGCTACAGGCCAAAATCTACAGGTAGGCACTTTGCAAAAAACACCTCTGTTTTCCTTCACCAACTTGGCTGTGTCCACGTTGCGCTTTGGGGCGTTTCCTGTCGCGGGCGCTAGGCCTACCCACACAAGTGAGGTATCATTTTTATCGGGAGACGTGGGGGAACGCTGGGTGGAAGGAAATTCGTGGCTCCTCTCAGATTCCAGAACTTTCTGCCACAGAAATGTGAGGAACATGTGTTTTTTTAGCCAAATTTGGAGGTTTGCAAAGGATTCTGGGTAACAGAACCTGGTCCGAGCCACACAAGTCACCCCATCTTGGATTCCCCTAGGTCTCTAGTTTTCAGAAATGCACAGGTTTGGTAGGTTTCCCTAGGTGGCGGCTGAGCTACAGGCCAAAATCTACAGGTAGGCACTTTGCAAAAAACACCTCTGTTTTCCTTCCCCAATTTGGCTGTGTCCACGTTGCGCTTTGGGGCGTTTCCTGTCGCGGGCGCTAGGCCTACCCACACAAGTGAGGTATCATTTTTATTGGGAGACGTAGGGGAACGCTAGGGGGAAGGAAATTCGTGGCTCCTCTCAGATTCCAGAACTTTCTGCCACAGAAATGTGAGGAACATGTGTTTTTTTTGCCAAATTTTGAGGTTTGCAAAGGATTCTGGGTAACAGAACCTGGTCCGAGCCACACAAGTCACCCCATCTTGGATTCCCCTAGGTCTCTAGTTTTCAGAAATGCACAGGTTTGGTAGGTTTCCCTAGGTGGCGGCTGAGCTACAGGCCAAAATCTACAGGTAGGCACTTTGCAAAAAACACCTCTGTTTTCCTTCACCAATTTGGCTGTGTCCACGTTGCGCTTTGGGGCGTTTCCTGTCGCGGGCGCTAGGCCTACCAACACAAGTGAGGTATCATTTTTATCGGGAGACGTGGGGGAACTCTGGGTGGAAGGAAATTCGTGGCTCCTCTCAGATTCCAGAACTTTCTGCCACAGAAATGTGAGGAACATGTGTTTTTTTAGCCACATTTGGAGGTTTGCAAAGGATTCTGGGTAACAGAACCTGGTCCAAGCCACACAAGTCACCCCATCGTGGATTCCCCTAGGTCTCTAGTTTTCAGAAATGCACAGGTTTGGTAGGTTTCCCTAGGTGGCGGCTGAGCTACAGGCCAAAATCTACAGGTAGGCACTTTGCAAAAAACACCTCTGTTTTCCTTCACCAATTTGGCTGTGTCCACGTTGCGCTTTGGGGCGTTTCCTGTCGCGGGCGCTAGGCCTACCCACACAAGTGAGGTATCATTTTTATCGGGAGACGTGGGGGAACGCTGGGTGGAAGGAAATTCGTGGCTCCTCTCAGATTCCAGAACTTTCTGCCACAGAAATGTGAGGAACATGTGTTTTTTTAGCCAAATTTTGAGGTTTGCAAAGGATTCTGGGTAACAGAACCTGGTCCGAGCCACACAAGTCACCCCATCTTGGATTCCCCTAGGTCTCTAGTTTTCAGAAATGCACAGGTTTGGTAGGTTTCCCTAGGTGGCGGCTGAGCTACAGGCCAAAATCTACAGGTAGGCACTTTGCAAAAAACACCTCTGTTTTCCTTCCCCAATTTGGCTGTGTCCACGTTGCGCTTTGGGGCGTTTCCTGTCGCGGGCGCTAGGCCTACCCACACAAGTGAGGTATCATTTTTATTGGGAGACGTAGGGGAACGCTGGGGGGAAGGAAATTCGTGGCTCCTCTCAGATTCCAGAACTTTCTGCCACAGAAATGTGAGGAACATGTGTTTTTTTTGCCAAATTTTGAGGTTTGCAAAGGATTCTGGGTAACAGAACCTGGTCCGAGCCACACAAGTCACCCCATCTTGGATTCCCCTAGGTCTCTAGTTTTCAGAAATGCACAGGTTTGGTAGGTTTCCCTAGGTGGCGGCTGAGCTACAGGCCAAAATCTACAGGTAGGCACTTTGCAAAAAACACCTCTGTTTTCCTTCACCAATTTGGCTGTGTCCACGTTGCGCTTTGGGGCGTTTCCTGTCGCGGGCGCTAGGCCTACCAACACAAGTGAGGTATCATTTTTATCGGGAGACGTGGGGGAACGCTGGGTGGAAGGAAATTCGTGGCTCCTCTCAGATTCCAGAACTTTCTGCCACAGAAATGTGAGGAACATGTGTTTTTTTAGCCACATTTTGAGGTTTGCAAAGGATTCTGGGTAACAGAACCTGGTCCGAGCCACACAAGTCACCCCATCTTGGATTCCCCTAGGTCTCTAGTTTTCAGAAATGCACAGGTTTGGTAGGTTTCCCTAGGTGGCGGCTGAGCTACAGGCCAAAATCTACAGGTAGGCACTTTGCAAAAAACACCTCTGTTTTCCTTCACCAATTTGGCTGTGTCCACGTTGCGCTTTGGGGCGTTTCCTGTCGCGGGCGCTAGGCCTACCCACACAAGTGAGGTATCATTTTTATCGGGAGACGTGGGGGAACGCTGGGTGGAAGGAAATTCGTGGCTCCTCTCAGATTCCAGAACTTTCTGCCACAGAAATGTGAGGAACATGTGTTTTTTTAGCCAAATTTTGAGGTTTGCAAAGGATTCTGGGTAACAGAACCTGGTCCGAGCCACACAAGTCACCCCATCTTGGATTCCCCTAGGTCTCTAGTTTTCAGAAATGCACAGGTTTGGTAGGTTTCCCTAGGTGGCGGCTGAGCTACAGGCCAAAATCTACAGGTAGGCACTTTGCAAAAAACACCTCTGTTTTCCTTCACCAATTTGGCTGTGTCCACGTTGCGCTTTGGGGCGTTTCCTGTCGCGGGCGCTAGGCCTACCCACACAAGTGAGGTATAATTTTTATCGGGAGACGTGGGGGAACGCTGGGTGGAAGGAAATTCGTGGCTCCTCTCAGATTCCAGAACTTTCTGCCACAGAAATGTGAGGAACATGTGTTTTTTTAGCCAAATTTTGAGGTTTGCAAAGGATTCTGGGTAACAGAACCTGGTCCGAGCCACACAAGTCACCCCATCTTGGATTCCCCTAGGTCTCTAGTTTTCAGAAATGCACAGGTTTGGTAGGTTTCCCTAGGTGGCGGCTGAGCTACAGGCCAAAATCTACAGGTAGGCACTTTGCAAAAAACACCTCTGTTTTCCTTCACCAATTTGGCTGTGTCCACGTTGCGCTTTGGGGCGTTTCCTGTCGCGGGCGCTAGGCCTACCCACACAAGTGAGGTATCATTTTTATCGGGAGACGTGGGGGAACGCTGGGTGGAAGGAAATTCGTGGCTCCTCTCAGATTCCAGAACTTTCTGCCACAGAAATGTGAGGAACATGTGTTTTTTTAGCCACATTTTGAGGTTTGCAAAGGATTCTGGGTAACAGAACCTGGTCCGAGCCACACAAGTCACCCCATCTTGGATTCCCCTAGGTCTCTAGTTTTCAGAAATGCACAGGTTTGGTAGGTTTCCCTAGGTGGCGGCTGAGCTACAGGCCAAAATCTACAGGTAGGCACTTTGCAAAAAACACCTCTGTTTTCCTTCACCAATTTGGCTGTGTCCACGTTGCGCTTTGGGGCGTTTCCTGTCGCGGGCGCTAGGCCTACCCACACACATGAGGTATAATTTTTATCGGGAGACGTGGGGGAACGCTGGGTGGAAGGAAATTCGTGGCTCCTCTCAGATTCCAGAACTTTCTGCCACAGAAATGTGAGGAACATGTGTTTTTTTAGCCAAATTTTGAGGTTTGCAAAGGATTCTGGGTAACAGAACCTGGTCCGAGCCACACAAGTCACCCCATCTTAGATTCCCCTAGGTCTCTAGTTTTCAGAAATGCACAGGTTTGGTAGGTTTCCCTAGGTGGCGGCTGAGCTACAGGCCAAAATCTACAGGTAGGCACTTTGCAAAAAACACCTCTGTTTTCCTTCACCAATTTGGCTGTGTCCACGTTGCGCTTTGGGGCGTTTCCTGTCGCGGGCGCTAGGCCTACCCACACAAGTGAGGTATCATTTTTATCGGGAGACGTAGGGGAACGCTGCGGGGAAGGAAATTCGTGGCTCCTCTCAGATTCCAGAACTTTCTGCCACAGAAATGTGAGGAACATGTGTTTTTTTAGCCACATTTGGAGGTTTGCAAAGGATTCTGGGTAACAGAACCTGGTCCGAGCCACACAAGTCACCCCATCTTGGATTCCCCTAGGTCTCTAGTTTTCAGAAATGCAAAGGTTTGGTAGGTTTCCCTAGGTGGCGGCTGAGCTACAGGCCAAAATCTACAGGTAGGCACTTTGCAAAAAACACCTCTGTTTTCTGTGATGTGTCCACGTTGTGTTTTGGGGCATATCCTGTCGCGGGCGCTAGGCCTACCCACACAAGTGAGGTATCATTTTTATCGGGAGACTTGGGGGAACATAGAATAGCAAAACAAGTGTTATTGCCCCTTGTCTTTCTCTACATTTTTTCCTTCCAAATGTAAGACAGTGTGTAAAAAACACGTCTATTTGAGAAATGCCCTGTAATTCACATGCTAGTATGGGCACCCCGGAATTCAGAGATGTGCAAATAACCACTGCTTCTCAACACCTTATCTTGTGCCCATTTTGGAAATACAAAGGTTTTCTTGATAGCTATTTTTTACTCTTTATATTTCAGCAAATGAATAGCTGTATACCCGGCATAGATTGAAAACCCACTGCAGGGTGCAGGTCATTTATTGGCTCTGGGTAGCTAGAGTTCTTGATGAACCTATAAGCCCTATATATCCCCGCAACCAGAAGAGTCCAGCAGACGTAACTGTATATTGCTTTCGAAAATCTGACATTGCTGGAAAAAGTTACAGAGTAAAACGTAGAGAAAAATTGATGTTTTTTTCACCTCAATTTCAATATTTTTCTTTTTCAGTTGTTATTTTCTGTAGGAAACCCTTGTAGGATCTACACAAATGACCCCTTGCTGAATTCAGATTTTTGTCTACTTTTCAAAAATGTTGCGGTTTCTGTGATCCAGCATTGGTTTCATGCCCATTTCTGTCACTGACTGGAAGGAGGCTGAAACCACAAAAAATAGTAAAAATGGGGTATGTCCCAGTAAAATGCCAAAATTGTGTTGAAAAATTGGGTTTTCTGATTCAAGGCTGCCTGTTCCTGAAAGCTGGGAAGCTGGTGATTGTATCACCGCAAACAATTTGTTGATGCCCTTTTCAGGGAAAAAACCACAAGCCTTCTTCTGCAGCCCATTTTCCCAATTTGTTTGAAAAAAACGAAATTTTCACTCTTTTTTGGCTAATTTCTTGGCCTCCTTCTGGGGAACCCACAAAGTCTGGGTACCTCTAGAATCCCTAGCATATTGGAAAAAAAGGACACAAATTTGGCGTGGGTAGCTTATGTGAACAAAAAGTTATGAGGGCCTAAGCGGGAACTGCTCCAAATAGCCAAAAAAAGGCTTGGCACAGGAGGGGGAAAAGGCCTGGCAGCGAAGGGGTTAACAGCAGCCAATCAAACAACAATAAACTTTAAACTACATATCCCATGACCCTTTGTCCCTTCCAATCCCCAGCATCAGGATCCCTATAAATATCCATCACACAAAAGTCCTTCCTCTTTCTGTGCATCTCCAGTCAACTCCAACATGACTCGGACTAAGAAACTGGAACAGAAGTCCATTTCGGCACTCCCTGCAACCTGCCAACGAACCTCCTGGACTGGCTAGAACCTTAAGACTCGCCGTTGTTAGACTCTGAACTTCATGCCGGTAAAGCATCAAACTCTCGCTGCAAACATGCAGATGGACCTCCAGAACTGAATGGATTTGTTGGGTCGTCTTTGTTTCCGAACCTAGAGCAGAAAACAGGTAATACCATCCCCCCTGTAGACATATGTCACTCCAAACAGGGCAGGAAAAAATGGATACAGTCACAGTCATAGTCATGTATCTCTATAAAACATAAAATACATGGTACACAACCTGAACATTTCTTGAACGTGTTCTGTATTGGGAAGGATAATCCTTGCATCCATGTCCTTAATAGAATAGAAAATTCTTGCCGCGTAAGCTTGAAAATTTGAAATTCTATGTCAGGAACGGAGGCTTCGGATTATGCTATTTTAAAGTTAATTCACCACTACAGAAGCCACATCCACAATAGGTTTATGATAAAATACTTTAAATGTTGAATCGGAAGACCAATCTGCCACAGTCATAATGTCCTCCAAACGGGAACCCACAGAAAAAGTCTTAGAGCCATAGTGCCCCTCACTGATTGAGCTCCAAAAATGGATACATCAATCCCTGCTTCATTTTTAAAGCCATTTGACCCGCCTTGCCAAGGTAGCTGATAAGAGCGGAAAGGTTTCTGTAAGGATATCAACAGCTGACCATTACATTGTGCTCCAAACTCCTGAATGCAATCCTCATACTCTTCAATACATTTAAACACACAAAATTTCTGATGATGTGGAAAAGCAGTATAACTAACACTAGCCGAAGCAGTCTTTTTACATCTGGGCAAAGTAAAAGATACCCCACCATCACGGATATCTGGTTTTGGAGACATTAATGTCATAAACCCTTGGCGATTTCCACCAGGATATGGGACCTCAACCCACAGACGGTTGATATACCATACCACTGAGACTTTGTCCACCTTTAGCCATATGCAACAGCTGGTTTTGCGGGAGACAGAGTGCGGATCGTAAATAATCACGGCAACAGTTCCAAATGATTTATGTGGAGATTTATTTCTCCCGTGGACAAACAGACCCTTGTTTCCAGGTGACCACATCTAGCCCTCCAGCCCCAATGACTGGCATTGGACTCTATTACTACTTCCGGGACTGGAGCAAATATCGCTCTGCTGTTCCAGGCATCCATGTGCTTCAGCCACCAATTCAGTTCCATCCGAGCTGCTTCTGAGAGGGTTATTTTCACTGAGTAAGCAAGTCCCTGACGAAGATGTAAAATCTTCAACCTTAGAAGGGCTTGATAATGTAACCGACCCAGAAATATGGCCTGAATTGAAGATGGCAACAACTTTACTAGGAGAGCCAATATACTCAAGGACATAGTCAGAGAGACAAGAGCTCTCCTCAATTCCTTCTTGATTGAGATCCTTTTCTTTAAGTGTAGAAGAAGTTGAGCCATGACGGAGTCTACTTGAAAGTCCAGAAACTCCAACTTGAGTCGGAACCAGAACTGACTTGTCTGAATTGACAACAAACCCCAAGTCCTGAAGGAGCTCGACTGTCCATGACAGATGAAGGACCACTGTCTCTCTGTCTTGGGCCATAACTAGGATGTCGTCTAGATATATTATTAGGCGCACTCCTTCGTCCTGCAAAAACGGAACCACTGGTAGTAGTAGCATGGTTGAGCACCAAGGGGCTTAAGACAGGCTGAATGGCATTGCCGTAAACGCGTACCAATGGTGATGCCACTGAAACTGGAGCAATCTCTGATGCGGCAGGAAGAGGGTAACTGATAAATAAGCGTCCTTGAGGTCTAACCAGACTAACCAATCTCTCTCCTGTATTAACTCACTAAGCAAGTGTATGCCCTCCATTTTGAAGTGGCGATACACTATCCATGTATTGAATCTTTTGAGGTTGAGAACTAAACCAAAGCCTTTGTTCTTTTTCTTCATTAGAAATATCCTACTGACAAAATCCTCAGGAACGTTTTTTTTTTCTTATTCTATGATATTTAAGTTTATCTTTATCAGTTTTCCTTCCTCACCCTCTCTGGTTCTCCCATTTTCTCTCTTACCTTCACGTCAGACCTCTGTTACATCTTTTCTTCCTGTTTCTGCTCACCTGCAAATTTGCCCTGAACTTCGCATTCTCTGGCCTCCGATCCTGACAGTTTTACTTTTTCCTTTGACTTTTCTGATTTTCTCCGTATCTGTATATTTCATTTTTTCCTATCTCTTAAAATTTTTGTCTTGCCACCAATTCTGTCACTTTTATTTGTTCACACCTGTCACCCAATTCAATCTCTCCCAGTTTTCCTTGCACCTCAAATATCTTATTCACATGTTTAATCTGCACACCTTCAACTTTCAGCTATGTCCTATGCAGTTTTTAACCTTCATCTGTACCTTCAATGTGATCTACATCGCTTTAGTTGTCCTCTCCCCTCACACTTTATCCTTCTCATTTGCTTACCATCATAGTCCAGTGTCATTATAGCCTCCAGCCATAAAACTCTACTATTTTGACCTTTTTATCTACCCATAGCTCTTCCAGTTTGCATACTAGTTCCACATTTTCTCTCATATTTGCTGCCTACTCACTCTTCCTAGTTCTCTCACTTCTATCTCAGTCCTTTACGTTTCAGTGTTTGTCTATCAGCAGACAGTAAGACATTTCCTCTTTGATTCCTCCTTTACCTTAACCATTTTCTACCCTGATGAGTCATGTTCTTCATTCACTCCTCTCTTTTCTCATGCCTCACATCTCCACCATCATTCTGCTATAAACCCTTCCCATTCCATGTCTTCATTCATCTTAATATATCCCTGCTCACCTTTCTTACTGCCTTGTGCACCTTGCTCTGAATAGGGGCATTGAACTCCCTCCTTCACTGTCTGTGCCTTGTTCTAACTTGGCTTCTCCATCTCAGTCTTCCTCTCATTGCTCTCTTCCTGTTGTGCTACCCTTCTCTCATTCAATCTCTCTGTCCTTTCTGTGCCTTCCAATGTCCTCCATGCCCTTTGTTCCCTGTGTCTCCTAATGTTTCTTTATGCCTTGCCTCTCTCCATATCTATGAGGCCATGCAGAGCCACAAAGCCTCATAGATATGATTGAGAGGCATGTGCCAGTGGAGCATCATAAAAAGTGACTCTCCAGCAGCGCGGGCCTCTTGTGAACGAGGCACTAACGGGCAGATTTACAATGAAGTGGCACATCAGCTCTGATGCACCATTTTTCTTGCGTCACCCTACGCTCCCTAACGACATCATGTGTGCGTCATATTTACAATACGCCACACCATGGCAAATGTTAGGACAATAGCGCCCAAAAAATGTGTGCTATTGTGGCGCTTCGCAGGATTATCACCAAAAGCTATGGCGCTAATCATGCAAAGTCAAGTATAAAACCTTAAAGGAGGGACACAAAGTGCACCTCACTACATACCCCTGGTCAGCGCCAAAACAGAACCTTGAATTGATGGATGTGCAGGTAAGTGGCCCTTGTCAAGTTTGGTGTATTAAGGCAGAACCCTTTGCAAACTTAGATTTTTAACCCCATGCTCGCAGTGGCAAAACAATAACTGTGTCCCTGAATACAATACTTGCTAAAAAACTAGGAATGGCTGAATGCGTCATGTGACGTAGTCATTTAGCGCATTTGCATTTAGTTCCTGAAAAAGGATTAGTCGTTTATCCTTAAATGTGAGACACTGCAAAACCAAGAACAACTATTTTGAAAGTATTACTGAGTACAACTGCCTTTCAGTTTTGAAAGTGCTTGTTTTGAGGCCAGCAACCGAGATCGTATACATAATTTACAGGATTAGTTAATGCTTAGGAAATCAGTTTTGCTGTGCAAAGTGCATCTTAGAGGAGGCGTAGTGCTATGAAGCAGGAAAGTTTCACCATCGGCTCTTTCCTTGTCCTGTCTGCAGGTCATTGCGATAAACTACAAACAACCCTCGAGTCAGCAGGAGGCACCTTGGAAGAGGTCTGACAGGGACCTCACACCTGGTAGTCTTTTGTTTACCTTTTGCTACTCTGGAAGACCCAATTACAGGTAAGGGAAAAATAATGTGTGTATACATCCCAATATTCTTTTCGAACATTGCAGTTATACCGCTGTTTGCTTTAATAAACATTTAGAATTAATTTAGATAGTTCACAAATGCATTGTATGTGATTTCATCCTGAGTTATTTGTTTAGGATTATATTTCTCCAAGTGAAAAAATACCATCCCTCCTGCTTCTTGTAACTGCTGTACTGCTATGGCATTGAACGTATAAGCATCCCCTAAAGAACATTACTCACATCAGTGCTTAATTTGTGCTTGTTGTTTCCGGTGCTGAGCACCGGCACTTATTTTTGAGGGACAGGGCTTATTCTTCTGCCTCAACCACTTGCTGCGAGCAAAAGAGACATATGGGAAAGACGGAGGAAGGGAAAACGGAAAAGTGTCACAAAAGGAGAAAGTAGAAAGCTGCAAGAGTGAGCTCAGGGGGAATGGAGTGGCTTTATATGGACTGAAGAGGCCCGAGATGGCTTCAGGATTACGCCGTCTCAGTATTCCATACTCGCACGTTTTAATTGCAGCAGCCGTGTGTTTAAGAGGAGGACTTTGAGCACCGGCACGTTTTTATTTACAATTTAAGCACTGACTCACATGTAGGTGCTGCTGGATCCGGGTGTC
This sequence comes from Pleurodeles waltl, assembly GCF_031143425.1. NCBI lineage: Eukaryota > Metazoa > Chordata > Amphibia > Caudata > Salamandridae > Pleurodeles > Pleurodeles waltl. Next base: position 55,684,004 of record NC_090449.1, read on the forward strand.
GGTTCGCATTGGACAGTCACTCGAGTGTCAGAAACAGTCTACATTTGGCCTCAGAACTTTACGCAACTCAAGCGAACGCAGCAGATGGGAAAGCGAAACCAACTCCGTCGTCCTGAGAGCCTGAAACTGCCTGAAGGTGCTGCAGATCACGAGACCTCAACTGGGCGGGGCCATCCACCTCATAGGGAGAGAGGTTTGGAGTTAACCAAATCCTGGCAGGCTCGGCCGAGCCTGCATCTTAAGCAAGTGTCACATGTGGTGATCGATGGTGGGCAATATGCTTCTGTTTTATTTACTGCAAACATAGCAGCCAATGAACGCTTTCACATACAAAACTATGTTTCCCGTGCTAACATTAACCGAATCGCACATTAATCTAGCGCTCACCATGGACCCATCCCACTATATACAAAAGCCCCCATCTATTTTTTTCTGCTCAGCTGACAAGATAAGTGCTATTTACAATAAAAATAATTCTAGCTATTGCGTCAAGAATTTTCAGTGCTACTAAGTACACACAGAGGAGGAGTGTGCTTCATTTCCTGAACCTTGTAATCACCCACGCTATTATTTTGGCCAATCCAAATAGCAAAAAGAAACATACAAATAATACTGGTCTTGACACTAAAATCAAACAAGCGGGTATATTAGATAATATCGTAACCACATTATGCATATACATCAACATCTTGAATCAACAGAATCACTTATATACACAGAAAATGTTTTTACGGGTGGCATAATTCTCGCCTCCGTGTGATTAATAGAATTGAAAATTCTTGCAGCAAAACCTAGATTTTTTTTTATTCTATGGCAGGACTGGAGGCTTCAGTTCATGCTAGTTTAAAGCTGATCCACCACTGTAAATGCCACATCAACAATGGGTTTTTGATAGAACACTTTGACAGTGGAGTCCAAAGACCAATCTGCAGCAACCATGATGTCCTCCAAACGAGAACCTGCCCCGGAGGCTTTATACGCCAGGGCCCCACAAGCAGAGCGTGCACCAAACCTAGTCAAAGTGGCCGCAGACACAGGTCCAAAGGGACTCTGCAGTGAAATGAGCAACTGTCCCTAGGCATCTCTACAAATCTCACAAGTACAATCCCCATAAGCCTTTAAACATTTTGCAACACATAATTTGTGATTATGGGTAAAGGCTGGATATGCAATGTAGAAAGATGCAGTCTTTCTACATCTAGAAATTGTGAAAGAAACTCCTCAAGGAGTAACTACTCTACCTGTTAAATCCAGAGCATGTACATCACAAACGCATCAACATGATATCAGAAAAAGGAGAAGAGTGAGTTTTGCCAACAATTGTATCTGTGAAAGATCATTGTTACAGCACAGGCTCTCAAAAAGTGTAACACGACATCCACATCCCACAAAGTAGAGTATTTGGGTTGAGTCTTACCATTCTCATGCCCCATAGGAGTTTAAAAATCCGCACACGGGCTTGCCCTTCGGCTGAGAGTGACCTGGTGAAACAGCTGTTCTGAAATGATTAATGGTGTTGTATGCCAAATCTTGGGGTGCCAAATCGGAAAGAAAATGGACAATCACACTAATGCTTCACCCAATGGGCTCAACACATCACTTTCTACACCAACCCACCCATCGCCTCCTAGAAGCCACGTAGCATTCATGTGTGGCGGGAGTCCAGGTTGAGATAAGAAAAACATTGCACCCTCCGAAACTCCCTGCACTTGCCAATGTCACCGGAAAGTCTCCAGGTCATGAATGACAAGTGTCCCGCTATTATCAATGGATGAGTTAGACCCGACGGATCCAAGAGCAGGGATGGTGAGGATGGGATTGGAATCAGAGGAGCACACAACAGTGACATTGCTACTGGAAACCAGAGAGGGATTCCCAAAATAATCTCCACTACCTGTCTACTCACTCAAGAGATTACTCTCTGAATTATGGTCCACTTTTGAAGGAAAGCATCTGACCCCACTGCCAGGGGATCTGGCCTCCAACTGTAAAACAGTAGAAGTTGAGCATTCAGTTGTGACGCAAAAAGATCTATCAAATAATTGACCTACAATCTCCCCAGACTGTGAAACACTGATGGATTAAGTTTCCAATCACTACCATCACTCGAGAAACAAGAGTTCGAGTCTGCCAATATATTAGAACGTCCCGGAATGGATTCCACCATCACAGATATGTGATGTTGGAGACAAAAATGCCAAAACTCCTTGGCAATCTCCACCAGGACTCGCAACCTGGTTCCTCCTAGGCAATTTATGTATTAGACTGCCAATATGTTGTCCATGCATAACAGGATGCAACAGCTCACCTTGAGGGGAGAGAGAAGGAACCTCAAAAGCCCCCAGTGCTAGCTCCAGACAATTGATATTGAGAGACTCAGTTCTTCTGGGGACCAGTGGCTCCCTGTCTCTACTGATCCCCACTGAGCCCCTTCCAGCCCCATCGGCTGGCATCCGATTCTATCACTATCTCTGGAGAAGACACGAAAATGGTCTTGTCATTCTATGCATCCATATGATCCAGCCACCATATTATCTCCGACCTAGCGTTGTCTCACAATAGTACCTGTTCTGATTAAGACAGACCTTTGTGAAGATGTAGGATCCTCAAACGTTGAAGGGCTTGATAATGCAGGGGACGTAGAAATATTGCCTGGATAGAGGAGGCTAAAAGCCCCATCAGACATGCAAGTGTCTTCAATGATATAGTTAGAGAGGCAAGGGCTCTCCCCAACTCTTTCTTGATCGAGTTCCGTTTCATTAGAGGCAACTTCAGCTGAGCTCTGTTCAAGTCTACTTGGAAGCCTAAGAATTCTATGGAATGAGATGAGTTCAGGATCAACTTGCTTAAATTTATCAGATGTCCGAGATCTTGCCGACCCTGGAAAGTCTGGGACAGATATAACAGTACTGACTCCCCACGTCGAGCCATGTTCAGCATATTATTGAGATAGATAATGAGGCACACGCCTCTTTCCCTGAGAAACTGCACCACCAGCCGCATAGTTTGATGAAGCACCAAGGGGCCAAAGAAAGACCAAAGGGAAGTACGGTGAATTCGTACCATTGGCCTCACCAGCAAAATCATCTGGGACTTGTCTAAAGCTTAGAAGGTGGCCATGTTCTTTCCCAGATTTTTAACAAACTTGTCCCCAAATAAAAGTCAGTTTGTCAGGCTACCTGCCTCGGTTGGGGCCAGTTCCGCCAGCTTTCAGTTGATATGCATCAGGAAAAACTTCTGATGCTAAGTGGACATAGCACAATTGCCTAAAAGAAATATGGCCCTCTGTGCCCATTCTAAGATCTCCTCAGGGTCCAATCGAGAGTTTGAGTCTTTCGCTTGTACAGCTAGTTCTAGGATCTCTGTAATAGGAACCCAAGATGTCGAGGAGTTTGTCTTGAAATTCTCTCCGCGCTCAATCTAGGCCCTTTTTGGGTCCTTAGCAAATGTCTTAAGAAAGGTGGCCATTTTGGGGTATAATTCTAGAGTCTCTGCCACTTTGCCTAGTAGAGAGGGGTGGGGATGTTCTGAACACAGGGTTTTGTGTACATCTCGGTAAAAGCTCTTTCTCAACCTGTCTTGCTCATAGTGTGCCACCTCCATACATGGCACCCACTCCATGGAGCGTGGGTGTATAATGTTCTCGTGCTCAAAAAATAGATTTTTCTGAACTTGGGTTTCTTCAGTCAGATGGTGGGTTTTATATTTGCGCTTGGTTGGTTTGTTGGGCTCGTCATGCACCTGATCAGAGTCAGAAGATTGAGAGGAGGTGGAATGGAATGCTTCCGTGGCATGCACAGAAGGGACTGAGAAGGTCCAAGAGGAGTCTAGGGAAACAAAGGGTCCATATTTGTGGTCTTTAAGGACCGATGCTGCAATATGTGCAATGATTTCAGCTGAGAAGACAGGCCCCACTGAGGCTCTCTGGGCAATGCCCACATCAGATGTTTGGCCTTCTCTGGTCAAAGTCTCGGAGGGGGATCTCCCCATCAATTCACAATGTTCAAACCTCATAAAAGGTTGTGTTAATGGCTTTAGGACTTTAATAAGATCCTGCTTAACAGAGACCTGTACATGGTTCCCCAGGGCCTCCTCTAATCTCTCCTCCATCTGGTGCTCATTAGATACATCTGCCATATCCTAATTATATTTGTCCTCTTCCGTATAGTGCTCCATGGCGAGCTAAATAAGAGGGTATGGAGGAGTTTGGGGGGTGAGGGATGGGGGAGTAACCCCAGCAGATCACTTATGAAGTAACTTACTTAAAGTATTTGAGACAAAAATTCCACTAGGGCAAAGCCCTAATATGTTTATGCACCCCGTTGTGTGTTCTAAGGGATGCAAATTAAATGAGGAAAGTCAACGCTGCACGCGGGATGGTCTCCAATAACTTTCACACTGAAGAGGTCCCTCAGCGCATCCATTACTATAAACACAGAGAGAGGATGATTGATTCAGTGCTGGCTCGTAAAACCCTTTTACATGAGCATCAAGGGGATCCTTCAAGGGCAGTGCCCAAATGTTTAATGTTTAGCGTAAATAAAAACTAGTGCTTTGAACTGTCAGTGGCGAACGTGGGGCCGATTAGAGGAATTCACCAACACTCGGTCCCGCATGCAGGAGTGATGTCGCAGCAGAAAGAGGATACTGTCCTCTGGGTGGAAAGTGCTAGTTCAATCCCCACTCCCACTCCACAGCTGACAATCGTATTGGAGTAGTTTAAATAAATAAACCCCTAAGGGCATAAGCCAACGCTAACACAAGGAACAATACACAATAAGCAATAGAGTATATGGGAATCTACTTATCTCTGGCTGCAAGCAACAAAGAAAGATGAAGGACTGAGGTCACAGGACATATATACCTGGAGGAGAGGAATGATTGGACAGAGTATGGACTACTGGGGAAAAGTATTTTTTATGATTAAAAGTTTTAATTGGCTGATATCTATTTCTCAGTAAAGAATAGCATAATCCGAAGCCTCCGGTCCTGCCATAGAATAGTGTGATTTAAATGGTGTAGAAGCCATTTATATGTTTCGTTACTCTTTGCTGGAATACATGGTATATTACAATTCTTGGCATTTCAGATTGTGTGTGCTTTTCCCTATTTTATGGTTTTAAACTGGTAATGTTTATGTGATTCTCTTTATTTGCAACTTAATTCATTATTAATTTCAGACCCCTTCAGCAGCTTCAAGGGTAGTGGTAAAGGGGGCTGGACTAAGCCTCGTGCATTTTTTGCCAACAAGTTCAGTCCTCTGTTCATGTTTGTGACTGCTTATGCTCAAGCGTGTGTGGCATGGAATTAAAGTGACCCGTGGCCTGCAATAGTAGGATCTTTAATATTGATACTAGGTTGAACTGATGGTAATCAGCCCCCCATATGATGCACTTGTGAACTGATTCTAGGGTTGCAATCATTTTTTAAACAGGACGTGGTCCTAGGAGTGAGTAGGCAGCACTCTCTACACACACCTGTACTTCCTAATTAAGTCTTCTTGGGGCAGCTCCCCCTATTATCCAGATTGGATGGTAACCTATTAATCGCTAAATACTACAGTGGCAAAGCTGCAGCCATTTCATCTTGATGAGTATCAAGAGCACTATAATAATGTCCCATAAGGGGGTTATTTTAAAAACAAATTAGTGGACGGTCTGGAGAATTCGGTCCAGCAGTCAGTTAATAAAGTTTTAACAGCGTCTGAACAGTCAAAGGTTACCTCTGATGGTCAGCTGGTGTTAGACCTGGCCCTTTTTGCACGGTTCCCCCAATCCTTTGCCTTCCACCTCCTATTTTTCTTTTTGATGGATTTAGGACTTTGGGCACTTTACCACTGTTGATTAGCAGTGCTAAAGTGCATGTGCTCTCTCATCTAAAACATTGTATGATTGGCTTACACCTGTTTTGAATATTTGGTATACTTGTAAGTTCAGTGTAAAGTGGTATACAGTATACCCAGGACTTGTAAATTAAATACTGCTAGTTGGCCTGCAGCACGGATTACACCACCCACAGACGTAGCCTTTCAAACCTGTCTCAGTCCTGCCACTGTAGTGCCTTTGTGCACAGTTTACTGCCACCTTGACTTGGCATTTCAAACTACTTGTCAAGGCCTAAACTCCCCTTTTATTACACCTAAGTCACCCTTAAGGCAGGCCCTAAGTAGCCCTATGGGCAGGGTGCTGTGTAAGTAAAAGGTAGGACATGTACTCTTACGTTTTGCATGTCCTAGTTGTGACAAACAGCTTATTCTGTTTTTTTCAATACTGTGAGGGCTGTTCCTCTCATAGGTTAGCACTGGGAATTCCCTTATATAGTTAAAAGTGGTAATTCCTGATCTGAAAGGAGTAGTGTTGCCGTAGTTCGTAATAGTTAGATTTTACATTCCTATTTTAGAAATGCCACTTTTAGAAAGTGAGCATTTCTCTGTGCTTATAACTCAATATGTTTTACAGCCTGACTCCAATCCATGTCTGGGGCTGAGTGACAGCTACATTTGGTGCGTACTTTCCAGACAGCCACAACACAGGAAGGGCTGGGTGTGACAGGGGATACATCTGTATTCATTTGCATACTGATAGTTTTCCTGGGCTTGGAGAGGGAGAGTTTGTTCACACTTATATGTCAATAGGTTGTGTCCTGCCCTCACACAAAGGTCTCATTTGCCCTCTACTGATGATGGGTTTATTGCACATTTGACAGGCTTTCTTTGAAGTCACCCTAGATCATAGACATTTTTGAGTATAAGTACAGGGACTCTGACCGCATGTTTTCGGAGCACTTTTAGATCAGGAACAGAACTCCTGTCAGAAGGACTGCTGCACTACTTGCAGAACTCATCTGGACTGCTATTCTGCTGCTGCCCTGCTAGCTGCATGGGTTGCCTAAAGGACTCATTGGATTCCTTTTCTGTTTGTTGTCCTACTGCCAGCTGCTCCTTGACTCTGGTCTAACCAGACACTGTTTGAGACTTGTAACCAGCGCTGCAGGCCTTACATGATGCACATTGCCAGACGATTGCTGTGCTGCCAGGAGAGACCACCATTGGAACTACGTGTTCTTTTGTGCTGACCTATTGCCTGCTGGGCTTTGAGAAGGACCTCTACTTTGCTAGAGAGACTCTGATGTGCTGGCCTGCCTGCCTACCGCACCTCTTGTGCCCCCAATAGTGTTCTCTGAGGGCCCAGGTGTTTGCCCCCCTCTCTGTTTTAGGATCTCATGGACGCTAAAAGATCCTCTCTCTTCACCCCTGCTGTGGGACTCTGCATCAATCAATCAATCAATCACTGCATTTGTAAAGCGTGCTACATACCCGCGAGGGTCTCAAGGCGCTGGGGGGGGGTGCTACTGGTCGAAGAGCCAGGTCTTGAGGAGTCTTCTGAAGACCAGCAGGTCCTGGGTCTGTCGTAGGATGGTGGGGAGAGTGTTCCAGGTCTTGGCGGCGAGGTAGGAGAAGGATCTGCCGCCGGCTGTGGTTTTTCGGATGCAGGGGACTGTGGTGAGGGCGAGGTTGGCTGAGCGGAGGCTTCGGGTGGGGGTGTGGAAGCTGAGTCGGTTGTTGAGGTAGGTGGGTCCGGTGTTGTGCAGTGCTTTGTGTGCGTTGGATCAGGAGCTTGAAGGTGATCCTTTTGTTGACGGGGAGCCAGTGCAGGCCTCTCAGGTGGAGTGTGATGTGGCTGCGGCGGGGGACATCGAGGATGAGTCGGGCCGAGGCGTTCTGGATGCGTTGGAGTCGTCTCAGGAGCTTGTTTGTAGTTTAATGAGTAGAGGGCGTTCCCGTAGTCGAGTCTGTTGGTGATGAGGGCCTGGGTAACGTTTTTTCTCGTGTCGAGGGGGATCCAGTGAGTCCGTCAGCGAGGCATTGTCCAGATCAGAATGTGGCTGTCTCCTTGCGAAGTTTTAGGCACAAAACAGCTGAGGTGCTCCTTGTCTCCAAGGAGCAAGTGCTTCCCGATGGATCAGCAGCCTGCCTGTGCCAAGTTTGTGCTACAGCCCTGAATCATTCCTCTGCCAGCTGCATTGCCCAGACAACAAGGATTCCCTTGGACCAGCGCCGGCTTCCGTGGACAGAGGAACCCTCAACAACAGCTACAACTGCCCCAAGGAGGAGGCACAGCACCAAGAGCGAGGTTGCTACCTCTGATCTTCCCTCCGGTGCAGTGGTCTATCAGGTCCACTCCCTGTATCAACCCGAGGGGGTCCGATGTCACAGAGGAAAGTACTGTGGCCAGGACACTGCACCGTGCATTCACAGGCAGCCATATTTCAGGTCTAGGAAGTGGAAGACACATGCTTTGTGGAGTCTGTGCCCCCATTCCCCATGGCTGAGTACAACAGCCTTTTTGTGGTCCTACCTCTCTGAAGGACCTGATAGCCAATTGTCTGCCGCAGACAAAGGGAGCCTTCTCTTTGTGCTGTAGCACAACTGTATAGGTTATACTCGGTGCACTGGGGCTCATCTGCTCTACCTGTAACCCAGCATTACTGTTCACCAATGAGTAGGCATGCAGGGGCTCCTGTGGCCTACACACTGCTCCTGAACACACTTGGTTCAGCAGGGCTCACCCAAAATCTACCATAACCTGGCTACTAAAAGAGTAGATGAGCAGGGACCTATGTTTTCCAGTGATGTGTGTTTTCTTTAAATCAGTGGGCACTACCTGCAAATTATTTAGGGGGGGATGGTGATATAGCGCAATTCCTGTTTGTGGATGACCAAACTGCTTCACTTCATGCCCTTAAATATTAATGCATATTGTTTTTGATGCTTACATTGTCAGGACGAGTACAATTTCATTAATTGCTTATTATGCACAGTACATATGATTTATGTCTTTATGGTCGTATGATATATGTTTATTATGGACACATATTTTTAAATAATCATGTGTGGAGTATCTTTTGTGATGTATTCATTGTGTTGCTGGTGTGAGTGTGTTGCGTAAACACTTGCCACCTTGCTTCTAAGGATAAACCTGCCTGCTCTGCGCCAAGCCACCAGAGGGTGAGAACTGGTTATCTCTCGGGTTTACCTTACTTGCCCTGACTAAAATGGTGGGTTCTGCCTGGCTTAGGTGCATATTTCCTAGCCAACCAGAAACGACATTTCTATCAGTTGGCTTAAGCTAAGGCCAAATCAGACCAATGCACTCATACTGAGGCACTGGAAAGTGAAACAAAAATATATATCAAATAACTAGCACAGTCCAACAAATCTGCGTAGAGATACGTCAAGGTCATATCCACTAAATAGAACAAATAATGGATGACATGATTTCACAGACTCAGATTTCTTTCAAAAGTCCCAGATTCTCAGATACTGGTAAGAGAAAACTCATGGTTAAGGTAGCAGTAATAGAACCTCAAACCCATTCTGGAGTATTGACATTCAACCGAGATGGCATTTATTCACCCTCAACCGACCGAATGAGTGCCTACCCCCGAAGTAGCAGAATACATGCAGTCTAGGCTGCTTGAAAGTTGTGGAATAGTGGTGCATATCTGACTAAACATGGAATGCCCCAGGCCAACACTCCCAGGGAAAATGGCAAAAACGCTGGATATACGTAGATTCAAATATAGTGATCTTTAAGAACAAATGTTCCCAAGAAGGATTTTGACAGAGCCTGGCAGGCATGCCATGGCAAACTCCTGGTCTTATCCACACATTTGACTAAAAAACTCAAGTTAGCTTATCAAGCTAAGGAGTCTAGAATTCCTATTGACTGAATACTCTGCCAGATGTGCACAAACAACATAACTGACTAGGAAACACCAACTGCAACCTTTCTGTGGAACAGCAGCACTCCAGTGTTATGAGAGTAGTGTAGGAGGCTGGCCCTTTATGTGGTGTGCAAAACTAGGCACACCATGCAGGGGGTCCAGGCAACCACATATTGACTTCCAGACGTAAAAATTAGACCACCTAATGCTCCAATTGTTGTGGTAGCTGGTCGAGCAGTTAGGCTAATCCAGGAGCTGTTCTAAGTATTTGCTGTACTCACAAATCCAATCATGCACCACACACACTCAATGAATACCTCAAGACCAGAATTTATAAAACTACTTCAGGCTTTTATATACATTTTAACACCAAGATCCTTAAGATACCTCAAGTACTTTTTGAGTTATGACTTTTCAAAGTTTTGATAAAGTTAGTCTTTCTGTGTGTAATTAAGCACCATAGGAATCAATGGACAGTCACCTTTAAAAATTCATTAAAAATCATACAATTGAGTTACCAGTCTCTTCTTTTTCAGGGTGGTTGAAGTTGTCTGTGGGCAAACTGTGCCAACTGGAGAGCCTTGGGTGGCTCCCGGTTCCGGCGGAAGCAGCATTGGAAAACCTCTTGCCACAAGCACAGGGTCACCTGGAGGGGCCACTCGGAAAAGGAGCTGGTTTGCAGATTTAAAAATGGTGCTTTGGGGTCCCCTGGGGCTGTTGAGGTTGCAAGGGGTTGGGGACCCGGGTAAGGCAGCAGATCCCGCGATGCAAGGCTCAAGGCAGCCAGGTGCAGGGCGATTTGAAGGTCTTGGATGCTGTGTGCAGAGGGACCCTTAGGAGCGGGAGGTAAGTCTTTTTCTGTGAGCCTTGCAGGACATCGCAGGTGCTCTGATGGTAGGTCTGAGGTGTCACTGAAGTTCCTCAACTGGGGCTTCTTTGTGGTCCAGTAGCAGCTCTCGGGTTGTCCAACGTGCACTGGCCAGTGCCTGGGGTATTGGCACAACTCGGCCACGGAGGGCGTTGTGCCACCAAACATGGCACACTTACAGGTCTTGTCTGGGCTGTTGTTGGTGTTTTGTCAGGTCCAGTTGCATCATCCGGTTGCGGAGATATCATCTGCTCGGTGAAGTGTCCCTCCCCGGTTTGCTGGTTCCTTACAGGTTTCTTTGGTTTCTTGAGTGGTGCCTCCACTGAGAAGGAAGATCTCAGGCTTTTTGCAAAGCCTGGTCGTCCTCGGGTCATTTGAGGTCAGTTCAGTGGTCAGCTCCTCTGCAGCAGCGATTGTCAGGACTCTGGTGCACTAAACAGGGGTCTTGGAGCCTCTTCTGGTGCAACAGGTCCTCTGTTCCCATCCTGTTTGGTTCTTTGGTGCGGTCCTCTTTTCTTCCAGATGAATCTAAATTCTTGGTCTAGGGGAGCCCACTAAATACTGAATTTAGTGGGCGTTTTAGGGAAAACCTGGTAGTGTCCAATGGGACACTTACCCTTGGGTGGCTACACTCACTACAGTGACCACTTCCTGTGGGAAGGGTCACTTCCCTAATCCTCATTGGCTATTTTCCTGCCATCCAACATGGTGGAAAATGAAATGGAGAGTCTACTTCGCCTGCAAGCCCCTAGGGCTGGTGCATGCTCAGTGAGACCACTTCTCCTACCATTTGTCTGGTTTCACGCCTTTGCTCCCGCCAAAAGTGGGGATGTGCGAAGGGGGAAGCCATCTGCTGCCAGCAGCAGGCCTGGAGGCTCGAGTATCAGGGGCAGTAACCCTTTGAAACTCACCGCCAGGGTGATGCACATTTCTGAGTGAGGGGGTGTTACCTCCTCCACCCAGGAAGGGCATTGTTTTACAATGCAGAGAGCCAGGGCTCTCCCTCAGGTTTGTATATTGGCTGTCTGGAAGCGGCAGGCTGGATGGAACCAGTCAGCAACTACGCCTGTTAGGTTAGCTTTTGCAGGGGGCTCCTCAAAGGTGACCCCTGGTACATTTAGGGTTAAATCCAATACTGGCACCAGTTTGGATTTAACATTCTGAGTTGTTTGATACCAAACAACCCAGGGTGCAGAGTGACCATCATGTAGCTGGGGAACTCGTGTTTGACCAGTGTCCAGTACATGTACTTAAAATGGATGTTCCATTCCCTCACTATGTCCCAGGTTTGTCAGGGACACAATAGAGGCATATTGCTCATGCAATCATGCCCTCACATATAGAATGGTGCACCCTGCCTTAGGGCTGTAAGTCCTACCAGAGGGGTGAATTACCCATATCATATGCTGTGTAGAGTGGTTAGAGCACAAAGGGAATGTGCCATGTAAAGTCTGTCTTTTTAGGTTTGCCCCACTACACTAGCAGTGCTGGGTGCATCCGGGTGCAGTGCCCTAGATGGTGGCACAATCAGTGCTGCTGTCCTCAAGGGCCTACTCCTACTATCCCATGCCCTGGGTACTGGGGTACCCTTTTACTAGGGTCTTACAGTGATAGGTAAAGTGTATCCAATTGTGCCAAGCATCACAACAGATTTAGGGAAAGAGCTCTGGCCCAGGGAACCTGGTTAGTAGGGGCCCTTGGCACTAAGAATTTCTAGGACACATCAACATCAGGAAAAAAGTGGGGGGTAACCATGCAAAAAGAGGCCTCCTCTCACACTGCCTCCTCCAAACGAAAGAGGATGAGACTACCCCTTCCTTATTGAGTCTTCATCTTCTAAGTGGAGGAACCTGGAGGACATCTGCATTGGCATTGGAGGTCCAAGGTCAATGTTTCGCTTTAAAGTCCATCCCCTGAAGGGAAATGGTCCACCTAAGCAGTTTGGGGTTTTCACCTTTCATTTGTTGTAGCTATCTGAGAGGCCTGTGGTCGGTCTGAACAGTAAAGTGAGATCCAAACACGAATGGCCTCAACTTTCTCAGAGCCCAAATCACAGCAAAGGCTTCCCTCTCTATGGCACTCCATTTCTGTTCCATAGGGAATAGCTTTTTGCTAATAAAAGCAACTGGCAGGTCATGTCCACCATCATTCCTTTTTGGGAGGACTGCTCCTATCCCCATCTCTGAAGCATCTGTCTGGACTATGAATTTCCTAGAGCAGTCTGGTGCTTGTAGGACTGGAACACAGCACATAGCTTTCTTCAGAGTGTCAAAGGGCCCTTGACAACTCACTGTCACTAGTGGATTTTTCTGGGCATCTTTTTGGAGGTAGGTTCTGTGAGGGGGGCACCTATTGTGCCATAATCCTTCACAAACCTCCTGTAAGATCCAGTTAAGCCAAGGAATGCCCTGACTTGTGTATGGGTTGTAGGAGCTTCTCAAGCCAGAATGATCTGAATATTGGGTTGTAGAGGTTGGCCTCCACCAACTAGGTGGCCCAGGTACACAACTTTTCCCTGCCCTATCTGGCACTTACTGACCTTGATAGTGAGGCCTTCCTTCTGCAGAACCTCAAGGACCTTACCAAGGTCATAAAAGTGAACTGATAATGCCCACTAGGAGTAGAAAATGCTGACCTTTCATTTTGCTCCTGAGGTCAGGCCAATGTGCCAGTACCCTGATGTTAAATCAAAAGTACTCCGATACTTGGCTGGGCCTAGTCTGTCAATGAGCACATCAGCTCTTGGGATTGGGTGTGTATCAGTTTTGGTCACTGAGTTGAGGCATCTGTAGTCCACACAAAACCTAATTTCTTTCTTGTCACCCTTGGAATGAGGTTTGGGGACTAACCCTACTGGGCTCGCCCAGGGGTTCTCTGAAGGTTCACTGACACCCAAATCCAACATTTTCTTGACTTCAGCTTCTATGCTTTCCCTGACATGGTCAGACTCTGTGTAAATGTTGTTTTTGACAGGCACGCTGCCACCAGGGTCCACATCATGGGTACACCAGTTTGTCTTCCCAGGGGTCAGAGAAAGTAGCTCTGCATACGGATTGAGGACTTTACTGCAGTCAGTCTACTGTTGTTCTGTGAGGGTGTCTGGCAAGGCCACTCCATCCACTGAACCATCTTGGGGACTGCTGAAGAGGAGATCAGGGAGAGGTTCACTCTCATCTTCCTGTCCCTCATCTGTAACTATGAGCATGGTCACATCAGCACTGTCATAAAAGGGTTTTAGTCGGTTGACATGTATGATTATTTTGGGGTTTTTGCAACTGCCTAGGTCAACTAGATAAGAGACCTCCCTTTTGTTTTTCAAGGATGGGATAGGGCCCAGACCATTTGTCCTGGAGGGCTCTTGGAGCAACAGGTTCCAACACCCAAACTTTCTTCCCTGGTTGGAACTCCACCATAGCAGCTTTTTGGTCATAACAAAGCTTTGAAAGCTCTTGGCTGGCCTGAAGATTTTTGCTGGCTTTCTCCATGTACTCAGCCATTCTAGAACATAGGCCAAGCACAGAGTCCACAATGTCTTGTTTGGGTTCTTTGAGGAAGTCTCTCCCACCCTTCAATTGCCCAAATAAAAGTTCAAAGGGTGAAAAACCCTCTCCCTTCTGTGGCACTTCCCTGTAGGCAAACAGCAGGCATGGACATTGGACATCCCATCTCCTTCCGAGTTTTTCATGGCGCCCTCCAATCATGCCTTTTAGGGTCTGATTGAATCGTTCTACCAGCCCATTGTTTTGTGGATGGTATGGAATAGCAAACTTATATGTCACTACAGATTACTGCCACATGTGTTTAAGTTTACAGACATAAAGTTTGATCCTCTGTCTGATACTACCTCCTTAGGGAACCCAACCCTGGTAAAGCCAGGAGGGCTTTGGCAACTGCAGGTGCAGTGATCGTCCTAAGAGGAATAGCCTCATGATACCTAGTGGCATGAACCACTACCACTAAGATATATCAATGTCCTGATGCTGTTGGAGGGTCAAATGGGGCCATAATGTCAACCCCTACCCTTACAAAGGGAAGCCCAACCACAGGCACTGGTACTAAGGGAGCCTTTAAGTGCCCACCTGGTTTGCCACTGGTCTGGCAGATGGGACACGACTGACAAAAGGTCCTTCACTTTTTGGGACATCCCTGGCCAATAGAAGTGGTTAGCTAACCTACTCCAAGTCCTGTTGTGCCCAAGATGCCCTCCTAGGGGGATGTCATTGGCTAGAGTGAGGAGACACTCTCCTGGTTGCACCAGGCTGGGGGTCTCTGGCCTCAGTGAACAGGAGCCTCTCCTCTCAGTAGACCCTGTGGGTAACACTGACATTTCCTAGCACCTCCTGAGCAGCTTGCTGTCTCAGGCCTTCAAGAGTGGGACAATCCCTTTGTCCTTGGTACAGATCTTCCCTAGAGGGTCCACCAGGCCTAAGAACTCTGGGTGGTAAGGCCCAAGCTCCTCAGTCTAAGTTCCCTCTAAGGAGGGTGACTCCTTCCCCTGAGAAGAGGGGTCCTGTCTATAGATCTGTTTGGAAGCTGGTCCTCCAGTCTTCCTGCCTTTTCTCTTGGGAGGCTGGGCCACAGTTTCAGAATCCAGCGGTTTTGTAGGAAAATGGCTCCCTGTTGCAGTTACCCCCCACTTTTTGCCTGATATTGATGCTGACTTGACTGAGAAGTGTACTGGGACCCTGCTAACCAGGCCCCAGCACCAGTATTCTTTCACTAACAAATGTACCATTGTTTCCACAATTGGCACACCCCTGGCACACAGATAAGTCCCTTGTAAACAGTACGAGTGGTACCAACAGCACTGTGACCAGGGAAGGTCCCTAAGGGCTGCAGCATGTGTTGTGCCACCCTAAGGGACCCCTCACCTAACACATGCACACTGCCATTGCAGATTGTGTGTGTTGGGGTGGAGAAAAAGGCAAAGTCGACATGGCATCCCCATCAGGATGCCATGGACTCAATATACTTCCTGTGGCATAGGTAAGTCACCCCTCTAGCAGGCCTTAAAGCCCTGAGGCAGGGTGCACTATACCACAGGTGAGGGCATAGCTGCATGAGCAATATGCCCCTACAGTGTCTAAGTCTATTCTTAGACATTGTAAGTACAGTGTGGCCATATTAAGTATATGTTCTGGGAGTTTGTCAAAATGAACTCCACAGTTCCATAATGGCTACACTGAACACAGAAAAGTTTGGTATCAAACTTCTCAGAATAATAAACCCACACTGATGCCAGTGCTGGATTTATTAAAAAATGCACACAGAGGGCATCTTAGAGACACCCCCTGTATTTTACCCCAATCCTTCAGTGCAGGACTGGCTGCTCTGTGCTAGCTTGCCACTGAGTCGACTTTCTGACTCCCTGGGGTGAGAGCCTTTGTGCTCCCTGGAGCCAGAAAAAAAGCCTGCCCTGGGTAGAGGTGCTCCACAACCCCCCCTGCAGGAACTGCAACACCTACCAGTGAGCCTCAAAGGCTCAGGTGTCGTGTTACAATGCCCCAGGGCACTCCAGCTAGTGGAGATGCCCGCTCCCCAGACACAGCCCCCACGTTTGGTGGCAAGTCCAGAGGAGATAATGAGAAAAACAAGGAGGAGACACCCTCCAGCCAGGGCAGCCCCTAAGGTGTCCTGAGCTGAGGTGACCCCTGCTTTAGGAAATCCTCCATCTTGCTTTGGAGGATTCCCGCAATAGGATTAGGGATGTGCCCCCCTCTCCACAGGGAGGAGACACAAAGAGGGTGTAGCCACCCTCAAGGACAGTAGCCTTTGGCTACTGCTACCCCAGACCTAAACACAACTCTAAATTGAGTATTTAGGGTTGACCCTGAAATCTGATTCCTGGTGACCTACAACAAGAAGAAGGACTGCTGACCTGAAAGCCCCACAGATACGACGAAGACGACAACTGACTTGGCCCCAGCCCTACCAGCCTGTCTCCAGACTCAAAGAACCTGCACAGCAGCGCATCCAGCGGGACCAGCGACCTCTGAGGACTCAGAGGACTGTCCTGCAACCAAAGGACCTAGAAACTCCAGTGGACAGCGGCTCTGTCCAAGAAACAAAGAAACAACCATCTTTAAAGGGACTCCAGCCTCACTCTGGAAGCATGAGTCCACAACACTCTGCACCCGACGCCCCTGGCTTGTGTCCAGAAGAACCAACACTGCAGAGAGGACCCCCAGGTAACTCCCACGACGTGGACACCCTGAGACGACCTCCCTGCACCCCCCCAGCGACTCCTGCAGAGAGAATCCGAAGGCTCCCCCTGACAGTGACTGCCCGATAACAAAGGAACCTGACGCCTGGAAGAAGCACTGCACCCGCAGCCCCCAAGCCCAAGAGAAACCAACTACCGGTGCAGGAGTGACCAGCAGGCAGCCCTCTTCCTTGCCCAGTTGGTGGCCAGCCGAAAAGCCCCCCTGAGCCCTGCCTGCATCGCCAGAGTGACCCCCGGGTCTCTCCTTTGATTCCTATCTGAATCCCGACACCTACTTCACACACTGCACTGGGCCTCCCCTGTGCCGCTGAGGGTGTATTTTATGTGCCTGTTTGTGTCCCCCCTTTTGCTCTACAAAACCCTCCTAGTCTGCTCCCTGAGGACGCAGGTACTTACCTGCTAGCAGACTGGAACCGGAGCACCCCTATTCTCTATAGGCACCCATGCTATTTGGGCCCTACTTTGACCTCTGCACCTGACCGGCCCTGTGTTGCTGGTGCTGGGTGATTGGGGTTGACTTGAACCCCCAATGGTGGGCTGCCTGTGCCTCAGAGACTGAACTTGTAAGTGCTTTATTTACATGAAAAACTAACTTTTACTTACCTCCCCCAGGAACTGTTGATTTTTGCACTGTGCTCACTTTTAAAATAGCTTATTGCCATTTTTGCTAAAACTGTGTACATTACTGTTTTCCTTCAAAGTTCCATATTTACCTTTGCCAAGTACCTTACAACTTATGTACTTACTTGAATCCTGAATCTTGTGGTTCTAAAATAAAATTAAATAAAATAATATTTTTCTATATAAAAACCTATTGGCCTGGAGTCAAGACTTTGAGTGCGTGTTCTCATTTATTGCCTGTGTGTGTACAACAAATGCTTAACACTACCATCTGATAAGCCTACTGCTCAACCACACTACCACAAAATAGAGCATTAGTACAATCTAATTTTGCCACTATCAACCTCTAAGGGGAACCCTTGGACTCTGTGCACACTATCTCCCACTTTGAGTATATACAGAGCCAACTTCCTACAAGTTTGCTCTGTGCCCTAGTCTTGACACAAGCCCACTCAGGGATCCCAACCATTGGTGCATGGGTCTTTAGCTGTACCTTAGCCCAGAGGGAATGCTCCAGGTCATTACCAAGTAAGCAATCTACAAGGATGGATGAGGACACAACCACTTATTTCTACTACTCCTCACCATTCAAAGTCTACCATAGCAAGGGGGTGGAACTTGATCTCATTGTCAGCATTGTTGACAGGATAATACCTCCCTACCAGGAGCTGAGTTGAGGGAACCAGGTGTTGGGACACCATAGTGATACTAGCCCCTGTATCCTTCACGGCTTCTGTTTTTCCCCATTAACCACAGGGTGCTGTCTGTATTTTTTCATGTTACTTGGCCAGGCAGCACAGGACAAATCTACCCCATTCTCAGTGACTAATGTCGCCTCTGCGGGATCACTGACATGGCCCGGCCACACCTCTGACTCCATCTGTATATTGGCAACTGCATTTACTGCAGATTGGCTAGAAGCATTTTTCTTGTTTTTACAGCCATAGTCTCCAGTTTGGTGTCCTTCTGTTTTAGGGTCATGGCACCAAGCCCTGTTGGGGACAAAGTGTTTCCCTTTGTACCCTCCCCTGGACTGTGAGGAGTCTCTGGGCCCATCCTCCTGTGCACATTTCTAGGGCCCTTGAGAAGACTCTTTGTTGTTTTTACCCAGGCTTCCATCTTTCCCTTGGGAGGGCTTTTTGGCCTCTTTCTTTTGGTCTCCGCCACCAGTGGTAGTTTTGATCAACCTTGTTTTGACCTAATGGTCTGCCTTCCTCCCCAACTCTTGAGGGGAAAGTGGAACCAGGTCTACCAGATGTTGATGTAGCCTATTATTGGAACAATTACTCAACAGATGCCCTTTTATAAATAAATTATACAGCTCATCATAATCTTGTACCTTGTTTCCAGCTAACCATCCACCCAGCATTTGTAATGAATAGTCCTCAAAGTCAACCCAGGTCTTGCTCCAGGATTTTCAAGCCTCCCTGAACTTTATTCTGCACTCTTCAGATGTAAATCCAAAGCCCTCAATCAGGGTACCCTTTATAAGGTCATAGGATTTAGAATCTGCCTCATTCAGTGTTAACAACCTATCCCTGCACTTTCCTGAGCATAACTCCCATAACAGTGGGTCCCAGTGTTTGTTTTAAATTTCCCACCCAATAAAGGCTCTTCCAAAGGCAGAAAACCATTTCACAATATAATCCCCTTAAGTGAAGGGAGGGACAACTCCTTTTGGGATTTTAATGTTAAAGGATTTCTCTTTCAACACTTGTATGCTGCCACCAGAGATGGGTGCCAAGCCCTACTCTTTTCTTTGCTTTTCTATCTCCAAAAGCCGTCTTTTGGTTAGCCTGGTATGTTAAAGGTCTGTGTTTGTGGGTGCTTTCCAGCCACTGTGGGAAGAGGAGCTACCTTCATCGTCCATCTCTATAGCATCTTCATCCTCCTCAGATGCATCCTAATTCTCAGCTGGAGGATGATCTTTTTTCATTCTGGGCCACCAGAAACCTAAGTTTCTCTGTTTTGGGGCTTTTTCCAGTTTGAATCTTGTATAGTCTGCAGAGTCCCCTTAATTGGTCATAGGTATATGCCTCATGAGCTCCTGGGTTCTGGCCTCTGTGTCAGACATTTGTATCTTACTAAAGTTGGGACCTTTTTAGAATTTAGAATGCCCCTTTTTAGATAACCAACCAAAGTAAAAGACTTTTAAACTTTTTCTAAGTTGTAGGGACTTAACCAGGGCCCTCACAATTACTTTTAGAAATTTTGTAAAAAAATTGTTAGTCAATTAGAAAATCAAAAATAATTATCTAAAGACAATTTAGAGAGTTATTCATGTGTTCATACAATTGAAAAAGTGGTATCAGCAAACACAAAGGCCCTCATTATGACATTAGCGGTAAAAAAAACCCTACCGCCGCGGCTACGACCGCCAAAAGACTGTCGGCGCGGCTACCAGCCGTCCGCCATATTATGACCACAGCTGGATTTCTGCCACAAGAATGGCAGAAATCCGGCTGTGGCGGTAGGGTGGTGCTGCTACCACCAGCAGTGCCACGCCAGTAGACCACCACCACCCATATTATAACCAATAATACGGCCTGGAGGTGGTCTGCTGGCGGGCGCTGCTGGCGGCAGCAGTGCCCCGTTCCGTCTCCTGCAGGAGGACCCCCTGGAATCAGGTAAGTCGGATCTCCGACAGGTGAGGGGGGATGGGGCTGTTGTGTTTGAAAGTGTGTGGGGGTGTGTGAATGTATGTCTGTGCGTGAATGCGGGTGTGTGTTGAGTGCTGAATGCATGTGTGCATGTACAGACGTGTGAGTACGTGTATGTTGTGAAATGTGAATGCGTGTCTGCGTGAATGTTTGGAAGTACGTGCAGATGTGTGTGTGAATGGATGTATGCATGTGTGTAAGCATGTGGGAATGGGTGTGTGTATGTGTGTGTGAAGGGTGTGTGAATGTAGGGGGATTTTGGAGTGGTAGGGGAGTGGGGGAGGTTTGGAGAGGTATGGGGGTTGAGGGGGTAACTTATCCCACCGCTGATACACTAAATGTAGGAGGCTGGCCCTTCAAGTAGTGTGCAAAACTAGGCACACGATGCAGGGGGCCCAAGCAACCACACATTGGTTTCCAGAGGTAAAAATTAGACCACCTAATGCTCCAATTTTTGTGGTGGCTGGTCAAACAGTTAGACAAATCCAGGACATGTGCTAAGTATGTGCTGTACTCACAAATCTAATCATGCACCACACACACTCAATGAATAACTAGAGACCAGAATTTATAAAAATACTTCAGGCTTTTATTTACATTATACGACCAAGATACTTAAGATACCTCTAGTACTTTTTGAGTTATGACTTTTCAAAGTTTTGATAAAGTTAGTCTTTCTGTGTGTAATTACACACCATAGGAATCAATGGACAGTCACCTTTAAAAATGCATTAAAAATCGTACAGTTGAGTTACCAGTCTCTTCTTTTGCAGGGTGGTCGAAGTAGTCGGTGGGTACACTGTGCTGGAGAGCCTCGGGTGGCTCCCAGTTCCGGCTGAAGCAGGGTTGAAAAATCTCTTGGCACAGGCACAGGGCCACCTGGAGGTGCCACTCGGAAAAGGAGCTGGTTTGCAGATTTAAAGATGGTGCCTTGGGGTCCCCTTGGGCTGTTGAGGTTGCAAGGGGTTGGGGACCCGGTGCACACAGCAGATCTGATGATGCAATGCTCAGGGCAGCCAGGTGCAGGGCGATTTGAAGGTTTTGGATGCTGTGCGCAAAGGGACCCTTTGGAGCTGGAGGTAAGTCTTCTTCTGGGCCTTGCATGACGTCGCAGGTGCTCTGATGGGAGGTCCACAGTGTCACTGAAATCCCTCAACTGGGGATTCCTCCTGGTCTAGTTACAGCTCCGGGTAGTTGTTTTTGGGGTTGTCCGATGTGCACTGGCCAGTACCTTGGGTATTGGCACAAGTTGACCAGAGGAGGGTGCTGTGCCATCAAAGTTGGCACACTTGCAGGTCTCATCTGGGCTGTCACTGGTGTGTTGTCAAGTCCGGGTGCAATTACGGTTGCGGAGATATCGTCCGGTCGGTGAAGTGTCCCTCACCGGTTTGCTGGTCCCTTGCAGGTTTCTTCAGTTTCTTGAGTGGTACCTCCACTACAAGGGATATATCAGGCTTTCCTACAAAGCCTGGAGGTCCTTGTGTTCATTTGAGGTTGGTCCAGTGGTCAGCTCCTCCGCAGCAGCAATTGTCAAGACTCTGGTGCAGCAAGCAGGGGTCTTAGAGCCTCTTCTGGTGCAGCAGGTATTCTGTTCTCATCTTGTTGGGTTCTTTGGTGCAGTCTTCTTTTCTTTCAAATGATTCAAAATTTTTGGTCAAGGGGAGCCCACTAAATACTGAATTTACTGGGCGTTTTAGGTGGAACCTGGTAGTGTCCAATAGGACACTTACCCTTGGGTGGCTACTCCCACTACAGTGACACTTCCTGTGAGAAGGGGTACTTCCCTAAACCTCATTGGCAATTTTCCTGCCATCCACCATGGAGGAAAATAAAGTGGAGGGTCTACTTCGCCTGCAAGACTCTAGGAGTGGTGCATGCTCAGTGAGGCCACTCCTCCTACCCTTTGTCTGGTTTCACGCCTTTGCTCCCGCCGAAAGTGGGGGTGTGCAAAGAGGGATACCATCTGCTTCTAGCAGCAGCTCTGGAGGTTCGAGTTTCAGGGGGAGTAGCCCTTTGAAGTTCACCAACAGGGTTTTTCACAGTCTTGAGGGAGGGGGTGTTAGCTCCTTCACCCAGGAAGAGTATTGTTTTACAAAGCAGAGAGCCAGGTCTCCCCCACAGGGTTGTATATTGGCTGTCTTGAAGTGGCAGGCTGGACAGAACCAGTCAGCAACTATGCCAGTTAGGTTAGCTTTTGCAGGAGGCACCTCTAAGGTGAACCTTGGGTACATTTAGGTTTAAATCCAATACTGGTACCAGTTTGGATTTAACATTCTGAGTTGTTTGATACCAAACAACCCAGGGTGCAGAGTGTAGCTGGGGAACTCGTGTTTGACCAATGTCCAGTACATGTACTTAAAATGGCTGCTCTGTTCACTCACTATGTCCCAGGTTTGTCAAGGACACAGTGGGGGCATATTGCTCATGCAGTCATGCCCTCACATATAGTATGGTGCACCCTGCCATATGGCTCTAAAGCCCACCAGAGGGGTGACTTGCCCATATCATATGCAGTGTAGGATGGAAAGGGCACACAGGGAGTGTGCCATGCTGAGTTTGTCTTTTTAGGTTTGCCCCAGTACACTCAGCACGCACTGGCAGTGCTGGGTGCATCTGGGTGCAAGGCCCTAGAGGGTGGCACAATCAGTGCTGCTGCCCTTACGGGGCCTACTGCTACTACACCATGCCCTGGGTACTGGGTACCTTTTTTCTAGAGTCTCAGTGACAGGTAAGAGTGTATTCAATTGTGCCAAGTATTCACAGTTAGGGAAATAGCTCTGGCTCAGGGATCCTGGTTTGCAGGGGCCCTGGGCACTACCAACTTCTAGGACACATCAACATCTCGCAAAAAAGTGGGGGCTAACCATTCAAAAAGAGGCATCCTCTCACAAGTAGGTCTGAAACTGATAGACTTAGCATCTGCAGAAGTGGGCCCTTTTGCAAAGGAATTGCTTTTCAGAGACCCCTTGGATAAGGATTTAGGTACTGGATAACTCACATTACACACTAAACAAGTTGTTTCAGCCTGACATTTTTGAAGGACCAGGCAAAACTGAGGAAGATCGCCAGGCTGTTCCTTTCCCAACGTCCCCAAAAAGGCTTCTCAGGCAGAAGAAGAGGAGGTTGGTTGGATGGAGCAAGAGATGGAACAGTGTTCCTGTCATAGAACAGAGGTGAGTGTGGTAGATACTCAGGAGAAGTATAGAGATGAATGCCCACAGATGAAAGCAGAAGTGACTTTCCAAGTAACCATCACTCTTTTATCAGATGTGATTTTGTCTGGGTTAACATAGAATGCTTGATTAGTGGACAAAATGCCAGGGTTCATCTTGAGTTCTATGATATCTCAGTACAACACACACTCCCAGACAGTTGAATGTTTCTCTTCATAAACAATGTTATATTGATTCAGAGACTCAGGGCCTCATTACAAGTCTGTCGGTCGCTAGACCACCAGACTTGCCGTTGGCAACCAATCACCACATTACAACCCTGGCGGTCAGGCCACCAGGGAACCACCAGCTCCACCAGGATCCCAAGATCCTGGTGGTCTGGAGGTGGTGGCGGTCCTAATCTGCCAGGGCAGCGCTGCCCTGGGGATTACGATCCCTTCTCCACCAACGGTTTCATGGCAGTACCACAGCAATGAAAATGCTGGTGAAGAATGGGTGCAGGGGGCGCCAGGGGGGTGGCCTGCACTGCCCATGCACTTGGCAAGGGCACTGCAGGGGCCTCCCCTGGACAGCACCATCACTATGTTCAATGTCTGCTTTGCAGACAGTGAACATTAAGTGGGTGCTGGTGCACCCTATGCTCTACAGCATTGCCGCTGCCTTGATTAGGAGCCGGAGACAATGGTGTAGGCTGTTTCTGCTAGGCCAGTGGGCAGAAACGAAGGTTTCTGCCCCGTGACCTAGCCGGAAACTCTTAATGATGTATGCCGGCATCCTTCCCATCGAAAGTTTGGCAGACAGCATAAACTGTCCTCCGAACTCATAATCAGCCCCTCAAGTATTGTGAAACAAATGTGATTTGCTTAACAGACCCTCACCCTAGTGGTCATTACAGCAACATTTTGTGGTTCAGAAAAAAGAAAAGGCCACAGATTGCTACTAGATCTGAAAAATGTCAACAAGTGGAGTTTGTACAGACACTTCAAGATGGAGGATATTAATCTTTTATGAAATTTACTCCAACAGCAGGTGATCAGATTGGATCTCAACGATGTCTAGCTAACAAGTCAGATTTTTCCACTTCCCTGATCGTTTCTCCAAATTCAGTGGAGGACAAGGTGATATGAATTTTCTGTTCTTCCTTTCGGTCTCTCATCCTTCCTTGGTGTTTAACCAAAATGATGAAACTGGTAGTGGAAGCCCTTTGAATGAAATATGAAATAGGTAGCTTCAATTGTGTACGAAGCCATCCTTATCATTTTATGACAGGATCGCAGCATTTAAAGCATCTATCAAGTACAATTCATTTACTTGAACAATTGTGCTTTGTGATTAATGTGCCTAAATCAGTATTGATAACAACTCATACTATAGAATTCTTAGAATTTCGAGCCAATTATGTTCAGGCCCAGGTGTAAATACAACCACAAAATGTGGAGAACATCAAGAAAAGATTGAGATATGCACTGACCAAACAGACTATAATAATGGGGTTACTGCCGTAGATTGTGGGTCTGTTAGTCTTACCAATTTAGGCGATTTTCCTATTGTATGGTGCTGCAGAGATTAAAGATTCAGCACATTCGCAAGATTCTTTCATATACAGACCCAGAACAATTGTCACAGAAGCCATCACATAACTGTTATGGTGGCATGAACATATGAAGGCCTGTGTATGGGAGAGCCATCTTCTAGTGTCAGCCTGAGATAATTGTGGAGGTGGATGTCAGCAACTGCTACACTAGAAGTTGGATCTCCATATCAATTGCCTGGAGCTCTTAGCAGGCTCCTTTGCCGTCAAGCTGTGGTCATCTCAGAAAGTGAGTTGCATCCTACTGTGAATGGACAATATTTCAGTCATTCGTTACATCAACAAGCTGGTAGGCATGAGGTCTCGATGTTAGCAGAGACAGCCAAGGACTTTCGCACTTCTGCCTTCTGCACCACATGTCAGTATTAAGGGAGTACTCATTGTT
Source organism: Pleurodeles waltl (assembly GCF_031143425.1). Taxonomy (NCBI): domain Eukaryota; kingdom Metazoa; phylum Chordata; class Amphibia; order Caudata; family Salamandridae; genus Pleurodeles; species Pleurodeles waltl. Next base: position 55,709,251 of record NC_090449.1, read on the forward strand.
CACGCTGGGGACACTGTTCAAGATGCTGTGCTGTTTGGGACAACCTTTCCCAGGATCCTTTATGCTAAGGGGCAGACGTAGGAGGCCCCACGGAACACTCTGCATTACTTAGTGCATTTGTCCCGCCCCCCCCAACCAATGCATGCAAAGTTGTGTGTGATGCTCTGCTGTTTGGTAGTCCTTGTTCCAGGATTCTTGCTGCTCAGGGTTAGAAGGAGGAGGCCCAGGGAAAACTAGGTGCTATTTAGTGCATTTGCCAACCCTGCTGCATGGGATGCGCTGGAGGATTCTTTGCTGTTTGGGACTACCTGTCCCAGGAGGCTTGCTGCTGAGGAGCAGAAGGAGGAGACCCCAGGGAACTACTTAGCCCATTTGTCTCCCCACTGCGTGGGACGCTGTGCGGGACGCTCTTCTATTCAGCACTACCTGTCCCAGAATCTTTGCTGTTGTGGGGTGGAAGGCGGAGGACCCAGGTTACACTCTGTGCTATTCAAAGCATATGCCACCCCGCTGCACAGGACGTGCGCAGGCCATGCCCCTGTAAATTCTTGGCCATGAGCGGGCCTGTCCTCACCCATCATAGCCTGGAAGAAGCTGGCCACCCCATTTATTGTGCCCCCGGATTGCCTAAGTATTTTAGTTTTTTTAGCATGGTCTAATTGTTAGCTCCAAAAGCTATAGCTTGTCGCTGTAACTGAGCTCACAGTTTGTTTGCTTTGGAAGGGCTTGAAGTTAGTCTACTCGAGTTTTGTCAAAACGCTTTCCTTTGGATCTTGTCCAATTTGTATTGTTTTTAACCAATTAGCTTAGCTATTATACCATTTTATGCTTCATTGCAGTTGCCCAGTTTAGTTGTTATTTTCTCACTCGTGCTATTCTTAATTGCACGTGGCACTATTCAAGCTTTTAAACATTGTTTTAATTCTTTTTTTTTTTTAAGTTTAATAAGCAGGTAGTTGGGTAAACTTTGGAAATAGAGCTAGTTATCCTTCGTTAAAGCCCTTTTCCCATGTTTGGATGGACTTTAACTTGTTTGTTAATTTTTTTATTTAGAACATGAAGGAGCATTCTTTGTATCAAGAAGCCAGTTCATGTTTACAATTGTTATTTGTGTGACTTCAAGTAATCTTTGCACTTTTTAGTTGAAAGTTGGAATTTATTCAAAAATATTTTTGTATTGATTTTGTTTAGGGCATATGGATAGTGGTATAGTGGTGGGTTCGAATCACAGGAGCTTCAACTAATAATTTTGGCAAAATTGTGAATATGGGGAAGAGTAAGGAAAGGAGGTAGCAGTAGGTGTGGGAAATTATTTCCAAAATTACAAAGAGTGCAGCAGACAATTGAACTATAACTGAGATTGATAATTAAATCGAGGAGGTTGAGTTAATGTTAGTGGTAAGAAACAATCAGATGGTGCCCAAAACTTTACAATAACACAGTGTCATGACAAACACAATGAAAATCATAAATCTGTAAGCAATATGGAATCTGTATTAAGCTCTCAGGCTAGAGGGCAGGGTGAAGGACCCCTTGAAACTGTGGCTTCGAGCAGCCTTAAAGCCTGAGTACGCATGTAGTAGATATGCCACTATAGAGGTAACAAAATTGGTCAGTCCAACTACTGCTGTGGCACTTGAAGTGGAACTTTCTATCCCATGTTTGAATAGGATCTCTCATCTGTCTTCTGAGGCCAGTGATGTTTAACATAAGCTTTATTCGGCCAGCAGACCATCAAAGCAATACAATACAAAGATAATATATCATCATGAGTAAAAACAATGCAAATTTACCCTAAACCAGAAAGTAAAAGACTAATAAATAAGTAAAATGAATAAAATCCCTGGTGGTCAGTATCATACCAACAGGCGAAGCCACAAACCAGGATAACAGAACTAAAAGAGAACAGTCTTTTGAGGATCTTAGTTTCAAGAATGATTTACTTAGCAATGAACTTATAGAGCTGAAATGGTTGGTAAAATGTTTACTGTCACATCCAGGTGACCTAGGGGAGGGCACGAGAAGCAACCCACAGGCAAAGCACCCAATGATTGTAGAATCACGTACTAAAGATAAAGCTAATGACCAGAGATGGAGAGAAGCTGTTCCCTTACGGCCCTCAATAAAATTCAGCCACCCTCCCACCACCAGAGCAATCCATCAAACCGAAATTCTGGGCCTGGCCACTGAGGTGCTTGGAATACCAGTCCGAACAATTTCATGTATAGTGCTAAAATGGCTTCCTGGGAGACTTGTAAGCTAACATACTTTTCTACCACTATCCCACTACCCCTGTTATGGCATTCCATCCAGGGGAATGAAAGAGAACTCAATATCAAGAATCCTTTTGCAAAGTAAATTGTCACTTTAGTTTCCGCCAATGTCCAAATAAATACATAAGTAAAAGCACTTACAAATATACTGGAAGTTTAGTTTATATGGCAAATATCCTTAAGCTAAGAAGGAGTTTGAGGGAGGATGGTGAGTCCCTGGTTAATAAAATGATGCATTGGATTAGGCATGAACGACAGTGCTTGTCAATAGTCCACTCAGAGATAGTTAAGGCCCAACGGATCTCTAGAGAGCTTGAAGATTATGATATTATTAGGCTTTTTGTGAGAGACCAAGAATTAGAAGATGGGTTCATTTCCATGAGGGTAAGGTAAGTTCCGCCTAATGATTTACTAATACAGTTTAAGTTAACCATCCCTTTAAACCCTTCTTATCGAAACCAGAGGCCAATGGTTAAATCACCATTAACATCAGCCTCAGCATTTACTGATTCCTCATGGATCTGTTGCCCCATAGAGTCTTGGAACTAGGCAGAAGTCAAGCTATTCTATTAAATACAGACTCTGGATCTGCTAACTCTTTGAGTGTTTATTGATAATCTTTGTCAGGGAGCTTATCCCAGCCAATTGAGCCCCACTGTACAGGTTGCCAATATCTGCCATTAGCAATCTCCCGCTCCACAACTTTTATAACATCTAGTGTGGCAATTCAAGAACTTAAGAAAGGTAACTTAAGTGAACCTGCTGATTCTGCTAACGTCATTTTATTCCCTAATCAAGGAGATACATTTTCAATTGGGTGCCTACATCTAGTCTCTTGGAATGTCAAGCACCAAAGGCAAAAACTTATTGACCCCGAATGGCAGGAATATATTGACCAGTTTCATGTTTGCATGTTTCAGGAAACTTGCTGAACCCATCTACCTTATAGACCAGGCTTCAAAACATACTCTGCAAATGATACTCCTTCCTCTAGTGGCAGGCCATCAGAGGGGCTCCTCATTTGGTTTAAAAAGTTTTGAATGTCCATATCGACACCTTGCGTTTAGACTCTTCTGATATCCTAGGACTTAGAACAACCACCTGAAAGTGGCTCACACTGAACTTATTTAATATCTATAACAGTTCAAGGCAGCGTAATAAGGAATCCCCAACTTTAATACTATTGGAAAACGTTGTAAACAGCCTAAAGTCAAAAGAGTTGTTAGCCATATAAGGGGACTTTAATTACATATAACCCACAACCCACTCTGAGGATTTGATTTGGTAACCAAGGAGGACGAGTCATAGGCTATACCATTCCTTGACACAATCCTCCATGTGTCTTGCACTGCAGCTCCTCTGCAAATGACCATTTTAACAGAAACAAATGGCCTGTGGGCCTGTAATGGCAGTTCCAAATCTGACAAACCAGGTTCATGTACATTTAAAAGAGGAAACAACAGGTTCAAAATTTTCTATTCCACCTTATGATGACAAGTTCTTTGATTGGTGGGTTGGGTTGTCATCCTACTGGGATTCCTGGGTACTGGGTTTCCTACTATACCACCAATTGTTGGAAATGATCGCAGATCTATTAGACAGCCAAAGATATTGGGGAACACATCTGCTCTAACAAAGATCTATAATGCACACTTAAAATGCCCTGACTCAGTTTGTTAATCTTCCATCACACAATATCCCTTTTATAGATGTTCATAATACTTTGCCTGCTAATCTAAATCCATACCTAGCTAAGACACCTTCTAGGAATTCTTATTGAGAAGCAAATACCAAACTGAGAAATTCCTGGTATTCGGAAAATTGCAGTTTGTCCAAAAAGTCACTAGTGATGGCTTTAAAATCTAATTCTCTCACTGATGTTTGTGTGGCCAGGGCTTGGTACAAGTGAGGACTGGCATCTGTGAAGCAAAAGTGGGACGAGACTAACTGGACGGATATGATTGAGGCAGCCAAGATAGGTGAATACATGACTTTTTGGAAAATTCTAGAACACTGGAGCCAAGATTTTCATACTCAGACTGACCACCACATCAAAGAGAGCGGGTTGAGCATTTGTAAATCTTTATTCCTATAGCAAGGACAATGATAAGGTAAAATCTATAATCATGCAAAAAATCTATTAGTAACCGCATAAGTAGCGATACAGAAAAGCAACAACACTTTTCTGTGGAAGAGACTAAGGTCCAGATTGATGCTTTTTGCTACAAAACTGCGCTAATGCAGTTTTGCGGCAAAAGGATAAGCGCCGGCTTGCGTCATTTAACAACGCCAACCGGGCGCTGTATTAATTGAATGGCGCAAGTCAGCGCTAAACTTGGGCTAGCGTCTTCAAGAAAGACGCTAGCTGGGTGGGGTGGTGATAGGGAAGGAGGGAGTTGCGCGTCAGAAAATTACGCTAGCCTGGTTAGAGGCACAAAAATGCCTCTAACCAGACTAGCACCATATCCTGGTGCACAACCACCAAAAACATGACTCCTGTTTAGGAAGGACAGGAGTCATGCCCTCCACACCAATGGCCAGCACAGGGGACATGTGTCTCCCTGGGCATGGCCCTTGCACCCTGTGCCATGCACGGGGCCCAAAGTTAGGGCCCCGATGGCACTTTAAAAAAAGCTAAAAAATACTTACCAATACTTGCCCTACTTACCTGGGATGGGGTCCCCTGTCCTCTGGTGTGGGTGTGGGTGTTCCTGGGGCTTGGGAAGGGCACCTGTGGACCCATTCCATGGTGTTTAACCATGGAAATGGCTCCAACAGTCCCCTAACGCCTGGTCTGACCCAGGCGTTAAATAATGGTGCAAAGCAAGCTTTGAACCATTATTCAGCCCCTCCTCGCACCCGTGCATCATTTTAGCACAGGGATAAGTATGGTGCTATGGGTATAGCACCATTTTTTAGATGGGAACACCTACCTTGCATCTCATTGACGCAAGGTAGGTGAACCCATCCAAAAAATGGTGCAAACTCCTATATTTTAATGTTAGACACATCTAACATCAAAATATAAATATTGTTGGAAAATAGGTCATTGGTAAGGGCAGATAAGTACCTACACTTAGCAATAGGCTACTAACCTCCACTTAGGTCCAGCTAGGTCTCAGTAAATTAAACCAAGCACAACCCTTGGTAGCTTGGCAACGAGCGACAAAGCTTATCTTAGGAGACAGAGTGTAAAGTATTCAAATATCACAAAACAGTAATTAAATAAAACACAGAAAACAGTTTAAAAATCCAAAATCAATTTATAAAAATACATTGTATTTGAATCTTTAAAATGACACAAAAAATAATAAAATCGGATAAGGGGAATCGGAGATATGAATTTTGAAAGAATTATTGTTTTCTAGCGCCTAGAAACAAAAAGCGCCAATCTGGTCATCTGGTCGCACCTTGACTGGGGCAAAGTCAAAGTTTAAGGCCGACCGCGATGGAGCCCGGCTCGGCTACAGCCCGCGGGAGGCCTCGGTCAAAAGTTTACCTTAGGACTTAGTCGTTCTTCTGAAGATTTTCTCCAGCAGGATGAACCTGCCAGTCCAATCCGACCTCCTGGAACTCTTCCTCGGATATGCGTCGCGGGAGCCCTCATTGGAGATTTTTACCTTCGGACTTTTTTTGGAGGTGAAAATCCTTCGACCGGGGCAAACCTGGATCTTGATTCGACGTCCTTGGACCCCTCTTCGGATACGCTGGCTGGGAGGTCCCGGTCAACTTCCTACGTTCGGACTTAGTCTCTTTTTTGTAGATTTTCTTCACCAGGACGAAACCTGCAAGTCAGGCCGGGTCGCGGTTGATGCAAGCCGGCAAGGGTCGGTCCCTCTATGGAGCTTTTTTCAAAAAGTTCTCCAAAGTTTTTCAAACTTCTGGATCTTCTTCCAGATGTTCCTTTAAGGTTCTTTTGGGGTCCACAGCTCACCCCAAGGTTCCAGAAGCTCTGAGATGATCCTAGGGGGGTGGACTACAACTCCCAGAATGCACCTGGTGCAAACTCCTTTTTGGCCACTTGACAGTGGTCAGCTGGTTGATTTCTTCAGGAGTTGGTGCAGGGGACTCTGGTTAGCAATTTTTCACCTGCAGCAAACAGGGAGTCCCTCCTTGAGCCAGTTGAAGCCAGGCAAAGTTCTTCTTGTGGTGAAGCCCAAGTGTGCAGGTGGTGCAGTCCTTCAGAGTGCAGGGTCCAGGTGCAGGCCAGGGGTCCAGCAGGGCAGTCCTTCTTCTCCTGTAGTTCTTCATTGTTGGAATCTGATAGGGGTCTGAGGTGTGGGTGCAGGTCTGCAAGTTTTATCGCTGCTCCTGGTTGGAAAACAGGGGGGTGCTGGTTCTCCAATCAGGGGCAGGGTCCTTCCCCTGTGATGAACACTTCCTGGGAAGTGTGGCAAAAATCAATCCCAGGGAGCAACATTCCACCAAAATCCATCATGGCTGAAAGTGATTTTTGGAGGTTACATCTGGCTGAGCCCTCCCACTGGTGTGGCTAAAAATCCTAAACACACTCCTCTCCGGCACTCTCCTAATCTAATCAAGGGGGCACCTAATTGTTTGGGTTTGCAGGATGTGAGGGTGATGCTGGGTTACTCCAAATGTCCTTCTCTGCCTTTGAAGACCAGTTTGGCGGCCCTCCTCCTTCCTGCTTCACCATCTGCTGAGGGGATGATCCCCTCCCCCAGGCACATCTCTTTGTGTGGAGCAGGCCACTTCACACCTCATCAAGGCAGCCTGGCCAGGCTTCCAGAGGCTGGCCAACCAGAGCACAGCAGCAAAAACACTGCAGGGTTGAAGTTGGCAACTTTTCAGGTAAAGTTTAAAACTCTTTACCTGAACAAGTTATATTAAATCCAACAACTGGAAGTTGTGGGATTTATTATAACAATTAATTTGATACCAAACGTCTGGTATCTGTTGCTTATGGGGAGTTTAAAATTAAAATAAAGTCTCCCCATTCTAGCCTATGGAGGCCATTCACTACAATGAGGGAAAAACAAATTTGGCTGTTTTACCTCACCAGGGCTTATAAAACTATTTTTATAAGGTCCCTGCGTATAGTTACATGGCGCCCAGCCCTTGGGGCACATAGGGCACACCTTAGGGGTGACTTATATGTAAAGATAAGGTAGTTTAAGACTTTGGAACTACTTTTAATTCCAAAGTCAAATTTGCATATAACTTCAATTTGCAAGCAGCCAGCAAGGCAGGCCTGCCTTTAAAATGACACTGGGCACCTCAGCAGTGCACCTATGGGGGCACTACCTATGCTGGGGTCCCTAAACCTCCATTCCCTACCATATACTAGGGACTTATAGGTAGGTTGACTTAGCCTATTATAATTAGTCTAATTTGCATACCGATTTTACACAGAGCACAGGCCCTGGGACCAGTTAGCAATAACCAGGGCACCATCAGAGTCAGGAAAACACCAGCAAAAAGTGGAAAATGGGGCCAAAAATCTAGGGGGCCTCTGCAATCAGCCCTGTTCTCTCACAAATATGGAGTTAGGTTTGCGCTGAATTTGCATTAAAAAAAATGACGCAAATTAGGCACAGAGTATAAATATATCCCTAAGAGTATGAATTGGGCAGGCAGGTTACTCCGTATTAAAATGTACATAGGATATAATGGAATTGAATATGGCAAACTGGATATCCGTCACATTTGTGACAGAGTAACCCCATCCGCCAATCTCTACTTAAGTGGGTCGCACAATCAGTGCTGCAGGCCCACTAGTAGCATTTCATTTACAGGCCCCGAGCACATATAGTGCACTTTACTAGGGACTTATAAGTAAATTAAATATGCTAATTGTGGATATACCATGTTAGCATATTTCAGGGGAGCAAGCTTATGCACTACAACAATGGTTAGCAGTGGTAAAGTACCCAGAGTCCTAGGGCCAACAAAAACAGATCAGCAAAAGTGAAGCAAAGCAGGCAAAAAGTATGGGGAAAGACCATCCTAAGGCTATCAGGTCTAACAGAATCTATTACGAGAATTATGCTGAAGTACACAGGGGGCCCCAGGGTGAACTTATTGATCGTATTCCAATACGAAGGAAGGTTAGATGAGGTTGCGTGCTTGTGCCCACACTATTTTCACTTTATGTAAAGAACATCATTAAGGGTCTCTTAGAGTGTAATAACAACTCCACAACGTCAGAAGGGGTCCCTGTTCTGGCCCTCTTGTTAACAGATAATACCATTTTGCTGTCTCAAACCTCGATGGGAATGCAGATTTTGCTGGACAACTTTAGGGCATAAAGCATAAAGCAGTGTCTAGAGAGGAATGTATCTAAGACTAGGTACAAGGTGATTAGACCCCATAAGTTCTTTTGAGGAAACATGTCTTGAACAGAACAGGCTGAAATGTGTTCTTAATTTTGAGTACCTGGGTATAATGCTAGATAGCAAGATGTCCTGGACCTTACACATACAAAAACATAGAGTCATTCTTCATCATATTGCCACAGCAACATATAAGAGACACCACTTGATGATTTCTAGAGTTATTCCTCCTGCCAATGAAGTGTACAAGTCAAAAGCACAGGCAGCTGCTGACACTGGGTCAGAATTCCTTTATTAGATCTTTATTTCATCTCCCTAAAAGTAGATGCCTATTCCCCTGCTTTATGATGTAGCCCTCAAAAGGGTAGAGCACTATTTTTAAGACGCCTATGCCCTTGGGTGAGGATTTGGACAGGAAGAAGCTTGCACCATATAAGGAGGATTTGAGAGTTGCTGGAGATCGTCACTCCGTCACTTTCCGTGGTTCTGGTGCATCAAGACCAGGTTCGACATGCTAAGTTTAGGATCATTTCGGACCGATCCTTGCTCCTTGACAATGGCTTTCACGCAGCAATTAAAGTCGATTTATTGGGAACGTTAGATTTAACCTATACCATAGCTCTGGGTTGGGGAGATTGTCTGTGCAATTCTTGAAGTCAAACCCACACCACACTTTGAAATGTTCTTAGATGTTATACAGCCTCACTTTGCCAAGACACTTTATATAAGATTTTGCTTTGATATTTTTGTAAATTAGATCATTCACATCGAAAATATTGTTTTTGCCCAGAAGGTTTAAAGCCCAGAAAGACATGGATGCAGAAAGAAGTATGTTTGGGTTTAGACAATATCTACAAGCCTTAAGGATACTGAAAGGCGATACATCCATGCAAATAGTTTTTAGCTTGAGTCGTTGTTTATTGGCGGTGGGGCTTTTGCGGAAGTGGAGGGTATTGGATTTTAAATTGTTTTTATGTTCTAGAAGGTGACGTTAATTGGGAGGACTATACCAATGCCATGTCTTCTGCCATGCATTGTATTTTAAAGGTAAATTGGGATTTACAATTTTAGGGACAACTTCTGATTATTAAAATACTGCACCATCAACTCAACTCTTGAGGTTTGAATCGTTGCTTAAGAGAATGGCACTATTGGAGTGTGTGCTACCAATGGAGGATAATATATCTGGAGCTTTTATATATATTTCAAGTAAATACTGTATTTTGCCTATATGTACAAATTAAATTTTGTTGTTTTAGTGTATCTTGCCATTTTGAGAAGCACCAGGTGTGATACCGCATCTGCGCGGCAGCAGAAGGTCGCAGTGGGAATCAGTTTCAGCTATGAGTTCTTCCTCGAACAAATCACTGTATGTGGGCTCAGCGAGCTCTGGTGGGATGAGAAACCCTACGAGATGGAGTGCCTCAGTGACAGTCTTCTCTCCTGTGTGTAGGTGGGGCCTCCTGCCACAGTGGGTTGTGTTGTCAAACTAACTTTTTGTATAAAAATCTATTCATCAGCTACCCTCTAGTAGCATGATCGCCCATTTGTCTTCAGAATCACAGGAAGAACTGCCTTATGTTTGGGGAAGGGTGTCCTTGTGCTCATATATTCTGCCACTTTGACATTTATATCCAGTGCAGCAACAGGACCCCTATTCACCACACAAAACAGCAACATTCAGGTGAATTCTTGGCATCTATTTTTATTCCTTCCCTAAGTAGACTGCTCTGCTCTTCGTGTGCCGCTGTAACTGCTTCAGCTGCCTCACTTGTTAGCTAAGACAAGAGTCGATGACTGTCACACTAGAGCCACACTAGTGACTTTGGCTGGCCAGTTTTGTAGTTCTCTTTCTGCCCCACTACTGGTTGTGTCCTCGGGCTATGGACTCACAGACAGAGTGTTGAGATGTCTTGAGGCTGCCTCCTCACCTGCCTGGGTAAAGATCAGCATGAGGTAAACAAAAGTATTTCTTTTTAGGACAACCACCTGTGTATGGGGAAGTTTTCTCTGTTCCCCCTGTCTGCAACTGATCACAGACCTGGGCTTTCCCAGGCTCAAGTATAAGGGAAAATGCCACAACGGTCTCGCTCTGTGATGGTTTTGGACGAGGGAGTGTTAATTTGATGCTGTGTTGAACGTGGGGAGTGAAAAGTTGATTTGTGTTTGACTTGGAAGAGAATTGTATAGAAGAGGAGATTTAGTAAGACAAAGGATCGAAAACTAGACGATGCACACGGTAGTTTATGTTCGATCGGTTTGTTCTGATTTGTTTGCTTAGATTTTGTATTGCAACATGCTGCATGATTTGTTTGGGACATATAGGCATGCAATTTATCTGTAAATAGTTTGAAACAATAGTGCCACAAGCTTGTACTATGCTCTCATCTAGAATCCCTGCAAGTGAAAGAGAAGACGTCAGTCTCAGGGGCTCGAAGGAGGGATGTAGGAGAGCAACAGATACATGTTAGAGGGTTGAGGCCTATTTATTGGGAAAATAAGAATAAATTACTTTGGCTTTTTCTAATGTGACGTTTGAACCTAACAGCTGGTGCGGTAGAGAAGATAAAGGGATGGTATCGCATGGACTTGGTCCCAAGAACGTTTTACACAAGAGGTATACTTCACTTTGTTCTGTTTTTGGTAAATCAACTTTTTTTAGTGTCTGCTGCATTAAGGGGGCCTGCCGTTAGTATTATCTCTTGCAACATGCACTTGTCTGTATGTCACACAATTGGGTTTTCTTATTTATTTCTTCCACTAATTTCAAGTAACCACAGAAGAGATGTGTGGTAAATGAATTATTGTCTCTTCTCCTGCCCGGATTTTAATATATGGCTTAAAATTTTAAAACTGATGCTCCTGCAGCTCTTCTAATTCTTTCTATCTTGATGATATCCCTTTGATTAAACTGTAGATTTTGAATGTCAATAAATGTAAAACTAATCCAGAATAAATTCAATGTATTACTGTTAGGGATGGGGCACAATGGGCTCATTTAAATATCTCCTGCATTTGTTATATCACATGAGTTACCAGTACAATTTTTAGGTCTCGCCTACAGACAGCTGTTAACTATTCGCTAAAGACCCCATGTGGATGACATCACGAATTTAGGTGGGCTTAAAGCCCATGTATTTCTTACAAATGGGTGTCTTTGTTGTCAATCTTGTCTACTTGCCTTTTCTTAGAAGGCTTCATCGTCTAGTGTTTGTCTGTCCCCTGGTGCACAGCTTCTTGACCATCCTTTGGTTGGATGACTGATATCCTCCCATTGCTTCTGTTTCAAGAACTACGTTTGTATTTTGCTTTGGACATTCAATGTGAGTGCATTGGTTTTCTTACTCTCTTGCCCTTCACACCCTGGCGTTTACCTTCCCTGCCCCATCAGCCTCTCGCTGCTAAACGCTGCTAGTTTCATTGATGTTCATGTCCTTCTCTATGAGGCTTGTGTGCCGCACATCATGCATTTCACTTTTGTTCTACTTCTAAAGCAGTTGAGTGGCGAGTGCACAAATGTTAGAAATGTTGGGAATGTAGAGAACCGTGCAACTCATTTGGATAGACTGAGTATGTAACACGCACCGCTGTAATTATTTTAATAACAAGCTTTTATTCTATACTTTTTTAATTTTAGTTTCTTTATTTGCAATATAGAATTAGACCTTTTTAAATTTACTTTACATTTTTTTATTTGTTTTATACTTAATGAATATATATGCATTCTTTTAATTGCATTGCACATTTTTCAGATCTATAATAAAGTGTTTTATTTTAAATTTTAAGATTTGGCACAGTAAATCTGACCCCCTCCAAAGTCCATCTCTTTCGTTACCCGTTACCGCTACTCAGATTGCAGTCTGACTAGTAAATGTGATCGCTCCAAAGTCCTACACTTCGCTTACAATTGCTCAAACTGAGGTGCAAATAGTACACCTAACCTCTCAAAAGTCTAACACTTTCCCTACCTTTGCTTACGTTGGTGTGAGAATAGTAAGCCTGACCCCACCGAAATCCAACACTTTCCGTACTGTTTGCTTAAGTTGAAGTGGGAATTAAACAAAACCTTCAAATTCATATTCATCATTAGCATAATCATAATCGGAATTACAGAAGCACCTATCATCATCATCTCAGTCCTCATGATCGCTATGAAAGGTTTTGAAGATTTCAAAGCAATATTCAAATGCTTCCTCGCCCTGCACTATCTCCTAGCTAGAGGGTTCATATTGCGGAAGCAAGTCTGGCTGAGCAAGCAGTGTCATTCTGGGAGAATGGGAAGAGGGTACATATTGTAAGTTAGCAGTGAAGTTAAGATCACCAACTATTGAAGAAATCCCTTTATTAACAAGCATTGGCAAATCCAACAGTTTTGGCTCTTGTCTTTCAAATGCATGTATGCTTTCATTCATACAGCCACTGATCCATTCAAGCTCTTGGTGATGCATAATTTTGGTTGCACCTTCATGCATTACATGAGTGATATAACAATGTAATAAACAATACATATGTCATGTGCCTTAACATTACTAATGTTGAGTGGAGCATCTAAATTGTATAATTGAAAGTGCATTCACTGTTGAGGATTAATAGCTCATGCATTTAACATGCTGAATTGTGTTATTCATGCACATTTGAACTGTTCATATTCATGTTTCATTTAAAAATTCTGCTTTCATTCATAATAGAAAGATGCACTAATAATCATGTATTCCGAATGTGCATTGTATGACTTATTAAGCTAGCGTAACCAAAGGCCGGAGATATTTAGTTTCTTGTGTTTAACCTTCAACATGGAATTTGCTGCCATTGCAATATTCGTTTTTGTACGGGTGCATTCATGCAAGTCTACAGTTTTGTAAAGGGATATTGTGTGTTGAAGATAGTGGCGTACAGGAGTATACTTTGGCAAGGACAAGGAGTGCTAACGAGCTGCGAAGAAAAGACTCCTGTTTGTGTACCAGACACCGGGAAACATTCAAGGTCGTCCTGATGTTCGAGTCGTGGGATGAGAACTTGAGGGGTGTTCCCAGTTTCAACTTTGCAAGGAAGATGGAAAACTACTGTCATGGATGATGTAGCTTTCTCAAAGGTTCTATAGGTTTAATTGGAATTCACCTAGGTGGATGAGGACAGATTCCCTTGAGGCTTGGATGGGTACTGACCTCTCTACTCTTTATTTATTTGGGTGGGTTTATGCAATACAACACCTCTCTGTCAGACCTTCTTCTAAGGTTTCTGATATGCTGACACGTTCCTATATTTCCTGACACTTAATAAGGATTTCCCTTTAGTTTACTTTAGGGTACTTAGATTAACTTAGATTCTCCAAGGATTAGGCAAGAGGACCACAGTTTAAATACAGATCATCAGATTCTGTTTCTTATCTTTTGTATTGCCTCAACTGAAATTAAACCATGCCTTATGCTTATACGATTTCACTTCATTTGACACTTTACTTTGTAGTTATAGTTTCTGTCAGTAGTTTGTGCGGTATGAGTGCAATTGGTAGTGTGAGACTACTATTCTATGAAAGGTACAAGTGCTGGTACTCTGGGAGAGGTATGATAGTGCTGTCTAGTGTGGGTAGTAGTCTTATGGGTAAGAGTGTTGCTGGTAGTATGAGACTTCTTCTCTGCAAAGGATCTGTGAGGTTTTGTTAGCACGAGACTGCAAGTCTAGGGGGTGATGCTGTTGATGGTATGAAACTACAATTTTTTTGGCGGTGTGCTGGACTTTTTTGCTTATGCAGGGTCATCCTTTTGCCTCCTGCCTCCTATTTTTTTCTGACCTGTTGCTGTTGGCTTTTGAACTCTGAGCACTTTAACACTGCTAACCAGTGCTAAAGTGCATATGCTCTCTGTGTAAATTGTATGTGATTGGTTTATCTATGATTGGCATATTTTGCTTACTAGTAAGTCCCTAGTAAAGTGCACTAGAGGTGCCAGGGCCTGTAAATCAAATGCTACTAGTGGACCTTCGGCACTGGTTGTGCCATCCACATAAGTAGCTCTGTAATTATGTCTCAGACCTGCTATTGTAGTGTGTGTGTGCAGTTTTAACTGTAAATTCGACTTGGCAAGTGTACCCACTTGCCAGGCCTAAACCTTCCCATTTCTTCCAGGTAAGGCACCCCTAAGGTAGGCCCTAGGTAGCCCCAAGGGCAGGGTGCAGTGTATGGTTGAAGTAGGACATATAGTAATGTTTTTTATATGTCCTGACAGTGAAATATTGCTAAATCCGTTTTTCACTGTTGCAAGGCCTGTCCCTCTCATAGGTTAACATGGGGGCTACCTTTAAAACTGATTAAAGTGTAGATTCCCTTTTGGAGCGGATGGACATGTGGAGTTTGGGGTCTCTGAGCTCACAATCTAAAAATACATCCTTTAGTAAAGTTGATTTTAAGATTGTGTTTGAAAATGCCACTTTTAGAAAGTGAGCATTTTCTTGCTTATACCATTTCTGTGACTACGTGTTTGTGGATTCCCTGTCTGGGTCAGTTTGACAGTTGGACTGATTGCACCTCACAACAGACAGTGACACAAAAGGAGCTGGGGTGTAGTCTGCATTTCCTGATGAGCCATCTGTGCTAGGAGGGTGGGGAGTAGTGGTCACTTACACCTGAAAGGGCTGTGCCTGTCCTCACACAATGCAGTCTCCGACCCCCTGGTGAGTGTCTGGGGCCTTGCCTGGGCAAGGCAGGATTTCACATTCAAAAGAGACTTTACTTTGAAGTAGGCCTACTTCAAAGGAGAAATTGGGTATAAGAAGGGCACCCAAAACCACAGACTTTAGAACACTTCTGGAAACAAGAGCAACCTCTGTGTGGAGAAGAGCTGAAGTGCTGAGGAGAAGTGCTGCCCTGCCTGTGACTGTGCTTTGTGGAGCTATCCTGCAGTTGCTGCGTCTGCCAGAGTAAGAGGGCAAAGACTGGACTTTGTGTGCCTTCCATCTTGTGAAGAAATCACCAAGGGCTTCATTTAGAGCTTGCCTCCTGTTGTTTGAAGTCTCAGGGACAGCAAAGACTTCTCTCTGCCAACACCTGGAGTCTCTGGAGAGACTCCTGCTCTGACAAGTGGTGCCCTATCCAGTCCCTGGGCCATTGAAAGGAAAGCTGGTGGAAATCCAAGGAAATCGACTTCGGACGACTTCGGACCGACGCTGCTGCTGAATCCGGTGATGCCGCCTGCAACCGACTCCGTGATCTTCGCTGGAACGCAACGACCTTCCCAGGCCCGACACCGCTGCAGCCCCGCTGAAGTCCGTGAAGCTATAGAAGTCACCGCACCACGTTGTGACCGACGCCGCTTGAAGTGCGTGGATTCAATGTTTCACACAGACGACGCGATCCCCGACTTTGCGCATCGACTTGTTTTCACTCTTCACCACAGGTACTGTACTTGGGGGTCTGCGTGACTCCGTGTCCGGAGCCGCAGGTGTCGGCTTGTTGGGAACGACTCCGTCATGGCGCCGTGTTAACACCTCATCGAAGCATTTTGTGTTTCTAAGCGCTATTTTTTAGTTTAATCTTTAAAAATTAATAACTTGACTTGCGTATGTCGGATTCTTGTCGTTGTGGTCTTGTTTTGTTTAGTTAAATATTTCCTATTTTTCTAAACTGGTGTTGTGTCATTTTGTAGTGTTTTCATTAAGTTACTGTGTGTGTTGGTACAAATACTTTACACCTAGCACTCTGAAGTTACGCCTACTGCTCTGCCAAGCTACCAAAGGGGTAAGCAGGGGTTAGCTGACGGTGATTCTCTTTTACCCTGACTAGAGTGAGGGTCTTTGCTTGAACAGGGGGTAACCTGACTGTCAACCAAAGACCCCATTTCTAACATGGTGCTATAACGCTGCATGTAGGGTGATACTATCTTGAATCAGTTTCTTGTGTACTCTGCATACCTTATGGGAGCAATCAATTTATAATAACATCAATGGGAAACCTATTTATCGAAAGGTGTAAGATTTGTTGTGGGGTACCCTAAAAACTCACTTCTTTCTATTTATTGATACTAGTAGAAGTGTAACTTGACACTAGTAAAGTAATGAATGAATACATGGTGAATTGCGCCCCACATACCCTCACCTTCTGACAAATGTATTTGCATGAAAGTTTTTAGCTGCATAACATCTCCAGGATGGAATGGAAACAATAATGATGCATATATATTATTCCAGTCCACGGCCTTGGTGCATTGAACCTTACAAAACAGCTTCTAAATTAATGAAAGGAATCAAATCACAAATGGACAAACCAGGGTGCCTCCTTATTCCTCAACTAAGAATGGGCAAGCCACTTCCATAAGGAGTGGATAATATCTAAGCAGTAAGTGTTACTTCTGAAAGAAATAATTGGTCTTCATTAAAAAAAATACTAACTATATATACCTACATGTGGTTGTGTGTCACAATGTGTGTTTTCTCACAGTTACAAAACAGCCTTTCCTTATTTAATAAAAAAGATAACATCTGTTACTTTGTAGTTATAGTTTCTGTAAAGGGCTCTATACTCACTTGCAGAACCAGATTTTAAAATTATAAAGTTAATAAAGGAACAAACAGAAATAAATGCCATTTACCTCCGTCCAAATTCCTATTTATTAACAAAGTGGTCTTAAGTCATAGGTCCTGATTACGTGTTTGGTGGTGTGATTGCCAGACTGCCATAGTGGCGGCCGCCAAAAGACCACCACATTAGCGGTCAAACAGACAGCCGCATTACTAGTTACACAGGCAGGCCCACCAAAATCCAGTGGTTCGCAGTCACCAAAGTAATACACTACACCACATTGAATGGATTTGAAAATACCATATCTGACACACATTGCCACACTCAACACACTTGCAAAGTATACTATAAAACACACCTCTTCACACAACACAATCCTTTGCTTCTCCAACACCAAACACAAAAGCCAGAGCGCATCCAAACACTTCTAAGCTATAGAATAGGCACCCCTCCAAATTTCTCTAAGCACATATCCCACACCCTCAACACAGGTCCCTTTCCAATCACAACCATTTGCATTACCCAATTCCATAAACTTACCATAATCTGTTAATCTCTTCCTTTTCATTTAACACCACCATGTCACCCCAGAAAAATCTCCATTTCACACATGAAGAGTTAAGAGTCATAGTGGATTAAATCATAAGAGTATAGGCACAATTGTTTGACGCACAAGTCAAAACCACCATATCATCTGGAAAATGTAAATTCAACAGAGTGAATTCTGTAGATTCCACCCACCGCACAAAGGACATCAGGAAGAGGTGAAACGAACTCAGAGGGAAGGTCCGTTCCATGGCATCCAGGCACAAGCTGCAGGTCCACAATACTGGTGGTGCCCCCCCCTTACAACTCACATCCTGGGAGGAGAAGGCCTTGGCCATCCTGCATCCTCAGGGCTTGACAGGAATACCTGTGGCAGTGGAGTCTGGTAAGTCACAACACAAAAATATGTCACCAAAATGTATTGTCATGCATGCTCACTGCTCACCGTTTGCCACTTTCACTGTCACCACACTCACCAGCCCGGTGTCCACATGTCCATAGCGCCCTGTCTGGTATCTCACAAGTGAAGTAAACTCACCTGGGGGAACAACATCTCTGTATTGTGTGTATAATACAGGGATTTACAGCTCTACAATTCCTAGCAGGCACTGTCCAACAAATCCAAAAAACAGAAAAGTGTATCCTGCTCAAAATTACCATGTTTGTCAACTCCCAACTGAAGTTTACCCACTTGAGAGGATGACCTTTGTATAATGTATGTAGTACAGGTAATGACAGGACTGCTAAGGCCAGGAGTCACTGCTACTGTCACTCCACTCAGCCACAAAAGTGTCCTCTGATCAAATGACCATTGTCCCTGCCAATTGAAATGTACGCACCTGGGAGGATGATATCTGTATAGAGCGTGTGTAGTACGGGCACTGACAGGACTGCTAAGGCCAGGAGGCACTGCTACTGTCACTACAGACCAGAACAGTGTCCTCTTCCTTGAAGTACACAGTACTTCAAAATCTCATATGATGTGTACTCACTGGGGGTGTATGCATCTGTCAGGTATTGGAGAACAGTGAGAGTGACAGGACTGCAACTTACAGCAGGCACTGTTCCCCCAAACCCAAACACTAAAAGAGTGTTCTTCCACAAAATACCCCTGTGTACCAAGTCAGCATTGAAATGCACTTACCTGGGAGGAAACCATTAGTATACTGTGTGTACTACAGGGAGTAACATGGCTGCAACTCCCCAGGAGGCTCCCTTAGCATCACTCCAACCACCAGTCCAGTGTTCACTTGCAAACACACCCTTCTTTGGGAATCCACACATAAAGTGTACTCACCTGGGGGGATGACATAAACCAAGTGCATGACATACAGGGAATGACATGACTGCCAAGGCCAGGAGACTCACCTAATCCAAACACAATCCCAGTGTGCATCTGGCCAAATATCCTTTTTAATTTACTCGCAATGTCAGTGTACTCACCTGGAAGGCCAACTTATGTATACTATGTGTAGTTCATGGAGCAAAATGATTGTAATTCAAAGGAGGACCAGTCCCTGTAACTCCAATGTCCATACGCCATAATGCATCTGTCTGTGAATTCACACATGAAGTTTACTCGCATGGGAGGGAGCAAGAGACAGTTCATGGTACACTCTGTGATATGGCCAACCATCCACAACTATCTTGAACAGCTAATCCAAGATGTAAATATTGGGGACAGGAAGGACAACCCAAACTGTGTGAACTTAAAAAAAAAATCAAGGCCTCAATATACATCACCTGAATGGTATTGGCAGCAGACACATTCACCATGCATTCAGCACATGATGACTATAGTCACACATACAACAAAGTACATGGTCTGCCTGCATAACAATCAACTAGGCCTTAAAAGCAAAGGCACACCCTGCCCAGGCACTATTTGCCTGCACCGGTAGCAAGATGTAAGTCTCTGCCCATCTTCCCGAGTGTTAATGAACTCCTGCATTCAGAAGCTGGTTGACTGAAATGGAATTGGTATGTTTCACAAATGTCAGGCAAATACAATTATAGCATGTGTACCGGTCACATAAGGAAAACCTGCCAATCTAATGTGTACACAGACATTGATAAATGTCACTGTTAGCTACTGGAGGTAGATGTCACTATACAACCTGTAACATTGTATCCCTCACACCAACAGGTTGAGCTGTCACTGGGAACACCGAGACCACTGAAGAGACTGCCACTACCCCCATGGATGAAACCCTCATTGAGGACAACACTCCTGGACGTTTTGGATGTTTAGGATGGTTGTAGCCCAGCAGGGCAACCAGGTCAGACAATGCTAGTGAGTCTCACCGTGACTACACCGAATCTGGTTACATCAGCATCCCAGGCAGCTATTTGCCCCACAACCTGCCCCCTAACCTAGGACAGTGAAAACCATCTCATGTCCCCCAGTCCAGGATCCTGAGTCACAGCAACACACTCCAACAATAATGGTCCTAGAACTAGTAGTAGGGGGCATTCTGTAGCAGGGGCACAGGCACGAGGAGGTAGGGTGCATGGAAGGAATGTTGTGGGCCAGCGGCATGAGGCCTATGGGGAATGCCTTGGCCAAGACTAGTAAGAATTCCAAGGTGTGATGGGCCAGGTACTTGCTGAACTCAGGGAAACTGAGCAGCTGCAGAGTGTCTTCCATAGTGAGTCACTAGAGAAGTGGGAGACCACCAACACCATCCTGGCCTCCCTATAAGAGGTGTTCAGAGAGATAAGCAGTACCCTGATCAGGAACTATGGGCAATACCACACCCCTTCCTTTGGCCAAGCAACCCCAGGCCCTTCTACATCTGTGGCAGCCATTGGAACGGAGGCCCTGTCAGCAGAAGGACCTGCCACAGACACCCTTGGCTCTGAAGCAGAAGAACCCCCCACAAGCGGGGATGTCCACCCAAGAATCCAGGAGCATCGGATGGTAAGACACCAACCACTGCCAGCAAGTGACCCCTTCCTGAAGGAGCTCCTTTGTGTACCACATATTTACTCTGTTGACTTTTGTCAACCACCTTCCATTTTCTATGGTAGTAGAACACTGGGCTTTGGACCTCAAATGTTGTGGCTTCTACTACAATGATTACATCCTCCATGACTGATCCCTTCACTTTACTTTTGGGTTGTATAACAATATTATTGTTTGCACCTATGTCAATAAACTCACCGAACTGAAAATCATTTCCTGCTTGTTTCTGTTCCACATTTTGAAATGTTGAGATGTAAGCCCATGTGATGCACATGAGGAAGATACAAGATGGTAATGTAAGGAGGGGTATGTCACAGGCAGTGTCATGCTGAGGATTAAATAGCAACAAACTGATACAAGTGAAGGTCACATCAAATATTTTATTGCGCTGTGCGGCACATAGGCTGTCAAAATGTCTGGGCTGTCATAGCCAACAATAGCTGAACCATGATGATTTAGGATGGATATACCAAGGTACAGTCCCCCAGACCACAGAAGTAAAGGCTTTGTCAGACCTCGTCCTGTAGAATAGGCTAACAGATTAGTGGATGTTGTCACCAGCTTGAGCCTTGTCACATACCAAAACCAGGTCTGCCAACATAACATAAGCTATGGCACAGACAGAGGGCAGTACAATATTCCCTGATCAAGGGTCTGTCCTATGACAATTTCCTTGGATCTGGTGGTATGGCACAAACCTATGTCAGTGTTGTGGCACATGCACTGTGGCATGCAATGAGGAAACACATCTACAGCTACAAACAGGTCATACAAGATCCTCGTCAACACAATGTGAAGAGAGAATGCATGGTTTGCACTTGATGACAACAGATCTCAAGGCCATTTGATCACTCACTTGAGACAATTGACTCAGCACACCACATCAAACCAGTGAATTGTGCACTTCAGACTTTCACCCACACACTGTCCAGGCTGCTTTGGCACAGGGCTCATACACCCTAAATCTGTGACCAAGATTACCTGGATCAATTCACATGCACTTCCTCTGTCATAATAGCATCAGATACATGCCCATATCACAACTCTGAAATGCCCACATGGAAATGTCAGGGTGAAGGTACCTGGATAAAAACAATACAAGGAGGTTAGGTTGGAAATGTATACCTATGACCAAAACTGCATATCAAACTCAGTAGATACACTTACATTGAACTGAGACTAACACAAACCCAGCAGATAATCAAGGTAGTGAAATGATCAAGTCCAACTTAGCTAGTAACTCTTAGCTGGATACTGCAAAGTAGGAAAAACAAAATACTCCACACATCCTGACAACTACAGTTCTGCATACAGTCACAGTAATTATATCACATTACAGACTTGCACTCAGGTAAAGCAGTGATTGATGAGATCTGCACACAAGTCTTCACTTTCCTCTTCATCACTGTCATCCTCATTTGGCAATTCAGGATTCTCACCC
This sequence comes from Pleurodeles waltl, assembly GCF_031143425.1. NCBI lineage: Eukaryota > Metazoa > Chordata > Amphibia > Caudata > Salamandridae > Pleurodeles > Pleurodeles waltl. Next base: position 55,731,281 of record NC_090449.1, read on the forward strand.
AGTTGCACAGCTAGCTCCCCCTCATCTGGGATGTATGGGATATTCCTCCGCAGGGCTATGTTGTGGAGCATGCAGGAAGCCACAATGATCTTACACACTTTTTTGGGTGAGTAGAGGCGGTTTCCAGACACCTAAATCTGCCCTTCAGGAGCCCAAAAGCCCAGGCCACAACACACTGTGTTCTTCCATGGGCATCGTTGAATTGGACTTCCCCTTGCATAGTTGGATTCTTCACCAGCGTCAACAACCATGGACGGTTTTGGTAATGCAGAGTCCCCTGTTATGAATTGGGACTTATGTGCAACTATGAGTCCCTCTCATCTGAGTTGTTGCAGCAGACATAGTACAGACACAAACAGGACATATGTGACTTACCAACCAACCAGGCCCTCTCTGGGTACAGTCGTGACATCGGCTGGGGTATTGCACAGTTCCGCATAATGAAGGCATCATGAACTGAACTCGGAAAACAGGCACAGACGTGAAATGTAGAGATCCCTCAAACAACTTGGACATTGAAGGAATGGAAGCCCTCGCTGTTGTAGTACACTTGTTCATTGCCATGCGGGGGGACCAAGGCAACATGTGTGCCATCAGTGGTTCCCACCACATGAGGGATGTGTGCCAAACCATAAAAGTCACCCTTCACATGGGCAAAATCCTCACGTTGAGGAAACTGGATATAGCTGTCCAGGTGCTTCAACGTTGCTGAGAGTACATCCTTCAAGACGAGACTGAACATAGGCTGGGACATCCCAGCAGATAGGGTCACTGTATTTTGAAAGGACCCTGTGGGCAGGAAGTGCAAAAGTGCCATAACTTTTGCAATGGGTGATATGTTATTTGGATGACGAATGGCAGGCATTAGATCTGGCTCCAACTGATGACACACATCCACAATTGTTTACGATTCATATGCTAGATCTTGATGATGTGACGTTCTTCCATGGTCTGAAGCTCTGGCAGTGGAGGATAGACAGGAGCGTGTTTGATCCTCCCCCTCCCTGGGTACCTAGTTATAAAAATAAATGAGTATTGCCTTATTCAATGTGTGCCTTGCAATATACAGGATGCATGTCAATGTTAAAATGCAACAAGATATGTATTAAGGTGTGGACATGATACACAATACAAATCACAACTATAACCACATAGAAGTCGCATGTCACACCCTTGTTTTTTCACACATGTGTACACATCATGTATCTGATAATCACCAATTTGTGCATTATAAATGCCACTCGGACTGTACTTGATGTCCCAATATTTAAGATGACCTTTGTCAGGGGGGTGGTGCCCCAATGCAAATTGCCATATGTGCCTAGCAATGTCCTACAATGGTGTTTGAGTAGTTGGACCTATATGACAGGACAAGACATGCACTTTTTGCAGCAAAAAACAACATTTTCGGAGGTGTGAAGCATTTTTCAGAGCCATATAATGCATTTCAGGCCTCTTACATGGCGGATGCCTGACCTACTGTACTGGACATTAGGGGCCGCTCAAGACCGCCGGCAGAAGTCATCATGGAGGTTTCAACCGCAGGGGACACAGCCATAGGCTAACGTTGTTGCCAGTGGCGGTTGCAGGCCAATATCTGTGTCCACCGGAGGTGACGGCCACGTACATGGCGGATGTGATTGCCATCTTCTGAAAAATCCCTCACTTGGCTCCTGACACTGCTGCCAGCAAGACCTCCACTACCTGAGCTGCTGTTTTACTGCCTCTGTGAGCAATCATGTCACGTCCAATAGGTGGTAGGGCCCCAGTGTACTCATCAGGGGAGTTGGAGATGCTGGTGTCTGTATGGGCAGCTCTACGGTGCACCAGAGAAACAGGTAAGTACCTCATGTACACATATTTTCTCTGTACTTCACCATATATTGCCTCCACACAGGCTAGAGTTTGCCCATGTGTGCCAATATGTAAACTCAAGGCCCTGTAGGTGCTGTCAATCTGCATCAATGGGAGAGTCAGTGTGCAGCTATTTGTGTTCAGTGCTAGATGTTGTGTTCTAAAACATTGTGGCTGTGTGTGTTTTGAGTGTTCTCTGATCCAACTTGTGTTGGATGCACATAACTAGGTGAGGTGACATTACTGCCATCCCCAGACATCTCTTACCTTGTGGATGTTGTCAATGTGAGACAACATGTATTTGCATGATAACATGAGTTGTGTATGCCCTGTTGTATGTGTCAGTTCTGTATAAAGTGAGGCATGTGTATGTTGCCACAGATATTTCAAACCACATCTGCCCTTGCTAAACTGCTGATTGGAAGCCGGATCCTGGCTCACTCTGCCCTTTAGCTCGGCACACACACACACACCACATGCCAAATTGCTGCCAGCTACATGATTTACTGTCTTGCATGGAAGTGATGGAAATGGAGTTTCATGCATGTTCTGTCTGTTTAGCCTGCAGAAACCAGGGCCTGCCAAATGTATGTCACAGTATGAGTCTAAGTCTAGGCTGGTGTAGAATCACTTTTAGTATGCAGCTGTGGTACTGTGCTCACTCCCTGTATCCCAGCTGATCCTGCTATGAGGCCAAATCTTGCCTCTGTGCTTATATGCAGCTTATTGAGGCTCTTTCCTCTGATACCAACGTAATTGCTTTTAAGGGAGAGTTAAAGATCTGTGACTAATGTGTATTTGGCATCATTGTCAATGTGTGTCTCTGACCCCTGGCCAGTCCCTTAATCTCATAGCTCTCTTGTCAGCTTCATACAGGTCACATATCTCCTGTACAGGCTCATTGCATCTCTGACATTTCGAAGGTGCAAACAGTGTATTGTTTTCTTGGAAAACATGATATGTGACTCAGGTGCCTACTCACATTGCATTAAATGGACAACTCATGTCCATGTTCTGAATGCAAGCTATGTAATATTGACACATATGTCCAAAAGTGTGTTCTGTGTTGATGACAAGACACACAGAACCCCACCCCCTGAAGTGGTACAAGTCTGCATTTGTATTTGCAGATGTCTTTCTGTACTCACCATGCCAGTTCCCTCATTGTTACCCATGGGTAATATTAGCATTTGCACTCTGGCAGTAGCCTGTAGGGACTGTGTGCAGAGTATCATTCTCACAGGGTGTGAGTGTTTTGATGCATTTGATGAGTCTACCTTTCAGAAAGCACAGAGGTATGATGTGTCTTAGTTTCTCAGATTTCGGTCAGGTTGCTAAATCATGTCCTACAAGATGTCAGTTGAGCTACCTAGTTAGTGCAGGGCCTGTCCAGGGTGGATGGTTGGTCTGCAGATTGGGAACTGCTTTTAGTCATGTGCCTGACCTCAAATGCTATTATGTGTCACACGTGGGCAGTATGGGCAAAACAGAATGTTCTTAGCTTGGTGTGCTGAGACGTATGTGAATCGGCCATTTTGGATGATACGTGTGAAAATAATTTATTGTCTTGTCTATTTCATCCATGAAGGTCAACGCCCTTCAGAAGAAAGGGATATGGTGAACCATCACCAAGAAAGTGCGAACCCTGGAGGTCTACAGCCGGGTGAGTGCCCCCTGTTGCAAAAGGTGTTAAGACCTGAGATACTGGGTATGGAAGATTACGGAGGTCCAGCTGAGGCTGTCCTCTCAACGTAGGTCCACAGCCAGCAGAGCGCTCCCTGTTGCAAGAGGTGTTAGGACCTGACACACTGGGCCCGGAAGATCGCAAAGGCCCAGCTGAGATGCCCTCTCGATGTGGGCTGGGTGCTTATCGGACCATGACTCGCTAATAGCCTGCATTCTGGTGGTGGCCCAGCTTGATGGGCGTTTGAGGGCAGCATAGCATACACAAGGGGATGAGTACACAGCAAATTCCTGCCTATCCCATTGCCAGGTGATTGAGTGAGGTACACACAGTAGGTGGGAGATTGTTTCTGTTGACATGGCATGTATATCAAAGTGGTGTGCCTTGCCCTTTGGCAAAACTGGGGGAATCCTCAAACCACTTGCTCTGCAGGGAGCACAAATGGTTGTGTACAGTGATCATTCATGTACTGTTTGTTGTTGTAGTGGGTGTAATATATGTCCAACAGATCGCTGCCCATAAATGTTACAGGCCAAAGGTAAGTAGATTATGGATCAGTGTACTCTGCTATGTGACTGGGTAGATGTGTATGTAGACATCTGCCACCCAGAAGCTAGTTTTCTTCAGTGTATGATGGGTGCTGGTGCCTCACTGTAGTCTGTGATGTGTAGGTGTCCCTCATACATGTGATATGGCTTCCATGGCTAAATGTTTGCAGATGTAGCAAACTACTTTCCCTTGGTAAGTGAGGAATGTCTATTGACATGACTGATATGTCATCACCGTTGCCAACATTCCTTGTGCCTACATGTCAGTAAGTACCCCTTTTTATTTAAGAAACACTAGTAAGCTGCAGTTTCATGCATGTTTTACCTATGTTGATGGGATGATATCTGTATTTCCTATCATTTGTGGCAAACAGTATGTGGAATTGTACATTAACAATGGGGGTACAATTCATGTTGTGCCACAGATAGGAGTGTGTCACCATAGTATATTGTCTGACAGATATCATCATGCATCAAAGCATGTTGTTTGGGATTGAGAACTGCATTAGCAATGAGGGACATGACAGGTAAGCCCAGAGTGTGGAACCACTTTGTGTTCATCTATGTCCTTGATGCTGAATCATTTTGAAAACTGCACTGCATGTGTATTGGTTAAGGATTGTGCCCTGACTGTTGGCATGTATGATGGAGTGACTTGCAGTGATGTTGACATGGTGTTTGGGTGCAGGCATTCATCCACTGACAGACACTAGGGTTGCCATGCCCAAGATGTGGATAGTGATGTTGCTTCTCATTGGCCAACAGGATGACGGCCTTCTATTAGTCCTTAAAAGTCCTGTGTTTCTCTCCAACATGCAAAGGACAGATGGTTTCTACAGAAACACTAAGAGTATGTCTTTATACTGGGTGTCAGACATTAGTGGAGACTATCCTGGGTTTTGCTGATTTATTGTTTTGTGTATTCTGGGGACATCTCTCCTTGACATATTGAACCTGACGTCCGCAGTGTTCCTTTCAGTGCTACATGTGATGCATATCCCTTGGTGAACTGTACATAGTTCATATGTTTCCATTGTGACATGGGTATTTTCATGTCACCTAATCCAGGATATAGATCTTTTTGTAGGCAACAGAGCAGGATTTCAGGGCATCATTTCTCATTGATAGTTCATCATGTGTGTGCCAAATAGCTGTGTTCATGACCTTGTGTGGGATGTGTGGGAAGGACTTTGCAATGAGATGATATAGTTTGTCATTAGTCAACTGAGGTCTGAAGCATGTGGGACAGCTTTGAGGATGAAGAGGTCACCTAGTTCTACTATGGTTATTGTGGTTCCAAGGCTTCAGCCATGCTATTGTCTGAGATCCTGATTTTCCAGTGGGCAACTTTTGTAAGTCCAGATGGCATGCATGTATATGTTATGGAACATGTATGTGCCAATTAGGTGCAAGTTATTTCTGGGGCCTACGTGACATAATAGTAATGTTTGTGGATCAGAGTTGTGGTTCAAGTGTTATCATGGACATGTGATGACCCTATTCCTCCTTGTCCTTGCAGCATCAGCACCAGCCAGCGGGAGAGACAGGGTGAGCCAAGTGGGGAAGCATCTGGCCACCGGACCACAGGTGAAGACACCACTGACAAAGAGGGACCCAGTGGTCTGGAGGGTGAGGGTAGTGCCATGGAGGAGACTGGAACATCTTCATCCTCATCAGATTCCTCCTCCAGTGTCCACTCCCTAGTGGTGGCGGACCCATTGGGCATCCCCCTCTACCATTTTTGTCCACCACCCCCTGTTCTATCACTGTCATCCCTGTTGCTCCCCACCCAGTTGGCCGTGCCCGCTAACCTAAGAGGTTGGATATCTCCTTTACCTCAGGCACCTCTGCCCAAGCCCCTGAGGAAGCTATGGACCTCCTGAGAAGTATCTCTGTGGGTCAGCCATTGTGAATGCCATCCAGGGATTGGAAAGTCAGCTAGACCTGACAAATACATTCCTGGAAGGCATTCATTGTGCAATGACTGGCCTACAGAGATCTTTTCAGGATCTGGCCTCCTCACTGATGGCAGCCAGTCACCTCCCCAGCTTCCGTACCCCTCCACCTCCCTTTTCCCAATCCAAATCCCCCTCCCATTACCTACCCAAGGCAAACAGACAGATCTGCAGACATCCACCCCAACGCCCAAGAGTAGCTCACACAAACACAAGCACCACAAAACACACTTGCACACATAAACAATAGCCACCTACAGACACAACACCACTCACTGCTTCCCTGGAGTCTCCCACCACCTCCAGCATCACAGATACAACATCAAGCTTGCCACAGGCACAACACCAACAGTCACAGACACATCCAGTACTCCCATCAAACCCGCTGACACCACCCCAGCAGACCTGCAGACATCCACTACATGAACCACACCTGCAGACACCACAACTACACACAATCATACACCACATCCAGCCAACTCGCACTCACCACCCCAACAGAAACACACACATCCCCAAGCACCTCTATCTCCCATCCCCCAAGACACACAAACACCAACACACCCACCCAACAGACACTCACCACACACAAGCATACCTCCCAAAAGCACTCACCCACGACATCCATACCAACACAGCCTGCAACAGCTCCTTCTACCTCCAAATCCTGACCCCCATCTGATGATCGACCCGGTGTATCCAAAAAACAGTTTTTCTGTGAACTTCACCTTTTCCCTGTTACTCCCCACACCCTTTCCAGACCCAAAAGGACCCCACCCAGCTCCCAGGCCATGCATTCCACCTCCAATGCCTCCCCTGCCCACCCTGCAAGTAGCCATAGCTCCCCCCGAAGAAGAAGCCCACCCCTCCTAAACCTAAACCCAACCCCCCCTCATAAATCCAATCCCCCCACCCCATATAATCCCTGAGGTGCCTGCCTGCCCCCATGATGTCCCTTCCTGTGGAGGTCCCAGCAGTTAAGATGTCAAGTCTTAGCACAGTGATGTGCCTGCGATGGACCGATTGGACTTCCTAAAATGTCATTATAATAAACCCAAACAGTCCTTTTTAGGGTACACCTTTGTCCTGTAATTCCTTTTCTAGCTTTATGTTGTTCCTGAGTGACTTTGATTGTGTGCCTGCAGTTGTGTGTGTTTGAGCCTGTTTGCTGCTCCATGTGCTGTTGTTGCAGTATGTGAGTTTGTGGGCAGTGCTGGTGTCCCCTAAGAGAATAGTATATGTTGTGTATATATGTATGTGTGTGTAAATAAAATGGTGGTGTAATGGAATTGTTTACTGTTTGATATGGTACGTATTTCTTTTTGTGTGGACCAATGTGGGCATGTATGTTATTAGCGTTGCCCCCCAATATAGCTTATGTATTAATGTGATGTGTGTCATCTTGAGTTTAGCTTGTGTAGTCATGGGGTGTGTAAAATTGTGCTAGGTGTGTCTGCATTTGCCTGTGCCTGTATCCATTTAGGTGTGTGTCCCTTGCAGCTAGTTCCTGTAGAGGTATGTCCCATGCAGTAGGAGTTGTACATGCTTTGATGACTTTCCCTTCCCCATTGTGCATATGTGCATTACATTTCGGTTTAGTATTGTTTGTACCAGAGACCCATGTAGGGCCATTTCCTGTACACATGTTGTTTGAGGGTCCTGCTTAGAGTGACACACGTCCCAGTGCAATCTCCATCCCTGGGTGTCCCAGGTGGCCCCATCCTAATTATGCAGGTATAGTTGGCATGTTATTGTTTGTCTTTTGTGTCTTTTTGAAATGGCTGTTCTTGGATGACTACGTAAATCTGTGGCAAATTGGGCCTACAAATAAAGACACTTGCATCACCAACTGAGGATTCTTCAGATTTATTACCCACGTCCGGAACCTGAATACCAGGGACACTTGTCCTTAATTTGAACTGTGATTATACCATTCTGTGTGCCGGGGTCATTCTGCTGATCTTTTTGCTTTGTGCATGATATTGTGCTGTGTGTATGATGTGTTGTCCTTTGCAGGGTATTAATGGTGGTGTTGTTTGTGTCCCATGCCACATTGCTACAAATGTCTGTGTTATATGTGAGAACAATCCTCAGCCAGTGTGGAATGTGAGTGTGTGAGTTGTAATTGTATATGTGCTGTAGGTGTGTTGGTGTTGATGTTTGTGACAATGTTGTGTGACCTTCACTGTCACAGTGGCTGAGCTGTGTGGCCATGTGGCCATGTGTATTTGTGTAGTGTTGCAGTGCAGTGTGAGTGTGCTGCCCAAAGGGGGTGTTTTGTGACTGTGTGCATGTCTGTGTTAATGTATGTTTGTGAGTGTGTATGGGTTGAGACGTGTACGTGCTGCCCGAGGCATGCCCCACATGATATGCATGCAGGCACTACAAGCTGTGTTTTGAGGTTAATGATACAGATAGGTGTGTGTGTGTGTGTGCTCACGGTTGTTGGCACCCACGGTGGCCTTGATTTTGTTGGCTTCCAATAATCATCAGCAGTGGCATGACGTTTGCGAATGGCTCCATTGCGGTACCGGACGTGTGAGGCTTCCTGCAGGAGAGTGTCTCCCTTTATTCTGCCCATTTCTGCCAACCTGTACATAGTGGTTGGACTGCCACAGTCACATTGGCGGTCATAATGGGTCCAGCAGAAACACAGGCTCTACCAGCCTGTTTGTGCTTACCCATAACCATGGCGGTCTGTGCTGCCTGGCGGAGCCGGTGGACCGCTGGCAGTCTTTTGTTGGTATGACTGCCAAAAATTGTAATACGGCGGTCCAACTGCCAGACCGAAGGTGGTTGGGCTGTCGCCATCATTATGAGGCCCATAATTGGGGAGTATACAGATATTTAGCAAGATGCAAGATGAAACAGGCTTCATATAAAAATGACATACATTTGCAAGCCACAGTTGGACACATTGGGCAATGACTCCATGCACGTTTAATATTAAGACGCTTACTAGTGTGTTGCTGCACACGCCTTGTTTGGAGTGTCCCATATTTCTGTTTTTTTTCAAGTTTAATATATTGGGGACTCGACCCAGGGGTATTGGAGCACTCTACATGAGCACCAGTTACACTATTCAAAGTCACAATCATTTTTGAGCAGCAGGAGATCAATTGATGTGCCAAGATTCACAGGCTGTTGAGCTTACACGAGGACTCCAGCCTGGTTCCCTAATCTCAAAGTCGGCAGCCCTGACAATAAGGCCACAATATGCACAAAACACGAGCTAGGGTCCACACTTGTTTACCTTAGAGTCGTACAAACTGATTGCCTTGCCCGAGACTGACGTCACAATAAAGTTACTGGCTCACAACTTCTGTCTGACTGTTTAGAGGTATCATCTCGAGAGACTGATTTTTTTTTTTTTTTTTATTGCAGAAGCCTGAGAGCAGCAACTAAAAAGTGACTATTAATCAGCTGGGGCCAGCAGCAGTGTGCCTCAATCTAAGCTGTTGCTGGTTTGCTACATGCTTGAAAGATATGGTTCAGCACAATTGGACGATAGATAGAGAAAGGTAGGAACTTCCAAAGGAACTCAGGAAAGCCAAGAAAAGGCAAACAAAAACATCCTCGGCAATGAGTTGTAGGGATCCCGCTTGAAATTAAATTTAGCCCTGGTTCCAGCAGTGCTTAATTTGTTAGAGTAGGAGTACTGGGGCCCGAAGCTCTGCTCAGAAGCCTGCAGCTGGTGAAAAAACACATGTTGGCCCACCAAATACCAAAGTTAGTAGTCCTATATCCACCTCAGGCTTCTTTAATCTGCAACCAGACACTTCATATCCCTTTATCTCAGTCTTGCAGTTTCTTGGGGCCAGATGTAGCAAAGGTTGTTCCCCATTCTGTGTCTATGGGAAAAAGTGTTCGTACATATGGCCCTTGCTTTCTTCCTTTGCGAAGATTTTTCCTTCTTTCGACTTCTCGTCTTTCCGATTTGTGTTCTCCCTTTCTTGCACTTGACAAATATCTGATGAGGAAAACATAAGTGCCGTCCCCTTAAAAGAAGTGCTGCTGGCCCCCGCCGGCACTCATCAACTCAAATTAAGCACTGGGTTTTAGTAAAATAGGGGCAAGATGGCAACACTGGGGACAGACACAGAAGTGAGAAACCAGTGCCTGTCTATAAATCCGTGCTTGAAGTACACCACCTCCAGGTGCTGTTGAGCAGTGTTCCCCAACCCCCGGGCTGCGGACCGGTGCCGGTCCGTGGATCAATCGGCACCGGGCCTCCCCACTGTGGCAGGCGGTAAATGTTTGATCATTTTTCCTTGGCCCGCTTGTCACACAATGGGACAAGCGGGCCACGGAAAAATTATCAAACATTTACCGGTCCGCGGCGATAAAAAGGTTGGACAACACTGCTGTTGAGGACTGAGGGGACGGGCACATTCCCAACCCCACCCGCAGCTGATATAACTGAAAATGAAATTCACAACAGAAGTAAGATGAAGTGCACTACTTGGTAGGCGGATATCCATAAATTCACAGGCTAAATGCCATCACTCACTGTGAAGAAAGCCAGTGGCCGAAGGGGGCAACTCCTTGCGCCTATAGGACGTGGTAGGAGGAACTAAATAGTGAATGACACAACAACATACAAACGGATGAAGAGGGCTGACCGGAACCTCATACATATCTATAACGCCAGACCTAAAAACTCGCCTAAAGCCTCGCAGTAACAGGCATTAGAATTGCCACCTACCACTATTATGCAAGGTAATATTTTTGGAAATTGCTTTCACCACTCAGGAGCCAATACCTGGTGTAACAGATTGAAATGAGGAAGAAATAGCTCTATTAACAGATTGATATAGAGGTTGAAATATAGGATTATAAAGGAAATATATAGATTCCGTTTAACAAACTCTCCTTCCTGCATATCAAGTCTACGATCGTTTTCTCTTAAATCAGTATTAGTGTTCATGTTTAATTGAATAATTCAGCGCTTACAATTCGCTGACACGCTGAAAAAAATTAAGAGGCAGAGCCAAAGAAACGCTGCATTCAGAGAAACAAAAAATCAATGTCAGTGTTTACGAGGTCACAAACACACTTCGTCTTCAATCACAGTCATATGCTGTTGCCCGCACCAAGACACAACAAACAAAAACACAAAAGGAACAAATTGAGCAAGACTTTCTGTAGCCGCCTGGAGGGACGCCCGAGGCAGAAAGGATTACTGGAGCAGGATGCCCTGTAAAAAGTAGCAACCTTCACAAGCGCCGAAGGAAGAGAGCCCAAGCGGCACAGTGCCCTTCTAGGCAGCAACATGCCCCACGCCACCCAACCTCCACGGATATCAGCGCATCTGGCAGGACCCCCCCCCCACCACCACCTTCTTCAATGCATGTAGCAGGTACCCAGAAGCAATCACTAAATAAGCAATAACGCCTTCCCCAGCTATTACCTTACTTGTGGGCTACTGAGCAGCTATGCACCGTCTTTTAAGGACCAGCGCTCAGGCTGATGGGTTACTTGTCCCCTCTGTTCCTGCTGTGGAGGATGCTAAATGTGCTTTGTTTTCTGTGGCTGCTGGTAAAATAAAGCAAGATTTGAGGCAGCATAGTAGAGCCTACATTTTTGCATTAAAAGTATATTTTGACGCCTTCGTTGTTAAGCGTGATTGTTTATTAGTTAAATATTTGAGCTTACTTTTTTAAGTAAGGGAAATAAATTAAGCAGGGCTAATGTTGGTGAGATGAGCAAGAAGGAAAATGGGCCAGTACAGACACAAATGCAAATAAAACTGGAAGGCAAAGTCCAATAACCCAATGTTAACATCCTTAAATAAGCATTTACAATGCAATGGGTTTCGCGTTTGATCGAGTTAAAGTAATTAGCGTATTAGCGTTGTAAATTCATAACCGGACTTTTCTTGCCACATGAACTGAAAATGAAAAGTAAAACATGATGCCTGGTCCTGCCATTCTTCATGTTCTTTTCCAGGTCTGTTCACATTGCATCATGCTGTTCAGGCATGGTGTGTACTGTCCCTGTGCCTTTACTGCTGAGCTTAAAACAATGGTTTTGCACATGACTCATTCCTGCTATGCTGCACTTCTGGAACATGCACACTAGCCCTTGGGCATCAAGATTTTGTTACTATCCCGTGTCAGCAGATTATATAAGCGTTAATTACGCTTCAACTTTGTAAAACCAGATGAGCAAGGATTCCAATTAGGACCATGTTCTGATGCCTTCAGTCTTCTTCAAAGGGGTTCATCTGAAGTCCAGACCTGCTGATCAATGCAAATCATAAAATGCCATGTGTGAGAAATTAAAATAGTTTTTGGACGGGCCACTGCCCCTCTCAAGCAGGAATCACAACTCTTGTCAGAGTGAACAATTAAAGACACTAAATTAATCTGAGCTCAACCTCTTGGTAGCTAAGGCACAAAGTGGACAGGCTTAATTTAGGGCAATGAGTAACATTTCAAACTAGCCTTTTGTTTTTTGACTAAAATGTGCATTAGTGGCAGTTGTTCTGCATTTTAAATCACACCTGCTGCGGCATAGAGCTATTGTGATTTAAACAAACTAATTATGATATATTTTAATGTTTTTTTCTAGCTTAGACTGGAACTAGGCCTCAGTTAGGCCTCAATGCCATCTTGTTTAAATGGATGATGCATCACGATGTTCATTCTCTGTTTATATTTCTCTGTCTGAGACTACATGCAGTAAAATGTGCACTATTTATTTTTACGACATAGGGCCTGATTACGACCCTGGCGGAGGGGATTCTTCCATCACAAAAGTGATGGATATCCCATCCACCGTCTTACAAGTTCCATTGGATATAATAGAACTTGCAATACGGCAGGCAGGATATACGTTTGTGATGGAGTAATCCCCTCCACCAAGGTCGTAATCAGGCCCATAGTGTTCTTGAAGAATTCACAGGAGGAAGCCTTTTTGTTGCATTCCAAGGCTCTTCCTATTTGCTCACTGTATTGAATTAATTCATTAGTTCTGCTTTCTGTTCTTTTGTAACTAGTTTGTTCTGACACCTTTAGGATAGAAGGGACAAATCAATATTCATATAGTGGGTTAGTGTTAAGGTGATTGTTTTGTGATGTTTCAAGAATACAAGTTGTGATTTGTTATAACAATGTTCACACCATGCTGACTTTGCTGTTTTCAGAATTTTCTGTTCTGAAATTGGATCTGTAATCCCTCAAATCTGGGCGTGAGCAAAATTCTTTGATGACCTTTGTGGTTTCTACAAGGGATGTTCCCCACTTTTCTATTGATTTGTTGCATATTTGGGACTGATTTTGTTCATTATTGTATTTTTCCTTAACTGAGAGCCTTCATGGCAATTGCCATCTGCGTGCTTTGATTTATTAAATGCTGCATCTACATGTTTCTAATTTCTTTATTATACTTTTAATTGTAATAAACTGTCACATTTTGTAAAATTCCTGATCTCAACCTCCCTTCTGAATCAGTATTTTGTTCAATATATTTTAAACTGCTGTTTTGAATCTTGCTTTTGGGACACATTACCTCATAGAATTTGAGGTTAACATCTTTCCTGATCCCCGCAACCTGGGCCTGCCTTTGTTGTGAGGATTTTGCAGGTGGCAGCACACCCACAGCTTTTATGCAGAACCAAACACCATGAGCAAGTCAAAATGCCAAACTTCCAAACCAAACAAGAAAATTAGAGAAAAATGTATCAAACCAAATGACACCAAAATGACAAAAATTCAATAAGAGCAACTGGATATTCATTTTGAAAGTTTTAAGTAGAAGTAGCACAGGCACAATAGCCTATGTTATCCCGTACCTATTTAGCTTGGGAAATCGGTGCAGGGTAGTGTAAACTGGGTTAGGCCTCGGGCTTTTATTAAATGGCTGGAAGGCAATGCAAGGCCCCAAATGACTCGTCCCATAATAAGACATTTTAAATATTAGACTCATAATGTTTTTCTAGAATAAGTTAAGTTTTTATGTAAATTATGGTCAAATCAGGTTTTACGATAATGCATGGTAAATTGGATACATTTTGGCACATGTTAAACCAAAAATTCAAGCATTGTTCCTTTTATTGAGATGTTTTATTTAATGTGATTTTTATTGAGTTCGAGGGATTGATATCTATTGTGTGATTATTGTTAAGGCCGGATAGGCTAATAACAATTAAATAAATGGTAAATAAATGGTAAGTAGAAGTAGCACAGAAAAGCTCCAGACATGAATAATAGTCAATGTTCATTGTATACTGGGACATGGGTGCAATTTCATGCAAACTGTATTGAACCTGGGCTGGACACACCAACCAGGTTCTTCCCAGCGAAAGATTTAATCTTCGTACTTAAGGCCAGAATTATCATAGAAATTCATTCCCCTTATGTCATGCAGTGTGGCGTAAGGGCAGCGCAATCCTTAAGTTTGATTGACCTAGCCACACAAGACAACCTCTGGAGTAATGCAGAGCAGAACAAGTCCCTGTCTTATGTTACTCCAGACCTGTCAACTGAGAAGAGGGGACGGAGCCTCATACTGAGACGTACCTAACAGACACTTTTGCCCCCAACCTGACCCCAAGTCCCCGCCCCTAAAAAACAAAACAAAAGTTTGCTGGGGTTTTTGCCAATTCCTGGGATGTTTTCACACCCCTTAATGGAGGTCAGCAGTTGAAGGCCTTATTACAGTGCTTTCCAGCTTGTTTTCCCTGCCATTGTGTGACATTGGCTCCTCACCAGGGGAGCCAATATCTTGTAAAACATAGTGGCACCGTGTGAGTTGGCGGGTCTGGGTATTCTGCACCAAGAAGGCGTTACATGGGTGGAGAGTGTGTGCTTCAACGCAATCACCCAGGTATTTTGGCACATTCTCAGATTTACCAAGGCAAGAGAATCTGGGAATGCATCAAAATGCTATTCCATCCAAATAGAGGTGCAGAGAGAAGAAATAATTGTATTTCTCCCCATTATTTTCCTTGTGTGCTGCACTGTGTACACTTAGCACACTTAAACACACCTAAGCAATGTTTTTGTGCCGGAAGGGGCCTTGCTGCATAGCAATGCATCAAATAATGTCCCACTCAACCACAGCAGTACACTTATGAAGCTCCCGGGACCTCAGGGGAGGCACTTAAAGACTATAAAGGTGCTAGGCACAGGCCAACCACAGGGTTCAATCCAGTTGCCACTGGTCAGCTGAGTACTTCCAGAAGAAGACCTCTTCCAGCTCGTTGTCTTCCTGTAGCCACACAGGAAGTTATTAAACGGCCCCTTGGAGTCTACTTCTTTGTCCTGTGAAAAAGAGTGAGAAGGGCTTTCAGTACTCCTCTCAGTGAAAGACTGCAGGTCCAGTCATCTTCTGATCTTCTGAAGATCCAGTAAGTGGTGTGTTGGTGCAACATTTATGCCTGGCACTAGCTTGTGAATGGGAATGACTCGTGGGCACTCCCTAATCAATGTGTAAAAAGTTCCAGAGGTCAACCCTACTCTTTTTCATTAGTTTTAGGTTTTTATCAGTTCAGGAAATATGTTTGTTTAGACCTTGGTCTATCAAAAAATAAATACCAGCCTGGACAGTAAGCCTTGAAGTAGAGTTTTCTCTTACTTTTCAATAAAAACCACCCTATTGCACAAACCACATCTAAGAATTCCAAATGAAATCACATTTTTATGGCATATTTTCTTAAAATGGGGATCTAACACTTCTTTTCCTTTATTAAATATAATCAACCCAATAAAATATGAGGATTCAGCCATTTTCTTTCCAACCCACTGTTGCAAGCACATCTATTCTCTATTAGCCCCTTTGCATCTCAATATGGGAGTAAAAGGGATAAAGTCTGATTCTGAATCTAAAAAGGTCATGCCACTTTTCAGAATTGGCAAAGGATGATAACTAGGCAAATATTATGTTATTTTTTCATGAGTCCAATATCTGACTGGTGGACTTCTTCATCAAGATATACACAAAGGGCCTGATTCTAACTTTGGAGGACGGTGTTAAACCGTCCCAAAAGTGGCGGATATACCACCTACCGTATTACGAGTTCCATAGGATATAATGGACTCGTAATACGGTAGGTGGTATATCCGCCACTTTTGGGACGGTTTAACACCGTCCTCCAAAGTTAGAATCAGGCCCAAAGTCCCTTTACCTAGAATTTGTGTCCATTATAAAGTGCATTTCACTTTTTGAGAGTTTTTACCAGTACTGTGACAAAGAGAGAGTTCAGAGCAAAATTATGTTTTACACCTATCAAATGCTCTCAGCTTCACAGCCCACTTAAATTCATTTCTTACAATATCCTCTTTCCAATACAATGATGTCCTATGTTCACCTGATACTGGAAGCCTATTCCAGAATCGTAATGTAAGCCTTTTCGAAAGACAGAACCAAGAAGTCAGGCCAACCTCCAACCTTATCTCCGAAATAGGAAAATTCAAAACTGATTTAAACATTGCCTTTCTACTCTTTCTCAGTTCTTCATCCCACTCAAAACATGGTGCCATATAGGAGTTTGGTTTGGACCATAGCTTTGAATGATGTTAACACCGGTCCAAGACCTGGCCCAACATACTCTCTCCTGAACTTACATAAGCACTTTAATATTGGAATGGCATCTGCCCTCACCATTTCACAATGACATTTCCAGCTCATGTTAAATGAAAAATGCATGCCCCGGAAACGATACATATTCACTCAATCAATCTTTGACATTCCCAGATATCATTTGAATTCTTTTGTCTTGTGCCCAAATACCAGTACAGGTTGTGTTATCTGCACAGTAACCACAAAATACACCAAGTTTCTTTGAAGGCCTATTCAAGTTATGTCCATAATTACGAGATCATCAGCATACAGCAGACAAGACACATGTGTGTCTCCCATTTAGGAGAACAGGACACAGACCCCAACAAGACATTTGGCAAATCCTATAAATAAAGTGCCAATAATGTCAGGGCTAATACACAGCCCTGCTACAGACAGTTCCGTATTTCCTTCTTTTCTGAAAGACTGCTGTCCTTGTCCAGTTACATTGCTGTCCAGCTCCTTTTAAGTAGTTCCTTTAGGATACATAGGAACCCTCTTTGGATTTTGAGCATTTCTGAGTTGACCCAAAATATCTTTTGGTTTGAGAGGTCAAAACCCACCTGGAAATCTACAAAACTACAAACAAACTTTCCATCACAAAAATTTCCTTACTGGAAATTGATGATACACTAAAACGATGGTCCGTCGTAGAGTGCCCTTTCTTAAAACCTCCCTGCTCAATTGGGATCAGTGACTTCTCATCAGCCCATTTCTTCAACCTTCTAAGAAACAATTTCCAGTTAAACTTTCATCCACACATCCATCAAACTAATCAGTCTAAAATTATTGGTGTCAGAGGCCAGCCCCTTTTTTAAAATACAAGTTTAATGATTGCACCTTTACAGTTTACTGGTATTGAGCACCTTAATGTTATTACTCTAAATACCCTGAAAGGGATCACACACCACCAGTCCATATTTGTCTTTAGCATAATAGCTGGTAGATGAACTAGAATGCACTGTTGTCAGAAAGAGATGCTTTCTTCCTTTTACGATGGATTTCACACTAATGCTGCTTAAGTGCAATCTATCCACCTGGTAGGCATCTAAAGTAAGCAATATATAATCCTTAGAATAGGTATCATCTTAATCTTTTGTCCAAAATGCTTCCGCTATCACACAGTCTTTTAAAGAAACATTATTACCCATCCCATCATGCACCAATTTCCAAACTTTCGTTATGTCGTTTGAGGAGATAGGTTGAAGGAAATCCTCCCAGTCTCACCTATAAACATTTGTTCTCCACTAGTAATTTTTCATACTCTTAACATGAGCTGATGGACCTCACTTTCTATCAAACCCTCATGTACTCTCCTCTGACACTTGAATGTTTTTTAACATACTCTTTCATTTTTTATATTCTCGGGTGAACCATCTTTTGCCCACTGCCCATCTGAATTTTTTATGGATCAATTACGAATTTTCTTACATTCAGCTCTTATACAATTCACAACTTTTGCATTTATCCCATTATACCATTTCATTAGCTCAGAATTCTGTAACTTCAGTTTTTCCACTTTCTACTGTACTTGGAGAGTTGGAACCATTTCCAATTCTCTATCCTCAATCCTAGTTAGTACCCTTCTAGGACAACTGACCTCAGCTTTCAACACCTTATCCCTATCCCTTATGATCCCCAACTGGAAACATGCTTTTATTGGCTAATGGTTGCTTTCATCTACTGAAAGTACAAGAAATTCATCAAATACGTTAAAATATCATATAGGAACAAATATGTAATCAGCTGGACATTTTTGTGAGCCTACTTGGAAGGTTTGGGCTGCTGACACATCACATGGAAAGCACCTGGCCAAGCAAGCAAATACTAGATTTTGTATCACCTCTCACCGGTTCTTGTCCATCTTGGAATAACTATTGAACAGGAAAGTCACCTTTGCAATATTAGAGACATCAAGTATCTCATTGTATAGAATATAAATTGGATTAATCTTCACATTGAAATCAATACCTAACAAAATCCATTCTTTGGAGTTGACCTTCATATAGTTCTGCAGATCTTCTAAAAAGTGAAAGACTTGATTCTTGTTGTACGATCTTCCACACATGTGTTCATACACATTCATGACGACAAGGCATTACAAGTTAGCTGAATTCTGACATACATATTTTTTGCATATTTGGATCCAATTACATCTTGAGAGAAGGGGTTTTATATACCTTGCTATTGTAATGTATACTAATTTTACCAAACCTCCTGATGGATGCCCTTGAATGTTTATTTGTGAAAACTCTTAAAATGTCTTCGCCTCCCCCACACAGCCAGGAATATTGAATACACGTTGAATCATTATCTGGCAAAAGTGCATTTAATTTTCCTTATCTTTATAACCTTTTTAAGTCAGGAGTGTTCTGACTTACTAGTTTAAGGTTGAGCAAAGAGAGGACACACCCCCCTAATCAACATCACTTAAGTCCATCATTTCATACGTATCTTGATTTGGAGTGGCATTATGATCCACTAGCCAACTTTTCTGCTCTCAACCTTCCCTTACATTGTTAAATGTTCCAAAACATAACCTTTCTACTTTGACTCTCTATGAACCATTGCTACTATTGCCATACATTTATAATCTGTTCATTCTTTAGTGTAGCAATAACGCAGGGATGGTAAGGTTTATAGCCTTTCCATCTCATTATTTAAGGATTGTCTAATATATTTCCTGGTCAAATCCCATTGCTACTTAATTATCAGGTAGTTTATTAAACATTAAGGAGGAATGGAGGACCAGCTTTATCACTTCACACCCTTGATTTGCATTAAGGAACTCCACACAGCTTGCACCATATGATGAAGCTGAGGCTAGTGTCTCGCAATACCTGGATATTCCAAAAAGGCACTTTCTATTCAATTGACCCACTTTTTCATTAGTTCATATCCACCTTACTGCAAACAGGTCCAAAATGCCACGTGTCAGGGCATTTTCAAGATGTTGAAATTTTTCTGTCACACTAAATGTGGCTCAGCGTTGAGGACTTGGCATGTTTGTGGGTGTTCCTTAGGAAAATCATCAGTGTCCTCCCACATTTACTACTAAAATCCAGTTTGAAAAACAATCTGATGTAACAGAATTTTACTTTGTGCTTGTATTGTTAATGAACTTTCTAGTGTTCTTATGCTAGCAACATTTGAAGGCCCCTTTCGCTGTCGGCTTTCTGTCATTCTCGTTTCTATTTAATGGTGTATAATTACATTGTTGAAATGTTGCA
Source organism: Pleurodeles waltl (assembly GCF_031143425.1). Lineage (NCBI taxonomy): Eukaryota > Metazoa > Chordata > Amphibia > Caudata > Salamandridae > Pleurodeles > Pleurodeles waltl. The sequence continues at coordinate 55,751,115 of NC_090449.1, forward strand.
TTCTAGTTAGGACATTTCCAGATGGAAGTGACACGAATGAAGCCCAATATTTTTCCTAGAAGAGACTAGTGCTAATATCCCTTTCATTGATATCATTTCTGATTTGACAAATACGTTGTTAATTCTAATCACACCACAATGAGACTACATTTCTTCTCATTTCCTATGCAAGAATTATGTATAAAAATTCCATGATTCTGGGGGTAAGCCAGACCTTTTGCCTTTTCTGTGTGAAATGCTGCCCAATTTCTTATTGATTTCGCTTCTCATTTGAGACTTAGAATTATTTCTGTTTTAACTTCCTTGTATAATTTTGCATTAAGACTTTTATGGCTTTTATTCTGTACTGCTTGACATAGAGACTGTCTTAATAAAGCCATTTATCTTTTCCCCTATATAGAACACAGTTATTTAGTGGTCCCAATTAATTTATACTCTGCTGTGTTAATGCCAGTGAGCGTGCATTTAAAGCAAGATCAACCTGTGAAGCAGAACTTCTTGAGTTAAATTTTGGAGTGTTCTTAATTTTGGGAGGTCCTGAATATTGGGGAACGGTTGCTGCTCCCATGCCACTAAATTGGATTTGTAATAACTACTAAAATAGTTTTAAATTATTTTTGTTTTAGTCCCGTTCCTGAAATGGAGTATTATAATTTTAATCTGTACTCCAGGTTTCTACAAAGGGCAACTAGGCCTGCCACAGTGAAAATAAAAGTTTGGTCCTTGCTCTTGTAGCAACGTGGTAAAATTAATATTCTACATTTTTCACTGTCAATTACCATGCATCCAGCTTTGTGGAATACAAAGATCACATAGGAATGACATACTAATATTTAAAAGGGAGGTTTTTACCTGTCAAAAAAGGATTATTTTAGCAGGTCACCATGCAGGTTGTACAATGCAGCTGTCAGGTTACAAAGGGTAGGCATGTAGCCATGTTAGTACTTATTACCACTGTAGTGGCCAGTACTGTACATGCACCAGTCCAAAAGTGGTGTTTAACTTCTAGGTCCTGGGTGCGCTTTCAACACCATAGATAGGGACGTACAGACAAAGGAAATTTGCCAATCATGAAAAAGTGAATTCAACCATGTTTAAAGTGGGGAGCAGGCTACTTCTGGTTAGCAGGTTAAACTGCAAGAGTTCTACAACCAGCAAAAATATGAAGACCAGCCTTAATGAAGACCAAAAATACAATTTCAAAAGACTCACAGCCTTATAATCTTTTATAGCAATGCATCATGGCTACAACCCATTGACTTTGAGATCACATGCCTCCATCACCACACAATGCACTGCACACAGTCACCGCAGTCATCAGTAGAGCAGGCCCCTTTGCAGGCTGCCACAGTCTTGTTGTCCAGTGCTTTTCTTGAGATTTCTGCACTCTTCCCAGGACTAAAACCTAGCTACTGGCTTTGGAAGTATTTATTGGTAGTATCTCTTGGTTACCCCCTAGCATCTCTGCTGCTGAAACGGTTTACTGTGCACTAACTGTACACAGCATACACAACGCAATTTGATCTTAAAAAGAGGTGCTATTTAAAAATAAGGCTGACTTGCTAGTACACGATCCTTAGCTACTTTCTGTACCTGCTAGATAGGTGTGACTTTTTTTTTAAATACCGCAGTTCACAAAAACAGCGGAAATTAGACAAAATGACACAACTTCAGAGGTCACTCTCTTCCATTAGATCATCTAAAATGTTGAGCCTCGCATTTCTAAGGTGTGTGCAAATCCTCCCATCACATATTGACAGCAAATCCCAGTTCATGACAATGAGGAAAATATGAGAACCATGGCAATTGTTTATTAAAGATTTTTATTGAAGTGCTTTAAGTACTACTAGAAATCATCACAATCCATAATGAACAGCTAATTATGAAAATGTTCATCAATGATTAAAAAAGAAGGAAGCTATAATGACAAACAGAACCCACCATAGTGTTTCAATATATATATATATATATATATATATATATAATTTGTCCACCAATGCTGTCAGTTGGCGCCTTGCACTTGCTGTCAGTGGAAGCGTCAGAGATAAACCACTCTCCCAAACAATTATCTTGACAAAAACGCTGCACTCCTTGAGGTTTTAGTATTTCCACAATTTGAATGACAAAGCAGCTGCATCTCGAAAAAACACCTTGTCATTACAAACTTGGAAATACTAAAACCTCTGGGAGTGTAGCATTTTCATTTGTCAAGCTAGATAGATAGATAGATAGATGTGCAGTCATTTCTTAGCATCAGGTCTAAAGGTGCATCCTGTTAAAGGTCGAGAAAGGCAAAATAATCTAACAAAGAAACTGTTGTGGGGGTGGGGCATAGTTTGATATGGGATGTATGGGGTGTGACACCCTCCTAATATATGCATTCTTGGCCTAATAGTTGGGTCTGGGGCACCAAGTTGGGTTTGCTATTTCTGTGTTGGTTTTTGTGGTTGTGGGCCAAGAGTGAAAGACCTTTGATGTAACCAACAGACAGAGAGAAAGACAGATAGCGATCTGGTATCTGGTTCAAAATATGAAACAAGATAACCTGGAATACATACCGGTTTCCCTGCTTGTCCAGATTATGTGATCCTAAGCAAATATTTTTATTTCACAGAGTCTGCTTCTTATTTATTACATATATGCACAATTTTAAATACTTGAGTTCACTATTAACATTTTTGTTAGGGGCGAGCCATTAATATTGCTAAAAACTATCACTTTTAATGCAGCACTATAATCTGATGTACTAAGGTGAAGTGCTTCTGCATTTTGAAGGAATCCACTTTTTTTTAATTTTGAATAGATTATGTTATATTTTAATATATTGTTTGTTGCACGATTTACATGGCAAACATTTTCATGGCTCTCTTCCTGTAAGTACTCTTAAAGCCAAGCCAGTTCCATGACTTGGCTCTTGTTTGGTTTGCTCTGTTAATTTGCATACACGCTTTCCTCTCTTTGCAACTCAGGCTTAGTACATCAAAACATAGAGCCTTACCCATGTGCACTTATTTGCCAACTCTAAAATCAAGGCTTCTGGTAGCAGAGACGAAGAAGACTGCGTGCAGTAAAAAACTAAGGTCATAGGGCCTGATTCTAACTTTGGAGGACGGTGTTAAACCGTCCCAAAAGTGGCGGATATACCACCAACCGTATTACGAGTTCCATAGGATATAATGGACTCGTAATACGGTAGGTGGTATATCCGCCACTTTTGGGACGGTTTAACACCGTCCTCCAAAGTTAGAATCAGGCCCATAGTCTTTTATCTGACCATAGTCATAAGTTCCCAAGATGCACTAACAAACCCATGTTGGATAGGCACAGGCGAGGCTTCAGTGGGGGTTGATGGGGTTTGAAACCCTTTAAATGCATTCTTGGATTGATAATTGGGTGTGGGAGCCCTGAGTTGGGTCTAAGATGTCTGTGTCAGTTTTTCGGGCGGTTCTCATTTCACTAAGTGGTTTTAACTTGTTCATTTTGTGGATTGGGATAATAAATATATATAGTGACCTGTTTACCAAAAAAGTAGTAAATCTGTGGCCATAGAAGTACTCCTTCAATAGGTGCAAAAGTACTACTTTTTGGAATTCACAACCATTTGCAGTAATAGGCTTGAAAAGCTGCACCAATCTCAAATTTCCAGACATACTACTGGCATTCAAATGCTCAAAAAGTGATGGGATGAATGCATTCAAATAATGTAACCATTGGCAATTGCTCATGGTAGTATTTTTATTGTGCCACTCTAGTTAGAGGCTTACCTAAAGCAAATTAGTACTGATCCTGTTCCTCATGCAAATGTTCATCCCAAACCTCAGTCATCTTACTTCTCCTACCTGCGGCCCCCTTCTTTTCTTATTGGAAAATTTGAGATTGAGACGCCTCCCCTGAATCCTACTGACTTAGCTATGTCCCTGCTTTTGACAGAGAAACTGTAGAAACTGTCCTGCCTTGGATGGTGAGGCAAAAGGTGAAGTTTTGGAGTTACTGAGGTAAAAAAGAGGCTGAAAAGGAGTATCAAAGCCCAGAGGTAGACTTTATTGCTTATTCCTTTACTATTCTCTACTTAGCATCTACTTACCTTTATCATATGTTGTTTAATGTGTAGATGAGTGAAGCGCAGGTCGATAATAAAACTTTGCTAGTATGGTGGGACACTCTTGTAACTGACTCAGCTTTGGCTAAAGAGGAGGTTGTTAAAGTGGGAAAACTATTAATAGGCAAACAAACCTGGGGCACAGCGTTTTCAATCCTGATAATTCAGAGCACCCAACTAATTTCTAGAAGCACCAGTGGAATAACCTGTATATGGAGAAAGCAATAAAAAGTAACACCATTTATGACGTGGGATCTAACAAGCATCACCTTAACATTGCAGTCTCCCGTTATTCCTGCTCAGAGAGTAAGGGCGACATGTATGAATATTTGGAATTGCGATTCCCGGTGGGTCGCAATTAGACCTGCCATATTCATATTAATAAGGGAGGTCTCAATTTGGGACACACCGGGAATCGCAAAAATCACAGGGATGGTGGCCTGCTGGTGTCAGCAGGGTGCCTTGTCTATGATTGCTTTTAAATAAAGCAATCTTTTTTTTCTTAAGCGCATCCCGCTTTCCTTAAAGGAAAACAGGCTGCGTTTAAAAAGAAAAAAATTGCCTGCTCTTAAAAAACATTTTCATATGCATTCACAAAGGGGAAGAGGTCCCTTAGGGACCTCTTCCCCTTTGTGAATGGGTTAGCACCAATTTGAAATTGGTGCTAACTGTGATTGTTTTGCAACCGAATTCAGGGTCACAAAACAATCATACATACCATTTAGATTCAGTATAGGAAGGAACGCCCTGGACACGCCCCTTCCTAATACTGAATCGCAAAACTGAAATTGTAATTCAGTTACTGAATCGCAGTTTGGGCTTTGTACATGCCAAAAAGCATTTTCCTAGTCGCAAACGGGCCGATTCTGTGAATTGGCCCGTTTGCGACTAGAAAAATGCTTTGTACATCTGGGCCTTAATTCCTGCAGACTAAAAGCCACATGGGGAGAGAATCTTAAGATGGATACCCAGTCTCAACAGAGGAAGAAAAATTAGATCCGTCAATCAAAAGATCTCCTCTTCCTTAGAAGAGAACCCTAGGAGTAAAGCAAAAGTGAGGTGGTTGAAGTGTATTTCAGTGTCTACCACCTTAGCCTAAGACTCAGACTTTGAAGTACACTCTACTAAGAAGTCAGATTTAGAGCAGTGAGACCTCTCTTAGGGCCTGATTACGAGTTTGGCGGTGGGAGCACCAGACTGCCAAGGTGGCGGTCTCCTGAAAGTCAACAGGCTGATAGTCCCCGACTGCCAGATTACGAGTTCCTCATGGGGCTGGCGATGGGTTTGCAGGGGGAGGCACAGTGGTGGTTTGGATTTGCTACGGGAGCAAGCCTACAGCTGAAGCTGGCCATACTACCCGGCTGCCAGCATGTTGGGCGCACTGTTCCCATGCACCACATCGTGCATGGGGCAGTACACCTACAGATGTCACAGGCATAGGAGGGGCCCCACATGGGCCCCTACTTCACCCTATATGTGGGCATTCTCCCTGTGGCACTTGTTCTGGGCCGATTACCTGCTTTTCTGCGAACTTGTTCATGACAGAGTCCCTACCATGGGCAGGTCAGCAATCAGGCAGGTCGTAAAACCCACAGCGGTCCCAATGCCGACACCGCCAAAAATGACCACAGCAGACTCCACAGCCGTGGCATTTCCAGGGCTGGTGGTGCCAGAGGTCTGACCGCTTTGCTCAGAATCAGGCAGTCGGACCACCAAGGACAGGGTGGTCGGACCGCCACAATAGCGCAGGTCTCCCAAGCTCGCGGGGAGGATGCCACCACCATGGCGGAGTACCCCCCCAGAGCGTATTACATTGTGCCACTGGGGTTTCTGCCGGGAAGATTGTAGTATGCAGTTCCCGCCAGGCTGCCCAGTGGGATAAGTGCTAAAATATAAGAGAGCCAAGGCCAATAACATAGCACACAGCCCCCTTGGAATGTGCATTCTAACGGTGCTGGGTAAGAAATCCCTGCACTTCCCATGGGCACGGGCAGTGCAGGGGCCTCCCTGGGGCCCTTGACACTGGCTTTCTGCCAGCCTTTTCCTGGCAGGGACCCCACCATTAGAAGGCTGGCGGAAAGCTGAGTTGTAATCAGCCAGGCAGCGCGGACCGTCAGGAACTATTTTCCCAGTGGAGACGATGGTCAGACTGTCAGGACATCAGGATTTTATGTGCAGCTCCTTCAAACAGAATATATTTGTTTGATGGTATATAAGTATTTATTTACTGTTGTTTGTTTGAGAAAAAAGTTTGGGAAATAAAATGCGACCCCGTAACACTTTGGTTACAAATATAATATTTTTGCGCAAGAATCATCCATTAGAACCTACCGGATACCCTCAAACTATTTGCGCCTATACTTGTACAACTCACTTTATCATGGGGGATAGGGACTTCGGATAGCTCAATATTTTAGCAGGACTGTTTATTAAATATTTTATATTTTACATGAATGCTTCTTTCCTCTGGGTAATAATACTTATGGGTTTTGGACTGGTTGGGTGGTGAGAAATAAAATATTCCTTGCATAATGTCATGCTTAGCATCTGTATCTTGCCTTGCCATTTAATGATAATTTTTTTTCTTCTTTTTATTCATATTGTTTTAATATGTTTTTATGTCTATTGTATCTTTTATGTTTATACTCTGTACACTGAATAAAGAACAAAAAGTCAAACATGGTGTCAGATAAAGCTTTGGGAGCTAGTTCCATTAAAGTGCATGCAGCATACACCATTCAGATTTCTAGATTGTAGAGCAGAGACTCAAGTACTTGTAGAGATTAAAATGTACAGGCCATCTTAAAAAATGTGCGAATTTCAGTGGTCAACAGAAAGGTTAAAAACGTGGGGGAGTGGTGAACAAGGATATGTGGTATATCATGTGTTTTGGGATTTACTACAGGGCTGAGGGTCTTAGTCATTTTGACAGACGTTCTATTGCATGATCAAGATCTTCAATAGGAATTTCATAGAGACAGAGAAGGGACCAGGATGTGACTCCCTGCTTTTCTGAGAGCAGTGATTCACTAAAAGGAAGACTGCGGAGCATGGTGGAAGTTGGATACAGAAAAAAGAAAAGTGAAAAGAATTGTGATAAATCTCCATTTAACAGTTGGAAAGGAAGGAGAAGAATCAATATATGTATGTAGATGATTAATGTTAATTTTCTTACATTGAATGTGAACAGTTATACCTATGAAAAAAGAGTTGAAATTGTTATGCTGTCGGAGTCTAATCTCACCACTTGTTATAAGGATCTGTCTTCAATGTATTTATTATCATTTCGATTTATGCCATTTTTTTATGAACTAAATTGATCACAATTTATGATCAAATAATCTGCTAATAATCTGTCCTCAAATCTGCTCATCCAGTCCATACAGATCTATGATCTTTTCCTTATCTCACCTAATATGTGTAATGGGACGCCAGTGCCACGAGGAGGATGCCACTGCAATGCCAGTGGCGTCCCCCCTTTTCATATTACAATGTTCCCTCTGGCCTGACCGGTGGGAACATTGTAAATCGACGCTCCCTCTGGGCTGACCGGCGGGAACAATGCTATGGTATTTGTCTTGGCTCCCTTAAGGAAGTGGAGGCCAATACCAACGCACAACAGCTCCTTCGAAATGCACATTGTCTGCAAAGCTGGGCATGGGGGCCCTTGCACTGCTCATGGCATGGGTATGGGAAGTGCAGGGCCCCCCTTTGGTCCCCAGCACTAGCTTTAAACCAGCCTTTCCATGGAAGGGTGACTCCCATGAAAAGGCTGGCGGAAAGCTTAGTTGTGATCAGCACAGCGCCGCCGTGGCTGAGTACAACTCAGACCACTGTCAGCCAGTTGGGAACAATTGTCCAGGTGGTGACAGGGGTCTTTAGGCAGTCCGACAAGGTTGTAATGGAGGTGGGACTGCCTGAAGGTGGGACTGTCTGAAGGCCACCACACTCATAATGAGGCCCTTAGAATGTCAGTGAACTTAGTGACATTACAAGTGTTTTATGTGGGCAAGATTTATCAGGTACTGAGCACATCTTTAATTTAATATGGAGGATACTGGCACTTCTCGATAGGGGTGTAGTGCTTTTCATTGAGGAGTACCAGGGCTTCAGTGTACCCAAGGTTTGGTAAGTACTCACATATCTGTATTTCCATTTCAGGAACTAGACCTTACTATGATGAGCTTCAGACTGGGATTGCAAATGTAGAAAGTTGAAATAATGGAGAAAAGTAAATGGGTGAGTGTAGTATGCATGAGAGGATAGTAAGAGAACCTTGAGGAGTAGTGTAGAACTGGGTGAGGTCATAGAACTGTGAGGTAGGAGAGGAGGCTGTGAGTTGAGCTGGCAGTTGGATGCTGTTTGGATGGGACCTCTGTCATTGGAATAAACTCATATTGGATTACGTCTGTGGCATCTTTCTTTCATCTTGGAGCAGCTTAAAGAACATTACACTGGCGACGAGGTGGGATCAGAGATTTTTTAACCCTGTGCCTCCATCATTCCATCGTAAAAAGGGGAACAGAGGTCTCAACAAGGAACAAGCAACAAGGAACAAAGAACGGTGAGCGTCTTTCCGCTTTCAAGGAAGTTTTACATGTTTTTTTCTGTAAGCGCGTCCATTTAAAACAATTTTTGACGTTTTTTGGCTGGAGCCGGCAGTTGGATGCGTGCCGGCTGTCTCGCGTCCATCGCCATGGAAACTGTTTAGCTCCAGGCGCGTGTCAGCTGAGCCGCGTGCATTCCATGAATATTTGGAGCATGCCGCGCGTCAGCTGTGCTGCGTGCGTTTCCAGGGAGATGTAATACGCGTGCCACTCCGCTTTCTCGATGTGCATAAAACAGAAGCCGAAACAAGATATTGACTTCAACTGAACTGTGCGCCAGCTGCATCGTCTGTATTTTTTTATAGCTGTAGCTATAAGCGGAGTGTCTACTGGGTTCTACAAGGATCTAAGGAGTAACCTGACATGAAATTCCAGAGTGCAGTGAATACCACAAACAAAGCAGATAGTAGTCGGAAAGGGATAATAATTCACGATTTACTCTGTGAATTAGTAAACAAATTAGGAATACATTCCTAATTTGTGAGTCTTTGTTTTTCAACCGTGTTGTCCCAGTAAAAGACTTTTGGAGGCTGCTTTGGAAGCTGCAGTTTCTTTCAAACAGGAAGTTCTTCATGATGCAGAATGTCACTGCACCTTCTTTTTTTTTGGCCATGCCAGGAGAACCACCTATTAAATGGCAAAAGTGGAAGAAGGTTTTTGAGAGATATGCAAAGGTGTGTGCCGCATCTTTAAGCATTGAAAGGAAGACTGCGCTACTTTTACATAGTTTAGGTTCAGAGGGTCAGGAAGTGTTTGATAATCTTCCGGACATTTTTGATGAGAACCTAAATGAATATGAGATTTGCCTAGAAAAACTTGATAGACATTACATTCCAAAAATTAGTACTATACTAGAAAGATATCATTTTGGCAGGAGGAATCAAGAAGAGTGTGAAACTGTGGAAGGGTATGTTACAGCCCTTAGAAAATTGGCTTCATCTTGCAAGTTTGGACCTTTGTCAGAGGAGAGGATAAGAGATCAGTTTATGTTGGGCTGTAACATAGAAAGAGTTAGGGAGGAAATTTGGCAAAAGGATGATCCATCATTGGATGAAGTCTTAGTGTTAGCCAAGAAAATTGAACACTCACTGATGTGTGTTAAAACAATAAAGAAGGAAGAGGACAAGAGGGAAGAGGTACAACTGGTAAAGGACAAACGAGAGATTCCAGCAAAGCAGAATTATAGGAAGGAAAAGAGAACTATTTTTCAAGGGAAGTGTTTTCGTTGTGGCAAGCAGGGTCACATGGCGAATGATAAGAACTGCACGGCAATTAAGGTGGTTTGCAACTTGTGTAAAAAGAAAGGGCATTTTGCTAGTGTGTGCAAATCAAAAAATAGTGTATATGGTGTCAATAATGATTCAGACACCAATGATGGGGACGAATTCGAATGTGGCCAGATTGTCCTTCAGATTGGAGGAGAGAGAAGAAAAGGACCTGTTGATGAAGTTTTGGTGGATGGTGAAAGAACTAAGGTTCTGTTCGATTCTGGAGCAAAGATAACCATCATTTCAAAAGAGTTGTATTTGGGAAAACTCAAAGACAAAGTAAAGTTATGTAAACCAGATATAACGCCTCATGCATATGGTGGACAACCTATTAAGCTGCATGGGTATTTTTGGGGTATACTTCAATATAAACACAAATATACTAATGCGAAGATTTATGTATCCAAAAAGGGGGACTGTGTTCTGAGTTGGTTCCATCAGAAAGATTTGGACGTGATACTTGATCCAAATAATGACCCCCCTGTGAAAATTAGAGATCAAGTGGGGGTGAATGAGATTGTGGAATCTGGAGGGGCTACTGCTCAACAAACCACAGGTAATGTTGATTTTGTGGAAAAACTCAAATTGAGAGTTCCTGTGATTTTTCAAAATAAACTGGGGTGTCTTCGACACTATGTGCATCATATTCGCCTCAAAGAAGGAGCAAAACCAGTATGCAGCAAAGTTCGTGGTGTACCAGTAGCTTTGCGGGAAGAAATGAAATTGGAACTCGGGAGACTTCAGAAGGAAGGGATCATCGAAGAAGTCGAGGGAACTGAATGGTTGGCACCAGTGGTTGCAGCCAGGAAACCAAATGGGAGTCTTCGCTTATGTGTGGACTTGAGAGAGTTAAACAAACAAGTGATTGTAGATAGATATCCTTTGCCAAACATTTCAGATATGTTGATGTTATTGCAAGGAGCAAAAGTGTTTTCTACAATAGATCTGACGTCGGCATATCATCAGATTAGATTAACTGAACAATCTAAAGATCTCACTGCTTTTATCACTCCATTTGGAACATTTAGGAACACCAGGTTACCATTTGGGTTGATATCTGCAGCCTCGGTCTTTCAAAGGATGTTGGAGAAAGTTTTGAAGGATTTGGAGGGTGTTAGAATTTACCAAGACGATGTCTTGGTATTTGGGAAAAATAGTTCTGAGCATGAAAGAAGAGTATTGGGAGTCTTGGAGAGGCTGGGAGAGTGTGGTTTGACCGTTAAAATGGAGAAGTGTAAATTTCAAAGGGACTCCATTGAGTATTTGGGACATACGATCACTGGAGCAGGTATATCACCAAAGAAAGAACTGGTAGATACCATTAAGAAGTTACAGTCACCACTTAATAAAGAGGAACTGATGAAGTTCATTGGGATGGCTGAGTATTATGGGAAATTTATCAAGAATTTTGCGGAATTGTGTGTGAATATGAGGAGATTATTACGGAAAGGAGTAGAGTTTGTATGGAGTGAGGAGTGTGAAAGTGAATTTAAAGGAATTAAAGAGGAGTTAGTTAAGGCTCCCAAATTGAAGAATTTTAATCCTAATCTTTCATCAGTTTTGATCACTGATGCCAGTGCGAAAGGTCTTGGAGCTGTTCTGCAACAAGGTGATCATAAGTCTGAGCAAGTGGTTTTGTTTTTGTCGCGAGCTCTAAGAAATGCTGAGTTGAACTACTCAGTAATAGAGAAGGAAGCTTTAGCAGTACACTGGGCTGTGAAAAAGCTCAAGAACTTGCTGTGGGGCACCAAGTTTGAGGTTAGAACAGATCATAAACCCCTTTGTGAGATCTTTAAAAGGAAAGGAATTGATGCGATATCAAGTAGGATCACGAAGTGGGTAGTATCATTACAGGACTTTGATTTTGAGATTAGATACATTCCTGGAGCGCAAAATAGGGTGGCTGACACATTATCAAGGCTGGTACGCTTGACAAAAGATAACCAGTTGGCAGAAGGGAGTGAAGAGGATTTGGATGATGAGATGGTATGTGAAATTGAAGGAAGTGGGTTTGATGACAGTGTTGTGACTAAGGAGAGATGGAGGAGAGAATGTGAATTAGATTGCACAATGGTTGAAATACTTTCCTTGGTAGAGAGAGGTTGGAAAAACAGAAATGAAGGGAGTTTGGAGACGCAGAAGTTTTGGCATGTGAGAGGGGAATTGTCAAGTAGAGATGGTCTGTTGTTTAGGGGTACAAGACTAATTCCTCCCATCACGTTGAGACAGGAGCTTATTTCTCTTGCCCACTCGGGTCATCAAGGTGTTTCAAAAACCAAAGGAAGATTGCGTTTGACATACTGGTGGCCAGGAATGGACAGTCAGGTAGAGAGGATCATTAGAGAGTGTATGCAGTGTGTTATGAGCGAGAAATCTATCAAACCCAGGGTCCAACCCATGGAGATTAGAGATCGTCCCACTCAACCGTGGGAGGAAGTTGCGCTTGATATTTTAGGACCTATTCGTGGAGAGGGTTGTGATGTATATCTCCTCGTGCTGGTGGATGTTTTCTCAAGGTGGCCGGAGATTAAATTTACCAGGGGCATTGAGACAAAGCATGTCATTGGTTTTTTGAAAGAAGTGTTTGGCAGAGAGGGTTTTCCCAAAGTTATCCTCACTGACAATGGTGTGCAGTTGGTGTCGAGGGAGATGGAACAATTTTTAGCGGACTGTTCCATACGGCACAAGAAGTGTGCGTTTTATCATCCCGAAACCAACGGTATGGTAGAGCGTTTCAATAGGGTATTGAAGGAGACTATAGCGCTGGCCAAGGGTAGTGGATTGAATTGGAGGAAAGAAGTGACGAAAAGGGTTGAGGCTTACAGGGTCTCACCTCACTCCACTACAGGTAAAACACCATTTGAATTACTCAGAGCCAGACACCCTAATACCTTGTTGTCTCCCAGGTGGGTGAATGATATGGAGTCAAGGACAGGTGTGATTTTGTCAGATGGATGTTGGAGAGAGGGGGAGCAAAAGAAAATAGAAGCTCGGAAAAAGTATTTTGATTCAAGAAAGTCAACACAAACAACTAAAGTTAAAGTAGGTGATTGGGTACTTATTCGGGGACCTTTGAACAAAGGGAGAGGCATGAATAAGTCTAAGCCTATAAGAGTAGTTAAAGTGTTCAACAATGCGGTAAGAACAGAAGATTCTAAGATGTGGAATCTTAATCGGGTGGTGGTTCTCAGATGTAATAGGTTTAGGAACACTATTAATGATAGTTTGGTCAATTTTGTTAATTAGAACATATGTTGTAGCAATGTTATTTTCTTCATGCTTATTATTGAACAAATGTATATAGTAATTTTTGTTTAATTTTTAGTTATTAATGTTTGGTTTTTTATTTTTAGTTATTATTGTTAGTTGATAAAAGGGGGAGGTGTGTAGTATGCATGAGAGGATAGTAAGAGAACCTTGAGGAGTAGTGTAGAACTGGGTGAGGTCATAGAACTGTGAGGTAGGAGAGGAGGCTGTGAGTTGAGCTGGCAGTTGGATGCTGTTTGGATGGGACCTCTGTCATTGGAATAAACTCATATTGGATTACGTCTGTGGCATCTTTCTTTCATCTTGGAGCAGCTTAAAGAACATTACAGTGAGTTCTTTACTCACTGAGAACTCACTGCAATTCACCATATTATATATTCTAACAAGCTCACCTTTTTCTTTGCACACACTGCTGTTTCTCTACCCAGGCCTCTCTAGAGAACTGATCGATCCAAATACAAATTTGATGTGCAAGCTTGAGGAGGCTTTGGTGGTATTTGACTAAGGTAGTTTGCGGGTATTTGAATTGCTTCCTGATTAGATTATTAACTTCCATGACATGCAAGTGAGCTATGCTACTCTGTTTCCTTTACTCTATGATGTGGATGAGGTTGAGAGCTAGGCGTAAACTGGCTGCCAAGTGCATTCACCATTCACATTGTGTTCACACATTTGATCATATAGTTCTGTGCCAATTTCCTCTGCATCTGGGTGGATATCCCATGGATTGGTTCCATCTAATATGCAGTAATTTCTTGATTCACCATAGCAATCCCATTGAAAGCAGATCTAAAAGAATGAAAACGGAAACCACCTTCATTAAGAAGAAACTGAGTTAACTACATGTGCAATTTTGAGTAAAACTTAGCAAAATAACTCTTCTGATTACAATTATTTTAAAACAACATTTTAAAAGGTTTTATATGACTCAAAGAATCTGGGCCAAACATACTAATATTGGATTTGCAAAAAGTGGTCACAAATTACGCTCTGAGTTTTTGTAAACCCACTGAGATTTTGCAAACCAACTTTCATACTATTAGCTTGCATAACAAAATCATCATCCAGAGTCGGTGGCGGTCTGTCCAACAGCATGAATAATAATGAGGTAGACAAATTGTGACTCACTACGATTAAAGGCCGTTACAGGGATGGTGGCCTGTTGGGCCGTGTCTGTGACTTCTTTTTGAAAATAGTTTTTTATTTTTTAAATGCAGCCCATTTTGCTCGTAGGACACAGGCTGAATTAACAAAAAAGTATATATAATATTATTTTTGAAATACTTTTTTTTACACTTACCAAGGGAGTCCAAACCCCATCAATGGTTTGCAATGACAAATGTGGTCACACACCATTCATATACAGCACTCCAAATTGCAATTTGGAAGGGATGTCCTAAACACGATCCTTACATGTTGCAATTTGGTATGCATTTCTAACCTCATTTTGCAATTCTGCAAGCACTTACTGAACAGCAACATGGGCTTAGAACATGGTAAAAGGCCATTTGGTGGTCAAAAATTCTGTGATTTAGTAAATCACAGGGTTTGTGTCTGCTAATCAGCTTACAATATCTGGCCGCTCATTTTGTTTCACTGCCAGTTGTCTGTGGGACCTATACTGCACAAAAAAGATAATTTGTGATGAACTGTTTAGTCCTAATATAAAATTAAGGGCCTGATTATGATTTAGGCGGACAGGAAGACCCGTCCGCCTAACTTCCAACAGGGAGGTTTCCGCTTTACTGTCTACCTCCCTATCAGGAGAATTATGACTTTCCCCTGGGCTGACGGGTAGAGACCAAGGTCTCTGCCTTCAGCCCAGCGGGAAAGTGGCGGTAGCATTGTTGCCTGCTTGTAATCAAGCTGGCGGCAATGCTGCCGCCCACAGGGGGCACCAGCACCCATGCAATGCTCACTGCCTGCACAGCAGACAGTGAGCATTGCGAGGGTGCTGGGCAGTTTGCCCACTGCATTGCCCATGCCAAGTGCATGGGCACTGCAGGGTCCCCCTTGTGGCCCCCTGCACCTGTTCTCCGACAACCTTTTCATGGCACTAAAACTGCCATTTAGAGGCTGGCGGAGAACCAGGTGGTAGTCAGTACGCAGCGCCACTCTGGCTGATTGCTACCTGCACACGCCATCAACCCGTCAAATGACCGATAGGTGGAGACGGTGGTACCCTGGCGGTCTGACCACCAAGATGTCATGAGGACCGGCCCTACATTTTTTATGTATTCCTTTCTTTTTAACATTTTAATTTTTGTCCTCATATATGGATCAGAGTAGACAGTGCTGCACCAGCAAGGTTGCTTAGGTGTGGGCATAGCAAGTGGCTAGAATTCACATTTGGAAGCTAAATACAGCTATTGCGAGTTGTTTTGCCTGAAATAGGAAATAGCATGCTCAGCCAGTTTTATTGGATCAAAAAACACATGAAGATCACTATGCAGGGACAAATGAGGGATCACTAGGCTAAAGGTATTTTGACCTTCACTAACGAATTTTGTATAACCCTGGTGCTGCTTATTTACCTTTTACTACTGAGATTGTTTTACTGATATTTTAACCTGTTTTTACATGCCCGTGTTCAGTGGCATTTTGACACTACTCTCCTCACTGAAATGGCCAATTTCCACCCTCCTGCTTGTTCTAACTAGAGCCGCCATTTTAGGAGGGGGTCTGGTCTTTCTTGCCTGCAGCTTCGGCCCACTATAAAGGGCTTTGTTAGAAATGGGGTCTTTGGTTGACAGTCAGGTTACCCCCTGTTCAAGCAAGGACCCTCACTCTAGTCAGGGTAAAAGAGAATCACCCTCAGCTAACCCCTGCTTACCCGCTTGGTAGCTTGGCAGAGCAGTAGGCTTAACTTCAGAGCGCTAGGTGTAAAGTATTTGTACCAACACACACAGTAACTTCATGTAAACACTACAAAATGACACAACACCGGTTTAGAAAAATAGGAAATATTTATCTAAACAAAACAAGACCAAAACGACAAAAATCTGACATACACAAGTTAAGTTATGAATTTTTAAAGATTAAACTCAAAAATAGCGCTTAGAAACAAAAAATGCTTTGATGAGATGTTAACACGGCGTCGTGACGGACTCGTTCCCAACAAGCCGACACCAGCTGCGCCAGACTTTGGTGAAGAGTGAAAACAAGCCGAGACGCGAAGTCGGGAATCGCGGCGTCTGTGCGAAACATTGAATCCGTGCCCTTCAAGCGGCGTCGGTCACAACGTGGTGCGGCGACTTCCACGGAGTCGCGAACTTCAGCGGGGCTGCTGCGGCGTCGGGCCTGCGAAGAGCGTCGCGTTCCAGCGAAGGTCACGGCATCAGGTGCAGGCGGCGTTACCGGATTCAGCAGCGGCGTCGGTCCGAAGTCGTCCGAAGTCGATTTCCTTGGATTCCACCAGCTTTCCTTTCAAGGGCCCAGGGACTGGATAGGGCACCACTTGTCGGGCAGGAGTCTCTCCAGAGACTCCAGGTGCTGGCAGAGAGAAGTCTTTGCTGTCCCTGAGACTTCAAACAACAGGAGGCAAGCTCTAACTCAAGCCCTTGGAGATTTCTTCACAAGATGGAAGGCACACAAAGTCCAGTCTTTGCCCTCTTACTCTGGCAGAAGCAGCACTGCAGGAAAGCTCCACAAAGCACAGTCACAGGCAGGGCAGCACTTCTTCCTCAGCTATCAGCTCTTCTCCAGGCAGAGGTTCCTCTTGGTTCCAGAAGTGTTTCTAAAGTCTGTAGATTTGGGTGCCCTTCTTATACCCATTTTAGTCTTTGAAGTCACCTTTCTTCAAAGGGGACTCACACCTACTTGTGAAATCCTGCCTTGCACAGGCAAGGCATCAGATACACAGCAGGGGGTTGGAGCCGGCATTGTCAGAGGCAGGCACAGTCCTTTCAGATGAGAGTGACCACTCCACCCCTCCATCCTAGCAGAGATGGCTAATCAGGAAATGCAGGTTACACCCCAGCCCCCCCCTTTGTGTCACTGTCTAGTGCGAGGTGAAAAACAACCCAACTGTCAAACTGACCCAGACAGGCAATCCACAAACAAGACAGAGTCACAGAATGGTTTAAGCAAGAAAATGCTCACTTTCTAAAAGTGGCATTTTCAAACTCACAATCTTAAAATCAACTTTACTAAAAGATGTATTTTTAAATTGTGAGTTCAGGGACCCAAAACTCCACATGTCCATCTACTCTCTAGGGGAATCTACACTTTAATCATATTTAAAGGTAGCCCCCATGTTATCCTATGAGAGAGACAGGCCTTGCAACATTGAAAAACGAAATTGGCAGTATTTCACTGTCAGGACATATAAACTACATTACTATATGTCCCACCTTATCCATAGACTGCACCCTGCCCTTTGGGCTACCTAGGGCCTACCTTAGGGGTGCCTTACATGTAAGAAAAGGGAAGGTTTAGGCCTGGCAAGTGGGTACACTTGCCAAGTCGAATTTACAGTGTAAAAATACACTTACAGACACTGCAGTGGCAGGTCTGAGACATGATTACAGGGTTACTTGTGTGGGTGGCACAACCAGTGCTGCAGGCCCACTAGTAACATTTGATTTACAGGCCCTGGGCACCTCTAGTGCACTTTACTAGGGACTTAACAGTAAAACAAATATGCCAATCATGGAGAACCAATTACGTACACATTTTACACGGAGAGCATAGGCACTTTAGCGCTGGTTAGCAGTGGTAAAGTGCTCAGAGTTGAAAAGCCAACAGCAACAGGTCAGAAAAAAATAGGAGGCAGGAGGCAAAAAGATTCAGGATGACCCTGCATAAGCAAAAGTCCAACAGGCTTGATGAAGCGAGCGCGCAGGGTATCACTAGGCTAAAGGTATTTTGAACTTCGCGAATGAATTTAGCATAATCCTCGTGCTGCTTACTTACCTTTTAACCCCTTCGCTGCCAGGCCTTTTCCCCCTCCTGTGCCAGGCCTTTTTTTGCCTATTTGGGGCAGTTCGCGCTTAGGCCCTCATAACTTTTTGTCCACATAAGCTAACCAAGCCAAATTTGCGTCCTTTTTTTCCAACATCCTAGGGATTCTAGAGGTACCCAGACTTTGTGGGTTCCCTTGAAGGAGGCCAAGAAATTGGCCAAAATACAGTGAAAATTTCGTTTTTAAATAAAAAAATGGAAAAAGTGGCTGCAGAAGAAGGCTTGTGGATTTCCCCCTGAAAATGGCATCAACAAAGGGTTTGTAGTGCTAAACTCAGCAGCTTCCTAGCTTTCAGGAACAGGCAGACTTGAATCAGAAAACCCAATTTTTCAACACAATTTTGGCATTTTACTGGGGCATACCCCATTTTTGCAATTTTTTGTGCTTTCAGCCTCCTTCCAGTCAGTGACAGGAATGGGCATGAAACCAATGCTGGATCCCAGAAACCTAACCATTTCTGAAAAGTAGACAAAATTCTGAATTCAGCAAGGGGTCATTTGTGTAGATCCTACAAGGGTTTCCTACAGAAAATAACAGCTGAAAAAGAAAAATATTGAAATTGAGGTGAAAAAAACATCAATTTTTCTCTACGTTTCACTCTGTAACTTTTCCCTGCAATGTCAGATTATGGAAAGCAATATACCGTTACGTCTGCTGGACTCCTCTGGTTGCGGGGATATATAGGGCTTGTAGGTTCATCAAGAACCCGAGGAACCCAGAGCCAATAAATGAGCTGCACCCTGCAGTGCGTTTTCATTCTATACCGGGTATACAGCAATTCATTTGCTGAAATATAAAGAGTAAAAAATTGCTATCAAGAAAACCTTTGCATTTCCAAAAAGGGCACAAGATAAGGTGCTGAGGAGCAGTGGTTATTTGCACATCTCTGAATTCCGGGGTGACCATACAAGCATGTGAATTATAGGGAATTTCTCAAATAGATCTCTTTTTTACACACTCTCCTATATTTGGAAGGAAAGAATGTAGAGAAAGACAAGGGGCAATAGCACTTGTTTTGCTAATCTATGTTCCCCCAAGTCTCCCGATAAAAATGATACCTCACTTGCGTGGGTAGGCCTAGCGCCCGCGACAGGAAATGCCCCAAAGCGCAACGTGGACACATCACAAATTTTGGGAGAAAACAGAGGTGTTTTTTGCGAAGTGCCTACCTGTAGATTTTGGCCTCTAGCTCAGCCGGCACCTAGGGAAACCTACCAAACCTGTGCATTTCTGAAAACTAGAGACCTAGGGGAATCCAAGGAGGGGTGACTTGCGGGGCTCGGACCAGGTTCTGTTACCCAGAATCCTTTGCAAACCTCAAAATTTGGCTAAAAAAACACATGTCCCTCACATTTCTGTGGCAGAAAGTTCTGGAATCTGAGAGGAGCTACAAATTTCCTTCCACCCAGCGTTCCCCCAAGTCTCCCGATTAAAATGATACCTCACTTGCGTGGGTAGGCCTAGCGCCGGCGACAAGAAACACCCCAAAGCGCAACGTGGACACATCCTAAATTTTGGAAAAAAACAGAGGTGTTTTTTGCGAAGTGCCTACCTGTAGATTTTGGCCTCTAGCTCAGCCGGCACCTAGGGAAACCTACCAAACCTGTGCATTTCTGAAAACTAGAGACCTAGGGGAATCCAAGGAGGGGTGACTTGCGGGTCTCGGACCAGGTTCTGTTACCCAGAATCCTTTGCAAACCTCAAAATTTGGCTAAAAAAACACATGTCCCTCACATTTCTGTGGCAGAAAGTTCTGGAATCTGAGAGGAGCTACAAATTTCCTTCCACCCAGCGTTCCCCCAAGTCTCCCGATAAAAATGATACCTCACTTGCGTGGGTAGGCCTAGCGCCGGCGACAGGAAACACCCCAAAGCGCAACGTGGACACATCCTAAATTTTGGAAAAAAACAGAGGTGTTTTTTGCGAAGTGCCTACCTGTAGATTTTGTCCTGTAGCTCAGCCGGCACCTAGGAAAGCCTACCAAACCTGTGCATTTCTGAAAACTAGAGACCTAGGGGAATCCAAGGAGGGGTGACTTGCGGGGCTCGGACCAGGTTCTGTTACCCAGAATCCTTTGCAAACCTCAAAATTTGGCTAAAAAAACACATGTCCCTCACATTTCTGTGGCAGAAAGTTCTGGAATCTGAGAGGAGCTACAAATTTCCTTCCACCCAGCGTTCCCCCAAGTCTCCCGATAAAAATGATACCTCACTTGCGTGGGTAGGCCTAGCGCCGGCGACAGGAAACACCCCAAAGCGCAACGTGGACACATCCTAAATTTTGGAAAAAAACAGAGGTGTTTTTTGCGAAGTGCCTACCTGTAGATTTTGGCCTCTAGCTCAGCCGGCACCTAGGGAAACCTACCAAACCTGTGCATTTCTGAAAACTAGAGACCTAGGGGAATCCAAGGAGGGGTGACTTGCGGGTCTCGGACCAGGTTCTGTTACCCAGAATCCTTTGCAAACCTCAAAATTTGGCTAAAAAAACACATGTCCCTCACATTTCTGTGGCAGAAAGTTCTGGAATCTGAGAGGAGCTACAAATTTCCTTCCACCCAGCGTTCCCCCAAGTCTCCCGATAAAAATGATACCTCACTTGCGTGGGTAGGCCTAGCGCCGGCGACAGGAAACACCCCAAAGCGCAACGTGGACACATCCTAAATTTTGGAAAAAAACAGAGGTGTTTTTTGCGAAGTGCCTACCTGTAGATTTTGTCCTGTAGCTCAGCCGGCACCTAGGAAAGCCTACCAAACCTGTGCATTTCTGAAAACTAGAGACCTAGGGGAATCCAAGGAGGGGTGACTTGCGGGGCTCGGACCAGGTTCTGTTACCCAGAATCCTTTGCAAACCTCAAAATTTGGCTAAAAAAACACATGTCCCTCACATTTCTGTGGCAGAAAGTTCTGGAATCTGAGAGGAGCTACAAATTTCCTTCCACCCAGCGTTCCCCCAAGTCTCCCGATAAAAATGATACCTCACTTGCGTGGGTAGGCCTAGCGCCGGCGACAGGAAACACCCCAAAGCGCAACGTGGACACATCCTAAATTTTGGAAAAAAACAGAGGTGTTTTTTGCGAAGTGCCTACCTGTAGATTTTGTCCTGTAGCTCAGCCGGCACCTAGGGAAGCCTACCAAACCTGTGCATTTCTGAAAACTAGAGACCTAGGGGAATCCAAGGAGGGGTGACTTGCGGGGCTCGGACCAGGTTCTGTTACCCAGAATCCTTTGCAAACCTCAAAATTTGGCTAAAAAAACACATGTCCCTCACATTTCTGTGGCAGAAAGTTCTGGAATCTGAGAGGAGCTACAAATTTCCTTCCACCCAGCGTTCCCCCAAGTCTCCCGATAAAAATGATACCTCACTTGCGTGGGTAGGCCTAGCGCCGGCGACAGGAAACACCCCAAAGCGCAACGTGGACACATCCTAAATTTTGGAAAAAAACAGAGGTGTTTTTTGCGAAGTGCCTACCTGTAGATTTTGGCCTCTAGCTCAGCCGGCACCTAGGGAAACCTACCAAACCTGTGCATTTCTGAAAACTAGAGACCTAGGGGAATCCAAGGAGGGGTGACTTGCGGGTCTCGGACCAGGTTCTGTTACCCAGAATCCTTTGCAAACCTCAAAATTTGGCTAAAAAAACACATGTCCCTCACATTTCTGTGGCAGAAAGTTCTGGAATCTGAGAGGAGCTACAAATTTCCTTCCACCCAGCGTTCCCCCAAGTCTCCCGATAAAAATGATACCTCACTTGCGTGGGTAGGCCTAGCGCCGGCGACAGGAAACACCCCAAAGCGCAACGTGGACACATCCTAAATTTTGGAAAAAAACAGAGGTGTTTTTTGCGAAGTGCCTACCTGTAGATTTTGTCCTGTAGCTCAGCCGGCACCTAGGAAAGCCTACCAAACCTGTGCATTTCTGAAAACTAGAGACCTAGGGGAATCCAAGGAGGGGTGACTTGCGGGGCTCGGACCAGGTTCTGTTACCCAGAATCCTTTGCAAACCTCAAAATTTGGCTAAAAAAACACATGTCCCTCACATTTCTGTGGCAGAAAGTTCTGGAATCTGAGAGGAGCTACAAATTTCCTTCCACCCAGCGTTCCCCCAAGTCTCCCGATAAAAATGATACCTCACTTGCGTGGGTAGGCCTAGCGCCGGCGACAGGAAACACCCCAAAGCACAACGTGGACACATCCTAAATTTTGGAAAAAAACAGAGGTGTTTTTTGCGAAGTGCCTACCTGTAGATTTTGTCCTGTAGCTCAGCCGGCACCTAGGGAAGCCTACCAAACCTGTGCATTTCTGAAAACTAGAGACCTAGGGGAATCCAAGGAGGGGTGACTTGCGGGGCTCGGACCAGGTTCTGTTACCCAGAATCCTTTGCAAACCTCAAAATTTGGCTACAAAAACACATGTCCCTCACATTTCTGTGGCAGAAAGTTCTGGAATCTGAGAGGAGCTACAAATTTCCTTCCACCCAGCGTTCCCCCAAGTCTCCCGATAAAAATGATACCTCACTTGCGTGGGTAGGCCTAGCGCCGGCGACAGGAAACACCCCAAAGCGCAACGTGGACACATCCTAAATTTTGGAAAAAAACAGAGGTGTTTTTTGCGAAGTGCCTACCTGTAGATTTTGGCCTCTAGCTCAGCCGGCACCTAGGGAAACCTACCAAACCTGTGCATTTCAGAAAACTAGAGACCTAGGGGAATCCAAGGAGGGGTGACTTGCGGGGCTCGGACCAGGTTCTGTTACCCAGAATCCTTTGCAAACCTCAAAATTTGGCTAAAAAAACACATGTCCCTCACATTTCTGTGGCAGAAAGTTCTGGAATCTGAGAGGAGCTACAAATTTCCTTCCACCCAGCGTTCCCCCAAGTCTCCCGATAAAAATGATACCTCACTTGCGTGGGTAGGCCTAGCGCTGGCGACAGGAAACACCTCAAAGCGCAACGTGGACACATCCTAAATTTTGGAAAAAAACTGAGGTGTTTTTTGCGAAGTGCCTACCTGCAGATTTTGGCCTCTAGCTCAGCCGGCACCTAGGGAAACCTACCAAACCTGTGCATTTCTGAAAACTAGAGACCTAGGGGAATCCAAGGAGGGGTGACTTGCGGGGCTCTGACCAGGTTATGTTACCCAGAATCCTTTGCAAACACCAAAATTTGGCCAAAAAAACACTTTTTCCTCTCATTTTGGTGACAGAAAGTTCTGGAATCTGAGAGGAGCCACAAATTTCCTTCCACCCAGCGTTCCCCTAAGTCTCTCGATAAAAATGGTACCTCACTTCTGTGGGTAGGCCTAGCGCCCACAAAAGGAAATGGACCAAAACACAACGTGGACACAACATATTTTTTCACAGAAAACAGAGGTGTTTTTTGCAAGGTGCCTACAAGTGGTGTTTGGCCTGTAGCTCAGCCGGCCCCAGGGGGGGGGCAGAAATGCCCTAAAATAAATTTACCCCCCCAACCCCCACCCTCCCCGGGAGCGACCCTTGCCTGATGGGTCGCTCCCCATCTCTAAAAAAAGAAACAACAACAAAAAAAAACAGAAAAAAAAAAATTGCCCTGGCGCCTAGAGGGTTCTGCCCCCCCCTGGGGGCAGTTCGGCCTAATAATAGGCCGATCTGTCCCCCGGGGGGCAGAAATGGTCTAAATACAATTTGCCCCCCCCCCCAGGGGAGCGACCCTTGCCTGATGGGTCGCTCCCCATCTCTAAAAAAAGAAACAACAAAAAAAAAAACACAAAAAAAAAATATTGCCCTGGCGCCTAGAGGGTTCTGCCCCCCCCTGGGGGCAGTTCGGCGAATAATAGGCCGATCTGTCCCCCGGGGGGGGCAGAAATGGCCTAAAATAAATTTGCCCCCCCCCGGGAGCGACCCTTGCCTACGGGGTCGCTCCCCCTGCGTGACATTGGCGCCAAAAAACAAATCCCCGGTGCCTAGTGGTTTCTGCCCCCTTGGGGGCAGATTGACCTAAAATTGGCCAATCTGCCCCCAGGGGGGCAGAAATGGTCTAAATACAATTTGCCCCCCCCCAGGGGAGCGACCCTTGCCTGATGGGTCGCTCCCCATCTCTAAAAAAAAAAAACAACAAAAAAAAAAAAACACAAAAAAATTGCCCTGGCGCCTAGAGGGTTCTGCCCCCCCCCGGGGGCAGTTCGGCCTAATAATAGGCCGATCTGTCCCCCGGTGGGGGCAGAAATGGCCTAAAATAAATTTGACCCCCCAACCCCCACGTCCCCCCGGGAGCGACCCTTGCCTACGGGGTCGCTCCCCCTGCGTGACATTGGCGCCAAAAAACAAATCCCTGGTGCCTAGTGGTTTCTGCCCCCTTGGGGGCAGATTGACCTAAAATCGGCCAATCTGCCCCCAGGGGGGCAGAAATGGTCTAAATACAATTTGCCCCCCAGGGGAGCGACCCTTGCCTGATGGGTCGCTCCCCATCTCTAAAAAAATGAAACAACAAAAAAAAAAAACACAAAAAAAAAATTGGGGGGCAGAAATGGCCCAAATTAAATTGCCCTCCCCCCCAGGGAGCGACCCTTGCCTAAGGGGTCGCTCCCTTTGCGTGAAATTCACACAAAGAAAAAACTCCCTGGTGTCTAGTGGTTTCTACCCCCCTTGGGGGCAGATTGGCCTCATCAAAATAGGCCAATCTGCCCCCAAGGGGGGCAGAAATGGCCAAAATATAATTTTCCCCCAAGGGGAGCGACCCTTGCCTAAGGGGTCGCTCCCCACCAAAAAAAAAAAAATATATAACACAAAAAACAAAAAACAAAAAAAAAGGTCCCTGGTGCCTAGAGGTTTCTGCCCCCCCTGGGGGCAGATCGGCCTAATAGTATGCCGATCTGCCCCCGGGGGGGCAGAAAAGGCCTTCCCGAAAATATGCCCCCCCTGGGAGCGACCCATGCCCAAGGGGTCGCTCCCTTTTGTCAATAACAATAAAAAAAATAAAAATCCCTGGTGTCTAGTGGTTTCTACTCCCCTTGGGGGCAGATTGGCCTCATCAAAATAGGCCAATCTGCCCCCAAGGGGGGCAGAAATGGCCAAAATATAATTTTCCCCCAAGGGGAGCGATTCTTGCCTAAGGGGTCGCTCCCCACCAAAAAAAAAAAAAATGAAAAAAATAAAAAAAATGGTCCCTGGTGCCTAGAGGTTTCTGCCCCCAGGGGGGGCAGAAAAGGCCTTCTCAAAAAAATGCCCCCCCTGGGAGCGACCCTTGCCCAAGGGGTCGCTCCCTTTTGTCACTTTCAATAAAAAAAAAAAAATCCCTGGTGTCTAGTGGGGTTTCAAAAGCCGGATTGCAAGCAATCCGGCTTTTGAAACCCTCGGAGGGACTTCAAAGGGAAGGAAATACTTTTCCTTCCCTTTGAAGCCCCTCCGGGCCTCCCAGTGATTGAAAAAGAAATGCTTTTGCATTTCTTTTTCAATCGCGCTGGAAGCAGAGCTTCCAGCGCGACTAGGGAGGCCCCTGGGGGAAACTTGAGGTGGGCTTTGCTATGCAGCCGGGGCTCCCCCACAGAGCCTAAGCACAGCAGCTAAGGGACTTCCACACCTCAGATGTTTCTTAGACTCCTTTCAAGACCCTAGGAGGCAGGAGAGCAGCTCTCACCACTGTGCCCCCTAGGACAGAGTGGGCACCTCCCATGTACCTGGGTGCGCCCCTCCCTCCCAGACAGGGAAGATGTCCGTCACTACCTGAGATTGTATGGTAAACCAGCTGAGGAAACTGGAGGCCATCCTCAGCGACCTCAAGTCCCCCAACAATGTGAAGAGCATGCTGGATAGCCTCAATTCATTGGTTCTCGACATGGATTTCTCTTTGTTACAAAAAATAAGAACATTGATAATTTCCTAGACAGAAATGAGAAAGTTGTGGGGAAAGTCTGAGAATCGCAGATGAAAGCAGAAGACTGCAACATTATTAAAGTTAATGGAAGAGGTGCTTTTGGAGAAGTGCAGCTGGTCCAACATATAACCTCCCAGAAGGTGTATGCAATGCAACTAAGTAAATTTGAAATGATTAAAAGGTCTGTCTCTGCGTTCTTCTAGGAAGAAAGAGATTTAATAGTCTTCACCAAGAGTCCGTGGGTAGTTCAACTTTTCTGTGCCTTTCAAGATGAAAGATAATTCTACATGAAGATGGAGTGCATGCCGTGCAGAGACTTCATAAATCTCATGAGCAATTATGAAGTGCCTGAAAAGTGGGCTAAATTCTACACTGCAGAAGTTGTACTTGTTCTTGATGCCATCAACTCCATGGGACTAATACATCGGGATGTGAAACCAGACAATATGCTTTATGATAAATATGGACTGTTAGGGCCTCATTATGAGTTTGATGGACGCGAAAGCCCATCTGACAAACTCCCAACAGGGTGGCCGGCGCCTTCGTGGGGATGACGCTGCCAGACCTTTTAGGAGTTTCCCGCTAAGTCAGCAGGCGGAAACCTTGGTTTCTGCCTGCCGGCCTAGCGAGAAACAGGCTACAACATTGTCTTTGGCTTGTAATCCATCTGGCAGCAATGCTGTAACCCGCAGGGTGCACCAGCACCCTTCCCAATGTTCACTGTCTGCAACGCAGACAGTGGACATTGCGATTGTGCTGGGCAAGGGGTCCCCTGCCCTGCCCATGCCAAGTGCCCCCCCCCGGATGTTCCAAGTTGTAGTGCACTGCAAAGGGGTAATTGGTGTTCTCATTCCTAATTGCCCTGATATGTTCCTGCAATCTTTCTTTGAATGGCCTGATGGTGCTTCCAAACTAGATTCTTTTTACAGGTGCAAATAATACAGTATACAACAAACTTGGTGTTACAGTTCATAAATTGTCTAACAGTATGTGTCATACTTGTGTTATAGCAGAATTCTTTTGTTTTGTCCAGAACAAAGTCACAAACAGTGCTGTATTATTTGCACCTGTAAAACATTTTACCCCTTTACAGTGCACTACAACTTGGAACATCCATTGCAAGAAAGATTGGGTATACACACACACACGGCATTGCCATCGTGGGCAGCTGCCCAAGGGGTGGCAACAAGTCTCTCAGGCTCAGACAACTTGAGAGCAGGTGGATAATTAGACTACGGGCAGTTGAGGAGGGTCTCAATTCAGATAAAGACCTACATGTCTTTCTTTAACTTACTCTTATCCAACTACATAACCTGTGTAGAGTTGTTAACACCATCGTGACATGCTTTTTACACATGACAATTTGAGACTTTTCCTGTTAGAAATTGCCACATTGCTGCATTATAACCTCTGTGGCTCTTAAAAGATACGGTTGATGCTACAACCATGTTTTATTTTACATATGTGACCATCCTACATGTATTATATACATATATGTCTTGTTTGCATTATATTTTCTTTATTGACCACATATAATGATCACTAAAATATGTATTTTAATTTATGCGTTTACACTTATTTGGTATACACCCTCTAAGATGTGATGTTGTATTCATATATATGTCTTGGCATATGACATACTTTTTGTCCACTCTGGGCATACACACCACTCTTCTCCTGCATGCCTCTCACCCGGGCCTGTTCTCTTAAGATGGCGGACAGTGTCATTTGACTTTGGCCGAGTCCGCTTTCTATTTTTATTCTCAACTGAGCACTAATAACAGCTGCTTTCCGGCGCGCAATTCAGTTGCGACGCAGCCCACAGCGTGAACTCACTTTTGCTGCGTTTGTACCAAGGTAAGATGCACCTATCTTGATTACACTTGAATCCTTACGAGGATACTTTGTTAGTATGCAGCAAGTTCATCATATGCGGTAATACGGCACACGCGCCTATGAGTGGCCGTGTTTTCATTTTTATTTTTTGCCGTTTGTTATTCCTACCGGTTACGTGCGAGCATATTCTCTCGCTCATCATTGATATATATGTTAGTGACCTACGCAGTTTTTAGCGGGCCGGGGCTCACTCCCGCAAACTATGTAGCTTTACATTCAAGCATGTTAACCCGGATGGAGGTATATATACTTCCATCAGTATATGGAAGTATTCATGATACTACATCAGAGTGATACTTTACTTCGCACTACGACCTACGCCACTGTGCACGGGCCGTTTGTTTGTCTAATTGTAATACACGCCCACCTTATGTCTCTCTAACTCTAAATAGTAAAAGGACCAACAGGCATACAATTTGGTCACCCATATCACTATATTACTCTATGCACACTATTTTGGGTCTAATAGCCCTGAATAGAATAAGGGGACCTTTCATATTCGGTCCACTTTCTCATTACTACTTACCTCTTCCCATCACCACCTCCAGAACTGATGATAGATAAGCAACACTCTATTATGGAGACAGACATACTTGTCACCCCTCCTTAATGAATATACACATTTTTTAAGTCTACTTATTTGGTTGTAAATTCCAACAACCTGTCCTTTAGAGCTCAGCTCATGAGTAAAAGAATTCCCTATCTACATGGTTGTGTATTCCACTTTTTTTCTTTTATACATTCCAGGCTTATCATGGTCTTCAAATACTCTTTATAGCTCATGCTATGTAACATCCAAATCACCATTAGCTATGGGAGTATTACAATACAACGTGGTACTTCCATACATTGGAGGTATGTCTGTTTTTTGTACATTTGCGCATGAACCAATTCTGTTGGCATAACTCCTTGTTTTATTACCAATACTTCTAACACAACATGGTTGAAATTTTTTAACACAGTGCACAAATCGAGGTTTTTATATTTTTTCTTCCTCTTTCACTTTGCACTTGTCACTGTTCTCTGCTTGCGATCACTTTTCCATTGGTGATACAAAAGGGTACATGTCTCTATTATGTGGTTTAAACAAGGCACACCATCGATCTGTGGTATTGGGTCTCTCTTTCTATTCACAATAGGTCGCATCCGTTTAAGCTCACCCAAATCATTGTAGAATTTGATCATACTGGCAATTTCTATGACTCATGTCTTTCCATCTGTATATGTTCACAGCCTTGAAAAAGTCAATTCTGACGAAACACGTGTCGGCTGTTGTTTTTCTCCGAATATGTGATTGCTATTGGTCGTTTGACTCCACACCCATTGTACACCACGGGGTTGGGTGATGAATTTCCTGACGTACTACAGAGGAATAAATTGAACTTTCTACGCATTTGTGATGTGCCGTGGTTCTTCTTCTTCTTACAGTACATAATATCCTTTCTTATTATTTAGTTGAGTTTTATTCGTGTTTTGTGTTATAATTTGATTGCAGGTTATTACTTTATATTATGTATGTTAAATATTTTTACGTTTATTTATTTGATAATATAGCTTAAGGTTTTCGTTGTTTTTTAATGTTACTTTTTATATTTTGGGCAAATTGTTGAGTTAAAGGTAGGACTTTTTTAACCATTTATTTTTAATAGACTTTATGGGTTTTTATAAGTTTAAATTTGTTAAATAGATAACTATATCTTTCTGCCTATTTAATAGACAACTTAAAAAAATATATATATTTCTTATTTGTTATTTTTTTGATTAAGTAAATCATTGATTGTTTAATTTACATTTTATAATTTGGATATGAATTCATGGTATTGTGTTTACAATCTGTTATATTATAATTTTAGTTGTTATTATATGTGTATTTTTATATGTGTTAACAATTTATTTGTTTTTGTAGTTGTGGGAATATTAGGGCTACGGGGTGGGCAGCATTTGAAATCTATTGTGTATTTTATGTAAATTGTATATGTTAATTTCATGTTTTTTGGTTTTCAATAATGTACATATCTTTTATATAATGTTAATATAATTAATATTTATTTAACTATTATGTTTAGTTTACATATATGTAATTTACCTTGTATTAGTTTGGGAGAGGTAAAAGTAAATTTGACCCCTCCAAAGTCCAGGACTGTCCCTACTATTGCTTATGCTGAAGTTTGAACAGTAAATCTGACACCTACAAAGTTCAACGCTTCCTCTACTCATGCTTACTTTGATCTGTGAATATATTAATTCTGACCTCTTCAAAGTCCAACACTCTCTCTACTGCTGTTTAAGTCTGAGTGGGAATGGAAACCTAACCCCCCCAAAAAAAATCCATCTTAACAATGGAGTGAGAATATCAAATCTGACCCCTCCAAAGTCTAAAACATTCTCTACTCAGGTTGGAGTGGGAGTAGTGAATTTGACACTCCCATGTCTAAGTATCATGGCTGAATATTTATTTCTTTAATATATATATATATATATATATATATATATATATATAGTATATTTTCATGTTGCAATTGTATTATTTCTTTTATTTTTTTTTGTCTGGAGATTGTAAAGATACGCAATTGTACTAGTATTTATTATTTATGTTGCTTTATAATTTTATTTTTTAGTTATTATGGTTATACATATTTTTTATTTATTTGCCAGTTATCATTTTTATTATTCTAAGTATATTTTTAAGGTGCAAGATTATTTTTAAAGTTAATATATGTTTTAAAGGTCATATAGTCTAAAATACTTCAAATTCAATATAGATACCTATTTTGTTGTGGTCTTCTAAATTTTAGTTTTCAATATTTTTGAACTTTTGTTGGTGATATTTCACCATACCACTAACTGCCCTCAAGGGGATACTGCTTCAGCTGACTGTGCAACTATGAGGAAATACCATTAGCAAGATGAAATTTGCTCAAAAAGACCATATAGTTCACTTCTCACCAGGAATGTCTTTTAAAGCCAGGGTCCCAAAGTGCAGCAGTTTTCATTTCTTTCAGTTTTCAACACAATAACTTTTACAGAACCACTGCTTCTCATCTCACCAGAGTCATATTTCTTTACAACTCCTTTCTTCTTGATATAGCATGGGAAATGACTCAAGGCACAAGAAGTAAGCAAAGTATATAAGTGGAATGTGTATTGTTTCTGTGTGGTGAACCGCCACTTATATGGTCGTTATCCATTGATTGTAACATTGGAGTTAGAACAGTAAATCCACTCCCCACTATGGGGGTCATTACGAGTTAGGTGGATGGTTTTCACCATCCGCCGAACTTCCGACGGGGAGGTTGCCACCACATAGGCTTCCTCCCCACCTGCCCCCTTGAGAGTTTCCCACTAAACTGGCAGGCGGAAACCAATGTTTCTGCCCACCAGCCTAGCAGGAAACAGGCTTCATCATTGTCACCAGCTCGAAATCGAGCCGGCAGCAATGCTGTAGCCTGCAGGGTGCACCAGCACCTTCACAATGTTCACTGTCTGCAAAGCAGACAGTGAACGTTGTGATGGTGCTTTGCAGGGGGGCCCCTGTACTGCCCATGCCGAGTGTATGGGCAGTGCAGGGACTCCCCTGCACCTGTTCTCTGCCAGCCTTTTCATGGCGGTGTCACTTCAGTCATTTAATATTTCCCTTGTGAATACCTTGTTCTGAGGATTAATTAACACACTTAGGTGTTAAATTCTACAAAGCTTACCCAATCCTCTTCCAGAGGGGCACCATTAATTTCCTACTAATCATTTGGATTCCTGGTGGTTGAAATTCAGCCACCCAAAATTAGGTCCATTTTTAAGAGGGCTATTTGATCTCCTTTAGACTTGGTGTCCCTCATGATTATGCTGACATTTAATTTGTCTACAAAGTTAATTTGTCACTTTATTCCGTTCATCCAAACAAGTATTAGAACATTTCCTCTCCTTCAGAGCCATACAAGCTTTTATTATGTTATCTTATTAAGTTCCTTCCAAGTATTGTTATTTTTATGGCAATCTAACATGTCCTAGGTGTTTTCCTTTCGTAGTACACCAATGAATAACATTTTGTTTTTGATTGGTCCTTCTGAGGCATTCAATAGCACTTTTTCTTTAGAGTTTGCCACATGGGGTTACTCCGTAACAAGCGTGACGGATATCCCATCCACTGTATTATGATCCCATTATATCCTGGGAGTGATCAGTTTGGCCAGGGTTCTTTGATGCTTTAGAATATACTGGCACACATGGGACCCTTCATTGAAGACTTCAAAGTTATCAGGGCCTACATAGTTTTACTATCTGAGGGCAGTATTGTTGTTAGAAATTGGGTCTCTGGTTGGCAGAGGTATGCGCCCTGTACAAGTAGGGACCACAAACTTAGTCAGGGTAAGTCTGATACACAATCTAAATTAACCTGTGCTTACCTTCTGGTAACTTAGCACAGAGCAAAGAGGCTAAACCTAATAGGCAATGTGTAAATCATTTATGCAACACTTAAATTACATTAACACAGTAAAAACACCACAGAAAGACTCCAAAGCAGACAATGAGCATTCTGATGGTGCTGGGCAGGAGGGACCCTGTACTGCCCATACCATGAGCATGGGCAGTGCAGGGACCCCCCCTGTTGCCCCTAGCACACCCTCACCACCAGCTTTTCAATGCTTCCCTGGTTGAGTATAACTCTGACTACTGTCATGCTGTCAGGAACCATGTTCCTGGCAGGGACGGCAGTCTTTAGTGTGGTCTGTCCGCTAGGGTTGTAATTGGGCGGTCGGAGCGCCCAGACTGTGGCGGTCTGACCGTCAATGTGATGGAGGAAAGCATCATCATCGAGAGCACAATGTGTCGATATTTTCCACACAGTCGGGTCTATGCGTTTGAGATGAGCCTCACAGGCAGTATTGAAGCAGTGGCGCTGCCTCGTCATCGAGCTTCCCAGAGGGTGTTGAAGGATCGGCGCTGCATTGTCATCCGGAGTGATGCACTGATTTTTCTCACGCAGAAAAACGCTGCAGAACCCACTTCTGAGGCCCAGAACTGGAGGGGGGCACCTCAAGCAACACTAGGACTCACAGATGGCAGAGTCCAGAAGCAGGAGCAAAGTTGCAGGCAGTCTTTGATGTCCCTGAGACTGCAAACACAGGGCGCAATCCAACAAGCTGTTGGTAGAACTTGGGTTCCTGGATGTAGAGAGCAGGTCCAGTCCTTTTTGTTCCAAGCAACAAGCAGCAGGCCAACACAACAGAGCAAGTAGCAAAGTAGCAGTCTCCTACAGCACAGCACACAACAAGCAGTAGGCCAACATAGCAATGCAGTTAGCGGAGTGGCAGCCCCTCCTGGCAGCACAGCAGTCCTTCTTCCTGGCAAAATGTCCTTGGTTCCAGTAGAGTTCTGATTTGGTGGGGTTTGGGGTCCAGCACTTATACCCAAATGTGCCTTTGAAGGGGAGGGGTGATGGGTAATCAGGATGCAAATGTAACACCCAAGCTCCCTTTGTGCCTGACTGTCTAGAAGGAATGCACAACGCCCAGCTCTAGTCTACCTAAACGTGTATTCAGAGACAGGCAGAGCACAGAATGGTTAAAAGATGAAAATGCCAGCTTTCTAAAAGTGAACACACTTCGGGGCAACCCAGTATTCCCCTAGGAACTGGGTACAGACAATGTCTCACTTAGAAATGCTCCTAGAGGAATTATTTAGATATAGTATGCGTACATATGTTCCAGTCTTCAATTATTGAATAAGACAACTCCGTACTGTTAAAATCCAATATAGTACTCAATAGGATTCGGGAAGTTCAAAAAAATATACAATTCCAACAAATGTCCATTTCATAAACAACAACACTGTATATAACCCCTCTAGATCATAAGATTGAATCCCAACTGCAGATCCAGGAAGGGGTTACAACCCTCCTCATGACACAGTTCTGCACAATAATTGCCTGGTTTTCAGGCCCAGTTCAAGCAATATCATGGACTTTCAATTTAGGTTGTCAAATGAGAAGGTAATGTCGATGTTTTGTCCTTTAGTGGCCGTCAGAGGTCCGTCAGACCATCATCAGGACTCAGTGTTGTTAAATAATATCTGTTGATATGATTTCAAATACCGAAACCTTCATTCAATCTATCTTTTTGTGAATGTCCTTCATTGTAAATCGTGATTTGTTCTAAAAAATTTACCTGTATTGTCATTTTTTCAGCTATCGAGCAATAGCCTCCGCATTTGTACTGAACATATCAGTCATTTCTTGAACATGGCTAGTATAGATTGCAAATATCTCTGTTTTCCCATCTGGGAGAAACCCATATAGCCTTTGTGATTTACCTTACTTTGCTTAGCAATCCCGCCCCTAGTCAGTAAACTGGGCAGTTCAGTGTTGTAGATCTTGTTGTTGGTCTGTTGAATCCTGATCTCAATTACTTTGTAGTTACTTCTGAGGCTTCTTTAACAAACATGTCCAAAACATCACCTAGACAGGAATTAGCAAGATCATTTTGTGCTCAGCAGTCACATTGTCCTTCTCAGCTCACTAATTGGAGGTATTTCCAAAATCTCCATTGTGCCCAGTTAAATGTTTTCAGTGGTTGATATGCTGCAACCTCTAGAGACATCAGAAGTGAGTTCAGATGGAAATAAATTGGCTCTCAAAAATGTGTTTGATGTAGAACAGCACCATAGTATTTCATCCAGTATAATGGAATGGAGTTTTTTCAGTTAAAAGTAGTGCAAATTGGAATTTAAAAGCAAATTTGAAATTATATCAGATATGTCTAAAAGCACTTTAATGGGGATCTCGTGCTTGTCTTGGGTGTCCGTGGTATTCCACACCAAGGTACTGAAAAAACTGAGAAGCCAGAGAAGCAGCAGTGGCAAGTGACTTCCTGCCCTCAGGGAAATGACATAATGGCCACATAAGCATGTTTGTTGTGCTTTGCACATCTTGCCCTCTGATACCCTGAGTCAAAGTATTTTAAATGTTTGTATGTGGGTGGGCAAGTTCTGCACTACAGAAAACCCATATCCAGACCCCACGTTCACCCAGTTACTGGCACCTTCCACCTGCATTCAGAAGGAAGGGTCTTAGGCTTCCCTGGTTCAAATAAAATGCTGTGTGTTAACCAATTGTGAGGTTTTCAAATGCTTTAAAAACATTCCCAGTAGTTCATTGCTTTGTTTCAGTGCTAACAACAAATGTACTGCTGCCACATTGGAGGCCATTTTTAAATCCCACAGCCAGTGTGCACAAATCTTCAAATTCATTCAATGAGTACCTGTCAGAAGTATAGTTAATGAGCATAAATGGGCAATGAAAGACTGTCTACTTGAATAAAAATGGGGAATCCAAGAAAAGAAGCTGCATCAGGAGGGTTGGTCCAGTACAGGGAGCATTCTTGAAGAGTGGGTCATTGCAGAGACTGGTATGACATGATAGGGCAGAGCTCTACAAACAAATAAAATCATTTTTGGGATGCACTGGAAAGGAAGCTTATACAGGCAGTCTTTATGGAGTAGTGCAGGCAGCACAGTCTGAAAGCCCAGGTCTAAAAAAAATTATGGGTGCCTGGCAACGGTGGCGGATGGGTTTTTCCATTTTTCACAGTTGTTTACACCAGTTTGCTTTGTTGTGAGTTTTTCCCTTTGCTACGCAGTAACTTGGATCAGAATCCTTATATTAGAACTCTTAGTACTATACTCTGCATTTTCTCTTTGGATTCTGGGGTGGTCACATTGCCCCTTCATCTTGGACCAGGTATACAGCAATTCCATCTACAATACAGTTGAATTATATTTGGTAGTATTATTGTAATATATGTATGTTACATATTGTTCCTTAAGTTATTAGGAAAGGGCATTGAATACATTTGAAACACAGTTTAATGATGGCAAGAGAGGGTGGCTCTATGTTCAGATAGATACATGAATGAATCATATAATTGCTTCAGAAATCACCTTGAACCATTTTCGGTAGTCTTAATCCGGAATATTTCTGAGTCAATATCAACAATGGTATTAGGGGGTGTAAGAAGACCAGGCAACTGAGACCTCAGACCATGTTACCTTTCCCTTTTTACACACAGAGAAAACGCACCCTCCGATCAATACAAACGTGGAAGGGCTAGAAGCAAGTCAGGGACCAGTGGATGCTAGGAATGAGATGAAGGCAGAACTTCCAGGTCACTACTGGCTTCAGAAGCAAATAGACGAGAGTTAATACAAACTATGCTGGTGGCTCCAGGGGTGGATAAAAAGAAACAGTAGGAATGCAATGTCACCTCCCACATTCTCTAACTTGTATGGTTCCCATTGCCATTATTCACATCCACCATTTTGCATTCTTGGGGTCTGGTTCACAAAGGTAAACACATACTTTTTTGTAAATTTAGGCTTTTCAGTTTTCACAAAACTGCATTTTAGTAGTAATTTTATGAGTGTTTAGACTATGCTCATAAAAAGATAGACCATTGTCTATCACAAGCACTTTCCACACCTGAGGTCAAACACTGGCAAGGCACTGGCAGGGGCAACTGCTAGCTGGCTAAGGGAAATAAGCCCCCTGGAGTTCCTGGCCGGAAAGCAGTATCTTTCTAAAAGTAAGTCTTCCTAAATATTTTGATTATCTAACTTCACCATTGAATTGGATTTTTAAGAAATAATAAAAATAGTAGCTAAACCATTACTCTTGCATGGTTCAACCACAGATAACAAAATATGGCTGGGTCCAAACTGGGGTGGCATGGTGAGTAAAAGAATTGATGGGTTAAACCCAGATTTGTGACTGGGGTGTATGTTTGAGTGGTTCCACATTCCATCAATCAATTGTGTTTGTTTGTTTTTGTTGCCATAAGTGGGCTAGGTATGCCCAGACGTGGGTCCCGGGCTCACTATGCCACTGGATTCAAGGTAGCTTGGCTGATGAAGAGAGATACCCTGAAACCATTCCCAGGAGGCTTGTTTCTGGTCCAGGAAGAACCTGGCGTGGCAGTTTTGGCAGGACTGTTCCAATGGGAAAAAGGGTCAAGACTGATTTGCATATGTCTGAGTCCAAAACGGAGTGGCATTGTGAGCGGAAGAATTGATTGATTGAACCCAGATCTGTGACTCGGGGTGAATGTTCGATTTGTTCCGCATTCCGTCCATGATTTGTGTTTGTTTACTTTTAGATAGTTGCATTTTCCTGCTCTTAGCCCTGTGTGCCTGCAGCCTGTCTCCAGAACATGTCTGGGTGACAGCTGGACTTTGTGCATTCCCTCCAAGAATCCACACACAAAGGGAGCTTAGGCATACATGAAGGGCCATCAACATCCTGATGGGCCATCCTGGGCAGGATGGGAGGGAGAAACTGACAGTTAACCTGAATAGGTAGTGTCCTGCTTCAACACTAAGGGCTGTATGCTCCCCAGTAGTTAGTCTGGAGCCATGTCAGGAAGAAAGGACCTCCGTGCACTTCAACGACCCTTCTTTGAAGCCACCTTCACTTCAAAGGCACAACTGGGTATAAGAATGGGACCTCAGACCCTTCCAACTCAGTACACATCTGAAACTGTGGATACTCTGCCAGTAAAAAGGACTGCTGTTCTGTTACAAGGAAAGCTATTCTGCTGAACTGCTGCTCTGGAAGAACTGCTTTTATGCAGTGCTGACCTGCTGGGAATGAAAAACTAGACTTGCGACTTCATCTTGAACCCAAGACCCTAGAGTGACTCCAAGCGCTTGCTGGCTCATAGACCTGCCTTCAACCAGCTACTAACTCCAAGAGGGCAGTGCCTCTTAGGTCCTGGGCCCTTGGAAGTAGGTTTTGGCTCTTGAAATCAATCTTTTGGGCTCTTCGTGATCGCGAACAAGCACATAAGCTCTGGTACCACACTGATCTCCCGAAGAATTGAGCGCAAGCTGCTGCAAGTTTGTCTCCTGTATCAGCAAGCATCTCCACTCATGATCAGGCGACTTGAGTCCGCCTGTCTGCGACACTTGGCCAACTCTTCGTGTCCGCGGACTACCACAGGGTTGCTCTCCTTGCTCCCAGAGAATTTCTTCTGACAACCTGGGCACTTGGATCCTTTCTTGTGAAGGTAAAACTTTGGCGGGACTTATCTGTGACTATATCTGACCTGTGTTCCTTCGCAGTTGGCGTGAACTTTTGAATTTAACCCAGTCTAGCGAGATCTAATAGCCCCTGTTGGCGCTTTATGCTTTAAGCACTGCATTTCAGTTTATTCTTTAAAAATTCATATCTCGTCTTCTACTTATTAGATTTTGTCATTTTGGTCTTATTTTGTTCATATAAATCTAAACTATTTTTCAGTTCTTTATGTGGTGTTTTCACTGTGTTACTGTTTGACGTGTTGCACAAATATTTTACACTTTGCCTCTTAAGTTACGCCTGCCTGCTCTGTGCCAAGCTGCCAGAGGGTGAGCACAGGTTAATTTATGGTGTATATCTGACTTTCCCTGACTAGAATTGTGGTTCCTTTTTGGCCAGGGTGCATACCTCTGCCAGCCAGAATCCCAGTTTCTAAAAGGCACCCTAAATCAGAAGTCAACAATTAACCAATGGACACAATAAACTCAATGTCCAGCAAATGGATTTTAAGATAAAGTGTTTTTCTCACACAGCAGTACTAAATGCTACTCAGTCAAGTTCACAGTTTGTTTATTTCTTACCCCTCACTGTGTAGCGGACATGCAATCATCTTTTCCTTGCTCTTCCAGATTAGAGCAAATATTCCTGCTGCACTCCTGTCGGTGTGTACCATGGAGAACTAAGATAGTCCCAGCGCTAACTAGGAGGCCAGAGGCAGGCTGCATCCCTGTACACAAAGCCCTTGCACCTGAACACCGGTCCGGTCCTAGCGCCTGCAGCTCTGTACAACAGCAGATCGTTTTTTGGCCCCACAGGGCTGATGCAGGCAGTTGCAGCCCCAACTGGGCTGGTGCAGTAAGTATGCATATGTAGCCCTAACCAGGACAATAGGAAGTTGATTAGGCCACCACTACACATCGTGTGAGGGACTACACATCCCAGATTCTCCTTAGCCCCAGGAGGCGGCCATTCTCCAGCTGCTCACACTTGCTCCATCAATGAGCGCTATGTAGCTCCAGGGAGATCATGCCAGCGCGGTATGCACTACACATCATGTGGGGGACTAAACATCCCAGACTTCCCTTGGCCCCAGGAGGAGGCCATTCTCCAGATGCTCACACTTGCTCCTTAAACGAGCGCTATATAGCGCCAGGGAGATCACCGCAGCATGGGCTGAGCCCAGGGGATGCCTGGGCCAATGTCAAGCCCGTCCATTCCTGTCAGAGCCTGAAGGAGGCTGGGCCACCCCTCTGAAATCTGGAAATATAGGGTGTGTGATACTCCCAGGCTGTTACTGGCCAGACATTACATCCATATGGGCCGATCAAGATGCACAAAGGCACGTGAGTAACTCTTTCTAAAATGGGGAAAAGGAAAAACAGCACCCTCAGTGATAAAAGTGGGTCGATCCATATGGCCCAACCTTCGATCTCAAATTATCTATCTTCCGTCATGGGGTCATAGATTCAGAACTAGAGCAAGTTGAGTATTAGATTGGGCAGTGCAGAACCTGTCCCAGAGGCCTCACTTGGAATCTCCTATCATAATAAAGCCACCTATAACCGAGCTTCGCTTAAGTAAGCCCCTGCACAGCGTTTCTCTTCAGGCCCCAAACCATACACTTTATTCCCATCTACGTCAGCTGAGAGTCAAACAGAGGAACTAATTATAGATTCCTCCCCGGTGTGTTTCCTCCCACTAAAGAAGAAAGAGGCAGGACCAAAATAGCTACTGTCCACTTCAGGCAAGAAAGGCCTAAACATGCACTCCACGGACCGGAAAGGCCCTTTCGGGAATGAAGAAAGGCTGAGGAAATGCCAAAGGGGAAATGACATAATGGGTGACCTCATCTCCCAAATTGACTCCACCTTGAAGTCATTTTGTACATCCCTGGAGGAGCAACTTACCAAGCTGATTGCTGAGAAGATGGCCCTTTTCCAGGCAAATGTGACTTGCCTGGTTATAGAATCAATCAGAACAGAGTCATCTGCCCGAAGGGAAACCCACAGTTCTGAAGTTGCAGCTGGACTGGAAATTGACCATCCCAATCCAGTCCTGAGGTCTTTGAGTCCCCCATTAACCCAAGTTTAACTGGGCCATTCTCAATCTGAGCAAAACTGCTTCTCAGGAAATCGGGTTCCTTTTGGGTGCTCAAATCCCCCACACTCAAATATAAATACAATTCCTGAGGGGGGCTTGCATTTAGCTCCAGATTGTTCCCTGTATGTCCTTGTACTGGAGAACGTGCCTCCTCTGATGGGGGGAAATAAGGAGGACGCCAAAGCCCTGATGAGAAAGTCCGCTCATTGGCTAAGGGTGAAAACAAACTCCCCAGTGGACCTAAACCATAAGATCATCTTTGCACATAGAGTGAAATGAGTGGGCCCCTCAGTAAAATCTGCGGAGGGAGATTGAATTGTGATAAATTTCAAGGAGCCCCAGGTGGTGAGGGGACTGCTGAAGACTCTGGAGCATTAGGATGGGCACAAGGGTGGGATCAAAGCTTATACGTTAGGACACTTCCATGATCCTTCTGTCTTAGTTACAGCTTGCTCAAATGTATCATCAATTAGGTGGGGTCGCCAGCTCTGTAATCCTGGCCAAAGATCCCAATCGCTAATGGTTTTGAGCCACTGAACTTTCTGACAGAGTTGATTGACTGGTGAAGAAACTTTCGATTGTAGGGGCTGTCCCTCCAGGCCCAGAAGGAGTTAGTGAAGACAGCCCCCTGAGCCTCCCAGCACAGGATCCTGCCCCATCCCTCCAATTGGAAGAATGTGAGGCCGGAACAGTCTGGAAACCCCTATCTCTGATCAGTTGGAAAACTGCAGGATTATGCCCCAAAATACAAAATCCTGATTGGATAAACTTCCTCATATAGTGTAATCTGTCTCCAGGAGACTTGGTTGGTTGAGACTTTCTATCCTGGATGGCTTTCTTACCTTACACCAATCCGCCATTCCCTCCACTGCAGGTAGGGCCAGTGTAGGTCTTGCTATACTTGTCTCCTTGGATCTAGTAAATCCCAGGGCAATATTACTCTGGGCTTCTCCTTATTTTATGATCGTCTTCGTACCAGGGGAGGGGTGGAAAGGTATACTCATAGTACATTTCTATAATAATGTTCCATCTGGTTCTTTAAAGAAACAGGTTGAAGAGGTAAGATGTAATGGACTTGCTTGACTCCTCCTCCTGGCTACAATGTAACGATGTAACCCTGCTCTGGGTAGGCGACTTTATTATCCCCCTATGTCCAGATGATGATGTGAACAGCTGTGGGTTTTCGGTTGATGCAGAGAAACTGCAATCCATTTTAGGCACTCAGAAATAGGGGAGGCGCTGAATATTTGTTATAACCAAATATGATCTCCTATTTTCCAGGGAGGTTATGCCCCGGAATATTAATAGCATTCCCACATTTACAAGGAACTCTAAAGGGAGTCACATAGAGTTTATCCTTATTAGTTCTGAGGACTTCCACTTAATACGTGATTTTCAGATTGTTCCTCATTGTTCCAGTGATAATAACCCCTTGTAGATTACCTTAGCCTATTACTCTGAAACAGGCAGAAAGGAAAGGGAGAGGTCTGATAACTTGTTTTTTAACAGAAACAAGGGCATGCGCATCAAGTGGGACAAGGAGGACCAAATGGTGTTTAATCATAAAATCATCAAGGAAAACTTGGACTCTATTCATACTTGCCTATCCTACCATGCAACACAGGAGCATAAAGTGCAGGAATATGAGCAGGTATGTGGTTCCATTTCCCGCTTCCTTGAGCACAGATAGGATAGAAACTACCCCAGCGGTACATCGATGCTTCAACTCCGCGTGCAAGTCTGCACACCTAAACCTAAAGAAAGCTCTCAAAGAATCACTGCGCTGCCGCGAATTAGTCAAATCGTCTAGGAGCCAGTATAAGGCTACATTAGAAGAGGGAAAAGTTTAAATTAGATCAAAGGCAAGGGATGACCTAATGGCAGTTCCTCAAATGAAAGACTCCATCAAGTTCTGGGGGGTATCTATCATACTTCTCTGGGCACGTCACTAAATTAGATAATTGCCTTATCACAGAAGACACTTGGGTAAGTCACAATGAGAGGGTCTTCCAGGTGGAAAATTAACAACCCTATGTAGGGGAGGGAAGTACAGTTTCAAAGTGTCTGTAACCAATGTCATTAGATCCCCCTATTGATATACAGGATGTCTTTACAGCAGTAAACCATACCAAGGTAGGTACAGCACCTGGACCTAATGGGGTCCCAGCTGACCTCTTCAAATTATTGTCTCACTTATGGGCTCCTCTTGTCATAAACATCTTGAGAAGTGTAGTAGAGAGCTACATTCCTCCCTCCTCGAAACAGGCCACAATCGTACCCATTTTTAAGGAAGGCAATAGGCAGGATCCAATTTGCTATAGATCCATCTCTCTACAAAATTCTAGGTAGAGTAATCCTCTCGCTTTGGAAGAGTGGGTAATGGAGGGAAATATCCTGTTGCCAATTCGGTTGGCTTCAGGCTGGGTCTAAGTACTGTTGACCAGGTTTTAAATCTCCAGCTCATTCTCAGCAAATATGTTATAGCAAAAAAAGGTGCCATCCATGTGGCTTTCATTAATCTTTCTAGTGCTTTTGACATGGTGAACAGGGAGATGTTATGGTTAAAAATGGAAGCCTTGGGCATCAACCCAAATTTGCTGAACTTAATTAGCGTTTGCACTCAGACCACAGGTTATCAGTACGATATGGCCCAAATGGAGAGAGAACACGTCCAATTGCTTCAAGCCATAGCGTGAGGTATGTATTTTAGCTCCTCTGTTATTCTTATTATATATAAACGAGCTCCATTACTTTTTACGGGAAGGATTATGCCAAGATGGGCAAAAGACTTCTCTCAGTCCTATTATATTCAGATGATGCAGTACCAATCCCACGTACTGCAAATGGCCTTCAAGACCTGTTAGACCTTCTCTTTCTTTTATGTAGGACTTGACCTTGAAGGTAAATTTTAACAAATCATATGTAATGACGAGTGGACCCCAGAATACAAAGGCCAAACAATTTTGCATGGGTGGATTTGTCCTTAATAAGGTAAAGGAATTCTGTTA
This sequence comes from Pleurodeles waltl, assembly GCF_031143425.1. Classification (NCBI taxonomy): domain Eukaryota; kingdom Metazoa; phylum Chordata; class Amphibia; order Caudata; family Salamandridae; genus Pleurodeles; species Pleurodeles waltl. The sequence continues at coordinate 55,794,225 of NC_090449.1, forward strand.
TCTGGGCAAGCTCTTCCTTATCATGGGCCTGCAACCTGAAGGCCAAAACCCAACAACTGGCAAGGAATAATGAGGCAATCTTCCGCTTTGCACAGAAATTGGGCCATAAGCCCATGCCCCAGATTGTGACTCTTTACAAATCAAAACGCTTATCTTGGTGCAGAGATCTGCCACCTTGCCCATGCGATGATAAGTCTCTGCAGAGTACTTGCCATTTTATCTTATTTTGAACATTATACTCTGATCCTAGGTCAACTTTTATTCTCCCCTTGCTGCATACGGAAAAAAACAGTAATTATAGGGAAGCAATGACTCATCTTAAAAAACCTTTTGACGATTTAAACTTGTTATCAAATATTAAGTCTTATTAGATCTGCTTGTGTTATAAGAAAACACTATGAACAGCTTGATGTACCTATAACTTTGTGATTGTACTGATGCAAGATGTTACTCGGGGTCCCTCTGCCAAATGTTTGGATGTGCAGACGGGGGATTTTAAACTGGTGATTTTAATGTTATTTAAGGAATAAATCCAATTCAAATATGTTTTTAGGATTTATTTGTATTAAATGGTTTTAAATGTGATTTTATGGCAATCGCCGAATATAGAAATTTTTACTGACTGATTAGGCCAGCATTGTAACAACAGCTGACACAGCCTGTCCTCATTGATAGGCATTTGCTAATCTGATTGGGTAGATAGGCACAGATACTTAATGGGGTGCCCATCAGGAATCAGTTGCAAGAGATGAGGGGGCACCATCTGTAGGTCAGGTTGTTCCTAGCTTATTCTCAGATAGCCAGCTCTTGCTGGATGTCCTTGGGGTTTGCTGGGCTTCTCCCTTCTTAGACAGCCTCCACTCTTGTAGGGCTAGAATGACTCCTTCCCTCTCTCAGTAGTAAAGCAGCCTTTGAGGCATTTCAAGAAGGTTTTCAGCTTCTCCAGCAGACCAGGCAGACTTCCAGTGTCCCCTCCTCGCCTCTGGAAGACTAGCTGTCAGGCAGACACCAGCTCTGATCACACAACCCTGCAGTGTACTCCCTTCCCTGGTCATGAGCTCGAACAAAATGAGGTGGTTTGGGTCCTTCATGCACCCACAAACATCGAGACTGGGATGAGGGTCCACTGGCTCAAACTTGAGAACCTGTTAGTGGTAGTTCTCTCTTCAAGTGCCATTCGCAGGCTGCTCTGCAGACACAGCCTTTGTGAAGGTTGATCCTTCTCACACTAGATAGCAATGACATACGGCACCATCCTCAACAGAGGCAAAGATAAGTGTAAGGTCTGCATCTGACTGTTTACAGCCTCTCTGAAGTGGCACTCAGAGACAGACAGGACATTTGTCACATAGCACAGCAGAATCTGCAGTCCTACTGTTCGCCCTTTCCATCAACCAGATGGCAGTGCTTAGAACTGTTCAGCCCGCAAAGGTGTTAACACATTTTATTAGTAAGACATCTGAATCAAAATATATTATGGAACCTAAATACATGCAAATCTAATGCCTGTTCACATATACAGTGCATCAAATTGTAAGCACAGAAGTAGGAATGAGAATGTTTTTCTTTACCCATGATTAACAGCCTTGGGATATTGGGGGTGTATTTTTATATTCCACCAACAAGGTCAACCAACCCCAATACAAAAAGGGCTGTTATTCCAAAACTTTAAAAACTGATCAGTAGAATTATTTAGGTAATGGGAGTATAGCTTCTATTCTTTTTCTGGTTCAACGCCTAATTTGATTAACAATATCAGTTTTCCAAGGGTACTCACTCTACAGTGGCAACTGTAGGCACGTTCAACCCCCTCTATCTGGGCCTCAGTCAATGTGCTCCAAGCCACAATGTAGCTACAGCGGATCACCTCCACACGACCATTCCTCATTGGACCTATCAGTGATAAGAGAAAGAAAATACATTGATTAACACTTGTTATATCAGAATATATTACGTTCATGAATTTTGAACACTGAATTACCAGGCAATTGGTGAACTGCCCCATTTTCCTCTTAGCCTCTCTTACCAAATGTCTGACTTCTTTTTTTTTTTTACCTAAAAGTTTCTGTTTTCTTAAATTTTCAAAGGAGAGCCACTGTTGATCCACATGGTCAGGAATCATTCCATACCTTCATGATAATGACATATAATGAATCAAAACGTGAATCATTTATATAGTGTGTGATTGTCCGGAATGTCTGTAATTGCGTTGCTTCTTGTGGAGCAATATTGGCCTTATGGAATCAAATCACATACCTGACAGCCACTCTGTCTGAATTATCCTGGACTTACAATACGCTTCTCAATCCTGAAGTCTAAAACATGTCTTCTCAGATTCCATAATTTCTGGCATGCAGTTTGAATTTGGCTTCTATAAATTATTGATCCAATTTAAGTACATATGAACTCAATTACTTCTGTGACTTTTCCCAGATTGTAGCCTTATTTGTTCCGCAGAGCATGCTGCCAAAGTGCAGCACAGCCCATCTCCAGAGCAGAAGTAAAGGACCAGCAAAATAATTTTTCCAGAAGGTAGCCATGATCACTGCTGGGAGCTCCAGCTTCAATGGTACCTTCCATGCTGAAGGCCACCTAATTCCTGAGTATCGGAGCATCTAGATGCGGGGGGGGCGGATTTCAACATGCTGCAGGGCAGACTCAGAGTCCTATTGTATTAAAGAACTGATAAAGAGTCTACTCACCAAAATTATTAATCAGAAGGCCCCCTTTATCAGATTAATAGACAATACATTTCACTTCAATAAAAGGCATTTGAAGTAAAATCATGTGCTCACCGTAGCTGTACAATACAGAGCATATAGAGAGGGCACCCATCCGTAGGCATGCACACATCTATAGCATCAATGACCTGGTGTAGGCACTGGCAATAATACAGATATCATGAATAACAGTGAAAAAAACAAGTAGTTGGGCTTGATCAGCAAGTAAATGGCTGAGTGGGCTACTCTTGCAAGTATTGCTGGTGTAAGCAGCTTAAAGTTATTGTCATTAGCCAAACATAAAGAGGTGTTGCAACAAGTGAAGATATAACATGGAAGGAAACTTTGAAAAACGACATTATCCACTATTTCATAAACAAAAGCATAATGTTTACCCAGCCTCCCTGTGCAGTCATTTCCAAAAGCCTTCTTCTTGGTTAATGTCTGTAAAAATCATAATCATTCTTCTTCGAAAACAAAAAACAACTTAGGGCCAGAAGTACAAAAACCAAAAGCTTTCTAAAACCCTCATATTCAGTATATGGGAGCATTTGTGGGAGCTAAAGCCCTTTTTTAATTGTACTAAACCCACCTAAAGATTCAGAAAAGCTCTTTGAAATCATTAAATGGATTTTGGAAAGCATTAGCAATCGCTATTTGGAAGGGGCCTGTTTAGGGCATAACTGTCGACAGCGCCTACTACTAAAAAAAGTTTGAGTACCTTTTCATTTTTTAAATGCATCCTTTTTTAAATGCATCCTGTTATCCTTTAAGGAAAATGGTCTGTATTAAAAAATGCTTTTATTTAAAAGCCATCACAGACATGGTGATCTGCAGACCCCAGCAGGCCAAAATCCTTGTGACTCTGGCCAGTCATAGTGGTTTGCAATTTTTAACCTACCTCATGAATATTGATGAGGTAGGTTGAATTGCGACTCACTACATTTCTGTACATTTCTGACCATTTAGTGGATAGGTTGGTTGGGAAAATTCCAAAGCATTCAGTAAAAGTTGGAGCTCAAATTGCGTCCACTTTTACTGAATCCATTTTTTACATTTCAAATAAAAAATTGCTTACAGCTGTTTATAGGTGTTGACGCGTTTGTTTTAACAAGAAATATTAATACGAAAGATTGCATATATTGTGTGATGAAGCTGCATAGAAAATGTGTTAACGTAGAAAAATAATGCACACACTTGAAATGTGCCCACGGGGAGTGGTTACCATTGTATACGAAGACTAATGAAAAGGCTTATTAATTCTGAAATATTATGCAATATGTTTAAAATTTGTAGTAGTATATCATAATTAAGGTTACATGCTAAAAGTTTGCTTCATTTAATAAAAGCTTTAACTTAGCAAGGGCTTTGGCCTAGCTGCCTGGCCTCATATTTGAATTGTATTTTCTAACGTGTAGAACAGTGGTTCCCAACCTGTGGTCCGGGGACCCCTGGGGGTCTGCGAAGCCTCCTTAGGGGGTCCGCGACTGCTTAGAAAATTCTATAATATTATCAGATTATATTTCTAGCTTTCAGTAATGACTCAGTGGGGGTCCCCAGATTCCAATATTTATTCAGTGGGGGTCCCCTGGTTCCAGTAATGATAAACTGGGGGTCCACAGACGTCAAAAGGTTGGGAAGCACTGGTGTAGAATGTGCTGCTTTCCTGAAGGACACAAAGCTGTACTTTTCCAGAAGATTATGGCCCGTTGCCGCCCGCCAAGTTGAAACCGCTGGGCGCCGCCAATGCAGCCGCACTCCCGCGGGTCCTATTTGGAGATCCCCGCCGGCACAGCGGGGATCTCGGCCGCAACACGGGAGCCGGCTCCAAATGGAGCCGGCGGTGTTGCGGCTGTGCGACGGGTGCAGTTGCACTCGTCACGCTTTTCACTGTCTGCTAAGCAGACAGTGAAAAGCTGCATGGGGCTGTAGCAGGGGGCCCCTGCACTGCCCATGCCAGTGGCATGGGCAGTGCAGGGGCCACCAAGGGCCCCGCAACTCCCCTTTCCTCCAGCCTTTTCATGGCGGTTCAAACCGCCATGAAAAGGCTGGCGGGAGGGGGACTCGTAATCCCCAGGGGGATTTAAACAGCCGGGAAACCGCCGGTCCCGGCGGTGCGACCGCGGCGCTTCCGCTGCCGTCATAATTCCCAAGGAAGCACCGCCAGCCTGTTGGCGGTGCTTCCGACAAAACAGCCCTGATGGTCAAAGACCGCCAGGGTTGCAATGACCCCCTATTTATCTGTAACCGTAGTAAATTCTTTCTCATGTGAACCGGCTTACTCAAGGCGATGTTCTTGCTAAATGCAACAGTGTAATTCGTAACAGGTGCAAGGTTAACTCTCCTAGGAGAAGACAATGAAGACACTGACTGGAGTGCGAACTGCAACATTTTGTTACCTGACATTCCAACTGTTGACGACGTCAATTAATGGACCAATCCGTGACATGGGAACTGTGAATTGTCGAAAGTTCTAGTAAGGTGTTTGCAAATTATTGGACAGAGATACAAATGCACCAAAAGTTAACCAATGGGGAATTAGGGAATAGTTTGGCAGTTTTAACTTAATCACTCTGCACAAGAAGAAGGGGGTAATTTCTAGTCATTCCAGCTTTTCAAGTTCATACTAGCTTTCCAGCCCATTCCAGCCATTATTTATGCTATGATTCTAAGTCAATTTCTGCCATTATACTTTAGCTTTTATTTCACTCTGTGATTCCTGCTACTATTACTTAGGAGATATTAGATGTTCTGTCACCTAAAACCATCCTCTGCCCCTTTTTGCCTGATGTAATCTTCTACTCTATCTGAGGGAAGTAAATCATCCATAGCTATGTTATGTTAAAGACTTTGCCCCGTTCTAACTTTGCCCGATGCTGATGAACTGGTGTCTGAGGACGAAGACTGACACTGCTTGCTGATCTATTGTATTGGTAACTATCCGATGCTGATTGTAATTGTCTGTTTGCCTTTCCTTTCTAGGTACCAACTACTATTTTGATAGAGGCCTTAGTTTAGCTGTTTTCTAAATTCGTGTTCACTAAAAGGTTTTGCATGAAGCCCAACATGCTAATGCTAATTTGAAGTTAGTTAAGGTGTTCAATAGTATCTAATGCAAATAGACAAATGACTGAGACTTTGCTTTGATGATTCATGTACTAATGAGACTCTGCTAAGCTGATTCATATTAATGATGTGCTTAAATTCTGAATGAGTATAATCCATGCATTGATGAAGTTGTGTTCTGATTGCCAAATAATAGTGCTTTCTAATGTGTTTTATTGCTATTGAGATTAACCGACATGATATTAGATTGTTACAAATAGGGAAATAAGTATCCTAACCTCTAATTAAACTGGTGTGGTTATTCATGACTGAAAGGTCATGATGTGCTCAATTATTGATTCTTATTGATTGTTTATTGATTAGTGATTGTCATTATTAATTGTTTATTGATATATTGATTGATGATGTTAAGAAAATATTTCGTACTGGGAAGTCTCCAAACGCGGTCCAAAGGTTTGTCGACCTAATTGCGTCTCCTTGTAAGTTTACTTATTAAGGCTCTGACGCCCTAACATAGGTATGTTATGTTATGCAGATTTGTAGAGTGCCCTATAACCTAGTAGGGTATCCTGGTGCTGAGCAGGTGTAAATCTATGCAAATCTAGGGTCTGGTGGGACCACTAGAAAAGCCAGGTCTTCAGCTTCTCTCCGAATTCAAAGTGAGAAGGAGGCTCTCATGTATACACTTAGGTCATTCCAAGATTTAGGAGTGATGTCCGAGAAGGCTCGACTGCCAGATCTGGCTTTCTGTATGTATGAGAATTATGCAAGCAGGATTCCAAATGAGCGTATGTGTCGGGAAGGTTTGTGGAAACAGATTTGATTGTTGAGGTATGCTGGGCCAGTATATAGTACTTTTAGTACTTTGAAAGTGTGGGTGAAGAGTTTGAATTGTGTATGTTTGTGAATGGGGAGCCAGTGTTTTTAGGCGTTGGATGAAGATGGGGTGGGAGACTGTGTCCAATGCTGTGGAGACCTCTACGAGGAGGATGGCCACAGTGTTTCCTCTATCCAGAGTCCTGAGGATGTCATCTGTGGCAGCAATGACGACAGTTTCCATGCTGTGGTTGGGCCTGAAACCAGACTGAATGTTGTCAAGTAGCTGGTAGTCATTTAGGTATTCATTGAGGTGTCTGTTGATTTTCTCTAAGACCTCATCCAGACAGGGAGCAGGGGGACTGGTCTGTAATTGGAGAGTAGTGAAGGGTCCCCAAAGGCTTCTTCAGCAATGGGAGGACAGTTGTGTATTTTCAAGCATCTGGGAAGGTTGTGGAGTAAGTAGAGGCATTCAGAATGGGTCTTCATCTCCATCTTCTTCACCTCTTCAGCAAAGTATATTCGGTGAATTGAACACCTTGTTGGGTCCAAGGCTAATAAACACCTCAAACATTGGCCAGTTGTTATCTCTGTCTTCAAGCATCTTCCAATTTTCCCTTTTTGGACCACTCATAACCTCATCAAGTCACAGTGCACAGTAGACAGGGCATGGATTTGCAACACCATCTTGCTCTAGAGTAACTGGGAAGCTTTGTGGCAATATCATAGCTACTGTTTTGTGTAGTTTCAAAGCCTGTGTCCACTAAAATGTCCAAGTCACCTGACTCATCACATGTTGACAATCCATGCAAAAGTCCCCAGACTCTGGAGTGATTTACGGTGACAAAGGCATAAGAGAGGTTCATAAAGGCCATATGTAGTGAACCTATCCTGGCCTTGACATACTTTGCTATTATTAAGGAGTGATTAAGGGATTGTTCAATGGTACTGATAGCTGGCTAAAAGCCATATAGAATTTCTGATAAAACAGAGGGGCAGATTTAAGAGCCCCTAGCACCTCATTGTGCCATATTGGCATCATTTTTTTTACGCTAATGTGGCCCAACGAGGCCAAAATCGCTCTGCCAAATTTACAAAGTGGCACAATGCATGCATGAATGCTTGCAAAGGGGGGGCTGAAAAAATGGAGTAGACGTTAAAAGGAGGCACACCATTGTTTATTATTGGCCTCAATGGGCTTTACAGGATTAACATCAACATTTTTTACGCTATTCCTGCAAAGCTCTGAACTAGCGTCCAAAATGTTGGTGCTAGTTTCCTAACTACTGCCATGGTGTGCAGTATCTTAGATATGTTCCAGAGAAATGAAAATACAGAACTTGAAACCAGACAGGTCTGTTCACTGTAACAACAGTAAAACATTCAATTTTAATGGGGACAAGGATTAATAGACCCCTCTTTATGCCTGCGTAGAGCAGATGGAGTAGCTGGGTGGCAGTAGGTGTGATAACCATCAACATAGAAGTTCTTTGTGACCCATGCCCCTTGACAACAAATGATATTGCAGTTTTTTAAATCAAATTCGCCCTTTCTGGGTTTGATAATTTTGTTCAGGTGCCAGCTAGATTCCATGAAAGCAAATTCAAGACTTTAGCATAGGTAGTGCAATACTTTTAGAATAACAAGGATTGAAAATTAGCCATTTTAGGAAAAACAGCTAGTGTCCTGGGCGGAATGTCAACCTGTGTAGATTTTGAAGATGCTGAAATGTATTTTGACTGTTGTCATTTGCCATCCTGGATTTGCTAGCTCAAGATTAAAGCCCTGAGGAGGAAGAGGGGGTGGCACAAAGGCTTGTGAGAATAGGACAGTGGCCTAAACAAATATCTTGAGGGGAGTGCTTCAATTCTTCTGGGTGATTTTGACAACAATTCAAGTGTTGTAAAAGATTATTTAACCAAAGTTGGCCTTTGAAAATGTATGATCATACAATCCCCAGATGATTGTTTGGGTGCTTTGCCCACCCAGCCTACCATTCTGGCAGCAAGGATTTCTTGAGTCAGATCATTGTGCCAACCCAAGTTCTTCCTATTCAATGAGTGCATTTATGGATGGGCTCTAGGCCATTCTCTGATAGTTAATTGGTGGACTGATTCTAGCACTATAACATAATGAGTGCAATCCAGACAAAGTTGTAAATGTGTGCCATCAATGCTTTGTATTGCATTTTGAACATATATTTTAAGCCAGAATAAATTATGGCAACATTTCCAGACATCTGTCCTTAATACAGTATAAAATATGTCCAGACATCTAGACATATTACTCTTGATGTTTTTATTAACCATCAAACAACCAAAAGGTGATGGGAGAAATGCTTGTAATTTTTCTAACCACTGGCAATTGCTTTGGTTAGCATTCCAACCCATCATTCTTTTGCCCACCATGCCACATTGGGTTAGACCCAGCATATGTAAATTATTTTTTACCCTGGCCCAAAAGGAACAGTCCAACCCAAACTGCCAGGCCTTCCCTGACCTAGCATATAAGCTCCCCAATGCTGGTTTCACCCTGATTTGAGCTCCTCCTTTGGGTGTAGCTTGGTTCCAATGACAAGTGACCCACGTCTGGGCTATTCTTGGCCACTTGGGGATTTACATGAAAGAAAGAAGGTGATGGAAGGAATGCCTGCGATTTATCTAACCACTGGCAATGCACAGGGGTAGCATTTCATCCCATTGTTTATTTTCTCATCATGCCACCTCAGTTTGGACCCAGCCATATTCAAATCAGTGCTGACCCTGCTCCAACTGGACAATTCCAGCAATCACTGCTAGGTCAGGTCCTCCATGAACCACAACAGAAGCAAGCTTGGTTTCAGTTTGCTACATCCATTTTCTCAGGGTCTGAGTTTTTTCTTGGGAATGTTTATGCTGCCCATTCAGTTCCAGTATTGAATAGGTACGCAAGTAGTTGCCACATGCAGCTCTTCAGTTTCTAGAATCCATAGCACAATATACGTCTCTAGTTCAACATATTTCACTTTGGTTGTAAGTGTAAGGTCACAGGGGTAAGGTTCCAGCTTATCAAAGTTCCAACGAGTTAGTATATATTGATGGGTAGGTAATGGCATTATTGGGTATGTTTTGGTTCATCCTTTACACATAAAAGAGGAATACAAAAAGTTGTGAACTTGGATAGAACTAGGTTTGTGGTTGGACAAAATTAAAAAAAAAATATTTGCGGAGGATGTGTTAGCATTTTCTGAGTCATTAATGTGCGATGACCTATAAAGTTTTGAAGCAGACTTCCCGAAAATACATTAATTGTTCATACCACAAAAACCTCTAGGCTTTAGATGAAACGTGTCCTTAATTTCACATATCTGGTGTCCAAGCAACTATTGTGGACACCACAGAAGTTAAGATCAGTGTGTACCCTGAAAAGGTGCTTGGGGCAGTCCTGAGGTGTGAGTGCGAAAGAGCAGCAATTTGCTAGGTGCAGTAATTCAGGTGTGTAAAACTAAGACAGGTACAGCAACCATGTACGGAGCAGAACTGTTGAGATTTGTTAACCTCATCCATATACATAAAAAACAGACTGCATGTCGCCGAACCATCTGCGTCCTCCACCAGCCATCAAGGAACTTAACGGAAGTCACTTGAGAAATGGCCTTCAGCATTGTTTACAAGATACGAAGAAGTAATAAGAATATGATTTGAAAGGCACTCCAATTCCTACTCTGACCTTATGTTTTGCATGTGATTTGTCTACCATTTTGTGTTTTGTCTATTCAGCTCCAAGTGTTCTACTACTTGCAATGGATATTTCGTCCCTCAGCCCAAGCATGCAAGCAATAGAGTAGGAGAGGTCTTACCTGTGATCAGGTAGTCCTTATTATAGTCCTGTTGACCGATGTGATAGCCACAGTAGTATGCCGTTGATGTGTAGATAAAACTTAGGTTCTTGATCGTATCGCCACCTTTCAACACCTGCAGAGGTTTGTTAAAAAAGAGTCAGGATTCCAATACTTTGTCTTATCTATCAGCATTGCAGTGAACTTTCGTCTGACGTTTTTGCTACCCTCCACTTCAGCCAGAAGGGTTTGGTACAGTGAAAGAAGATTCTAATGCAGTCAGCTGGTGTTAGGGTTTCCTTAAATGTAGTTCAATGGTTGAGGCTTAGATGGACATAAACCTAGTGATCAGTCTGTTTTCTGTGTTCATTGCCCGGCACATTGAAGGCATCATATTCTATCATTGCCCACAGTCCTGATATTTTAACAGCTACTATGAGTTCATTTAGCACACACCACAAATTCAGTATGCTCTGAAATAGTGTTATACTAACCAACACAACATCAGAAGAACTTTAATCAAAGTCGGCCAAAGTAATCTTTGAACTTGTGATCATCAGGCTGTACAAAACGTTTGCAGCAGCTGCATTGGTCCTCTTACATCTCTGTCATAAACACTTTGCTTGAACTGTCTACTGTAAATCAAATAGTTGGGTTTCATTGTGGGGGGTTTGGATATGTCACGATGTTCCTGAATGTCTGTTGCTACCCACACCCTTACCGGCAATGCAGCGCTCCAAGTGTCTTACAAGCCCCTTGCGCCACTGGAGCATCACTTTTTGCGATGCTCTGGTGGTCCTGTGCCCTGCTCCATATTTGCAAGGTAGCGTTAAGCCACTTTTTGTGGCTTAATGGGGCCTTGTAAATGAGGGCCTCCCTGACGCAGTTTTCTGTGGGAAAGCGGCATGTAATGCATGTTGCTGCAGGTATACTTACGCAACACCCATTGCTTTTTGACACTGTCCCAGATTTACAAGGAAACGTAAATCTGAGGCAGTGCCAAAAACTAACACCTCCCCAAGGGTGGCATTAGAGTGGCGCAACGAGGAAAAATACTTTTATTTCTCCGTGTTTTTTTCTCTTTCTATGTGGGCTGCATTCTGCAGCACACATAGGAGAAAAACACCATTAATGATTGTTTTTGTGCAGGAAGGTGTCTCTTCCTTCATAAAAACAATCACCCCCACAATGCAGGCATCCTTCCACCATGGTGCAACGGTGCCTGCGTTGGCACTAGGCAGCTGATTTAGCGCCGGCACAGGGTAAACCACAGAGTTGCGCTGTATTCTGGTAAATACGGTGCATCCCTGCATTTTGGAAATGATGCAGCTTGGACCAGCAAAATTGCTTGCGGCACCGAGCTGCGCCATTTCCTCAGAAATGAGGCCCTTAGTCCCAGAGGAATGGCCGCATGGTCTAAAATGTGAGGTAAATTGTGGTCTTCTATCTGAAAAGGTAGGTAGTGCACTCCTATTGACAAGTCAACCGGTTCACCCCATTGTCACAATGCAGAAAGGGACATACAGACTAGTGCTCTTACCTGGAGTGTCTCAATTTCATACGTAATTACACTGTACTTTCCAGTAAATTCGCTGTACTTATCGGTGACGGTGGCACCGAGGAACCTGGCACGAACTGCTGAAAGAAACACAGAGAAATAGAAAAAAACATGATTTTCAAACTCAATCACATCAACTATTGCTAGTGAACAGCATTATCAAGATTGGACTAGGAGTCTAGCATAGTAGGAAGGGCACTGGGGCACTAAGCCAACCTCACATTGGTAAGCTGTACGGCATCAGACAAATCTCTTTAGATTGTGGGCAGTGTTCACAAACTCATCAGTGGAAGTCTTCGTGAGTTCTTGCAACTTTAAGATAACAATGCAACAGCTGTGTCCACATCTGCATGCCAACCTGCATTTACTCCAGTTACAATCGTGCATGGGAGTAATGTTGTCCTAAAAAGCTTCTTTCAGGCATTCCCTATGCTCAAGCCTGCTGCATCATAACAAGGCACACGTGTTGTTCAAATTAGATAAAACCAAACGTCATTAGCAAAAATCAATTCAGGGGGAGCAAGGGTCGCTTATGGAAACTTACACAGACTATCAAACCATTTCCGGTTTTCTCTTCTGCTATATCATTCTCATCTTTATTTTGGGCTTCTTTGATCCAGACACAAGCTTCGAATGTAAGTTTGGATTGACAATTGTATCTTTTTTCTCATTAATAACACAGTCCAAAGACATGCTGGCACGTGGACTGTTGACAAATAGACTCAAACGAATGTTGAATGTGATTGATAAATGTGTGATTGCATATTGTGATGACGACTGTCAATACAACTGTCAAGAGAGAGATTGAGATATCTATGATATATAACACTTTTATTCAAATAGGTGTAATAGTTTGTAAATTACGCCTGATAATGTGTTGATGATACTACATGCGACCCTTGCTCCCCCTACATAGTTTATTACAGACCGTGAGCTAGAATAGGTAACTTGGCTTAGAGAGTCCAAGGAGTAGCTCAGGGCCCGGGGACCGGAGTGATTGACTTTTTGAACTGATGAGTAATAAAGAACTGTACTCTTTCATAGGTCACTCTGTGATTTCTCTTGTCTCTCTGCATGTTATTTATTTAATGTTTTTGTAGCGTGTGAAAATACTGCTTATGGTGGCCAGGCACTAGAAAAAAGAAGAACCTACTGGAGATAGGGCTGATAGAACAAAATATTTGCAAATGAGTTTGTGGCCTTGACTATGAAGAGCTTTATGGCAAGTGTGCAGCCTGGACTCCTGTTAGTTTAGAATCACCACATTTTGACCAATCCCTTCACTGGTCTTTCTCTCACATGGGCCATCTGCCTTTATGGTGCGCCATCTGGGCCATATTACCACCCTGTAAGGTGTGTACCAACACCTCGCTGTTCAGAGGAGTGACATGTGGTCCAAGTAGAGGAACAGGCTGTCTCATGGTTGCTCGTCTCTCCGATCATGACGCACGATTAAGGACAGAGGGCCCATATGAGAGGTTTATCATTGTGTCTCCTACTAAACGGAGAACAAAATTTCCTTCTAGCGGCGATATTGATGAAAATTAAAAACACTTTCCCTCTCGATACAAGTTCTACTTCTCTACCACAAACACCAGCGAACAGGATCGCTCTATTCTCCAGAACACTGTCAGGGCAGAAGTAGATGAGGACCTTTGAAGGTCCCCATTCTCCTTTGTTGCATCTAACACTCCCTGGCAGGGTACAATAATCTCAAAGTCAGAAGTGCTCAGGATATATCCGTTTATTAATGCACTTTTGATGTTCTTTGTTACAGCATTAAATGGCCATGGAGAAATGCCCTTAACTGCTCCAAATACAATCTCTCCATCCACTTACTGTCCCTGTGGGTCAGTACCAAGTTGCAGTGTGTGATGTATATTTCAAAAGCTCCAGTCAAGTTAGACTTTTGTCTACTGTCTATGACACAATTCCACAAATTTGGATATGACCAAACTTTGACCACTGATAAACCTAAGGTGGCAATTTTTAAGGGTACTGCTCACTTGACACTCAGTCGTCTAGAACAACACAGAATGTTTGAGTGGATGTAAAACCTTTGTGAGCCCATTCCTATTCTCCACCCCCTGACAAATGCCCACTGTGTTTGTTCCATAGCATCCCTCAGGTTGTTGTATAACAAATATTACAGGACAAAACATTTTAACTGATTCAGATTGAGCAATACCTACCAACATCTGAATCGCAGAAGGCCATCTGTGCATGGTAATGAATGCAGCTGCAGCAGTCTGTGTAGGGGTAAGCTGAAATTGACATCAAAGCCACCAAGAGCCACAATCGAATCTTGGCATCCATAGTGATAATGGGGTGGTAGCAGAACCTTCTTGGTGTCTATCAACCTGTCACATCAAAGGAAAAAGACTGATGTTTTATATTTCAAGTCTGTTAAATTGAAATGTTGGATCCAGGTTGTTATGCCTTTCACATGCACTGATTTCTCTTCTTATTCTATACCATCAAATACAATTAGAGCACATACGCCTTAAAACCCAAGACAGGCAAACCAGGCACTGAATAGCCTCTCAGTGCAAATGCAACCCAGGGATGAAAAGGTACAGATGGAGAGTTCCTCACATCGCCTCCTTCATTCTCAACCGTCCTATACCTCTTACGCTACGGTATCTACTACACCAAGTAAAAGTATTATTTATTTTACCTTCCTCAAAGTACAAGCGAAGCATCAGTGAACTAACCACCCCACAAAAAGTGGAAATGGCAAAAGTTTCAACATTTCTAGATATGTGATATCACTTAAATTGTTTCAAGTTAGAGTTCTTTCAAGTAACTATAACTCGCGCCCTAAGGTAAGTATAACTTGCGCCTTCTCCATGCACAGCTAACCGCTCCACATATTATATAATTGATAAGATCTTGTATGGCATCCTTGATATTATCTCTGCAACCTTTGCAATAAAATTATTAATAAGAAAGAAAACTGTGCATGGCAAGCGCGCAGTTTTTAGTTACCTCAGGGAGCGAAAGAATTCTAAATATAACTGCTGAATTTCAGTGGTTTTGTAAGAGTAAATTCAGAACCTTACTATAACTTCCCTGTAACTTTTGTTTTTTTCAGTGACCATATATATATATATATATACACACAAAACCTAGTGGCAGTCACCACGAGGTACTTATAGGTTATAGTTAACGAGGTAGTTATTAGTTATAGGTTATAGTTAGGACCATGTTTCTGTCAAAAGAGCATTTTTTGACTTGACTTGACATTTGACTTGCCTATATCTTTGGCACTGTTTGAGGAATCTTCATGAAATTTTCCCAAAAAAGTGCCACAGTGATTATTGTTGCACACAAAATGTTTTGGCATAACTCGTCAAGCGGGGGCACAGAAAAAAAGTTGTGTTTTGCGTAGGACTTTTGTACAAGGCTACAACCTTAACCACCAGACAGAATTACACCAAGTGTGGTAGAAAGCTAGCTTTCGGTATGCAGATTACGCTTTTAATTATTTGGTGTAAATCTGTTTAGTAGTTTTTGAGAAATTTAGGAAAATCTGAATTTGTATATCTCTGGTCGTGAATCCTTCGCCATCAAGGGATTCAGCTTCAACTTAGTCCCTCAAAGGAAAATATTAAAAAAAGAAACGGGGCTAGCGTAGAGACATCCTGACCTCTTAGTTCTGGTGTTAGAGGTCCCACAGGGACCGCGCCAGGGCAAAAAAGCATTTTATTTTTATTTTCTTGGCTGCAAATTCGCAAAACAAATATTTGAAAAATAAGCACAGGCTCCAGTGCCTGTTTTTTTAAAGCCCCCAGGTCGGACAGGTCTTGGGGCATGTGATAAAGAAGGAGAAGGGCTCATAGGGCCCCCTTCCTGCTATAACTCGCACCCTAACATAACTATAACTTGAGCCCTCGCCATTCACTGCTAATTACCTCAGACGTAACAGCACTTATGACAACTTCTACAACATTATTAAAAATATAAAGGAAACATTAGCAGTCAAGTTAAAAAAAGAAAAAAATGTGCATGGTGGGAGTGTGAGTTATAGTTACCTTAGGGAGCAAGTTATAGTAACTTGAAATAATTCTAACTATAACTGCTGAATTTCTCTGGTTTTGTAGGAGTAAATGCAGAACCTAACTATAACGTTCCTGTAACATTTGTTTTTTTCAATGAATTTCTAAGGGTATTTTAATTCTATTTCCTAACTAAAACGTCACTGTGACCTTTGTTTTCTTCAGTGAATATATATATATATATATATATATATATATATATATACAAACACTCCATGACCATTATGGGAGATGTCTGGCCCTCACAGGGCAGAGCTTTGGTGCACGGTAACAGACACCCACCACACAATACTTCCATTTCTCCCTTCAAGGCCAAAAAAAAGGAAATGCCTTACGCACAACTTGAGTGTGTATTTCTTGGTGCTTTATTCCAATAAATTCCAACGAGCATGGCACACTGTCATGAACCAATGTATTTCAGCTTACACAAACCAAGCCTTGCTCACGGATGGGTGTGGCCAGCTTCACCACCAAGTTCAAGTGATAAAGTGCAATATTTCAACAATAATAAACAAAAGACTCATTTCATGTCCTATAATCTTTCTTCAACCCTTGCTGAAGATAATTGCATATCTCATGTCATAAAACAAACAAAACAGAAATAATACATTTATATTCTAATATTCTTAGATTTTCATTACTCTTGTTATGGAGAACGGACCCATGGGGCAGCTCCACTCCCAACAATGAATCCCCAGTGGGCAAAGGCTTCCTAAAATGGAGCCACAGGGTGATTTTTGTTTCAACAATTGAGCCTTCAATAGGCCAGGGCTTCCTATTTACGAAGGTTGTTCTTTACGAAAGCTTCCACCTATCTTTCCAATCCGTGGTGACAGAATGTTATCCCTTCATAATTCATGTGCCTTCCATAAATGTTTATGTGGCATAAATCGTCTTCCACATCATTCTCATAAGTATAAATGAAGTAAGAGTAAAAACCAGCTAATCGTACATGAACCCCTCTTTTTAAACCACACATACCGCATGGTTCACTCAAAGGGCAAGAAAACAGGAAACTCAAGACATAACATCCAGAAGACAGATATTCTAGACCCCCATTGGCTATGTATTCAAATGTACAGCTAATTCTTCATTGATATTCAACCCATTTGGTTCCCTTGTCTCCAAACTGATGATATTCCTTGTTTCCAATTTTCTCAAAATTATACATCTGTCTCCCCTTCTCTGCTGTTTTCTTACCATTTCAAGACCGAAAAACCTTATTTGAGACCAATCACTTTTATAGGTTGTCTGGAAATGATGTGCCACTGGATACTGCTGATCTTGAATAAAATTGGCTCTTATGTGTTTCAAGACATGATTCTGAATGGAAAATATGGTACCCTCTATAAATCTTCAGGCAGAGAGGCGTTCTATGCAGTATACTACAGAGTACTACATACTCAGTCTTACAAATTCTATACTTATGCATCTTATAAGGTTCTTTCTGGAAGCAGACTTCGAAAGTTGTACTCTGTGGACTTCACTTGCACGACTTACAGGCTTTGTAGGGAACAAAACCATGGGTTCTGTACTTAACCACGTCTTCCCTCTGGACTGTTGATAATGACTGTGCACCAGCATGTCTCTGCGATTCCTACCTTTCCTATAAGTCATCTTAGGTGTTTGGCCTATGTGCTCTATGATTGTTGCTTCATTTTTCACCATATTCCAATGGTGCATAAGGACAGCCCTGATCTTCCTAGAGTCACTATTGTAGGTTGTAATAACCCTTATCATCCAAGAGGTGTCTCCTATTGCCTCCCCCTGTCAACCGCCCTCCTGGTCCAAGAATGCAGTTCATTAAGAACTGGATCCAGGTGATGGAACCTTTCATCTCCTATTCCAATTTTACTGTTTTAAGGGATTTTAATTTCAATTGAGAAGAGGAAGGCAGCAGCAACGCTATGCCTTCTCAGACTTGATGAACAGCTTTGGCTTTTGTCAACGGATCAACTCTACGACCCACATACCTGGGCACATGCTGGATGATATTTTTACCAATCATGTGGCTCTATCAGTGGAAAACTATCTTTCTCGAAGCTGGACTGATCACCGTGTGGTGGTGTTTAGAGTTTAGAGGGAGAAGGTGGAGAAGACTATACAGGACAATTACACCATCTACAGAAATTGGAGCAAAATCTACAGCAATGAGCTGATAGGAGCCAATATTAAGTACCAGGTAATAGGCTGAAGCTGTCAGGGACCGACAGCAGAAGACATCAAGAAATCGATGCTGTCAGCTATTGATTTGGTAGCTCCCAATAAAAGCAAAACCAATTTTAGGTAGAAAGCCTCACACCCATGGTTCTCAGAGGGACTTAAAAACCCCCAACGGCAAATTCGGAGGCAAGAACGGAGGAGGAAAATGATGCGTAGTTTAGAAGAAAAGAATAAACGTAAAGAGGCAATTTGAAAATAGAAAAGTGTTGTAAAGGAGGCTAAATCGACGTATTTGTCCCACAAAATAAGATCCTCTATTAGTGTTCCAAAGTAATTGTTCAAGGTTGTAAGAGATCTCATGTCTCTGCCAGTTTAACACTCGCTGGAAAACTCCCAAGATTCTTGCAATAGGGTTGCCACACACATTGTCCATGTTCTTTCCCTTTCCTTTGCAAAAATTAAAACTCTTCTGGCTCAAACTACATCTGGCTCCCCAGATGATCTGTGTCTGCCCAGGATGTTGCAACTTGCTGCAGATTTAATTGCTGCATTTTTGGAAAAGGTCCTGGAGTCAGGAGTGTTCCACCAGCGCTGGAAAGAGGCTATTACTAACCTCCTTAAAAGAAGCTGAATGAGGAACCTGGAGATTTAAAAAACTTCTCCCTATTTCCCTGTTGCCCACCCCAGCAAACATTATTGAGAAACACATCAATCAGGAATTAGCTCAGTCTCTTACTGATCATGAGCTTTTGGAACTTTCTCAGAATGGCTTTAGGAAAATGCCACAGCACCGAACCAGCAATGATTGTGGCAGCAGACTATTCAACTCCAAGTGGATCAGAGTGTCATGGCTATTCTGGTTATGCTAGATTTATCCTCAGCCTTTGACACAATATCTCCATCTTCACTAGTGCAAAGATTTCAACAAGTTTGGCTGAGGGATTTGGCATTAAACCTTTGTGAATCCTTTTTGATGAATAGGACCCAAACGGTGAGCTTAAGAGACTTAAAGGCTAAATCTTTCCAGCTTCCTTGTGTAGTTCCACAAGGATCCTCCCTCAGTCCACCTTGTTCAATCTCTATGTTTAATCAAACTGGTGTGATCCTATGGGTTTTAGGTGATGTTCTACACAGACGACACCCAAATTATTTTTTCCATATCCGATGACTGGCAGGGGTGGTGACAACTTCACGTCCTACATGGCTGAAGTCAGCTCTTGGATTAGGGTGAACTGGCTTAAAATTAACACTGAGATGATGGAAATTGTGGTCTTTGAGTCAGACAATTCTGTTTGGACCTACTTTTGGTGGCCTGAGACATATGGGCTGTTACTCGTTCTGGTGGCCTCCATAAGAAATCTGGGTTTGATTTTTGATAGCTCCAGCTACCTGAGAAACGCCTTCAACTGGCACTTACCAAATAGGCAGTTAAGATCTGCTGTACAGAGGAAGTTGATTGTTCCTAGGTTTCAGAAAGCTGGAGGGGGGTGAACGAGTGTTTTCAGATGCAGCGGCTAGGTTTTGGAATAGGCTTCCTGCTCATATTGCGAGCCTCAATTCCTATTCGGTGTTTCGGATGCATGTGAAAGCTTGGTTAATTTCTCAACACCAATGCTTCCCCATTTGCTCTTGTCGGTGATAGTGATTTGATGCCTTTTTGGTTTTATGCACTCTCCAAATTCTAATTATATGACATGAAATTTTCCAGAATTTGAACTGTGGAATGAGAAGTAAGATTGATATGGAATTAACTTCAGCAAGGGATGAAGAAAGACCATGGGATATGAAATGAGCCTTGTGTTTATTGTTGTTGAAATATTGCACATTATTACATTAAAATGGTGGAAAGTCTGGCCATGCCCATCCATGAGCAAGACTCAGTTTGTATGAGCCGAAACGTGTCAGTTCATGGCAGTTGCCATGCTAGTTGGAATTTGATGGAATAAAGCACTAAGAAATATACACTGAAGTTGGTGTTTTCCTTTCTTGGCGTGGATGGGAGAAATGGAAGTATAATATATATTTATAGTGTAACATAGCTATTAAAAATATGTTCTTTATATTATATTAATTTATATATATATATATATATGTATATATATATATGTAAAAATATATATATATATGCACAATATTGTGGTGATGATATTTTTGTCAACAATATTTTTAGCTCAGTATTGTGTCAGTGATACGCCAAACAGGGTTGGAGACACCCAACTAATATCAAATAAAATTTTCACACACCTCCTTTATGTGTATGGCTTAATAATTAATCAAACTTTAATAAATTTCAATAAAAGACATTCTCAGCAAACTTGTGTTTCCTCATTGGGTTGGATAATCCCATGACTTCCTCTGGGCTATTAAAAATATAGAAATGTTGCTTAATTGTGAATATATATATTCTCTGTATCTATGGCCACTACCTCACCTATTAAAAAACATTCTCATCAATCGAGGACAACAATGTTGAAACAGGAGCTCAAGTCCAGCTAGTATTAGGAATAACAATAAAAATAAGTTGTAGGAATGTCGGACCCAATGAAGAAACATGTTTGCTGGGAATATCGTTGATGAAGATTATTAGGGTTGGATGAATTGGAGTTCCCCTATGATTTTCTTGGTCTTTGAAACTTTAGGACATGTATGTCATACATTTATGAGTCGTGTGTGAACATATGTTCGACCTCTGCAGAAAGCTGTGGTACATTCATTTTAGAAGTGTAGCAACCATGCACAAAATTCACAGCATTTTCTTATTAAGAGCACAGAAGTGATTTTGTAGTGTACAGCTGCTTATAGCTGGGAAATGCACCATTGAAAGTATGATGGAAGTATAACAGTCCCAATGGAAAGAGATAGAAATGATGTAAGTTATACCAGCCCTGCTACTTATAATACTGCGTTATAGTTCTCCCTGTTAAGATGGGAGGGCATCCACAGGCTCTTCTCTGGTGGGCTGCAATACTTTTACTGGGATGGTTTCAACACTACTTAGCAGGCCGCAGGCAGTTGAATGGAACATAAACATTACTTTACAGAATTGGTTCTATCACTTAAGTCGGACACTACCATCTTGGCAGGGCTACCGCATTTGCAGAGCAACAAAGTGGACACTATTCTGTACAACTGAAATATCGAAATGTGGCAAACAAGCAATTCCCAGGATTGATGATGAAGGTTTACCAGGGCAGCACCTGCACTGTAGAACCTATCAATGTTTGACAGTAGCACATGTAAGTAATTCATGAACATCATAAGTTGATGTTTGGCCACAAAAGATGTAGGGGAAGATTTAAAGTTTTGCAGAGGGAACAGTCGGTTGAATCAGTGAATGAATGCTCTCTTCCCGTCACTTAGAGGTGGAAAGACTGAAAGTGTATCAATGACAAGCTTACTCCAGCTCCATGTCTGACACACTTCTTCGATGGCCCGACGGAATCCCTTATTTAGAGTGGATGGTTGGATTTGTTGTTGTTGTTGTCTATCATCGCCAAAACATGGCGGTAAGGGAAATAAAAAAATAATGGGCACACACACTGTGGAAGAAAAGTTAATCTTTTTCTCCGATGCCGAAAATGTTGCTGCCAACCTGTAGATTCTAAAACCAGCCCCATATTATCTAAAAATGCAAAGGTCGTATATGGTAGGACAAAAAATGCTTTTTGTTCTCAGTAAAATTATATTTTGTTACAGGGTAGTCAAGGGACACATCGATGCTTTCAGCCAAAATCGTGGCACTTCTAAATGCACATTAGATGCACAGCTCCATGATCCCTAATCTGTAAAATATTCATAATCTGTTTGCTTTCCAAACTTGTAAAGTCTCTGTAACCTGAGAAACAACACTGCTGTATAAAGCTGTTAGAAATGGGGTTTCTGGGAGGCACCTAGTGCAGGCAGGAACCACCAGGCTAGTCAGGGCAAGAGGGCTACACACCCAAAAAAAACCTGCTCACCGCCTTGGTAGCTTTGGCATGAACAGTCAGGCTTATCTCAGAGACTGTGTAAAGTGTTTGCACAACACACACAACACTAATGACACAATAAATAAACCACAAAGAAAACTCCACAACAAGTTATATAAAAATAAACTGTATTGCACAAAAGATCATTAGACCAAAAATGGCATACATCGGTAGAACCATGCTTCATAAGCAGCTGTCAGATCATTACATAGGTTACTAGTACTCTGCTTAGCAAGCAGTTGTCAGGTCATCATTGTCACTAAAACAAATGCACATAGAATGAAACATCCCCAAATGGCAGAACCTAAATACACTCTGCCATGCACACTAAATAAGCCGTGGGAATATACGTGTTCCTCCAACCTGATTAGCATGACATGTAACTACAAACAGGTCCTAGCCTGGAGAAACCACTGTGTAACCAAAAGGGCAGAAATAACTACAAATCATCTCCTACAGGAAGGCTACAACACCTCTGTGCTTCTTTGATATGGTTTGCAGTGGTTTAGAAGAAGGCTACGCAGCCATGGGACCTCTGTCGAGGGTTTCCTCCCTGTTCTGCCAGCTACATGATGATGCTGCCAAAAGACACAACGAGGGGCTTACGTTCAACAAACAAGGCCCCTGTGGGCTCCGGTACTTCTGCTGCTGGGGGAATCAAGCAAGGAAGACAGTTCACCTGGGTGGGAGGTGACCCCACTCCTCACATGGGGGCTGCCTCAAACAAGCAACCTTCAGCTGGACAGGGCCTCCGTTGAGGTTTCCCTGGCAAGACAGAGAGGTATGCCTGGCTGCCCGCATCCCTGGAGACCGCGTGTCTCCAGGACTAACAATGCAGCCTGGTGGGCAAGCTCCTGGCTCGGGACCTCGCCTAACATGGAGCCAGCTCTTCAAGTCCTCTTGGGGCCGGGAGGACTCTTCACCTGCCCGGCTGGTAGGGATCTCAGCTTTCCTTGGCCTTGCTACCTTTACCTTGCGGCTTGGACTGCAGCAGTGACACCACACAAAGAAGTGCCCGCCGGTGCCCAGGGGGCACTAGAGGGAGCATGCTTGTCTGCGCTGCATCTCAAAAAGGCTCCCAATGATCTCTCCTACGTCAGGGAGTGGGGAGTATACACTGTGACACGGGGGCACTTTCTTGCACCAGAGTAGGTCAACAATCAAAATAACGTGCTCTTCACGCACCGGTTTAAAGAATGAAGCACTCTTCACACTCTGCTGCTAATAAGTGCCCTTATAAGGAGATAAAGTGCTCCTCATGTCCCTTACAAGGGTAAGGGGGCACTCCACCTGTGCCCCTCAAAGGGAGCAGCGCCAAAGGGATAGAAATGCAGGGGGGGCACACCACCCAGCCCTGAGAGACAGCTGTGGGGGCACATAGCTGGAGGGCCCAGGCAAGCAGGCCTGCACAAGGGTCCAAAAGAAAGCAGTGGCAGTCCCTCTTCGTGACCTAGCAGATCACAAGTTAGTCCAACGGCAGAGCAGTACAGAGTCCTGAGTCTTTCCAGCAGCATCTAGTGACCAGTCCACCAGTGTCTGTCTAATAAAATGAGGAACAGCACCTATAGTTATACTCATTTTGCCCAGCTTCTAGAAGTGGTGTGAAGGTTCCAGGAATGTCCCTTCCCCTCCACACTGGCTCCAGATATCTGTAGGGGGTAAACAAGCCTTTTGTGTCAGGGCAGGACACAGTCTATACAAATGTAAGTGCACCCCGCCTCTACCTCTCCCAGCCCAGTAAGACCACTCAGTATGCAGATGTACTCCTTTACACCTACACCCTCCTTGTGTGATGGCTGTCTGGAAAGTATGCACAAAGCCCAGCTGTCACTCTACACCAGATATGGATTGGAGTCAAGCTGCAAAGGCACCAACGTTATAAGCACACTTTCTAAAAGTGGTATTTCTGCAATGGTAATAACCAATACACTTGTAGAATAAGCAGAATTTCTCACTACCCTTTCAACTCTACCAAACATGCCCCCGCAATCCCTCATAGATCAGAAAATAACACTTAGACATATGAAAGGGCATTCCCAATGCAAGCCAATGTGAGAGACAGCACGCACAGCAGTGAGAAACCAAATAGGATGTTTGTCAACACTAGGACAGGCCACACAATAAGGCAGATGTTCTAACTCTTACCTACAGAGCACCCTGCCCATAGGTCTACCTAGGGCCTACCTTAGGGGTGACCTACATGCAGTAAAAGGGGAGTTGCAGGCCTGGCAAGTATATTTAGATGTCAACCCACTGTGGCAGTAAACTGTGCATGCAGGCTATGCAGTGGCAGGCCTGAGGCAGGTTTAAGAGGCTACTTCTGTGGGTGGCACAACTGCGCTGCAGGCCCACTAGTAGCATTTCATTTACAAGCCCTGAGTATTAGGGATACCACTGTTCAAGGGACTTACAGGTAAATTAAACGTGCTAATCAGGTGTAATCCAATCATACCAAGTTTAGAAGGGAGAGCACGTTCCCTTCAGCACTGGTCAGCAGTGATAAAGTGCCTAGAGTCCTAGAGGCAACACAAAGAGGT
Source organism: Pleurodeles waltl (assembly GCF_031143425.1). Taxonomy (NCBI): domain Eukaryota; kingdom Metazoa; phylum Chordata; class Amphibia; order Caudata; family Salamandridae; genus Pleurodeles; species Pleurodeles waltl. The sequence goes on from NC_090449.1 coordinate 55,818,928, forward strand.
CAGAAAAATAGAAGGAGAAAGGCAAACAGTTTGGGGTTAACCATGCAAAGAGGGCCAGGTCCACCAAAAGCTATAAAGCATATGTGTAGCTTGACTATTTACTGCCAGATTTTGTACGTTTTTTCAACACTGCCTTCTAAATGAGATTCACATCCATTCCATAAATAAGAATCTTTTTCGAAAGGCTAAGATAGAAAAAGGAAAGGAAATGAAGTGTAGATTAATCTTATAGGAGGCTACATGCAACTGCATTTTGTGACCCAACTCAGACAGCTAAGACTTATTTTCTATTTGTTTACAGGTCTTGTGCTTGTGAAGCTTGTCAATATACCGTTTCACCACCATTCACTCAACATTGTCTAATGGCATGTGCACCTGCGACAATATGATTCAATACCAAACAATTCTTGCAAGCACTTCTGGGAAGGGTCAAGTTTAGCTGCCACACCCTTAGGGTAAAAAAATCTTTATTGAGCCCAATGAGACTCTATTTTTTTAAAATCATATTTATATGAAAAGGTGCTATAAAATCCACTATTTGGCCAATTTTCGTTTCAGAATTACTGGGATGGAGAACTCTCTATTACAAAAAGTAAGACTCTTGGTTCACTTACTTAAATCCAGGGCAGGTGTCACGCCCTACTACTTTGAATAACCACCTGCTGACAATGCCCGCAGAACTTTGCCAAGCTTACCTTGGGAAAGATCCAGGAGATGATTGAACTTTACATTGTTTTTTCTGCATGCTGCTTAGGCGAAACACATTTTTGCTTCCAGCTCAACAGCTGCACCCTGTCCGGATAGGAATATGTCCCTATATCCTCTTAAGCTACAGCTCAACTCACTTGGATGGCCTGTGAACCTCTGCATGCTGCTGAGCTATCACCCTCCTCATAATAAATATTCCCTGATTTCATGGTGGTTAATTTGTCGTCTTTAGAGTGATGAGAGGCAGAGGCAGACACAACAGGACTGAACCATATGATTTGCTGGCCATTGGCAGATGGCAGCTGCCAATGACTAACTCATGGAATCAGTGTGTTTATTGCTGCTTAGCGCAGAGGTTTGCCCTTGTACTATTTTGTACATATTGACTGTATTTTGAGAAACTGGATAGCTCTAAAAATTAGACATGATCTATCGAACTTTTTACACTTTTCTCCCACCTAATTCCTCTTGAGTACAACCTCCTGGGAAGCAGACACTTCAGCCACATACATGTTTATGAAGGGTAAGCAGGGGCAATAGATTCTACCTCTGGCAAGCTCTTTATTTCCCCCAGGTGCTGTGCTTGCTTTCCCTGTCTCATGGACTCTGACGGAAGGGGCAAGATCTTTATATAGTTTTCTTTCCTTATCGTAACTGCAGCTCCTTATCACAAATAGATAGCTGCAGAGAGGCTAAGTGTATGATAGTAGAGTATTATGTGGGGTGGGGGTTAGTCCTCACCATGTAATACTCTCACAATACCACAGAGATGTTCCTTGGTTTCACACTAATAAATTCTTAGCTTAGTTCTGGTAGTGTGGCAAAGAGCAGTCAGGCTTTACTTAGAGGAACATGTGTTAAGCATTTAAGCACACCAACATGGATGATAAGTAATTGACACAACCTGAAAAAAATCCGACATTAATTTATAAAAATAGAGCTTATTTTAATCTTAAATTACACACCAAAATGAACAGAATTGAGTCAGTATAACTGAAGGTAAAGATTTTAGAAGCAATATTGAACCACAGCAGAACTAGCATTTAAACGTTGCATTGAAGTCTATGGAGAAAACAACACTGTTTGCAAAAACATATTTAAAAAGCGAGTTGCGTGGAAACCTTTTGGGGTTAAGGGTGTGCAGTCCCTAACCAGATCATGACAGTCAGTGCAGTTTTACCTGGCCCATGGTGTCCAGGTGCAAAGTTGTCCTGGCTGTACACGGTGTTGAACGAAACTCGTGTTGAAGTCAATTGCAGGGAGCCACTGGTGACACTTGGATGTGGAGCTGTGGGGAACCCTTGCAGGGTTAAGGTTGTGCGAGTACTTGGACAATGCCACCACAGCCAATTCACTTCTACCTGCTCCGTGGGGTCCTGGTGCCGAGTTGTCCTGGCTGTCCATGGTGCTGAACGGGAATCACACTGGTGCTGATTTTACCGCTTACATAATGGTGCTGACCAAGGATTGCAAAACCTCAGCAGGGCTGGGTTGCAGATGTCAGATGCAGGTTGCACGCTGTGCCCTGCACCTGCAGGCATAGAGTGTGGGGGTTAGTTACTCGACTGGCAACCAACAAGTCTTTGCAACGGTAAAGTGCAGAAATCCTTTAGGAACTTCCCGGGGTATGAGGGAGTGGTGCAGCAGCCTGAAATGTGGAGGCAGACCCGACTACAAATACCTGTCTTTTTAATGATCCCATTGCAGAAACAATGGCCGGCAAAAATTTGGATCCTGCAAGTGTTTTTACCTGCAGTTTGCTGGGGACTGGTGCCACCAGTCCAAGGGAATCCGAGGGTGCGTCTGGATTCCACAGGGGTCCCTCTGGTCAGGAGTGGTGAGTTTCAGCGAAGGATGAGGGTTGTTCAGGCAGTTCCCAGTCTATTGCATCAGGGGCAGAGTATCCCTCTTTTGCCTTGGGGCAGTGGGCAAAGTCTGGTTGTCAGTGATGCAGAGCTCCTCCTGGTCCTTCTTTCAAGTTAATCAATCAGAACTGAGGTTCTGGTGCTATGGGTGTTCCTTAAATCCTGGATTTAGGAGAATTAGGGGTGTGGAGACTGATGGCCAATGGGCAGCTAGCAACTACAGCTAATCCATCCCTGAGGTGACCACATCCAGAGCAACAGGTCACTATTAGCTACCTAGAACCCTCTACTGTGCCACTCCTAAAATAGCAGAAATCATAATTTAGTGCACAGACCGGGCTTCTCACCCTAGAGGTGTGGTCAGCCTGCTGGGGGTGTGCACAGTCCTCCAAACCTATTACCCCCTTGTCCTTCAGCAAATGAACATGGGGGCATGAGGAGGGCTGTTTCCTTCACTGGGGGACAGTACAGATGGCTATCAGAAGTGGTGTAGCCTTTGAAGCTCTTCGCCCTGATGGCTCTATTCTCTACCCCAGCTGAGGAGCGGGAGATGTGGCCTCCTTCCTGCCTTAGCCTTGGTTCCTGATTACTGGGAGCACCCACACTGCCTAGCAGGAGGTCAGAAACCTGTCTTGGTGGCAGCAAGTGTGGGAAAAAGCACAGGCCAACCGGCTTGAGCACAAAGATGGGTAGCAAACAGGTGGGCAACCTGGGTGCGTGCCAGCCGTTCGTCAACACCAGATATGTGTAGGCAGGAGAGAAAGCACATTGGGGGTCATTACAACATTGGTGGTAAAAGCCGCTTACGGCCGTGCAGAAGACTGCCAACACACCGCCGTGACCACGGAATTCCGCCACAGCTATTATGACCCACATCTTGAAATCTGACAAAATTCAGACACCCACACAAGTCAGCCACACCAAAGGTCAGTGATAAACTGGCGAAAACAAAACCTCCACCGTCACGCCAACAGAAATACGCCCACACTATCACGACACACGAATCCACACAGCGGTCTTTCAACCGCGGTATTCCATTGGCGGTACACACCGCCGCGCTCAAAATACACACATTTCTACAAAACACCGCCACATTGGACAATTCGAAATACACACGCCTGATACACATACACACACCACTCCCACACACCCAATACAATATAAAACACACACCCACATCACCCACAAACCCTTACGACCACTATTACAGAGAGAAGACCAGAGAGAGACACCACCATCCACAAACTAGCATTCACAGGCACTCAACACCATCACCCACACAACTTCCACGCACCAAACACCACACACCACTACATATCACCACACTTATCACCACACACACCACCCCACACATCACCTACACCACCCCATGGCACGGTAAAGACACCCCAGGTTCTTGAGGAGGAGCTCAGGGTCATGGAGGAGGAAATCGTCCGGGTAGAGCCACAGCTATTTGGAGCACAGGTGCAGCACACCTCCATTGCAAGGAAGATGGAGCTATGGCAAAGAATAGTCGACAGGGTGAACGCAGTGGGACAACACCCAAGAAATCGGGACGACATCAGGAAGAGGTGGAACGACCTACGGGGGAAGGTGCGTTCCGTGGTCTCAAGACACCACCAGGCGGTTCAGCAGACTGGCGGCGGACCCCCACCTCCTCCCCCACAACTAACAACATGGGAGGAGCAGGTCTTGGAGATTCTGCATCCTGAGGGCCTCGCAGGAGTCGGTGGAGGAATGGACTCTGGTAAGACAAATCTTAACTATTACATCCCCCACCCTACCTGCATGCCATCACATACCCCCACCCTCACCCCCATCACTCCAACTCCTCACAAAGGTTCAAATATCACAAACCACCCATCCCAACACCAAGCCCTGCATGCAACACCAAAGCATGGACACTCATCACTAAAGCATGCCCACTGCACATACCCATAACACCCCCATAAACCATAATCACACAAGCCCCCACACAGGAATGCCATCACTGGGGTACACGGTCACCCACCCATTGCACAACATGACACACACAGAAGTAATAATCATGCTTTTCCACCCCTGCAGGACCACTACCCAACGTCACCAGACAGGAGGGTCCAGGCATCTCTGTAGGAAAGTACCATCTTGCCTGGCATATTACCCCCATTTTTCACTGTATATATGTTGTTTTAGTTGTATGTGTCACTGGGACCCTGCCAGCCAGGGCCCCAGTGCTCATAAGTGTGCCTGAATGTGTTACCTGTGTTATGACTGTCTCACTGAGGCTCTGCTATCCAGAACCTCAGTGGTTATGCTCTCTCATTTCTTTCAAATTGTCACTAACAGGCTAGTGACCAATTTTACCAATTTACATTGGCATACTGGAACACCCTTCTAATTCCCTAGTATATGGTACTGAGGTACCCAGGGTATTGGGGTTCCAGGAGATCCCTATGGGCTGCAGCATTTATTTTGCCACCCATAGGGAACTCTGACAATTCTTACACAGGCCTGCCACTGCAGCCTGAGTGAAAAACCATCCACGTTATTTCACAGCCATTTTACACTGCACTTAAGTAACTTATAAGTCACCTATATGTCTAACCTTTACCTGGTAAAGGTTGGGTGCTAAGTTACTTAGTGTGTGGGCACCCTGGCACTAGCCAAGGTGCCCCCACATTGTTCAGGGCCAATTCCCCGGACTTTGTGAGTGCGGGGACACCATTACACGCGTGCACTACATATAGGTCACTACCTATGTGTAGCTTCACAATGGTAACTCCGAATATGGCCATGTAACATGTCTATGATCATGGAATTGCCCCCTCTATGCCATCCTGGCATAGTTGGCACAATCCCATGATCCCACGGGTCTCTAGCACAGACCCTGGTACTGCCAAACTGCCTTTCCCAGGGTTTCACTGCAGCTGCTGCTGCTGCCAACCCCTCAGACAGGTTTCTGCCCTCCTGGGGTCCAGACAGGCTTGGCCCAGGATGGCAGAACAAAGGACTTCCTCAGAGAGAGGGTGTTACACCCTCTCCCTTTGGAAAATGGTGTGAAGGCAGGGGAGGAGTAGCCTCCCCCAGCCTCTGGAAATGCTTTCATGGGCACACATGGTGCCCATTTCTGCATAAGCCAGTCTACACCGGTTCAGGGACCCCTCAGCCCTGCTCTGGCGCGATACTGGACAAAGGGAAGGGGAGTGACCACTCCCCTTACCTGCACCTCCCCTGGGAGGTGCCCAGAGCTCCGCCAGTGTGCTCCAGACCTCTGCCATCTTGGAAACAGAGGTGCTGCTGGCACACTGGACTGCTCTGAGTGGCCAGGGCCAGCAGGTGACATCAGAGACTCCTTCTGATAGGCTCCTTCAGGTGTTGCTAGCCTATCTTCTCTCCTAAGTAGCCAAACCCTCTTTTCTGGCTATTTAGGGTCTTTGCTTTGGGGATTTCCTTAGATAACGAATGCAAGAGCTCATCCGAGTTCCTCTGCATCTCTCTCTTCACCTTCTGCCAAGGAATCGACTGCTGACCGCGCTGGAAGCCTGCAAAACTGCAACAAAGTAGCGAAGATGACTACTGCAACTCTGTAACGCTGGTCCTGCCGCCTTCTCGACTGTTTTCCTGGTGGTGCATGCTGTGGGGGTAGTCTGCCTCCTCTCTGCACTAGAAGCTCCGAAGAAATCTCCCGTGGGTCGACGGAATCATCCCCCTGCTACCGCAGGCACCAAAGAACTGCATCACCGGTACCCTGGGTCTCCTCTCAGCATGACGAGCGAGGTCCCTTGAATCCAGCAACTCTGTCCAAGTGACTCCCACAGTCCAGTGACTCTTCAGTCCACGTTTGGTGGAGGTAAGTCCTTGCCTCCCCACGCCAGACTGCATTGCTGGGAACCGTGACTTTTGCAGCTACTCCGGCCTCTGTGCACTTCCGGCGGAAATCCTTTGTGCACAGCCAAGCCTGGGTCCATGGCACTCTAACCTGCATTGCACGACCTCCTAAGTTGTCCTCCGGCGGCGTGGGACTCCTTTGTGCAACTTCGGGTGAGCACTGTTTCACTCCTCTTTGTAGTGCCTGTTCTGGCACTTCTGCGGGTGCTGCCTGCTTCTGAGAGGGCTTCTTGTCTTGCTCGACGCCCCCTCTGTCCCCAGACGCAATTGGCGACATCCTGGTCCCTCCTGGGCCACAGCAGAATCCAAAAACATTATCCGCACGACTTGCAGCTAGCAAGGCTTGTTTGCGGTCTTTTTTCAGGAAAACACTTCTGCACGACTCTCCACGGCGTGAGGAAACCGTCCTCCAAAGGGGAAGTTCCTAGCACTTGTCGTTCTTGCAGAATCCTCAGCATCTACTGTCCAGTAGCAGCTTCTTTGCACCCACAGCTGGCATTTCCTGGGCATCTGCCCATCTCCGACTTGCTTGTGACTTTTGGACTTGGTCCCCTTGTTCCACAGGTACCCTCAACTGGAAATCCATCATTGTTGCATTGCTGGTTTGTGTCTTTCCTGCAGAATTCCCCGAGCATGACTTCTATGTCCTTTGGGGAACTTTAGTGCACTTTGCACTCACTTTTCAGGGTCTTGGGGTGGGCTATTTTTCTAACCCTCACTGTTTTCTTACAGTCCCAGCGACCCTCTACAAGGTCACATAGGTTTGGGGTCCATTCGTGGTTCGCATTCCACTTTTGGAGTATATGGTTTGTGTTGCCCCTATCCCTATGTGTCCCCATTGCATCCAATTGTAACTATACATTGTTTGCACTGTTTTCTAATACTATACTGCATATTTTTGGTATTGTGTACATATATCTTGTGTATATTTGCTATCCTCATACTAAGGGTACTCACTGAGATACTTTTGGCATATTGTCATAAAAATAAAGTACCTTTATTTTTAGTATATCTGTGTATTGTGTTTTCTTATGATATTGTGCATATGACACTAGTGGTACTGTAGGAGCTTCACTCGTCTCCTAGTTCAGCCTAAGCTGCTCTGCTAAGCTACCATTATCTATCAGCCTAAGCTGCTAGACACCCTATACACTAATAAGGGATAACTGGGCCTGGTGCAAGGTGTAAGTACCCCTAGGTACTCACTACAAGCCAGTCCAGCCTCCTACATTGGTTGTGCAGTGGTGGGATAAGTGCTTTGTAACTACTTACCACTTTTGTCATTGTACTTTTCATAAGAGAAAAATATACAAAACAAGTTCAGTGTATGTACACCTAACCAAAAAGTTTTGCATTCCTTTTCTCATTTCTTTTCTAAAGTGCTGAAAAGTACTTCTAAACTTTCAAAAAGTTCTTTAAAAGTTTAAAAGGTTTTTTTTCTGTCTTTCTAAAAGTTCTGAAAAACTTTTGGTTCCTTTTTCTATCACTTAAACACTTTCTAAAATGTCTGGCACAGGCCAAACTGTTGATCTGTCCAAACTTGCTTATGCTCACCTTAGCTGGAAAGGAGCAAGGAGTCTCTGCATAGAAAGAGGTTTAAGTGTAGGGAAGAATCCCCCCAGAGAACTGTTGGTTAACATGCTTATAGAACAGGATAAGGCCAGAGGTGCCCCTTCTGTTGAAAAAGTAGCTAATGGTTCCCAATCTGATCCAGGGACACCCCTAGAAAAAGATTCAGGAAATAAACTTCCTAGCCTGCCCATTACCAGACAGCCTAGCATAGTTGGTACTGATGTAGAGTCACACCATACTGATAGTGTTGTCTCACATCATAGCAAGAGTATTCCTTCTCATCATAGTAGAAGTGATGTTTCTGTTAACCAAGCTGTTAGGATGCCTTCTGTAAGGGATGGGTCTCCTTCTGTTCATTCTCACCATACTTCTGTTTCTAGGAATGTCCCACCCACCCACCCTGATGACAGAGTGTTAGAAAGGGAGCTCAATAGATTGAGAGTGGAACAAACCAGACTGAAGCTCAAGAAGCAAAAGCTGGATTTGGATAGACAGTCCTTAGAAGTGGAAAGGGAAAGACAGAAATTGGGTTTAGAAACCCATGGTGGCAGCAGGAGTATTCCCCATAGTCATCCTGCAAAAGAGCATGATTCTAGGAATCTGCACAAGATAGTTCCCCCTTATAAGGAGGGGGATGACATTAACAAGTGGTTTGCTGCACTTGAGAGGGCGTGTGTTGTACAGGATGTCCCTCAAAGGCAGTGGGCTGCTATCCTATGGCTATCATTTAGTGGAAAGGGTAGGGATAGGCTCCTTACTGTGAAAGGAAGTGATGCCAAGAATTTTACAGTTCTTAAGAATGCACTCCTGGATGGTTATGGCTTAACCACTGAACAGTACAGGATGAAGTTCAGAGAGACCAAAAAGGAGTCTTCACAAGACTGGGTTGATTTTGTTGACCATTCAGTGAAGGCCTTGGAGGGGTGGTTACATGGCAGTAAAGTTACTGATTATGAAAGCCTGTATAACTTGATCCTGAGAGAGCATATTCTTAATAATTGTGTGTCTGATTTGTTGCACCAGTACTTGGTGGACTCTGATCTGACCTCTCCCCAAGAATTGGGAAAGAAGGCAGACAAATGGGTCAGAACAAGGGTGAACAGAAAAGTTCATACAGGGGGTGACAAAGATGGCAAGAAGAAGAAGGATGGTAAGTCTTCTGACAAGGGTGGGGACAAATCTAAAAATGAGTCTTCATCAGGCCCACAAAAACACTCTGGTGGGGGTGGTGGGCCCAAATCCTCTTCAAATCAAAACAAAGAAAAGAAACCATGGTGCTATTTATGTAAAATAAAAGGCCATTGGACAACAGATCCCAGTTGTCCAAAGAAAAGCACCAAGCCTCCTACCACTACAACCCCTGCTGCTACACCTAGTGCCCCTAGTAATAGCAGTGATGGTGGGAGCAAACCTACTAATAGCCAATCCAAGGGAGTAGCTAGGCTCACTTTTGGTAACTTAGTTGGGGTTGGTCTTGTTAGGGAGACCACAGAGGCTGTGTTAGTCTCTGAGGGGGCTATTGATTTAGCCACCTTAGTTGCTTGTCCCCTTAACATGGATAAGTACAAGCAACTACCCCTAATAAATGGTGTTGAGGTTCAGGCCTACAGGGACACAGGTGCCACTGTTACAATGGTAATAGAGAAACTGGTCCACCCTGAACAACACCTACTTGGTAACCAGTACCAAGTAACCGATGCTCACAACAACACACTTAGCCACCCCATGGCTGTTGTAAATCTCAACTGGGGGGGGGGTTACTGGTCCAAAGAAAGTTGTGGTTGCCTCAGATTTACCTGTAGACTGTCTACTTGGAAATGATTTAGAGACATCAGCTTGGTCAGATGTAGAGTTGGAGGCCCATGCAGCAATGCTGGGCATCCCAGGGCATATTTTTGCTTTAACCAGGGCTCAGGCCAAAAAGCAATGGACCAAGTGCTCCCTAAAGCTAGGGCTAGTAGAAGTAAAGCACTACCTACTATCCCTCCCTCTACAGTGGATTCTACTTCTGAGGAAGAAGAATTTCCACCCTGTGCAGAACCTACACCAGAGGAGCTGGAAGCAGACACTGCTGAGCTTTTGGGTGAAGGGGGGCCTGCCAGGGAGGAGCTGAGTGTGGCACAGCATACCTGTCCCACACTAGAGGGTCTAAGACAGCAAGCTGTCAAACAAGCAAATGGGGATGTCAGTGACTCACACAGAGTTTACTGGGAGGACAACCTCTTGTACACTGAAGCAAGGGATCCTAAACCTGGAACTGCCAGGAGGTTAGTGATTCCTCAGGAGTACAGAAAGTTCCTCCTAACTCTAGCCCACGACATTCCCTTAGCTGGACATTTGGGGCAAATGAAAACTTGGGACAGGCTTGTTCCCTTGTTTCATTGGCCTAGAATGTCAGAGGACACAAAGGAATTTTGTAAGTCCTGTGAAACCTGTCAAGCCAGTGGCAAGACAGGTGGCACTCCAAAGGCACCCCTTATTCCACTGCCTGTGGTTGGGGTTCCCTTTGAAAGGGTAGAGGTTGACATAGTTGGCCCCCTTGACCCTCCTACTGCTTCAGGCAATAGGTTTATCTTGGTGGTAGTGGCCCATGCCACCAGATATCCTGAAGCAATTCCTCTAAGGACCACTACAGCTCCTGCAGTGGCAAAGGCCCTCCTGGGAATCTTTTCCAGGGTGGGCTTCCCAAAAGAGGTAGTATCAGACAGGGGAAGCAATTTCATGTCTGCTTACGTAAAGGCCATGTGGAAGGAGTGTGGTGTGACATACAAGTTCACTACACCCTATCATCCACCAACAAATGGACTGGTGGAGAGATTTAACAAAACTCTCAAAGGCATGATTATGGGACTCCCTGAAAAACTCCGCAGGAGATGGGATATCCTTTTACCATGCCTCCTTTTTGCTTACAGGGAGGTACCCCAGAAGGGAGTGGGCTTCAGCCCCTTTGAACTCCTCTTTGGACACCCTGTGAGAGGTCCTCTAACACTTGTTAGGAGAGTTGGGAACAACCTTTAAAAGCTCCAAAGCAAGACATAGTGGACTATGTACTTGGCCTCAGATCAAGGATGGCTGAGTACATGAAAAAGGCCAGTAAAAACCTTCAGGCCAGCCAAGAGCTCCAAAAGCAATGGCATGACCAGAAGGCTGTTTTGGTTCAGTACCAACCAGGGCAGATAGTGTGGGTCTTGAAGCCTGTGGCCCCAAGAGCACTCCAAGATAAATGGAGTGGACCCCACATAATTGTTGAAAAGAAGGGTGAAGTCACCTACTTAGTTGACTTAGGCACTGCCAGGAGTCCCCTTAGGGTGCTCCATGTCAATCGCCTGAAACCCTACTATGACAGGGCTGATCTCACCCTGCTCATGGCAACTGATGAGGGACAGGAAGAAGAGAGTGACCCTCTCCCTGATCTCTTCTCTTCCACAGAACAAGATGCTCTAGTGGAAGGTGTCGTTTTGGCTGATTGTCTTACTGCTGAGCAGAAAGACCATTGCATAAATCTCCTGGGTCAGTTTTCTGAACTCTTCTCTACTGTGCCAGGTACCACTTCTTGGTGTGAGCACACTATAGATACTGGAGACAGCTTGCCTGTCAAAAGTAAAATCTATAGGCAGCCTGACCATGTGAGAGACTGCATAAAGCAAGAGATGCAGAAAATGTTAGAACTGGGAGTGGTTGAGCACTCTGAAAGTCCATGGGCCTCTCCTGTGGTACTTGTACCAAAACCTCATTCCAAGGATGGAAAGAAGGAAATGCGGTTTTGTGTAGACTACAGAGGTCTCAACCAGGTAACCAAAACTGATGCTCACCCTATACCCAGGGCAGATGAGCTCATAGATACACTGGCATCTGCCAAGTATCTAAGCACTTTTGACTTGACTGCAGGGTATTGGCAGATCAAATTATCAGAAGATGCAAAAGCAAAAACTGCATTTTCAACCATTGGAGGCCATTACCAATTCACAGTAATGCCTTTTGGATTGAAAAATGCACCTGCCACTTTTCAGAGGTTGGTGAATACAGTCCTGCAAGGGCTGGAAGCTTTTAGTGCAGCATATCTGGACGATATAGCTGTCTTTAGCTCCAGTTGGGATGATCACCTGGTCCACCTATGGAAAGTTTTGGAGGCCCTGCAAAAGGCAGGCCTCACTATCAAGGCTTTAAAGTGCCAGATAGGACAGGGGAAGGTGGTTTATCTGGGACACCTGGTTGGTGGGGAACAGAGTGCACCACTTCAGGGGAAAATCCAAACTATTATAGATTGGGTTCCCCCTACTACTCAGACTCAGGTGAGAACCTTTTTAGGCCTCACTGGGTACTATAGGAGGTTCATAAAGAACTATGGCTCCATTGCAGCCCCTCTTAATGACCTCACTTCAAAGAAAATGCCTAAGAAGGTATTATGGACAGCTAGCTGTCAGAAAGCTTTTGAGGAGCTGAAGCAGGCCATGTGCTCTGCACCTGTCCTGAAAAGCCCCTGTTACTCCAAGAAATTCATTGTCCAAACTGATGCATCTGAATTAGGGGTAGGGGCAGTCCTTTCACAACTTAATTCTGAGGGCCAGGATCAACCTGTTGCTTTTATTAGCAGGAGGTTGACCCCTAGAGAAAAGTGTTGGTCTGCCATAGAGAGGGAGGCCTTTGCTGTGGTCTGGGCACTGAAGAAGTTGAGGCCACACCTGTTTGGCACTCACTTCATTGTTCAGACAGACCACAAACCTCTACTTTGGCTAAAACAAATGAAAGGTGAAAATCTTAAATTGTTGAGGTGGTCTATATCCCTACAGGGAATGGACTATACAGTGGAACATGGACCTGGGAGTACCCACTCCAATGCAGATGGACTCTCCAGATATTTCCACTTAGACAATGAAAACTCATCAGGTCATGGCTAGTCTTATTGTCCTTCGTTTGGGGGGGGGGGGTTGTGTAGGAAAGTACCATCTTGCCTGGCATGTTACCCCCATTTTTCACTGTATATATGTTGTTTTAGTTGTATGTGTCACTGGGACCCTGCCAGCCAGGGCCCCAGTGCTCATAAGTGTGCCTGAATGTGTTACCTGTGTTATGACTAACTGTCTCACTGAGGCTCTGCTATCCAGAACCTCAGTGGTTATGCTCTCTCATTTCTTTCAAATTGTCACTAACAGGCTAGTGACCAATTTTACCAATTTACATTGGCATACTGGAACACCCTTATAATTCCCTAGTATATGGTACTGAGGTACCCAGGGTATTGGGTTTCCAGGAGATCCCTATGGGCTGCAGCATTTCTTTTGCCACCCATAGGGAACTCTGACAATTCTTACACAGGCCTGCCACTGCAGCCTGAGTGAAATAACATCCACGTTATTTCACAGCCATTTTACACTGCACTTAAGTAACTTATAAGTCACCTATATGTCTAACCTTTACCTGGTAAAGGTTGGGTGCTAAGTTACTTAGTGTGTGGGCACCCTGGCACTAGCCAAGGTGCCCCCACATTGTTCAGGGCCAATTCCCCGGACTTTGTGAGTGCGGGGACACCATTACACGCGTGCACTACATATAGGTCACTACCTATGTGTAGCTTCACAATGGTAACTCCGAATATGGCCATGTAACATGTCTATGATCATGGAATTGCCCCCTCTATGCCATCCTGGCATAGTTGGCACAATCCCATGATCCCACGGGTCTCTAGCACAGACCCTGGTACTGCCAAACTGCCTTTCCCAGGGTTTCACTGCAGCTGCTGCTGCTGCCAACCCCTCAGACAGGTTTCTGCCCTCCTGGGGTCCAGCCAGGCTTGGCCCAGGATGGCAGAACAAAGGACTTCCTCAGAGAGAGGGTGTTACACCCTCTCCCTTTGGAAAATGGTGTGAAGGCAGGGGAGGAGTAGCCTCCCCCAGCCTCTGGAAATGCTTTCATGGGCACACATGGTGTCCATTTCTGCATAAGCCAGTCTACACCGGTTCAGGGACCCCTCAGCCCTGCTCTGGCGCGATACTGGACAAAGGGAAGGGGAGTGACCACTCCCCTTACCTGCACCTCCCCTGGGAGGTGCCCAGAGCTCCGCCAGTGTGCTCCAGACCTCTGCCATCTTGGAAACAGAGGTGCTGCTGGCACACTGGACTGCTCTGAGTGGCCAGGGCCAGCAGGTGACGTCAGAGACTCCTTCTGATAGGCTCCTTCAGGTGTTGCTAGCCTATCTTCTCTCCTAAGTAGCCAAACCCTCTTTTCCGGCTATTTAGGGTCTCTGCTTTGGGGATTTCCTTAGATAACGAATGCAAGAGCTCATCCGAGTTCCTCTGCATCTCTCTCTTCACCTTCTGCCAAGGAATCGACTGCTGACCGCGCTGGAAGCCTGCAAAACTACAACAAAGTAGCGAAGACGACTACTGCAACTCTGTAACGCTGATCCTGCCGCCTTCTCGACTGTTTTCCTGGTGGTGCATGCTGTGGGGGTAGTCTGCCTCCTCTCTGCACTAGAATCTCCAAAGAAATCTCCCGTGGGACGACGGAATCGTCCCCCTGCTACCGCAGGCACCAAAGAACTGCATCACCGGTACCCTGGGTCTCCTCTCAGCATGACGAGCGAGGTCCCTTGAATCCAGCAACTCTGTCCAAGTGACTCCCACAGTCCAGTGACTCTTCAGTCCAAGTTTGGTGGAGGTAAGTCCTTGCCTCCCCACGCCAGACTGCATTGCTGGGAACCGCGACTTTTGCAGCTACTCCGGCCTCTGTGCACTTCCGGCGGAAATCCTTTGTGCACAGCCAAGCCTGGGTCCACGGCACTCTAACCTGCATTGCACGACCTCCTAAGTTGTCCTCTGGCGGCGTGGGACTCCTTTGTGCAACTTCGGGTGAGCACCGTTTCACTCCTCTTTGTAGTGCCTGTTCTGGCACTTCTGTAGGTGCTGCCTGCTTCTGAGAGGGCTCCTTGTCTTGCTCGACGCCCCCTCTGTCCCCAGACGCAATTGGCAACATCCTGGTCCCTCCTGGGCCACAGCAGCATCCAAAAACCTTAACCGCACGACTTGCAGCTAGCAAGGCTTGTTTGCGGTCTTTCTTCAGGAAAGCACTTCTGCACAACTCTCCACGGCGTGAGAGATATGTACTCCAAAGGGGAAGTTCCTAGCCTTTGTCGTTCTTGCAGAATCCACAGCTTCTACTGTCCAGTAGCAGCTTCTTTGCACCCACAGCTGGCATTTCCTGGGCATCTGCCCATCTCCGACTTGCTTGTGACTTTTGGACTTGGTCCCCTTGTTCCACAGGTACCCTCGACTGGAAATTCATCGTTGTTGCATTGCTGGTTTGTGTCTTTCCTGCAGAATTCCCCTAGCACGACTTCTATGTCCTTTGGGGCACTTTAGTGCACTTTGCACTCACTTTTCTGGGTCTTGGGGTGGGCTATTTTTCTAACTCTCACTGTTTTCTAACAGTCCCAGCGACCCTCTACAAGGTCACATAGGTTTGGGGTCCATTTGTGGTTCGCATTCCACTTTTGGAGTATATGGTTTGTGTTGCCCCTATCCCTATGTGTCCCCATTGCATCCTATTGTAACTATACATTGTTTGCACTGTTTTCTAATACTATACTGCATATTTTTGGTATTGTGTACATATATCTTATGTATATTTGCTATCCTCATACTGAGGGTACTCACTGAGATACTTTTGGCATATTGTCATAAAAATAAAGTACCTTTATTTTTAGTATATCTGTGTATTGTGTTTTCTTATGATATTGTGCATATGACACTAGTGGTACTGTAGGAGCTTCACTCGTCTCCTAGTTCAGCCTAAGCTGCTCTGCTAAGCTACCATTATCTATCAGCCTAAGCTGCTAGACACCCTATACACTAATAAGGGATAACTGGGCCTGGTGCAAGGTGTAAGTACCCCTAGGTACTCACTACAAGCCAGTCCAGCCTCCTACAATCTCCACCCCACCCACAGAAGAGGCCCACAGTGATGACAGCAGCTCTGTCCACCTGGATCTAGATGACCAGCCCGGACCATCGTGGGCCTCGGGACAGTCGGTTCCCCTCACACAGGCACAGGCTACCACAGACCTTCCACCCTCTGGTAACACCAGCACAGCACACACCCAGCGGGCCCATACCTCCGTCCCCAGGACACGTCAATCAGCTGTGTGTCCACCACTACAGGGAACCCAGGATAACCCACCACCCCAACAACAGTAGGGACCTGGGGGCAGTGGTAATGGGCACACGGTCCAGGGGACGGAGGCCCAGGAACACAGGGGAACTGGGAGGGCTGCTGTGTGACAGGGGGCGGACAGGCCAAGGGAACCCACTCTCCACGAGGCCCTCTCCTCCATCATGGGAGCATACGACCACTCCCAGGAGACGATGGCAACGGTCCTGGCCAAGTTTCAGGAGACTCAGCGCATGCAGGAGGAACAGTATTTGGGGTTCAGGGAGGAACTCAGAACCATCAGCTCCGCCCTGGGCACCATTGTAGGGGTGCTGAAGGAAATACTCAACACCAGGAGGGACACTGTGGCACTCCAAGGGGCCCCTGACACTAGCATGGACGATGAACTGCCCACCACCTCCGCCGGTGCTAGTGGACAGGAGGCACCGCCACAGGACCACCACACCAGCACCCCACACCCTGCAGATGGAGAACCACCCCGCAAGCGGTCCCTGAGATCCAGGAACAAGACAGAGCACGATGCCAAGTCCCCTGCCAAGAAATGAGACCACCCTGATTGTCAACCCACTGTCCCACTTTGTCACCCTGTCCATATTGGAACTGCCCCAGCTCCACTTCCTATGCCCATATGGGAAATGCACCTATGAGACAAATAGACTGGACTCTGCCATGGACACTCCTCCGCCATCACCCCTCACCATTTAACTTCCCCCTCCAATATTTTTTATGTAAATAAACACACCTAAAACACCAAAAGATCTGGAGTCTGTCTGTGATTTCGAAATAGTGTATTTGCAATTATAGTGACAAAATTTCCAGTAAATAGTAATGTCAACATACCGATGTCACACAGCTCTAGTCCATGAGGAATCTAAGCACATGTTGGGACCCACACCTGTGAAACAGTAAGGGAAAGTGACAACTCAGTGACCATACACTGGGTAAAATCGACAGACAGGAGAGAGGTAGAAGTGTAAAAGTACTTTTAGTAGGCAGGAATGTATTCTCACCTGTGTTTCACTGGAAATATTGCTGGATGACTGAGTCCCTGTTGTCAATGTCTTCTTCCTCTGCTTCTTCCTCATCACTGTCCACAGGCTCCACAGCTGCCACAACACCGCCATCTGGACCATCCTCCTCAGAAAAGGCACCTGGCGTCGCAAAGCCAAGTTATGAAGCATACAGCAGGACACGATGATCTGGCACACCTTCTTTGGTGAGTAGAATAGGGATCCACCTGTCATATCGAGGCACCTAAACCTGACCTTCAGGAGGCCGAAGGTGCATTCAATAACCCTCCTAGCCCGCCCATGGGCCTCATTGTAGCGTTCCTCTGCCTTGGTCCTGGGATTCCTCACTGGGGTCAGTAGCCATGACAGGTTGGGGTAACCAGAGTCACCTAATAGCCACACCCGGTGCCTCTGTAGTTGACCCATCACATAAGGGATGCTGCTATTCCGCATGATGTAGGCGTCATGCACTGAGCCAGGGAACATGGCATTCACATGGGAGATGTACTGGTCTGCCAAACATACCATCTGTACATTCATAGAATGCTAACTCTTTCGGTTCCTGTACACCTGTTCACTCCTGTGGGGGGGGACCAAAGCCACATGGGTCCCATAAATGGCACCTATGATGTTGGGGATATGTCCAAGGGCATAGAAGTCACCTTTCACTGTAGGCAAGTCCTCTACCTGAGGGAAAACGATGTAGCTCTGCATGTGTTTCAGCAGGGCAGATAACACTCTGGACAACACGTTGGAAAACATTGGCTGGGACATCTCGGATGCCATGGCCACAGTTGTGTGAAAAGACCCACTTGCAAGGAAATGGAGCACTGATAGCACCTGCACTTGAGGGGGGATTCCTGTGGGATGGCGGATTGCTGACATCAGGTCTGGCTACACAGTTCCTGGATTGTGGCACGTTCAAACCTGTAGGTGATGATCAAATTTCTTTCCTCCATTGTTGACAGGTCCACCAGCGGTCAGTACACCGGAGGATTCTGCCATCTCCTCACATGTCCCAGCGGACGGTGCCTATGAAGGACAACAGCGAGCACAGAGCCAAACAACTCAGAGGTATGTACCCACAGTCTAGACAGAACATGATTCATACACAAAATCTGGCCTGTATGTGTGTTGAGAGTAGGCCTAGGTATGTGTGACACAGTTGGTAATTAGGCCATGTGGGCCACTGAAATGGCGGCTGCCTGACCTCTAAAGCGAGACAATGGGATGTGAGGTAACATCGCTGGCGTTGTACACCGTTGCGGTAGGCGGTCGAAGACCGCGGCGCAATGCTGCATTGGTTAACATTGGACCCTATGGGTCCCAGGAGCCATTGACGAAGTACGCTGGTGGTGATGGTACGCACCGCCGCGGACGTGACCGCCATTTTCTAGCTGTTGAATCACTCGATACCTGATCTTCGACAGGGGAGGACCTACACTGCAAGTGCTGCTGTGACCTCGGTCTGGAAGAGACAATGGCTCGTGCGTCTGGGGAAAGGGCCCCTGCCTTCACATTGGAGGAGTTGGAGAAGCTCATCGACGGGGTCCTCCCCCAGAACACGCTACTCTACTGTCCTCCAGACCAACAGGTAAGTACACAGGGAGCATGCTGTATGGGCTATGCCTGTGTGGAGAGGGCTGGTTGTAAGAAGGAAGGGGGCAGAGTTCTGCGTGCATGAAAAGACGGTGGGTGCATGTGCCACATGGCAAGGGTAGGGATGGGGGCCACTCACTTTGACGGTGCAGTTGGTAATGACTTCTCTTCTTCCCCTGTACATTTCATGTAGGTCAGCGCCCACCAGAAGAAGGATATTTGGCGTGCCGTCGCCAAGGACGTCCGGACCCTGGGGGTCCACCACAGACGGAGCACCCACTGCCAGAAGAGATGGGAGGACATTCGCCGCTGGAGCAAGAAGACGGCGGAGGCTCAGCTGGGGATGGCCTCCCAACGTGGGAGGGGTGCCCATCGAACCATGACCCCCCTGATGTTCTAGATCCTGGCGGTGGCCTACCCTGAGTTGGATGGGTGCTTGAGGGCATCACAGCAGACACAAGGGGGTGAGTACACTCTCATTCTGCTGACTTTGCACGCAGTGGAGGGGTCTGGGTGGGGGAGGAGGGCTGTGGGTTTCCCTAGGCCAGGTTGAGTTCCATAGGCTAGGCCCCTTCGTAAGGCATGGCCCCCCCAACCCACCTCTGTAGAGTGCCAAGTACAGCTATTCATGCACCTGTGTCATCTATGTGTGCAGTTGTCGTCCATAGCCTTGTAGGCCATTTCCCAGGAATTGCACTGTAGAGCCCAACAGCGCGACGTAGTGCAGGGGGCTGCTGTGTCTGTCTTGTCCGCCAACGGTAGCGGTAATGCATGCACTCAACATGTCTTTCTTCTGTTCCCCCCCCTTTTTTTGCAGTCTCCCTGTTCTTGTGTGCATTAGCATCATCAGGCGGCGGTGCAGTGGCACCGGAGCACGAGGGAGCTGCATCCCACATGGGCATGGAGGCCCACATTACGGACTCTGAATACACCAGTGGGACGGAGGGCGAAGGGAGCACCAGGGCAGTCACAGGATCTACAACCAGCGACACGGACTCGTCCTCCGATGGGAGCTCCCTTGTGGTGGCGGCAACATCTGTGCCCCCCACTTCAAAAGGTACAGCCACCACCCCCCCCTACCAGCACTGCCCTCCCAGTAGCCCCTCAGCCTTCGCCCCGTGCCCGCTCACCCAGGAGGGTGGGCATCACCTTCGCCCCAGGCACCTCAGCCCCTGCCCCTGTCACCTCTGCTGCCCTCAGTGAGGAGGCCATTGACCTCCTCAGGTCCCTCACTGTTGGGCAGTCTACCATTTTGAATGCCATCCAGGGTGTAGAAAGGGAGTTGCAACACACAAATGCATTCCTGAAGGGCATTCATTCTGGTCAGGCTGCCCTTCATCGAACCGTTCAAACTCTGGCCTCAGCACTGATGGCAGCCATTGTCCCTGTGTCTAGCCTCCCCTCTCCAACTTCCTCCACCCAGACCCAATCCCCTGTACCTCTGCCTATCCCAAGCACACCATCAGACCAGCCTGCACGCACCTCAACACACAAGGGAAACTCTGGCAAACATAAGCACCACACATACCACAGGCACTCATGCAAGCATCACACACATACAGACACACAAACATCCACTGCCTCCACTGTGTCACCCTCCTCCTCATCTCCCTCCTCCCTCCCAGTCTCGTCTACACTCACACCTGCATGCACTATCTCTACAGCCACTACGTCCCGCACCAGCACACCCACCAGCACACCCCGCTCACGTGCAGTCACCACCCCCACTACCATCCACACGTCGCCTGTGTCCTCTCCCAGTGTGTCTGTGACGCCCCCTCCCAAGATATACAAACGCAGGCACACACCCACCCAACAGCCATCCACCTCACGACAGCCTCCAGCGCATGCACCTGCACCCAAAGCCACAAAAGTTGCACCTTCTACAACCACCTCTTCTTCCTCCACTCCCAAAACCCCTCCAGCTACCCATCCCAGTGTCTCCAAACAACTTTTCCTGTCCACCCTTCACCCCACCACCCCCCCGTCCAACTCATAGGTCCCGTACTAGCACCTCAGCCACAAAATCACCGGGACCAGTGGTGCCTGTTGTCACACGTATGTGGAGTGCACCGGCCACCAGGCCAGCCAGTGTATCACAGAGCCAGAGCACAGCCAGTCCCCCCTCTGTGAAGCACCAGAAGTTGACCAGTGCCCGGCGGGAGAGGAGGAAGACTCAAGCCACTCACAGGGGTCCCGGGGGGGAGTGTGGACTCTGCTGTGACTCCTCCCAAGGTGGGTAAGGGGCAGAAGAAACCTGCAAAGTCTGGGAGGAGCAGCACAGCGGAGAAGACCGCCATCATCCCCACTGGGCAGGAGGGCCCCGCTAGCCCCATCGTCGCTGCCCAGGAGGGCCCCGCAAGCCACAGCCCAGCAGCCCAGGAGGGCCCCGCCAGCCCCATCGTCGCTACCCAGGAGGGCCCCGCCAGCCACAGCCCAGCTGCCCAGGAGGGTCCCGCCAGCCACAGCCCAGCTGGGCAATGAAGGACCGCCAGCCCCAGCCAAGCTGGGCAATGAAGGACCGCCAAGGCAAGCACCGCTGAACAGGGCAAGGACCGCCAAGGCAAGCACAACTGAACAGGGCAAGCACCGCTGAACAGGGCAAGGACCGCCAAGGCAAGCACCGCTGAAGAGGGCAAGCACCGCTGAACAGGGCAAGGACCGCTGAACAGGGCAAGGACCGCTAAGGCAAGCACCGCTGAACAGGGCAAGGACCGCCAAGGCATGCACCGCTGAACAGGGCAAGGACCGCCAAGGCAAGCACCGCTGAACAGGGCAAGGATCGCTGAACAGGGCAAGGACCGCCAAGGCAAGCACCGCTGAACAGGGCAAGGATCGCTGAACAGGGCAAGGACTGCCAAGGCAAGCACCGCTGAACAGGGCAAGGACCGCCAAGGCAAGCACCGCTGAACAGGGCACGGACCGCCAACTCAAGCACCGCTAGCCCATGAGCGGCAGGGGCAGTGACGCAACATGGACCGTCACGGGGTGAGTGATGCACTCTGGGCACCAGTCCCCCTCCAGAACCAGTGGAGACCTGCATCCACTCTGTCTGTCCTGCACAGGATGAAGCACTCTGGGCACCAGTCCCCCTCCAGAACCAGTGGAGGCATGCATCCACTACCTCTGTCCTTCACAGGATGAAGCACTCTGGGCACCAGTCCCCCTCCAGAACCAGTGGAGACCTGCATCCACTCCGTCTGTCCTGCACAAGATGAAGCACTATGGGCACCAGTCCCCCTCCAGAACCAGTGGAGACCTGCATCCACTCCATCTGTCCTTGGCAGGATGAAGCACTCTGGGCACCAGTCCCCCTCCAGAACCAGTGGAGACTGTTATCCACTTGAGAGACTGTGGCTTTGCACTCCCCAGGATGGTACAGTGGGCAAACCACCCACTGGAGAGAGTTGAGAGACTGTGGCTTTGCACTCCCCAGGATACAGCAGTGGGCAAACCACCCACTGGAGAGACTTGAGAGACTGTGGCTTTGCACTCCCCAGGATGCAGCAGTGGGCAAACCACCCACTGGAGAGACTTGAGAGTCTGTGGCTTTGCACTCCCCAGGATACAGCAGTGGGCAAACCACCCACTGTAGAGACTTGAGAGACTGTGGCTTTGCACTCCCCAGGATGGTACAGTGGGCAAACCACCCACTGGAGAGACTTGAGAGACTGTGGCTGCGCATTCCCCAGGATGGTACAGTGGGCAAACCACCCACTGGAGAGACTTGAGAGACTGTGGCTTTGCACACCCCAGGATACAGCAGTGGGCAAACCACCCACTGTAGAGACTTGAGAGACTGTGGCTTTGCACTCCCCAGGATACAGCAGTGGGCAAAACACCCACTGTAGAGACTTGAGAGACTGTGGCTTTGCACTTCCCAGGATACATCAATGGGCATGGAGCCCCCTCGTGGATCTGGCGTTGTGCACTCATCCGGCTGAGGTGCCCCCCCTTCCCTTCATGTTCGGGTATCTTGTGTGGGCCTCGCCCATGCATTTTGGGCCCAGTGGTCCACGGACTATGGATGGTGCAATAGCTGGACTACTATTTGTGGTATATATTTTGTTAATACTGTATATGTATATATTTGCTTACTCTATTTTGATATATTACAATGGTTACACTCATTTCCTTTTGTCTTTGCATTCTTCCACGGGGGT
Organism: Pleurodeles waltl; assembly: GCF_031143425.1. Classification (NCBI taxonomy): domain Eukaryota; kingdom Metazoa; phylum Chordata; class Amphibia; order Caudata; family Salamandridae; genus Pleurodeles; species Pleurodeles waltl. Next base: position 55,841,881 of record NC_090449.1, read on the forward strand.
TGGGGGGTGTTACTGTAATGTTTGGATATGCATTGGTGTGTGTGTTGTAGTGTGTGAGGGTGGGGGTGTTGCGTGTGTGTGCCTCTGTTTTTTGCCTCCCCCCTCCTCTATGTCATAGGTGCAGTACTCACTGTGGTCTTCGCCGCTGGTGTTGGTGCTCCTGGTACAGGAGCAGGAAGACTAGTGCAGGAAGAATATGGAGTTCCGTGTAGAGGTGAGCATTTTCCCTTCGAAATGCCTGTTTCCGCCGTGTTTTTATCCGCGGTGAATCCGCCCTGGAAAAGGTGGTGGATTGGCCTGTCATAATGGTGTGGGCGGTACCTTGTCTCCCGCCTGTCTGTTGGCGGTGACCGCCGCGCTGCTTGTTTGTACCGCCGTGGCGGTCTGAGTGTTAAAGTGGCTGTCTTTGTTGGCGGTTTCCGCCACGGTTGTAATTGCAAAAATTTTACTGCCGGCCTGTTGGCGGTCTTACCGCCGCTTTAACACCGTCCGCCAGGGTTGTAATGACCACCATTGTTTGACACCAAACTTGACATATCTATCTCGGCACCCCTCTGCCCCAACAGACCACACCTACAACCTTGCCATCATCCTGGATAGCAAGCTATCCAGGAAGAAATAAGTCAAAGCAGTCTCATCCGCCTACTTCCACAGCCTTTGCATGCTCTGCAAGATCTTCAGGTGGCTTCCAGCAAACACCAGAAGGACCATCATGCAGACCCTCATCACTACTAGACTGGACTACGGAAACACACTTTACGCAGGAATCACTGCACACCTCCTAAAGCACCTCAGGACCGCATCATAACTCCAGTGATTCTGAAGAGAACTAAAGACCTGGATGTTCGAACGATCATACCTCCATGCAGAAGCATACAACTCCAGCATCTACCTCACAGGTGATTTGTTGATATCTAGGTGGTATCATAATGGAGCTAGTAGCCCAGGTCTGCCTGGGCTCAAGTCCCATGTTATCCTATGAACTGGCCTGTACTTATAGTGTACCTTAATGGAAAGGATGCTATGGAGACATATAAGCTTGTGCTTATATGCTGACACCTTAAGTATAATGCACCCTGCCTCCTGGGCTGCAGAGGCCTTCCTTAGGGGTATCTGACATATATGTAAGACAGTGAATGGGACTCTGCCATTCATGGTGAGGGCACAGTTGAACTTGAGCAGTTTGCACCACTCTGGCAGTCTGCAGCGGCAGGCCTGCCATCTGTAGTTTGCATGGGTCACCTAGGGTGGCATAATCTCATGCTGCAGCCCTGGGGACCCCTTTACCACCTATGCCCTGGGTACCCTCTGTACCATTAACTAGGGGCTTACAAGGTGTTAAAGTCTTGCCAATCAGAGAATGACCATTTTGGCAAATGATATAGGGAGAGAACACATACACTGGGGCCTGCTTAGCAGGTTCCAGTGCAATCAGAGTTGAATAACCAGCATCAAGGGGTTCAAATGGGCCAAAAAGTGGGGGGGGACATCTGCAAAGAGCCCAGTTTTCTTACATTAAGGGTGGGAAAGGGGGCCACTTCCATGACACTGTGTTATAGGACTCAAGCTAGACCTCACTCACAAGAACCAAGGATGTCAAAACCAGTCTGGTGTTGTTTATGGTCAGATCTTGCGGCGATCCGGACAGCTACTTGTGGCTGGACGATTCCTACTAGTGCAAGACCAAGGCTGACATACACAAGGCTGGTCTCTGAATAGAATGGCACATTGGGTGAAAAACAATGGTGTGGAATACAGCCTGAACAATTTACAGTGGCTGAAATTAATTCAAGCATCCCTTCCATCACCTTGGTGTTTTGTGGCCATAACTATGATGTCAGCAAGGATCAAAAGGTGTGTGATGTCATTTTCAATGTCCCTGCTATTTCAGTGAATTGACGTCCATGTTCAGGAAAGTGGGTGAAATGCGATACGGGCCTCTTGGAACCAAAATCTAAATGTGTATCCTTTCTTGCACTGATAGAGAATCCTGATACACAATACATTGTTTTGAATAGGAGTTAAAAAAAACAAATGTACATGAAAATAAGCTTACGTTATGCATTAATGTAATTATCTAGAACCAGGTGCTAAAATCGCAAAGTTTCCCCTTTTCCCTTAGAATCGTTTCCTTTACTTGCCCCTAGCACAAGGTACCCTATCTAAACCGAAATCTGGTTATCCTCAAAGTCACCATTATTGACCCTTAAAAAAGCTGAGATACTAAAATGCCATCTCCACCCCCTAGTGCAAAGGGGCTTTCCCATGCACCCTTTGTATTAACTCCTTAATGCAATGTTTCTTACTGGGGCACAAAAATTGCAATACATTCTGGAGGCAGAACAATTATGCTTCTGTCACTATGAGGGTAAAACCTGGTCGAACCAGAGTGTTTGGAGTTCAAACTTTCAGAGTGTTTAGAGTTTTAAGAGTGCACTTCCAGTGATTAGCAGAGAACTGCTGCAAAACCAACAAGCATGGAACATAAAAGCCTGAGTTGGCGAACCAATCATTGATGACTCATGTCATTCTGACCTGCATGTACTCCGCCATTGAGCATTTCACAACATGGTGCTGAGTGGTTAATGTTTCTTTTAGGCTGGTATTACGCTTGACATTATACTGAAGGTCTGATACTGCTGATGTCCATTCCTGAATGGAAGTTATGTACCTGCAACAGAGAACAAAGCCATTGTTTCAAAGCACCACATTTCTGCCACATGGTAAACCAAAAAGATGATGGACAGAGTGCTGAAACTTTTCAAACACTCACCCCCCAGTCACAGATCTGGGTTGAATCCATCATTCTTTTGCTCACCATGTCACCCCAGCCACATGCAAAGCAGTCTTGACCCTTTCCCCATGGGAACAGTTCAATCGGAACTGCCAGGCCAGGTCCTCACTGCACTGGAAACAAGCATCCTGGGACCGGGTTCGGGATATCACCCCTCATCAGTCAGGCTAGCTTGAATCCAGTGGCACAGTGAGCAAGGAACCCACGTCTGGGCATACCTTAGCCACTTAGGGCAGACATATCAAGACAACATGATGACGAATGGAGTGCTGAAACTTTTCAAACACTCACCCCCAGTCACAGATCTGGATTGAATCCATCATTCTTTTGCTCACCACATCAACCCAGTTTGGACCCAGCCATATGCAAATCAGTCTTGAACCTGTTCCCTATGGCAACAGTCCAGCCCGAACAGCCAGGCCAGGTCCTCCCTGGACCAGAAAAAAGCATCTGGGGAAGGGTTTTGGGGTATCACCCCTCCTCAGCCAGGCTAGCTTGAATCCAGTGGCAGTGAGCAAGGGACCCACATCTGGGCATACCCTTGTAGACATAGCAACACAACAAGATGGTGGTGAAACTTTTCAAACACTCACCCCCAGTCACAGACCTGGGTTGAATCCATTGTTATTTTGCTTGTTATGCCACCCCAGTTTGGACCCAGCCATATGCAAGTCTGCCTTGACCCTGTTTGCCATGGGACCAGTCCAGCCTGAACTACCACACACCAGAGACGGGAGGATGGATGACCAAAAAGCATCTCTACAAGTGCAACTGATGTGAATAGTAACTGAGACATGCATGTTTTGCCCATCTGCTTTGTGGGTTCACATACCAATTTCCCACTATGGTCAGAAGCCAATTGGACCTCCTTGTTCAACAAGATCTATCTTTCCTGTATGGGGACTCATTGACCTAGAGTCACCAGCCCGTTGGAGCCACAAGATATCTGACAAGGCAGATATCACAAGCAATAATTCTTAAATTCCGACCCTGAAGACCTTCATTTACACAAAGGTAGTGCCATGTCAGTGTTTTCTAAAGTTTGTTTGTATGATGTTTAATATAATTATACAAATGACCACAAACAATAAAGGAAGGGTCTCCAGGTTCTGGAGGGCTGGCCATGTGCTCAGACCCCTTCCATGGGGTAACTTCAGAGTACTGGTTGCTATGAAAAAGGACTGCAGTGCATGTTTTGTAAACGTTTTTTTAAATTTTCTCTTGGGTGACATCAAATAGCTAATGGAAGTCAGTTTTAGCAGAAGCATGAGTGGTGATGTCATTTTTCAAATTATTGGGCTTTGTTCCCTATAATAAAGGAACCAAATCATTATTGTTTTGAACAATTTTCTTTTTACAGATATTGCAGTGAGTGTAATCAGTTCATGATTACAGACTGCATCATTAATTGCAATTTGGGTACACAGAGATAATTATTTGTATTCCATGAGACTTGGTGTTATTGCACTATGATTTACACTGGCTCTTCCCCTTTCACTGAGTATATGCTTCAAGGTGTTATTGGAGGAGTGCATATTTATCAAGTAATACTAGCTGGACTCTCCATTCTTATCTTTACTGATACTGCAGCAATTATGTTAATGGTTATCTTTTCTCAACCCTCACACCACAGCTATTCTGTAAAGTCAATGAAATTTCAGAAAGCAACTTTCCATCAGAGATCAAATATCCAACAACATGGTCAGTCGAGACCAGACTCAATTTCAGATTGCCTTATGCTAGATTGTCCCTATGACTTTAAAGCTAATGGGGAAAGAGATATGAAACTGAGCAAGTACTCTGTTGCAAATCTGTCTTTTACTGTACGACACCACATTACACAACATCACAACTCTCGGAAAAGGGAAAGGAAAACTGGGCAAATGAAGGGCTTATCCCTTCTCTTCCCTTCCCAGTCTTGCATTGTCATCAGGCAATTTAGCAGCTATGTCCTGCCCATGCAGAGCAATCTCTCAGGTCTAGCCAAAACCTGTGAGTTACCTAGCAAACACAAGCAGATGCACATCATTGACACTTAACTCCTTAGCTGGTGAGCCCTTTTTTGGCTATTTGGGGTAGTTCGCGCTTACTCCCCCATAACTTTTTGTCCACTTAGGCCCTCATTACAACCCTGGCGGTCGGCGGAGAAGCGGCGGTCTTACCGCCAACAGGCTGGCGGTAAAGATTTTGGAATTGTGACCATGGCGTTTACCGCCATGGTCATCTGCCACTTCTCCGAACCGACCGCCAGGGCGGAGACGACGGCTGGGCTGGAGACCTGGGTCTCCAGCCCGGCAGTCGTCACAATACCGCCGGCCGTATCATGACCCGGCTGACCGCCATGGATTTCATGGGGTTTGGAACCGCCATGAATCCACGGTGGTGAGCACTATCAGTGCCAGGGAATTCCTTCCCTGGCACTGATAGGGGACTCGCCCACCCCGAGTCCTTCCCCTACACCCCCACAACCCCTGCCACCCCCAAAGGTGGCAGGACCCCCCTCCCCAACCCTACCCCCAACATTACATTACACATTCACACCCAACACGCACGCAGGCACCACCAACACACATACCCGCACACACACCAACATACATGCCAACAGCCACACACACATTCAGACATACACGCACACATCCATACAAACATCCATACAGACACACACTCATTTCCAAACACACAGCACCCCCGCATGCATACACGCACTCACATACCCCCTCCACATACACACACGCACACCCCCATGCACCCACACATCACACAACACCCCCCCACCCCCCTCCCCTAACGGACGATCAACTTACCTGGTCCGTTGATCCTCCGGGAGGGGACGGGATCCATGGGGGCAGCTCCGCCGCCAGCACCTCGTCAACAGAACACCGCCATGCCGAATCACAGGACGTTCTGTTCTGTTGACGGGGCAGTGGAGGTGGAGCTACCTCCACTTCCCCACCGTCTGCCAGTATGGCTGCTGGCAGCTCTCCGTCTGGAAAAGGAAGGAGGGCTGCCAGAGGTCATAATGCGCCGAGCGGAAAACCGCCTGCACTGGCGGTCTTCAGCACGGCGGTCCCTCAGCGGTCTTGTAAAAAGACCGCTGAGGTTGTAATGACCACCTTAATTTTCATCCTTTTTTCCAACATCCTGGGATTCTAAAGGTACCCAGAGTTGTTGGGTTCCCCTGGAGGAGACTGAGAAATTAGACAAAATACAGCTAAAATGTGTTTTGGTTTTTGGGGAAAAATGGCAAAAATGTGCTGAAGCAGAAAGCATCACTACCTTCCCAGCTTTCAGGAATAGGCCGGCTTGAATCAGAAAACCAAATATTTCAACACAGTTTTGGCATTTTACCACAACATACCCCATTTTTACATTTTTGTCTGCTTTCAGCCTCCTTCCAGTTAGTTACAGAAATGGGTGTGAAACCAATGGTGGATCCCAGACAGCTAAGCATTTCTGAAAGGTAGACTTAATTCTGAATTCAGCAAGGGGTCACTTGTGTAGATCCTTCAAGGTTTTCCTATAGAAAGCAACAGTTCAAATGAAAATATATTGAAATTGAGTTGAAAAAAACAACCATTGCTGTCTATGTTTTCTTCTGTAACTTTTTCCAGCTATGGCAGATTTTTTAAATCAATATACCATTACATCTGCTGGACCCTTTAGTTGTGGGGATGTATAAGGCTTGTAGGATCATCAAGAACCCAAGGTACCCAGAGCCAATAAAAGAGCTGTGCCTTGAAATAGGTTTTCATTGTATACTGCGTATGCAGCAATTCATTTAGTAAAATATAAAGAGTGAAAAACAGATATCAAGGAAACCTATGTATTTCCGAAATAGGCACAAGAGATGGAGTTTAGAAGGGGTCGCCATACTAGCTGGTGAAATACAGGACATTTCTCAAAATGACTTCTTTCTTACACACTTTCTTACATTTGGAAGGCACAAATGTAGAGAAAGACAATTGGCAATAACACATGTTCTTCTATTCTGTATTCATCCAAGTGTCTCGATAAAAATTGCACCTCACTTGTGTTGGTAGGACTAGTGCCCATGACAGGAAACGCCCCAAAACGCAACATGGACACATTCAATTTTTCCACTGAAACCTGATTCGGTTTTGTCAAAGTGCACAGCTGTGAATTTTGGCCGCTCGCTCGGCCGGCACATAGGGCAACCTAGCAAACCTATAGATATATATTTTTTTTAAGTTGACACCCAGAGAAATCCAGAATGGGGTAACTTGGGGGGCTTTCACCATGTTCTGTCACCCACAATCCTTTGCAAACCTCAATCTCTGTTTAAAAAACACATTTTTCTCACATTTCCGTGATGCAAAGTTCTGGAATCTGAGGGCAGTCACCAACTTCCTTCTACCCAGCTTTCCCCCATGACTGCTGATAAAAATGGTACCTCACTTGTGTGGGTAGACCTAGTGCCCGCGACAGGAAACGTCACAATACACAACGTGCAGACATCATGTTTTTCCAGTGAAAACGGGTGTATTTTTTGCAAAGTGCCTAGCTGAAGGTTTTGGCTTCTAGCTCAGCCGGCACCTAGGGAAACCTAGCAAACCTATACATTTTATGAAAATAGACACTTAGGGAAATTCAGAATGGGGTGACTTGTGGGGCTCTCACCAGGTTCTGTCACCCAGAATCCTCTGCAAACCTTTTAATTTGGCTAAAAAAACACATTTTCCTCACATTTCAGCAATGCAATGTTCTAGAATCTATGGGGAACTACAAACTTCCTTCCACCCAACTTTCCCCAAGTCTCACGATAAAAATGGTACCTCACTTGTGCGGGTAGGCCTAGAGCACGGGACAGGGAACATCCCAAAACGAAACATGGACACATTACATTTTTCCACTGAAAACTGACTTGATTTTGGCAAAGTGCCTAGCTGCAAGTTTTTGCCTCTCCCTCACCCGGCACCCAGGGCAATCTAGCAAACCTATACATTTGTGAAAACTAGACACCTAGGGGAATCCAGAATGGGGTGACCTGAGGGGCTCTCACCAGGTTCTGTCACCCAGAAACCTTTGCAAACCTCAAAATTTGTCTAAAAAAACACATTTTCCTCACATTTCAGCGATGCAACGTTTTGGAATCTGAGGGGAGCCACAAACTTCCTTCCACCCAGTATTCCCCCAAATCTCCCGATAAAAATGGTACCTCACTTGTGTGGGTAGGCTTAGTGCCCTTGACAGGAATGGCTCACACAACGGTCAATGGTAGTCCTTACATGAGGGCCACTGTTGGCCCTGGGGTGATCCGTTCCTGACGCAGGCACTAGGCACAGGCACACAAGTGGGGTAGCGTTTTTATCAGGACAAGTGGAGAAATGCTGGGTTTTAGGATTTTTATGGATCCCTGCATATTCCTGTAGTTTGTGTGACAGAAATGCAAGGAAAAATAGAGTTTTTATTCAACATTTCACCTTTGCAGGGTATTCTGGTTAAGAAAACTTAGGGGAATCCACACAAGCCACACCTCCATGCACTTCCCCGGTTGTCTATTTTTTAGAAATGTCTGGGTTTGGTAGGTTTCCCTATATGGCTGCCGAGTCCAAGACCAAAAATGCAGGTGCCCACCTTACAAAACAAGCTTGTATTGTGATAGATAATTTTGACGTGTCCACAATACAATTCGGTCCCTTCCCTGTCACGGCCCTGTGGGGATTACCCAAACCGTGCGAGTCATTCAGTAGGACTGCAAGGTGAATTTCTGCACTAACCCCATTTTGAATGTAAGGCCCAAAAATATCTTCATCTCCGCCAATGAAGTCGGAGTCCACTGGCGTGTCCTAGAACAGGGCCCTGAGTGCCTCCATTCTCCCTCAGATATTGTTCTGTATGCAAGTTTGTTTACTGCACAATTTTCTGAAGGAAGTCAACATCCAAAAAGAGATAGACGTAGTTGACTGGCAAAATGTTGGTCGTATCAACTTTACATCCAGCGTCACCATTAAAAAGTGGAATTTGGGGCTTTAACTAATTTAGGGAGCTGCCAGGAGAGCACTCTGTCTGTGCTTGCCACCACATGCACCTGTTCTCCGGTTGGGCTAAGCCACTGTTGTCTTACTTCACAGACTGTGCTTGCGGAGAGACAGCACAACTGTCCTCATCGTCTCCCTCAGAATCACTGGAAGAGGAGTTGTCGGATGGGACTTCTCCAACTGAAAAATCATCCCTAGAGTCTGCTCCATTGTCCTTTCCCTCAGATGCTGTCTCAGCATCTGCTCTCTCAGTCTATGATCCTAACTCAGAGCTGTCCACCATAACCTGAGTTATGGCTGCAGCAGCAGTCCTCCGACGAGACGTCATCTCTGCTACTGGCTAAACTGTTCCTCTAAAGCACTAGAAGGAGAAGGCAGATAGGGTCACAAAATTGATCGTGTGTGTGTCTGTGATGTGTGCAACAGTAAATGTCAGTTACCTTACCCTGGTTTCTTCTCTGAATCAGCAGATTCTCTGAAGACATTTAAAAAAAGAAAAAAGGCACACTATTGCTTCACCTTGCTACATACCCATCATCACAGTCTTTAGTCCTAGTAGCGTACAGTGCAACAATCATTTTTGGAGCTCCTGTCCCATGACCTTCCTCCTTGTATTCCCTCACTACCACCCAGCAAAAGTGCCCTTCATCCCCCCATAGCCCCCTTACACATACATTTCATTAGTTTTAAAGTGCAGGTAATGGCTAACTTTACTAATCTACCAAATTACTCCTATATAATACAAATCTGTTCTGTGCAGCAGGCATATAAACTTTCTGCACTACTTTATGGCATGAAAACTGCCCCTAGACAAAAGTCAGATCTCTTTCTCTAGCAGGAACATAATAACAAGAGTTATCTGGACATTTTTAGTGCTGCCTGAAAGCTATGTATGCCTGATATCTATATCTATATCTATATCTATATCTATAACTATATATATCATAAAAATACTCCTCTCTATATTATATGCATATATAGAGAGACTCTCTCTCTCTCTCTCTCTCTCTCTCTCTCTCTCTCTCTCTCTCTATATATATATATATATATATATATTTTTTTTTTTTTTAGGGCCGGGTCTGCAAGTGCATGCGCTAGCACATTAGTCTCGCTTGTGAGACTCTGTCGTGTTCAGTAAAGGGCTCTGAACCCGCCTGTCGCTCAGCATTTGCTGGTTTGCGTGGCACTCTTCTTTACAATGTGGTAATTTGTCAAGGCATGCCTGGCATCATTTCTGGTCCTCTGTGTGGAGCAGGGATCAAGCACTGATTAATTCATTCTAATTAGTGCCCATCCACTGCTTCCGACATGATCGAAGTACTATTTGTTCTTTTTAACTCCTAGTGCCCTGCAAACAGAAAGCTTGTGACTGTCAAAATGTGCCCAGCAGAGCAAACAAAATTGCAAATTTTTATTTTTTAAGGCTAATTTTCTTTTATTTTGCCAAGTCGTCTTTTCTCAGATTCCACTTGTTTTCTTTTGTTTTGGCTCGTGGGCCCTGTTGTCAAAAGAGGACAATAACTTGTTCGAAATATGTAAGACCTATTGCATAGCAAATGCTTGTTTTGTATATGTGTGGTTCCCCTGTGGGCCGATCGTTTCCCCCCGGAAAACCAAACATTTATATAACAAACTGATATATATATTCTCTCTCTCTCTCTCTATATATATATATATATATATATATATATATATATATATATATATAGAGAGAGAGAGAGAGAGAGAGTGTCAGTCCCTGTCTCTCTCTTTTTTTTTAATACGTGTTGTCTCCCTGTGGGCCGATCGTCGCCCCAGGGAAACCACACATATTAAAAAGAAAAAATTATTCCCCCATAGGGGTCGGCCCGTATCAGGAGGGCCCACCCGCCACTTTTATTATTATTTTTTTTAAATCAATTTTTTTATTATATCCCCAGAGGGAAAATCCTACTTTCTTATTCTTAATATTGTCCCCACGGGGCGCTGACCCATTAAAACAAGGGCCGAACCACCCCCAAAGCAATACCTGGGGCCTAGTGCCATTTCTCACACAGCCACGATCCACAGCCAGAAGACGGTGCCAGGAAGGCATTGATGGAAAGGGGAGAGTCTCCCCTTTCCATTAATGCCTTCCTGGCATCTGAAGAGACCATTTTGGCCTTTTTTCCCCACTGGAGTAGGAAGAGGAAGCTTACCTGCTCCTCTGAACCTCAGATGGGGAAAACTGTTACGTCAGTGAGCCTTGCGGCATGTTGATGTCACTGATAGGTGGGAGGGGGCGGGGGAGACACGTAGGGTCTGCCCCGTCTCTCGGGAATGGAATAAAAAATAAATAATCCCTTCATGGTGTCGGCCACTGGTCATGACCCGCACCATGGAGTGTTTGCGTGTGTCAGCTATTGGCCGATACACGCACTGATAGGGTTAAGAAGTACTCAATATCCCACATCAGTGCAGGCACTCACATACTTTGTAGGTACTCCAGGAGAACATTTGCTGATGTGTAAGAAGTAACTTTGGCCACACCTTCTGCATGAGTATTGAATTCCTGAAGCCCAAACCCAGAACACATTGTTTGGGATCAAGAACAAGAGGTCTTCATTTCTATTTTGTAAGCCAGACAAGTAGGCTTATTCCAAGTGCCTCTGTACAATAAAGACATGACAATGTCACATAACTGTTAAGAGAAAGAACAGTGCTATGTTGTTAACACAAGACATACATCATCTACCAAGTTGTGTATATAATGAATTAAAGCATAGATTTTAGTGTTAGGGTGAAGTCTATAGGACAACACAGTAGGCTGCAAGCTAATCTTGCTAGCCAATAGTGTTTCCAAAATGAAAACATGCACATATTAGTAATATCAACATTATTGGATATTTTTCCATTAGGCAGAAAGCTCTTTGCTTATTTGCAAGTAGCTAAAGTGTTTCTGGATATAAATGATTAATCCCTCAATTGTTCTCTCCAAAGTAAAAATGTTTTCCCTGTGGACAAAATAATGTTTCTACCTGGAAAGGGGTCACTATATCCATTACCTGGGGTAATTCCCTGACCACATGTAGGGTGGGAAAGGTAGTGAGACATATGCATATGTCAACAGACCTATGTGTTTGTGTGGGTTCACAAACTGTCAAGGCTCATCATGCCTTGTCCTTTCCATGCACCAACAGCTTCAGGGGGATTTACTCCCATGTCTGACTTTGTTGTGGTGATATTATGAGGATGCAAATGGACTTTCTCTTAAAGGATAATACCCTTATGTCCATCTATTTGTACTCATAAAAGTACACATGCACACTGCTTCATGACTTGTGTTCTCTTCTTTTGCTTTGAAGTTGTATTTACTCCACTGCAGTGAGTTTTACAGCATGCTCTCTGCAAAATCTCAAGCCTTACTTTGTGGTATTGCTACTGAGTTCTAATGAGGGAACATTAACTCAAGTCTTCAGCCCTGGCTTTGCTGCCATGGTATGACTGTCTTCCTATATTCACTGCTCTCTGCAACACCTGAGCTCCCCAGGCTGGGTAGATATTGCTAGGCCTGGTCCTAGACAGTAATTTGTTTTCAGGTATGACTTTGGTCTCTTAGTGTGATCTTCTGTCTCCAATTGGCATGCATGCTGTAGAGCCTTAGCTTTCACGCTATGCTCTGTGTGTGTATGTCGCTGATTTATCATGGTGGGCCATGTTCAATTCTTTGTCTTCAGCATTGTCTTTGCTCCCAAGCCTGAATTGCTCCTTTATAATGAACACATATGGTGTGTGCTGTGTCTAAATACCAACATCCATTTTTGTAAATTGTGTTGACTGCTAACTATACAACATTGAGTTCTGTTGTTGTTCCCATTGCAGCATTACTTCTCTATTACAAGTTTGTGTGTTGTGGGCTCCTCGAATTTCACATATTTCAACTTGTGAAGTGCAGAAAACCATGTCATCTGAGCTCCAGCAACTCAGTCCCCATCTTTTTTTTTGTTCTTCTTGTGATAGTTTGTATAATCTGTGATCACCAAGACCTTTTAGTGCTGGCATGCTTAAACCCATTCTGTGTTATGAAAGCTGGCCTAAATAGAACGAATATAAACATAGGGTATGTATAAGCAGAGAGTGCAAAGAATCATGGAACTGGCATAAGTAGACCCTCATATATTCAGATTCTGATATATTTAGAGAGGGGACATATATAGCTTTACTAAAATCCAAACAATGCCATAATATGTGTTGGTCTTATCAAGGCCCTGTTAGAGTGAAAATTGTACCATAATTTGCCTTCTCACTGCTTTTCATCCAATGGGACAAGTAGAATCTTTACAGAACACGTATATTTCTGAAGTCCTTGTATCTAAGACAAGTAGATCTTTTCTGCACTTCTGCTTCCGGCCATACCAACCAATCCTCAAGGTTCCCCAAAGGGTGCCTTTGGTGACTACAAGGGGCTGCAATAAAGCCTACTTTTGGGTAAATGCTATCTACCCCAAATTAACCTTTTACTACTTAGAACCACTTTAAACATTTTAGGTGGCTCCATAGCTTTACAAAGCCATTCCTTTCTGAGAAGCCAGTCACAAACATTCTCTTACTCCCTTCCTTCATGAGATGTTAACACCACAAGCAAGTCCCATGCAGAAGTTGAGTATAGAGATGTTATTTTTCAGTAGCCTTGTATGATTTTGGTGGGAGCTCGTAGACAATCTATGTTGCTTCTTGGAACTTGCCAGAAACATCCATCGATTGAAAGAGACGGTACGTATGTTTCTTTTAAAAAATCCGTGTCATATCAAACCTGTAAAAACCTAACATTTCCAGGTTTTGGGGTGATTTGAGATTGCACAAACTTTTAACTTATGTGTGGTTGAAGTTCATAGAGGGCCAGTCAAGAAATCTATCTCCCAGTTCAGCATTTGAACAACAAAGATGGGCAACAACTATTGCTGAAAATAGTAGGAGGGGATGTTAGCGTTTATTTTGTGTGGCATTTATTTTGCCGCCAAACATTTCACTACCTGTACTGCAACTCCTAATCAAACAGCGATGCAGTTGGAGGTTGCAAATCCCAGTGAGCATCTAAGTTATGTTAGCTGCTCTTGTGTTATAGCGCAGCCACACCACCGGTTTATTAGGATGCCCAATAATCCATAAGAACCAGGTGCACAGCAACCATTGGTTCAGCAGGTGCAGTACACCGTGGTCCATAGCCCTGAGGGGCACATTAAGCCCTGATAATTGTTTTATTTTACTACCATAACCGCAGTCAAAGGGACCTTTTTTCTTGCTTGCACCAGGGCACATTGCATCCTTGCTACGCTACTAATAAGAACGTGGGGTATTAACCTGTTACTATAACTATTAACAGTTCATTTATGGCTGAAAATACAGATTTTCCTGCAAGACTCAGAGTATGTCCATACATTTAATAAAATCCGAAGAAGGTCGTCCTAGAAGGTGTACGGTTTGCTCATCCCATCTAATCTCTTGATCCTCCCTAGGAGGTTTGGTGGGTGCTGCCAGGCAAAGATAAACAATGTTTAGCCCAGCATTGATGTTGAATACCTGATGTTTCACGTTGGCTCCATTTGCTTACAGGAATGTTCCATTGCACTTGGCTATCAGTGATAAAGAACACCTATGTCTTGAAATGGATCATTAGTCCCACTCAACAGAGACACAGCTTCCACAAGTGCAACAGGTGCAGTGGCACCGGGGCCCATAGGCTCGAGGAGTCCGCCAAATCCTAATTATTGCTGTATTTTACAATTCAAACATCAGCCAGAGAGCCCATTTCCTCCTCTGCACTAGGACCCATGACACACTGGCTATACATCACTGCTACTTAAGTGTGTCTAGCATACGATTACTACCCGCTCAGGTCTCTCTGGCCTATGCTTTTATGTAATTCAGTATTTTAAGCAAAGGACATCATGCATACACTTGTCTTTCCTATACAAGTAGGTTTGTGATAAATTTGGCTCTCCCATCCAAATTTTATACTTCCGTGGGACTTCCCTGTATAGATGTACTAAACCCTAGTCCAGTGGTTCTCAACCTTTTGACTTCTGTGGACCCCCACTTTATCAATACAAGAACCCGGGCACTCCCACTGAATCATTATTAGAATCCAGAGACCCCCCACTGAGTCATTGCTGGAAGCTGGGGGCCCTGGCCTAAACAATGAGGTTGATTTGAACCGCAAAACAATACACAACCAAAATACAGAAACAAACATTCACCAAACAAATACACAAATAAAAAAAATGTAATATGAAGGTTGAAGCTTTTCTAAATTCAAATGAAGCCACGCATCATTCAGTACTATACTCTGTTTGATGCACCTACACTGCTCCCACAAACTAGTCAGAGGATACTAAATTAATTTTTATGCTCCAATTTCAAATTTCTTGATATTTACAGTACGTTTTAAAATTTTCAATTATACATTTAGCCTCTTGACTTCTATACACTTTAAATAATCTGTTAATATTCCTTTTCTAAGCAGTTGTGGACCCCATGAGGAGGCTGTGCGCACCCCAACGGGTCCCCGGACCACAGGTTGGGAACCACTGCCCTAGTGTCTAGAGGTTTGGCTCAGGAGTACAATAACATATAACCCTAAACAAACCAGGTGCAAAGACTGGTATTCTAGCCCAGGTGCTCTATTGTCTAAAGACTGCAGTTAAGCCACTAGATGACATCTCCTCCTGGTAATCTATGCGCAAATGTCAGAACAAGGGATCAGGGAATGAGAGTTCAAATGCTTAAACACTGTTTCTTGAACTAGTACTGTTTATTCATGAAACATTCTGTCATTCCATCCTAACTGCAAGTTGATGGGTGTGTTCTGTTAGATAGATAGATAGATAGATAGATAGATAGATAGATAGATAGATAGATAGATAGATAGATAGATAGATAGATACGTACGCACCTTCTCTGGAAAAGGGTTGCCTGTTAGGACACAATCCTCTCTTTGGGCGACCAGCAGCTTCTGAGTCTTTTTGGCTTCCCTCCTTCTCTCAAGCCACAATGTTGGGCAGGCAGATGCATTTGTGCCCTTACTAAAGGCGCCATGCAAGAGTGATCACACAAGAGCAAGTCACACCATAGCCATGCATCATAGATAAGAGGACAGGGCTGGGCGGGATTTGGGCAACAACCAAGATAAATGCACAAAAGGCAAAACTGAGAGAAAATGAGTGTGGATAGAGCAGAAAAGGGGAAACAAATGATAATACCCCAGGGCTGTACGAAACTGAGTGACTTCACTTTCACACACTACCTTGAGCTATGTGATGAACTTTAAAAGTTTGTGAAGATTGCAAATTTAAAATTGAAATGCTTTAGGAAACATTCTGAGAGAAAGACACAGCAAATCACAATTTTTCTTACATATTCATCAGCAAAAAGAAAATTCCCTTAAATTATTTTTTTGAAAATAAAACCTGGGATTCAAAATTCTGAGGGCAAAACAGGGCCAGAGGCACAACTGGCGAAGGGGTTAAAAAAACATCAACGTTGTTTGAAGTGCAAAATCATAATCTCCACTCAGTTCCAAAAGCAGAATTAAAACCTTCCCAACCACCATAATGAAATAGCAACTGAAAAATAAAGAGGAAAAGATAACAATTGAAAAGCAAACTAAGTTAATGTAGAGAAGAAATTGTAAAAGATAAGGAAGAAAAAAACTGAAAAAAGCATGTTACAGGTGAAAGTTTTTTTCCCCAATTTTTGACATTCTACGACAGTCATATAGTGTACTGTTAAAAATCTCTTTCGCATGATTACTGCAAACATGCCCCTTCCTGAAAATTCTCGAAGTTTAGCCCTTAATGTCAAGGAATTAGGCCCAAAGTTGTTCTCCAATTGTGTTCCAGCTGAGATTTGGCTGCTACTTTTGACGTCACAATTTTGATCTATACATGGCCATATTGACATTATATTGTGTGAATTGTTAACAAGGTATTTGTAAAGTAGTGCACTGAAACCCTTATTAAAGTGCATTCACTGTAGACTAGTGATTCAATGTATGCAGTATAGTCATTGTAGGCTAAGTATAATCATTTATCTTGATTTCACATATTTATTAATGATATTAAAGAATAGTTTTCACATGTTGTTTGCCAATGATGAAAAATTGTAGTTCCTCATCAGATCTACTGACATATATTAACAAGTTACTTTACTTTTGCAATTTACTGTAATTTGAATTTTGACACGATTTATTAATGATAACTTTACAATTTCAATGTTAAATGTGTTTTGCTTGACACGAATAAAGTGTACCATTTTAATTCTATTCTGATTAAGTTAGCTACATTGATTTGCTAGGCCTCAGACTTCACAGAATGTGAGAAAGCTGTTTTCTTTTTGTTAACGTGTCATTTCTTTCCAAATGTCATTCGCATTAGTTTGGAAATAGCTGTACTATTGTTTTATTCTAAGAGACCCTGAGAAAGTAACCTTGAGGACGTACATCGAGAAACAGAGACTGTGAGAACAAACACAATTTGTTATTTTTTTCAAAAGTTGTGCAGGAGAGGAAAGATGGTTTTCTCCCCATGGTGGACTTAGGAACTTTTCCAGATGTTGCAGATGCATGTCACATGATGCCCTATGATTGGACAATGACAATATTCATGCCATATGGTGTTACCAATGGACAAATCATCATTCACTTTGGCCTTTAATTTACCATTTCCTAGGCAGTTCCAGTCAGAGGATGGGATAGATTTGTTGTAGGAGAGATCCCTTGGACTTCAAGAAATATAGACCTCTTTGTCCTTGCCCTACACTTTCCCAATGCTTGCTGAGAGAAGACCTAGATTCACCCTGACCCATGAGAAGACTCTTGACCAAGCTTCTGAAATGCTGGCACCTTCTCTTTTTACCTATTTTTTGCCAATCTTATTTAGTTTCATTTTGCCCCAGATGTCATTTTTCCGAAGTCTTTTTGTCCTTTGTTTCCTTTTAAGCTTTTGTCCCCATGTTTTGTAGTCCAACACATGTTGATTAGTGACTTGTTATTTATAGAGATTTTCCCTTATTTGACTAGCTAGTTTAGAGGATACTTTAGCTTGTCCTTATGCTTGGGCTAATTGGTCAGCGTTTGTTTTCTGAACATCAAGTTCTTCTTTTGTTATTCTGTATCTTGATGTTAGTGCGCCTAAACGTCTTTCGTCATTTGGGAATCCTACTGTGAGACTGTATCTTTATGGTTTGGTGTTGAGAATCATCTATAATAATCTGAGTATATGTTTGTAATAAAACCCTTTGACTTTATTACCGACTTGGGTCTTCCTGGTGTGGCCAAATTGGTCATACTGTAAATTTAAATGTCGATTGATTTGTGATGTTTAATTTCTCTTTGCTATGGTGAGAAGATCTGTTGACCTAGTTTACATCACTCTCGAAATGCTCCACCAATTGTTGCACATCAACAGCAACCCTGAGTACACCCTTCAAAGCAATCCTCCATTTCTGAGCTGTGCTGTCTGCAGCTCATGCACCTAACCAAATTACCTAGTTAAGCATATGCACATTAGGCAGTGCAGTGTCTTAAGTATATCTGTTCATAATGCTGTCCTGGCCCCATTGTGATCTGTTAATGCAACTATGAGCTCCCATGAACACACCACTGGATTCCCAGCTTCTCACACTTGCTGTGTATGTGCAGGAGGATCAAGAGCCAGCTGCAGCCGCTGCGCAAGAGATTTTGGTTTCCCAGGGACCAGTGGGTTGGCTCTGATAGAATGCAGCAAAAATATAAGTCCTACACATTTCTGGTTGTGGACAACTCTGCATCGTCTGGAACTATAACTTAGTGCAATCTTGCTTCTCATAAACATTTTAAGGCTCGGAAAAGAGATGAATCTGCTGAGGGGGTTCAACCTTTCAAAAGGCCCCTTGGGAAAGTGAAATTTTCCTCTAGCTCGCTTCTGTGTATTTATGTATCATGATTGTCAACATATAATCCAATATTAATAGGCAACAAAGGGCTTAAGATAGCAGAAAATGCGTAATAAAATTCAATGTTGTACCAAACATAGGCCCCCAAAACATTTTTTGCCCGGGACCCCCAAAATCCTTAAGATGACATTGTTGCTACTGGACATGTACTGAACTGACCTGCACCGAAAATAACATTACAGTATCCACCAGTTGCGCACTACAAATACATTGGGAGTCTTTTACAACAAGGCATCTCACTCTAGACATTGCTGCTTAATATCATACTAGTAATGAGTGATGACTTATCTCTCTTCCTTCTATCTGAAATACTTTATTTTCTAAAGTATATGTTTAGAGCCATTTCAAATTCTACTCAAATTGAGTCCTTTTGTATTGTTTATTATCAGCACTTACAAATATAAGCATTACACATTTCACTACCTCTTAAGTATTAAAAAAGCATACAATATGTAGGAAACTTTATGATATTTCAAAATAGGTAAAAAACACAAGGTATCTATATTAAAAACTTTGGGCCAGATGTATGGCCATGAGTTTTACAACTCACAATTTGCAACTCATTTGTGAGTCGCAAAACCCAATGTGCAACAGTGTAACTCACACTGTTTGCAATTTCCAATGGGATCGCAAATGACCTACCTCATCAATATTCATGAGGTAGATCGCAATTTGCGACTCCATTTGGAATGGATGCACTCACAGGGATGATGGCCTGCTGGGGACAGCAGACCACCATGTCTGTGACTGCTTTTTAAAGAAAGCAGTTTTTTTTTAAATGCAGCCCATTTTCCTTAAAAGAAAACAGGATGCATTTCAAACAAAAACTGAAAAGCTTTCTTTTCATTTTTTCAGAGGGACCACTACCAGCTCTGAAAAAATATTTTTGCATCTATTCACAAAGGGGAAGGGGTCCCATTGGGACCCCTTCCCATTTGCGAATGGGTTACCACCAATTTGAAATTGGTGGTAACTGCAATTGTTTTAGGACTGCAATTGCAGTCACGAACCAATCAGATATTCCCCCTTGGAATGCCCCTTCCGAACTGCGAGTTGCAATCCCTATTTTGCGATTTGGTATTTGCATGCCTGTTTTCAAAATAGGGATAGTACATTGGGAAAGACCATTATGGGGTCACAAAAGGACCTTTATTTCTTAGGAACATGGGACATAACAAAGAATACCTATAACCCATGAAGTAGCAACAAACGAATAAAGCATAGTTTGCATCTTGTACACCATTCTTAGATAAGGAACAAATACGTTCATACTTGCTTCCCCCATACTCCTTTTTATGGTTCCAATATAAAGACAGTTTTACCTAAAATTCACATAAGAACTGGGAACCTTATGATCAGTCACATTAATGAAGAAAAAACATGGATTCAGCAAATATTATAAATTAGATTTTACAATCAACTCCAATTCCTTCTTTTTTGCAAGATCCTTCATGTAACTAGCAGCATTCAGATTTTGCAAGACTCTCTTAATAACCCAAATTAAAATTAGCATGTAAATACACTAGAAACATTAAAATGTATTGCAGCAACATAGCTCACATAGAACATGGCTTACTGAAGAAACTATAGGCCCTTTTAAGAGTTTGACACAAACATGGTGGGTAAGCAGTGCTTAATTTGTGCTTGTTGTTTCCGGTGCTGAGCACCGGCACTTATTTTTGCGGGCCGGTGCTTACTCTTCTGCCTCAAGCATTAGCTGCAAGCAATAGACACATATAGGAAAGATGGAGAAAGGGAAAAACGAAAAGGCGTCACAAAGAGAGAAAGTAGAAAGCTGCTGGAGTTAGGTGAAGGGGCAGGGAGGGGCTCTAAATGGATTGAAGAGGCCTGAGATAACTTCAGGATTGCGCCTCCTCAGTATTCCGTGTTCCCACATTTAATTGCAGCAGCCGCGTGTTTGAGGAGTGCTTTGGGCTCCAGCACGTTTTTATTTACAAATTAAGCACTGTGGATAAGCCTGTCTGCCAAACTGACAGTGCTCGAATTGCATTCAGAGTCGGGCAGACTGTCATTTTTCCATTGGCATTGCCACTGCTGGCTCTGCATACAGAAAGTCTTCACTGAGGGCCAGAAAGTGCATCGTATCATCTGCCAGATGGTATATACAAAGGGAACATAGAGGAGGAGACCACCATGATCCTGAAATTTATTGTGAGGAACTACAAGAGACTGCATGGTCTCCAGTCCTACAGCAGCTGTTCCTCACAGAAGGCAGCTTTATGTCAGCAGTTGGCCATGGCAGTCACTGCATTGGGGGAGGAAATCCAGATCATGAATGACATCAAGAAGAAGTGTCAGGATGAGAAGAAGAGGGTGAAGGAGAAGTACACCAGGATAGAGGTGATCAAGGCTCTCCCAGTTGTACAAACAGAAGCCTACCTCCGACTCACCCCACTTTAGAGGGATGTCCTCTCCATCATAGACCCGCAGCTGCTCCATGAGCTGCCTATGACTGATGACCGCAATGTGGTGCCAGGTATTTTGCAATGTAACAATGACACTAAATGACTGTTTACGATACTCATTAAATGTGGCCATGAATAGTGTCCCAAATAAGAGCTATCTGCATGGAGACTCTGCCCCTCGTGTGTCTCAGTTGGTCTATTACACTATAAGTACCAGAATCCTTTGTGATGACAATAGAAATTTACAATACCTCAGTCACAAACAGTGAGCAATCACTGCTGTCTCATATACTTCACACTGGTGTATGGCAATAGAAAAGGTCCCTCTTACATTTACCACTGCTGTTTGCATGTAGATGCAAATGTGTAGTCATGTCACAGGTTGCACATAACCAAACATCTTGGACATGGCTGATGCCCTTTCTGTTCTGTTGCCACATACATCCAGAGAACAGTCACACACTGGAGCACTGATCCCTGCACCATCAGTGAGGCAACGTCATGGAGCACAACAACCCATATCATCAGCACAAACTGGTTCATAAATATGGCTAGGGAAAGCAATTCCCCCATATTCTGCACCAGTCAATTCATAGGTAATGTACATGGAATGCATGAACTGTGTCAAACCTGTGAAGTGAACTATGTATGCTTGTGTCTCACGTGTCAACTACTATGTTCACTGAACACACACATAACATTGTAGGCCCTGTGACGTTGTCCAGAAAGGTACAGCCTGCGGTGACCTCTGCAACATGTATGGGTGTGACTTCTGGTCTGTGTTGTAAATGTCCTCAGTATGTGGTGTCTGTCTATTGTCACTGTTGTCACTCATCCCCATATGCTCATATATGGCTCATAACAGTATGCCCCACACCAACCTGACCTGTTGGCCAATGATATATCTACCAAATCTGTATGTGTACATTACCTACCCATGGGTTCATATGGGCCCTCATGTACACTGATTTTTGCCTGGGTCAGTGCAGGAGGTATACATGTGACAGGTCTCAAT
Source organism: Pleurodeles waltl (assembly GCF_031143425.1). NCBI lineage: Eukaryota > Metazoa > Chordata > Amphibia > Caudata > Salamandridae > Pleurodeles > Pleurodeles waltl. Next base: position 55,864,063 of record NC_090449.1, read on the forward strand.
GACTCACCTCTTGGGGTGTAAGGTGTTTGTGCCTTCCTAGGTATATATGGCTCTGTCACTCTGGGGAACTGTCACAAGTGTTCCCTTTGTTCATGGAATTTCATTCAAGTGGAGAGTGAGGCAACACAGTGATTGGTCCACTCCACTCCACACAGGCCACTTCAAACCATGCAAAGTGGCCTGCTGTGGCTTCATAGACTTCACTTACTGGTGTGTGCAGCTAGAGTTGCACTAGGACCACACCGTTGACAACATGACCGCCCTCAAGAACGCTACCCGCGAACACCACCACCTGATCCGCGCTGCCAAAAGGAACTTTTTCACCGACAGACTGGACAAAAACAGACACAACAGCAGAGAACTCTTCAGCATCGTCAAGAAGTTCTCCAACCCCAGCGCCAACGCCGTCACGCCGTCACAGGATTTGTGCGAATCCCTCGCCACTTTCTTCCATCGCAAGATTAGCGACCTCCACGACAGCTTCGGACACCAGACCCAACCAAACACCACCGAACCGGCATCCATGGCCATCACCCTCAACAACTGGACCCACATCAACACGGAAGAAACCAAATCCATCATGAACTCTATCCACTCCGGCGCCCCTTCGGACCCCTGCCCGCACTTCATCTTTAACAAAGCCGACGACATCATCGCCCCGCACCTCCAGACCGTCATCAACTCTTCTTTTTCTTCTGGTACCTTCCCCGAATGCTGGAAACACGCCGAAGTCAACGCCCTACTTTAGAAACATACGGCTGACCCGAGCGACCTGAAAAACTTCCGCCCCATCTCTCTTCTGCCTTTCCCAGCCAAAGTAATAGAGAAGACCGTCAACAAACAGCTGACCACCTTCCTGGAAGACAACAACCTGCTCGACCCCTCACAAACCGGATTCCGAACCAACCACAGCACTGAAACCGCCCTCATCTCAGTCACTGACGACATCAGAACCCTGATGGACAACGGTGAAACAGTCGCCCTCATTCTGCTCGACCTCTCGGCTGCCTTTGACACCGTCTGTCACCGCACCCTAATCACCCGCCTCCGCTCCACCAGGATCCAAGTCCAGGCCCTGGACTGGATCGCCTCCTTCCTCGCAAACCGTTCCCAAAGAGTTTACCTCCCTCCGTTTCGCTCAGAACCCACGAGATCATCTGCGGCGTACCCCAAGGCTCATCACTCAGCCCGACACTCTTCAATGTCTACATGAGCCCCCTCGCCAACATCGTACGCAAGCACGACATCATCATCACCTCCTATGCCGACGACACCCAACTTATACTCTCCCTCACCAAGGACCCCGCCAGCGCCAAAACCAACCTACAAGAGGGTATGAAGGACGTCGCAGATTGGATGAGGCTCAGCCGCCTAAAGCTGAACTCTGAAAAAACGGAAGTCCTCATCCTCAGCAACACCCCGTCTGCCTGGGACGATTCCTGGTGACCCACGGCCCTCGGCACCGCACCGACCCCCGCAGACCACGCCCGCAGCCTCGGCTTCATCTTGGACCCTCTTCTCACCATGACCAAGCAAGTCAACGCCGTGTCCTCCGCCTGCTTCCTCACCCTCCGCATGCTCCGCAAGATCTTCCGCTGGATCCCCGCCGACACCAGAAAAACCGTGACCCACGCCCTCGTCACGAGCCGCCTGGACTACGGCAACACCCTCTACGCCGGGACCACAGCCAAACTCCAAAATCGCCTGCAACGCATTCAAAACGCCTCGGCCCGCCTCATCCTCGACATACCCCGCAGCAGCCACATCTCCGCACACCTGAGACACCTGCATTGGCTCCCAGTCAGCAAAAGGATCACCTTCCGACTTCTCACCCACGCACACAAAGCCCTCCACGACAAGGGACCGGAATACCTCAACAGATGCCTCAGCTTCTACGTCCCCACCCGCCTCCTCCGCTCCTCTGGCCTCGCACTCGCTGCTGTCCCTCGCATCCGCCGCTCCACGGCGGGTGGGAGATCTTTCTCCTTCCTGGCGGCCAAGACCTGGAACTCCCTCCCCACCAGCCTCAGGACCACCCAGGACCACTCCGCTTTCCGGAGACTCCTAAAGACCTGGCTGTTCGAGCAGCGATAACCCCCCCCTTTTTCCCCTAGCGCCTTGAGACCCGCACGGGTGAGTAGCGCGCTTTATAAATGTTAATGATTTGATTTGATTTGATTTGATTTAAGAGTGATCCTCCGGGGCCATGAGGGGCTCATTGAGTTGTCCCCAAGTCCATCATGGAAAGGTGGAGTCACAACCTCTAGATACTTGCTGACAAGATGCCAGGAAACAACTGCTAAAGTCATGTTGTTGGTGAGGGGTGTATTGATACAAGCAGGCTTGCATTTTGTGAGAGTGGTAGAGTGTGGCAAGTTGGGTGTAGAGGAGGAGAAGAATGGGCATCTAGTGGTTGAACAGCACATTATGAAAACAGTAAAGCTGGGGACCAGCCCAGCTTTTCTACTTGAGCAAGATGTGGGCTAATTTAATACTGCCAATATCCCTTTGCCAACAATATCACAAATGACTGAACCTCTGAATAGATGGCCACAGGATGTGTGCTGTGCGGTATACAGTGTGAGGTAACACAGAACATGATATTGAACACAGACATTTGAAACACAAGCCAAAGGGTAAGTGCACAGCAGAGATGGCTTCCCTCACAGTCGATAATTAGCAATGTTGACCTGTTGGTGGGGGGGGAGTTAAATAAATGTCAACCAAACCTTGTTTGATAATTGTGTATATCAAACATGTACCTGTCAATGTACTGACACATTCTGATGTGCAAAAAGTGCCCAGCTCTTCATGTTCTGGAAGACTCCTTTACAAATTAGCACATACCACATCATACTTAGGATGCATGATGCCAATGAAGATGTAGGTGTGTCCAGAGGTAGCCAGTGTAGGACACTCAAGTCATTCCCGTCCTATAGCTCTCAGTGATGTCCACTTACATGTTTGCCTATAAGTGTGAAACATTGTTGATCTGGGGCTTGGTGTAACTTGTAGATCACTTGTCCATATCTTTAACATGTACATGTGGAATAATCGCCATCACCCTTTGCTATAAGTAAAAGATATGTATGTTATGTTACAGCTGCTGCCAGGACAACATCACTAAAAAGGATAACACCATCCAGGGGGTTAGCAAACATCCTGGCTGCAGCAGTCAAACCCACTGCCATCCATCCATAAGGTAAGTATGCCATATGGCACAGTAACCTATTGATAACCCACCTTTGAACAAGAACCAATTCCTTGTGGAAGTAGATGAGCATATGTTGCCATTTGTGGATCTCTCCTGTAGCTGGTGTGCAACACGTACCCTAAAAAGATTAGTGATGCTTATGTCAGGTGTGCATAATCACATTTAATACATGGGGAATAGTAACCAAGGTGCCACCTCTCTCCAAAGCTGCTGGATCACAGAACAGTTCTTCTGCTACACACTCAAGGAGCCCAGTCCAGCAGCTGACATCTAGGGGGATCTCAGTACCATATAGACCTGTGGTTGGAACTGATGAGTTTGCTTAGGTATTTCATATGTGCATTTGTTAGAAATGGGGTCTTTGGTTGGCAGTCAGGTTACCCCCTGTCCAAGCAAGGAGCCTCACTCTAGTCAGGGTAAAGGAGAATCACCCTCAGTTAACCCCCACTCACCCCCTTGGTAGCTTGGTAGCTTGGCATAAGCAGGCAGGCTTAACTTCAGAGTCTAGGTGTGAAGTATTTGTACCAACACACACAGTAACTCAGTGAAAACACTACAAAAGGACACAACACAGGTTTAGAAAAATAGGTAATATTTATCTAAACAAAACAAAACCAAAATGACAAATATCCACCATACACAAGTCAAGTTATGAATTAAAAAGCAAAAAGAGTCTTAAATCCTTAGAAAACAGTGCTAACATTCTTGAAAAAGTACCTGGGTTTCGTCAAAATAACACTGCACGGGCGAGTGTGCATTGGAAAAGGCCAACGATTCGTCGATTACTCACTTGCCAGCAAGACCGTGCGTCATTCCTCCTCTGGACGGGTCGATGTGCATTGTTTTTCCTCTCCACAGGGGAGCGATTCATCGATCCGGATAGGCACCTCAGGTCCGGGCAGGGTTTGCATTGTTTTTCCGCACGCGAGCGAGGTTTGCGTTGAAAATCCAGTTGCACAGTATCTGAAAACAGAGCTATGTGGGGTTGCAACGTTAACAGCCTCCGTCAGCGGGTGTTGCGTAATGTTTCTCCAGCGCGAGCGTTGATCTTCCAGTCGCGATGCAGATGGAGCGCTGATTTCAGCTGTGAGGCTGGCGGCGCATCATTTCTCAGCCCCGTCTCGGAAGGTACATCGAAAATTTCCCTACACGGTGGTCTGTGGGTGGATTTTAAGCCTTTGTCTGCCAGCTTCACCTTTCAAGGGCCCAGGAACTGGATAGGGCACCACTTGGCAGGGCAGGAGTCTCAGCAGAGAGTCCAGGTGCTGGCAAGGGAAGTCTTTCATGGCCCTGAGACTTCAATAACAGGAGGCAAGCTCAGGACAAGCCCTTGGAGATTTCTTCACAAGCAGAAATGCACAACAAAGTCCAGTCTTTGTCCCCTTTCACAGGCAGAAGCAGCAACTACAGGATAGCTCCACAAATGCAAGTCACAGGTTGGGCAGCACTTCAGCTCTCCTCCTTGACAGGTTCCTCTTGATGTCCAGAAGTGATCTAATTTCCAGGGGTTTGGGTGTACTTCTTATACCCATTTTGGCCTTTGAAGTAGGCCTACTTCAAAGGAAAGTCTCTCTTGTTTGTGAGATGCTGCCTTGCTCAGGCCAGGCCCCAGACACACACCAGGGGGTTGGAGACTGCATTGTGTGAGGGCAGGCACTGCCCTTTTAGGAGTAAGTGACCACTCCTCCCCTCCCTCCTAGCACAAATGGCTCATCAGGATATGCAGGCTACAGTCCAGCTCCCTTTGTGTCACTAGTGTCACTGTCTAGAGAGAGGTGCAAACAGCCCAACTGTCAAACTAACCTAGACAGGGAATCCAAAAACAGGCAGAGTCACAGAATGGTTTAAACAAAAAGATGCCTACTTTCTAAAAGTGGCATTTTCAAAGACACAATCTCAAAACCAACTTTACTAAAAGATGTATTTTTAAATTGTGAGTTCAGAGACCCCAAACTCCACATGTCCATCTGATCCCAAAGGGAATCTACACTTTAATCATATTTAAAGGTAGCCCCCATGTTAACCCATGAGAGAGATAGGTCTTGCAACAGTGAAAAACAAATTTGGCAGTATTTCACTGTCAGGACATATACAATACCTAAGTACATGTCCCACCTTTAACATACACTGCACCCTGCCCATGGGACTATCTAGGGCCTACCTTAGGGGTGTCTTACATGTAAAAAAAAGGGCAGGTTTAGGCCTGGCAAGTGGGTTCAGTTGCAAAGTCGAATTGGCAGTTTAAAACTGCACACACAGACACTGCAGTGGCAGGTCTGAGACATGATTACAGGGCTATTAATGTGGGTGGCACAACCAGTTCTGCAGGCCCACAAGTAGCATTTGATTTGCAGGCCTGGGGCACCTCTAATGCACTGAACTAGGGACTTACCAGTAAATCGAATAGGCCAATCATGGAAATCCAATTACACATACATTTTACATAGGAGTACTTGCACTTTAGCACTGGATAGCAGTGGTAAAGTGCCCAGAGTACCAAAAACAGCAAAAACTGTGTCCAGCACACATCAACAACCTGGGACACAGAGGCAAAAAGTTAGGGGAGACCATGCCAAGGTTGACAAGTCTAACAGCATTGAACACCTCAATGTCACAGTGTGAGCTGCCACATTTATAAGAACTTAACCCTGATCACATGTGGATCATCCGTTGAATTGAAGATATATTTTGACCAATATCTGTGTTGCACTGCATCGTGTTGTAAGCCACATACTTAGCCTGTTGCAAATCCTGTCTCACAGGTGATGATGACGAAGATCTGATTCCGGATGAAGGAGCAACTACCAGTGCTGTGTGCTGAGTAATCTGACTGGCAAACCCACTTCTCTTCCGAGTTGCCTTGTCAGCTTTCAGAACAGCACAGGAGGAGAAGGAGGAGGAGGAGAAAGTAGTGGAGGGGGGAGATCAGGGGCTGAATACAAGTAATGTGAAGGCAAATTCCCAGACCACTCCATTTGGCCCATGCAGCTCACCAACAAAGCCCAGATCTCCTGTGTTTGGCATGGTGACTCCTTACACAAGCCAAAGGATACCTATTCTCCTTAACACCGATCACAGCTCACCTCTTCACAGCCCTCACATCCAGATCAGACATGTTGGTTCCCCTACACCCTCCTACTCTGACAGTATCTCCCTGGTCTTCTATCCAACATCTGAGGGACTTGCCAGCCCTGGTGAGGAGTAGGTAGACCCTAGGCACAAATCTACTCCTCAAAACCTCCCATTTGGGACCACCTCTCTGCTCTTGGACCTGCTGTTTGTATTCTGAGGACGTCAAAGGTAGAGAGGGCTGTCAGGTATACATGTTGCAGAGCTGGAGGAAGATTTTTTCCATCAGCATTCAGATGTGAGGAAGGATATTTGTGACATAAGGGCTACACTGTCTGACATGTCTACCTCACTGCAGGACATGTGCCAACTCCCACAGTTGGTGCACAGGATGACATATGTGTTGGAGACAAAGGATAGATACTGGCAAGACATGGGGAAGAGGATAAATGACATCATGGCCTTACAGAGGAAAGAGAGTTCAAGACAGCATGCATTAAGATGATTTAGGGAATACTCAAAATGATACCAAATCCTTCACAGTCAGTGCATGGAGGGGAACCAACACATCTACCTGTATCATCCCACCTCCAACCCCTGGTTAGGTGACCTGCACCGCCCCCCCAAATCCATGATGGGAACACTCACCTTGGTCACGGCCTCAAATGCACTGTCATGTACTCTCCCTGTACAGGCTCAAAGACCCCCTGTCCGCGCAGACCCCCACACTGGACAGGCTCAGACATCTCCCGTCCAGGCAGAATCCTACCCTGGACAGGCTCAGGCACCTCCTGTCCAGGCAGACTCAAACACTGGATTGGCTCAGACACCCGATGTCCAGGCAGACCCCCCCACATTGGACAGGCTCAGAATGGATCACAGGACCATGCAACCCGGGGGATTCCAGCAGGCACCATATGGATGGAATAAGCCTCAGACTTTTCCTGTCCCCACTACGGTAACTCTCACCATCTGGCCTGAAACACTTCCCTCACTGGGTTGGAAAAATATATGCATACGCGGACCACCACGTTGTGAGGCAATGCAAGTTTGGGCAATCTAGGCACACAACTGGGTTTCTGTAACTGGGACGTCATTGGAATAGCGAAGGTGGGAGACCTATGGATGAATGGCACAGTCCTTTCCTTCTCAGATCTTCTGGCAGAATACCAGCTGGCACCCACAGAAACATTCTGGTACCTACAAATCCAACACACACTATTTTCAGTGCTACTGAAAGGGGCAGACCCCCCAAAGTCCACCCCACCTGAAGAGTGATTATTAACTGAATGCATGCCCAAGAAGGCCATTTCTCTTACCTATCGGAAACTCATTAATAACTCCCCTGACGTTTGTGGGAATTTGAAGGGCCAATGGGTGCGAAACCTGGGGGAACTGGACATTGGGGAATGGCAGGAGGCTCTCGCTTCCCCGAGGGAGGTGGCTGTGTGCTCTAGATTCTGGTTAGTCCAACTGAGAATCCTCCACAGAAGCTACTACGCTTGCACAACTTTGGTAAAGATTGGCAGGGTGGCTCGCCCCATTTGCTTTCGAAATTGTGGTGAGGGGGGACTTTATATCATATGCTATGGAGCTGCCCGGTCATACAGGGTCACTGGGAATCAGTGGTGTCATGCCTCAACACTGTGTGTGGGAATGTTGTTCTGCTCTCCCCTAAGTGGTGCCTGTGGAATATATGGATTGAAACAGATCTCACCCACTTGGACCGGGTATGGATGAGCCTGGGGTTGATAATAGCGAAACGTAATATTGCGCCTACATGGAAAGCAAGTCGACCGCCTGAACTGGCGGACTGGAAACTTGATCTGGACTGGTGCATGTTTGCATGACGCGTGATATACGCAAGCAAGGGGTGCCCAAAGAAAGGGATTGGAATCTAGGGAAAGTGGAATGCCTATAGAGGTGGTTTGTGTACTCCACTCCGACCCAGGGGGGCAGAAGACCGCAACCAGACATGATTGTATGTTTAGGATGTGCTTTGATTTTGCCACAGGGGGGAGAGAGGGAGCCATGGAGAATCCTCTGGGAGTAGTAGCGTGATCAGACTAACATCCTAATGTCGTTCACTATGCTGCCACAATGTTTTGTTTGTTGTTCTTTTGCAATAAAAATAATTGATTAAAAAACAATGTGGGTAAGACATGATCACTATGACCAACTGTGTACAGTTGTATCATGTGGAATCCAGGGACTAAGTTAACCTTTGTGGCAAGATCACCCTGCCAAGTGTAGACCTGGTAGCCTCAAAATATTGCATATCATCTGCTGTGTAGCATAGTCTGATCCCACCTAAATGCTTCAATGGGTGTACAAGTGCAAACCAGACGTTGGCCCTGACCTTTGCAAAGCTGTGGGTACATGCATTGGGGGATGCCTGAAACTATCAGCCATTCTACATGACATGTGCCACATTTGGCAGTTCAAGAATGCCAGTTGGTGCTGTACACCAGTTAGCACGTGTGCAAAGTTAGCTCAGCTAGTTAGCTGTTAATGCACTGTTGTAAGGACATGTACATTTGTTCATCCTTGGGAATTCTGGAACCATTTTGTGTGAGACAGGTATTCTAAAGTCAGCCATTACTCCAGGATACAAGAAATGATATTTTACACTAATGATACACACAACCAAGGCATGCATGTCACAGCATCCGACATAAGAAATGTGACCACTTGACCTCACATTCGACAGTGTTTGGACCATCTATTTGTCATTGCACCCATCAGTGATAAGGCCCTTCCTTCAGCAGTCATGGTGGAGGCATTGTATTTCTTCACATAAAACCATGAGTGGTGGCTATTTCCCCTGTGGTGTCCAGCACACTACAATTCCCGGAATGCATCTTGGTCAGTGCTTCCAAAGGGATCCCATGGGGCATTGGCCCTATGACTGCTGCTGCAATTGTTGTGATTTTGTGCAAAGAGACATGAGAGGCACTGAAAGAGCATGTATGTCACAGCATCTGTCATAAGAAATGTGACCACTTGACCTCACACTGGACAATGTACGGACCAGCCATTTGACATTGCACTCAGCAGTGATAAGGCCCTTGCTTCAACAGTCATGGTGGAGGCATTGCATTTCTTCACATAAAAGCATGCATGATGGCTAGTTCCCCTAAATTCTCCACCACACTACAAGTCCCAGAATTTACTTTGGTCAATGCTTCCAAAGTGATCCCATGGGGTTTTGGCCCTATGACTGCTACAGCAAATGCCCAGATTCTGTACATGATGACGTGATACATGTTTGTACAGCTCTGTTATCACACCATGCTACCAGACACAGCATGCAGACAATGCACTCGCCAGATCTCTGCTGCTCCAACTCCTCCAGCTGAGCATGAAGGGCTGGCCAGGCTGTACTCAGGACCCTCTTGTGCAGTGGTGTGAGGTGGGGCCAGTGCACGTGGGGCTGAGAGGACTGCCTCAACAGTTCTTGGGCCCTTAGATGGGCCCAACGTTTCAGGTCCTCCCAGTGCTTGCAGCACATCCTGGCCAGCCAGTGGTATACGCCCACTGCACTGCAGCACTGCGCAATCTGCACCCAGAACCTGGCACATGTGGCATTGCTCAAGTGGTCCTCGGAGACCCCATGAAGCTGATGGTAGTGGTCCAGCACCACCCCCCAGTTAAGATGTCCAGTTATCTTTCAATGAAAGAGGGCGCCCTCTCATCAACTTCCTTAGCCATGTTGGGAACAGTAAGGGTGGACTGAGCAGCAGGATGGCGGAGGATCCTGTCCATAGCAAAGGATGACTCCGAATGGTTACAAAATGGCTGCCTGCAACTTCCTGTCAGGGACTGCCTGCCTTACATTTCCTCTGTGTCACTTCCTGTTGATTATCATTGGGTTCCGGCCCGGTGCCGGATTCTACGCCCGAGTGTGGATCATCCGCAACCGGAACATATGCTCTGCATTCGAAGTGTCGGATCCACTTACGGGTGTGGCACTGTAATCAGAACGGAAATCCTCAAAAAAAAGAAATTTTAAGTGAAAAATCAAAATCAAATGTGACATATGCAAGCATGTAGGGATTGCAGGTTTACTGGGGTAGTAATTGAATGTTTTGTGGTTACACTTTACACTATAGGACTTCCCAGCACAGTTTTTAACTTTGCAGTGCATTAGGTAGAATTGGTCAACAAATCTCTACTCAATCTTGGGAAACTGTGCTGTATCACCAACCCAGGCTTAGGTTGTCATGTCAATCCCTGGACACATAGTATCAAGTACACTAAGGGCCAGAGAAAGACTGGGAATCCATTGCAGCACTGACTAGTTTCTCATCCCCTCCAATACAGAAACCGTAAGTTCAAGTGTGTGGATCATGCAGGATTGCTGATTTTAACTGGTTGCACATATAGGCATGCCAGATTTGAAACAATAAACCGTAATTAGACTTTCCCCCTTCCCTCCAGTGCCTGTGACAAATGCCTAATACACCCCTGGCCAGTCAGGACATGCCCAGGACCTACACACTACTGTCAGTGGCCCCTCATCATTGTATATGGGTTGCAATCACTACACTGCAATATCTCATGGCAGGAAAATGCACCTTTGTTAATGGGGCAGACCTTCTGATGTGACACCTTCACCCCAATGAGCAACACCCTTTGTGAAGCAGGGGCCTCTTGTGATACAATCTAGGGAGGTCTCACACATGCTGATCTTTGATCCCCAGAGCCAATGAGGCCTTAAGTTATGTCTGACAGGCTAGTCCATGACATATGCACATGAAACATGCACAATCTTTTGACTCCTGGGAACAGCATTTGTATACAGACATCAGGTATGAGAAGCAAAGTCTCAGGATGGCTTGCTGCAATGGTCCTATGCGGAGGCCCAAACTTTGTGTCAGCTACATTATAGAGGGTTGGCTCAAGGAGGCTTTGAAATATGGGACGCCTTCATTGTAAGCATTGAAGCTAAGAATGACGTGCACCCGCCTTGAGCCCCCTATACATATCACTGCACTGGACAGACACATGGTTTTCCCTGCATTTGGGTCTGTTAGTGTTGCCTTCTTGACCCCCCTGACGAGCTACTGTGCTACTGCAGCTCCCATTTGCACGGTAGATACCGGATGGGGAGTTCCTATCCTCACACGGCCGGTCATAATATAGCCAAGGCTGCCCCCTTGATACTATCGTCCGACACAACTAGACAAGCACAACGGGGCGCTGCTGAGCGCTCTGTAGTTATGTGATCGTGCTCCTCATATCAGACACTAGCATTCCACCCTCATATATAATATAACTTCACTAATTCTTATTAAGTGGCATAGTTAATTGTTGTGGTTTCAATAGTACCTTTGTATGATTATTATAATTCATGCCTCTATGACTATGTAATTGTTTTATTCATCTATGTGAGCACCTGCTCTGTGAGTCTCTGCTGCAATTAATAAAGAGATTTGAAAAAAAAAAGTCTCAGGATGGCTTATGCAGACAGAGTGTTAGATGTCCACCAATCATCATTGACAAAAGACTGCAAACCACATGAAGGCCATGACACAAATGTTGCTCAGGTGAAAAAAGTGTCAACCAGCTAGTCACGCACCTGCATACCCTGCCCTCTATTTTGAATAATGGCCCAGTTGCCTGGATTTAGACCTAGCTGGGGGTCCAGGTATGTGTAAGCTAAAAGGTAATGCTATGTTGTGGAATATGCAACAGGCTACTATAATCTTGCACACAACCTGAAGAGATACATCAGCAACCCCCTATACGGTCAAGACATATAAATCTTGACTTTATGAGCCCACAACTGCCTTCAATGATGGCTCGTGTATGTCTGTGTGCCCTATTGTATCTCTGCTGAGGTACAGTGGTTGTATGTCTAAATGGTATGAGGGGAGAGTGCATATGCAGCATCTCCTGAGGAAGGAAAAGGAATGACATTAAAAAAATGTCCCTCATGCATCTGTATAGTACATGATGTATGAATTAGTACATGCTGTGTCTGTTTGGGGCATGAATGTGGGATGAGGATCAGTTCTGCCTGATGTTTGTGCACATGTACATACACAGTTATACATATCATACTTGTGTGGTGCTTACTGAGTAGCCACATGTTGCCAAATTCTCCCACTGCTATCTGCCGGACACGAGTTGACCTGCGGAATACATAGTTGTCATGGGTACTTCCTGAAAATACTGCATGCACATCAATGAAGCTACCACTTGCATCACAGACACCCTGCATGTTGATAGATTGTCAGTGGTGTCTGTTGCATAAGATGTGTACATTGTGGCAAGGTGGCTGGAGGGCCTCATGAGTGCAATCAATTGCACCCAGCAAACATGGGAAGCGGGAAATGAGGAAGAAATCCCTATATACCCTTTGCCCTCTGGCCAGTGTATGGAGCATTCGTATGTGGCGATGGGCATTCTTATTGATGCAGCTCAGTTCCTGATGCAGGCATCAGGACTGGGTTGCCTGGTAGATACCTACAAGGTCTCCTGTGACCCTCTGGAATGACCCTGTAGCAAAGAAATAGAGAGCTGCTAAGATCTTGACATAGGCTGGGATGGCGTGAAAGCGGCAGGTCACTGAGTCAAGGTCCTGCTCCCACTCACAAACCATCTCCAAGATGAAGGAGGGAAAACGATATCTGGCCAGGACATCTTGGCTGGACATCCTAAAGAGGCTTATCCTTTGTTTAAAGACCCTCTCTACTCTCCTCCTTCTTCTCCTCAAATGATCCTGTCGCATAGCAAGTGGCAAACCAACAACATATTTAGCAACATGTTGCAAGGTCTGAAGAGTTTGTATGTGTCGGCTTTGCTTTTATGCATGCTGCAAGGCCAGGACTGGGTGTGGGCTGAGATGTTTCAGCTGGGCGGGGGATGGTAGGCACTTACATAGGTGTGCCATCATGCATTGCTGCCTGATCCGGCCCGACTGTGGATCATTCAGCCCATGCGCGGATGATCTGCCACAAGCGCCAATGATTCGGCCGGAGTACGGATGAGCCGCCTGAGTGCAGACGTAAAGATACTACTCGTAACATACCTTTGTGAATACCCAGAAGTCATAAACTTACACTTTTGTTCTTAACTTAGACCAAAAGTGTAAGTGTACCTTTGTGAATCGAGCCTGTCGTTTCCAGCACAATAAATTACTCACAATAGGTATCAAAAACATTTTTACTTTCAGTTCACATCAAAAGCAATCATGACTCTTATTGGCCCAAAAAAATGGTACCAATGTCTTTGAATTATTGTCAACTGAAGGCATAGTTTAAATCAACTAGGATAACTAATAAAAATGAAAGAAGCATTGGCGGGACAAGGCATTGGCCTACCTGCCTTGGCAATGATTTACACTTCTTTTAGTGTATGTGCACATGTGAGAAGGAAAAATGCTGCCACTCACAGTACAATAGAAGCAGTGGTTTAAGTGGGCTGGCATATTGCCCATGCTGTATGATGTGGTAGACAGAAGCAAAATGTGAATGACAGATAACCAGACTAATGGGTGAAAGGCAGACCTATTTCACCCCTATGAATTTATGTAGCTTTTTAATCAGATGTTTTATATAACATGAGGCTAGTTATATGACTAAAGCTGTCCCTGGGCCAGACCTAATGAGGCATCTTGTAAATCTGTGATAATGTGTATATTGATCATCAAACTTTGTGGAAAGAGTTTGAACGATAAAAGGAACCTGGACTTCGCTGTTCATGGCCTCTGTCAACCAGCTGTCATACATGGTCTTATCAGTCTCTGTTTTCATTTCATCATACCGCTCAGGCCTGGTGTGTTGCATCCTTCTGCCCTTACTGCTGGACTTGAAATAAATGTTATTTCTATTTTTGGGCATAACTCAGTCCTGCTATTCTATTCTTCTAGGTCATGCACACCTTTCCATCAGCACCAACATATTGTTAGTATCCTCTGTCATCAGATTTGGTTATTGGGAATTATGCTTCAATTTTGTAAAACCAGATGAGCATTCATTTTTTCAGTCAGATGTATTAGGAGCATGTCCTCATCCCTTCGACCTTTTTCATCTGTTCAGCATAACTAAATCCTAACTTGCCTGTCTATCCTTTTATAGCAATCCATCTGTCCACAACACATCAGCTCTGACCTCATGTCTCCGATAGTCGCACCACACACTGCACACAGTCCTGCTTCAATACAATTCCCAATTTAACAGTCAGCTCCACAAGCTGCGCCGGTCTTACTTTGCAATGCCTTGCTTTGGATTTATGTACTGTTTAAAGAGCTAATATCTAGCTACTGGTTTGGAAGCATTTCCTAAAAGAACCTATTGGTTGCACGCTAGCATTTCTGCTATTGAAACTATTCACTGAGCATCCTCTAGCTTGCACAGCACCTGGTATCTGACCACAAAAGGTATGTGCTCTTCCTGGCTCCAAGCATGGATGACGTCCTGGTACAGGATCATGAGCTACATTCTGCACTGCTGTGGCAGTGTGACTTGTGAAATGTTATCACTGGCTTCCTTTCGGCAGACGTTAGACAAAATAAGGCACAACAACAAAGCCCACGCTCCTTCATGAGTTGAATCAACAGATTATGGTGTGTACAACTTCTCCCATTACATACTGACCAGCAATCTCCAATTTATATAAAGAATGAAGACATGAGAACATTGCTGATTGTTTATTCACGTTTTTTTCTTTCAAAATGCTAGATAAGCAACTAGAAGTCATCAAAATTCACAATTAAGTCATAATCACAAAAACATTGCTCAATAAGATTAATATAGTTGTAATTTACTTAAAACATAAGAAAGAGCAACGATGTAATGCAGAAACTGACCTTATCACTCCACTGCCACAAAACCAAGTTCTGCCATTCACGAAGGAATGAACTATATTACGGACAAGCGTGAGACACAACGAACTAACGGGCATATTTAAGAGGCCCTACTGCCACCTTAGCGCCACCATAGCATAATTTATTTTACGCTAATATGGCACTAAAGTGGCTTTTTCCCCGCACTATAATTACAGAGCGACACAATGCAAGCATTGCGTCCCTTTGTAAACCCTTGCACCACATTATGCCTGTGCCAGTCATGTTGGATGCAAGCGGGCTTTCGGCGGTAGGAGGGCCACAAAAATGGCGCAGTGAAATTTAACAGTTTTCACTACACCATTTTTGGCGTCATTTTTAATGCGTGCTCAGAGCAGGTGTTAAAATTACGCTCTCCAAGAAACCTGTGGGCCTCCTTGCTCTTTGCTGCACTAACGTCAAAATACTTGATGCCAGTGTAGCAAAGCGCCGCAATAGCATCAAAAATGTTCACGCTATTGTGCTAACGACCACCATGGTGCACTGTATTATAAATACGACAAAACCATGGTGTTGTTAGGTGCCAGTAGGGGAGGTGCTGACAAAGTGGCGCATCAGCTCTGATGCGCCACGTTTTCCTAAATATGGGCCTAAATACGCAAGGATGTTGCATGTGAAATGAATAGAAGAAAACAACTTGTGTTTGTCTTACTATAATATTTTTGGGTGGGTTCTACAACACTATGCAGAAGGTTGACACATTTATACACCACGATGAAGTATATATATGTTTCTAAACCGGGACATCTCTAGAGAACTGATATATCAGATTAAAATTACATTTCCATGTTTGAGGTGGCTTTGGTTGTATGTGATGAAAACAGGTTGGAGATACCTTACGTCATTACTGATTTTGTGATTAGGTTGCTTATCTGCAAAGATGTGCCATAGATCTACACTACTGTTGTTTCCAGCAATGTTGTGGATAAGGTTGAGAGCAAGGTGTCATCTGGCTGCCAGGTGCAGTGACCATTCTCATTGCGTTCACACGTTTGCTCTTTCTCTTCTCGGTCACTGTACTCTGAATCCAGGGGATTCCAGTCGCCACCCCAGTTTAAAGTGCAGTAACTACTTGTATCCTTGCTGCATTCTGATGGATAGCAGATCTACGGTGATGAAAAAGAAAAGCGCAGTCATTAAGAAACTAAGTTAACTTGAAAACTGCATGTATACTATAGCTAAATCTAGAAAAACAACTCTTCTGATTATTTTTTTTAAAACAATTTTTCGTAAATGTCTTTTTTATATGGCTCAAAGAATCTGGGGCCAAGTGTACTAACACTGAATTTGCCAGAAGTGGTTCTAAATTGCACACTGACTTTTTGCTAATACACTGATTTGCACAAAAGACAATTGTTGATGGACAGTTTTGTCCTATTATAAAGTTATTTTTTATATTTACTTTTTTTCATTTTAACATTTTTATTTTGGCCCTCATATTTGAATCAGAGGCTACAAGTCCAGGGTCTGCAAAGTGTCATTCTCTTCCTACATCAACGTTAGGGGGTCTATATAAGTCAGACTGCTTCAGGAGGAGAGTTTCCGAGTGGCTGGAATTAACATTACCAGGCTAAACCAAGCTATTAAGAGATGATTTGCTTGGTTAACAGCATGCTCACTCAATTTTAATGGATCAACTCTCACAAGAGGATCATTATTTGTGACGAATAATGGCCCCTATCTTTTTCTGCTCCCATTTACTACCTGCTTTGAGGAGAGGTTGTAGGTAGAAAGGGAACCATTTCGCGCATAGAAGGAGGTTGGACAGGGGCTATAAAGCATTTGCCTTAAAAGGCCCCAGTTCTCCTAGAACCACTTGGGATTTTGCTAGGTACTTTTCCACACCTGAGTAAAATCCAAGTATTCCCTGGCACTTGTACAATGGAACTGATGTGATTGACTCAAATGGGTGTTGCGGTCTTGAGACAACCCGCTTCGCGGTGGCGGTCGGATCCCCGCACTCCAGGCGGTCTGACTGCCACATTGCGACCCTGGCTATTGGACTGCCAAGGGGACCGTTGTCACCGCTCGGAATAAGGTTTCAGACAGAAGGTGGACTTGTGGTCAGCCACGGCAACACTTTACTCAGCGCCGCCATGCTGATCACGACTCCTGTTTCTGGCAGCCTTTCCATGATGGGGACCCTGGTGGAAACACAGTGCAGGGGGCCACAGGGGGGCCGCTGCACTGCCCATGCCAGCCATGGCGGCGCTTAACTCAGTGTTGCCATGCTGATCACAACTCTTTTTTCTGCCAGCCTTTCCGTGGCAGGGACCCCTGTGGAAACACAGTGCTGTGGGCCACAGGGGGGCCCCTGCCCAGCACCCTCAGAATGTGCACTGTCTGCTCTGCAGAGCAGACAGTGCGCATTCCAAGGGTGCTGCTGTGCTACGTTATTGGCCTCAGCTCCCTTAACAGAGCCAAGGCCAATACCGTAGCACAGATCCCACCAATGTGACCAGTGGGTTTGTTGTAATACGATGTTCCCGCTGGTCAGCTCAGTGGGAACATCGTGATACGACTGGGGAAGGCAGCCGGTATGATGGCTGACTCCTGCTCGCAGCATTGGCGGTCAGAGTTTTCCGACTGCCAAAGTTGTAAAGAGCCCCATAATATATTTTTAAAAATATTGAGCTACAGAAATTGAAACAAAAATATTGTGATGCAGAAACATCTTTGACCTTAATATTGACCTTTTTAGTAAGTGATACCGTTTTCAAAAATATCTGTGGTTTTAATAGCATTTTCAATAATATACGGTCTGATTCAGAGTTTGACACAAGGGGTTACTCTGTCACAATGTGACTGATATCCCAGCCGCGTATTATGATCCCATTATGCCCTATGGAGATCAGAATACAGCAGATATCTGTCACGTTTTGATGGTGTAACTCATCTGCCAAACTCTAAATCAGGCCCATAGTTGTCAATAATGTTGCTTTTAAATTAATTTAATGTGCTTAAGTAATATATTATTTTAAATTTTAAATATTGTTTGTATAATTTTTAACAATATTTTTATTTCTAATTTAATTTTGAATAGTAATTTATAGTGTTGTTGCGGGATGTGAGGTTTGTAGGGGTACAGGGTGGTATGTTAATTAAGTAAAATTACTTAATAATTATTTAATAATTGTTATTAATTATTTAATTGTTATTAATTATGTTAAGTATGTACATTTTACGTTTTTCAGGTATATGTTAGACGTGGGTTTCTGGGTGTGGAGGCATGTAGTGCGGGAAGTGAATTAAGTTTAATTAAATAATAAAAAATTAGTAATTTGTATGAATTGTTTATTTGATTATTACTTATGTTAATTGTGCAATAATCATATTTTTCATTTATATATTATGTGCTGACTATTGGTTTTATAGGGGTACACAGTTGTTTTCACTTACATATTCAGTGTGGGCGGTTGGGTTTGTAGGAATATAAGGTCAGAAGTGTATTAGGTAATAATTAATTATCAATTAATTATTAATTTCTTATAAATCATTTAATTCATTAATAAATATAGGTTGTGTAACACTTGAATTTTTTAAGTTATATGTTAGGTGCAGGCTGACGTGTTTGCTATAGGGTGGGAAATTAATTATTAATAAAAAATGTTTAATTGATTATTAACTATGTTAATTGTGTTGCATTTACTTATTTTAGCTATAATTCAGTGTGAGCTAGTAGGTTTGTGAGGGTGTAGTGTGGTAAGTTAATTAAGGAAAAAGCAAATTACAATTTTTAAAAATGATAATTAAATATACATTTTTTGACTCATCATATTAACTGTTTAGTCAATTTTTATATTCATATTTTTTTTGTTTGAATAATAACGCTCATATTAAGAGTTTTATATTTGTTACAAGTTAATAGGGCTATGTTTTATATATGTTATGGGTCTGTTGCACAGTCTGAAGTAGAAATAGTAATTGTTACCCCTCTGAAGGCCAACATATTTCATACTGTTGCACAGACTGGCTTGGAAATAGTACATTTTACCTCTTCAGAGTTCAATACTTTCCCTACTGTTGCACAGACTGGAGAGGGAATAGTAGATTTACCCCTCTGAAGTCCAACACTTTCCCTACTGTTGCACAGACAGAAGGTGGAGTAGTAAAATCAACACCTTCAAAGGCTAACGTTTTTCCGACTGTTGCAGAGACTGGAGTTGGAGTAGCTAATTTTACTCCTCCGGAGTCCAACGCTTTCCCTACTGTTCACAGACTGGAGTGGGAATAGGAAATTTAACCCCTCAGGAGGCCAATGCTTTCCCTAATTTTGCACAGACTGAAGTAAGACTACATTCAACCCCTCTGGAGTCAAACTCTTTCCATTCTGTTTGACAGACTGGAATGGGAATAGTACATTTTACCCATCTGGAATCCAACGTTTTCCCTACTGTTGTATAGACTGCAGTTGGAATAGTAAATTTAACCTTTCCAAAGTCCATCGCTTTCCCTACTGTTGCACAGAATGGAGTGGAAATAGTAAATTCTACCCCTCTGAAGACTAACACTTTCCCTAATGTTGTGTGCATTGGAGTAGCAATAGTATATCTATTATTCCAGGCTTTACTATTTTTTCATATTGTTTAAATATATGTAATATCATTATTTGTTTATTTGTTTATTTATATATATATATATTGCAAAGTCCAAAGCTCCAAACGGGCCCACAACCCAAGGGGCACTCCGGTAGAAATATTATTACATCCCACAGAAAAAAACTGTCACTCAGAGGGAAGGTCAAAAAGAGTATTTACTCCAAATACAATGAGTTTCGGCCACCTCTGCGGCCTTGATCAAACAATTAGTTCAACATCTTCCCACTGTCAGATAATAACAGTGAACATAAACAATGTACAAAATTCCCAACAGGATGCATCGTTTCCATCTTGGAATGTAGCACTCTGAAAACGCTGTAATTTCTAATAAATATCAGAGCTGGTGATATCGAAATTTCACAGGCTTATAATCACATGTGCTCTGAATTCAACAAGATAGTTAAGTACACATGATTTGATTTAACATACAAAATATCAATCGCAACATTTCTTATCCATGTGATGAATCCCACTCTTGTATTAATATCGTATCACACTGTTTCTTGTCACATAGAATTCATTCTGTTATTGCATGAAACAGACCTAAATGGGGCATACCAGAATGGACTAACTTTTGCCCCTCATTCAGTAATACTATAATTATACTTAACTCTAACCTTGCGAAATGATATTTATAACAAAATCCTTCACTCAGACATGTGTTCTCAGCATGTTTGTAATATAGCATTATATTATTTACGAAAACCAGCTCATCAATGTCGTTATATATAACACATTTGTCAAATCCCTGTGTCTCTCCAGGATTGTTTGCGTACAGTGCAATTACTCCTCAGTCAAGCCCAAGTGGGTGTAACCCCGACCAATCAGTGTATCCAGACTCAGAATTACAAAATCAAAAAAGAGAAAGAAAGAAAAAAGCTGACTCAGTGAAATGTGTTCTTAGTCCCAAATCTATAGAAACAAAACAAAGAAAAGAGGGGGAGGAAAGCAAAAAGAGCAGAAATAATCAAATTATCAGAATTTCTGATGAAAACCAGTGATATTTATTCTACACATTTTATAAATATTTTCTTGTAAAATAGGCTCTGATATACTTTCATACCTAATGTAAGTCACTCTCAACCAACAATATTCTTCATATTTAAAACAACACATTTTCTATCAGTAATCTTAGACTTATCTAATGGGTTTGTAGGTAAATGCTAAGTTCCTCATCCAGGTTTAAACCGCCAGGGCTCAAGGTTTCACAATCAATGATTAACCTGATTCCCTCTGTCGTTGTCTGAGAGTTTGATTTTCTTCTTTGGGATTGTGTTAAGTTTGCTCTACAGCACAGAAGAAAAGTTTATTCTGGTCACTCCCATGTTTCTCCCTGAAATGTCTAGCTACTGGGTATTTAACATCCCCATGGTCAATTGTTCTAAAGTGTTCTTGAACCCTTTTCCTCATGGTGCAAACAGTGCTACCAATATATCTTAAGGGTCACGGTCATGTTAACATATATACCACATATTGGGAACTACAGGTGAGGAACTGTTTTTTTTCTGTTTCCTCTTCCCAACTATGGTATATTCACTCACATTGGGACTGTTTTTACAGGCCTTATACTGATCACATGGGAAAAAACCTTTCAGATCCATTTCCCTATTATTTTCACTTAAGGTGATATCATGTCGTATTAGCAGATCTCTTAGGGATTTAGCCTTTCTGAATGTGATCAACGGTCTTTCTCCCACTTCACCTCTAATAACAGGGTCACTTTTAAGAACTTTCCAGTGTCTAGTAAGTATTTGTCTAATTTCATTGACATTGCTATTACGGGTAAAAATACATCTTTTTATCATATCTGAGACAGGCAATTCATTCTCAAAAAGAAGAGATTCCCTATTTACCTGGGGCACTCGTTTTTTTGCTTCATTAAAGACCCAATTGGGATTTCCTCTCTCCTTAAACCTGGCCAATATGTTCTTGGTTTCCTCTCTATATGCGGTCTCTGTGCTACAATTCCTTTTGGCCCTAAGGAGTTCCCCATATTGGATACTCCACTTCAAACTTGCTGGATGGCCACTATCTGCATGTAGGACACTGTTCGCAGCTGTGGGCTTTTTATACAGATGTGTATGTACCTCCCCTTTAACCACCTCCACTGTAGTATCAAGATGTTCAATTCTGGTTTTGCTCAGAGCGTATGTAAACACTAAATTCAAAGAGTTCCTATTCAGGCAATCAATAAACTCCTTTGCGCTATTCTCTGAGCCACTCCAAATGACAAACAAGTCATTGATGTACCTGAGCCACAGGGCTACTTGTTCTATATATTTATAGAGGATTTCATCAGAAAAAATCTGTTCCTCCTAACATCCCAAAAAAAGATTGGCAAAACTAGGGGCAAAACAAGTGCCCATCGCCGTCCCTCTGATCTGGCGATAAAGATCACCATTAAAGAGAAATATATTGTTCTCCAAATAATTTCTCATCATCCCCAATATCATGTTGATATGGTCATAAAGTCTAATGGGTCTTGCTCTTAAGAAATGTTCACATGCAGCTATACCCAAATTGTGATCAATAGTGGTATATAAAGAGCTGACATCTAAAATCATAAGACAGAAATTAGAATCCTACAGGATGCCATTGACTTTACCCAAAAAGTCCTTTTGTCTCTAACATATGGGGAAGACAGGAAAACTGTCACCCACGCCCTGGTCAGCAGCTGACTGGACTATGGAAACGCCCTATATGCAGGAACATCAACCAGACTCCTCATCCACGCACACAAGGCCCTCCACAACACAGGCCCAACCTACCTCAACAAAAGACTCACCTTCCACAACCCCACCCGCAACCTTCGCTCCACCAGCCTCGCCCTCGCCTCCGTTCCCCGCATCCGCCGCACCACCGCCGGAGGAAGATCCTTCTCCCACCTGGCCGCCAAGACCTGGAACTCCCTACTGTTCCACCTTCACCAGACCCAAGACCTCTTAACTTTCAGGAAACACCTAAAGACATGGCTTTACGACCAGTAGCTTTCTCCCCCCCCAGCGCCTTGAGACCCTAACGGGTGATTAGTGCGCTTTATAAATCGTACGATTGATTGATTGATTGTGCGTATTCTCTTAATACCTCATCTACATATTTAGACACATTCCCTGTACCACTTTCTCT
Organism: Pleurodeles waltl; assembly: GCF_031143425.1. NCBI lineage: Eukaryota > Metazoa > Chordata > Amphibia > Caudata > Salamandridae > Pleurodeles > Pleurodeles waltl. The sequence continues at coordinate 55,886,921 of NC_090449.1, forward strand.
AGAAGAGACTATTGATCTCCCAGGGGGATTTTTCAGGTCCTTTTGTACCTTGGGCAAAAGATAAACTACTTTTAATCTAGGATGTTTTGTTTAAAAAAATTGTATTCTTCCCAAATTAGTAACCCTTTGCCTCTCCATTCTGTGGGTTTGTCCAAGAGAAGTACAATACTGTTGGCATAACTAGTTCTATTCACTTTCAGGTAAAAGGTGTCATCATTCAGTTGTCAGGTAGCTTTTTTTTACATACATATCCCTATTGAGCACCACAATGTTTACTTCTTTATCTGAGGGCCGCATCATGATCTTCTCATCTTTTGCTGATGTCTCAATAGCTTGGTGTTGTGCTGGAGTCAAATTGATAAAATTGTTGGTATGGATTTTAATTAATATTTTTTTAAGGTTGCAAATTACTGTCTCCTGAAATGTATCAATATTGTTATGTGGAAGATAATGGCAAAAGGTTGAAGGTAACCTAAAGTCACTTTGACAAGAATCATCATGTAAAACACCAAGAATATCCAATAACCTCCTGTGGTGTCAAGTCCTTCAGTTTCCATTGCCAATTCATGTAATGTTGTAAGTACCTCTATGTCCCTAATTGTCAGAGTCTCTGCCAACAGGTCCTTTGGGTTAGGATTGCTTTCAACTTTGGAAACATGTTTGAGTTGGTGAAACTTCGATAACTTCAATTTTCTTACAAATTTGAATAGGTCAGTTCTAATGTTTACATAATCAAACGTCCAAAGAGGACAGAAGGAAAACCCCAGATAAAGTACTTCTTTTTTGGGATCCGTAATGTCTCTATCTGAAAGATTAATAATTGTTTTATTAATCAATTCTTGATCCATTAATTCTTTGTTAAGGGGCCTCTGTTGGTTTTTCCCATTTGCCCCGATATATTTGTTCCACTGTTTCCATTTCCTCTGCCTGTTCCTCTGTTTCCTTTGTTTGCTCCTCCTTGTCCTCTTCCTCTGCCTCTGTTTCGTGCGGTGGATCCCCTGCCTCTCCTTCTTGTGGTCATAAATTCCTGTGCTACCTGTTGTTTCCTTCTTAGCAGTCAGTATTGGTCTAAAAAAGTTGTTACTTTTTGACTACTGTCACTACGCGAAGTTATATCCGAGAACACAGACATGTCTGTGTCTGTTCCTATGTTATTGTCACTCCCACGTGTTTGTGTTTTTTCTTCCACACAGTCCACATTACTGACTGCTACCTTTCCATTCTCTACATTGTACTTGCAGTTGTATCTCAGGGTTCTACCTTTCTCATAACCACCCCAATCTCTTTGGAACTTGCATTGTTTTTCTGTTTTAATATCATCCTCATGTATTTTCAACCTATTAATTTCAGATTTGAATTGATTGATTACCTCTTGTTCAGGTCTATCTTGTAGTTCTTTCTTAATGGAATCTATCTCAGTTAGTAGTTTTTTCTATCCATCCATGCATATTTAATCCAAATTTTGCAACATTCTTTATGAGCTTATAGCTAAATTATCTGCCAACTCCTCCAACATTTGTGGGTTAGGTGTCTCGTAAGAGGGCATAATGTGAATTCTAAGGCCCCTTGGGACCACCCCATTGTCGAAATAGTTCTGGAGTGATGTGGCTTCCCACCATTTAGATATTTTAGCTCTGTTTAGCTTTTCAGATTTTTTGATTCTCTCACACACATTGTGTTAATTATCTCCTTGTTTGGACAGTCTTGGTTCCCCTGAATGAATCACTGCAAACAGAGCCTGTGCAGCGGCCCTTCTGGTATTGTCAATTTACTCCATTAAGAATTCCCAAACGTTACACACTAATCTTAAATTTAGAGGGACCCTCAATCTTCTTTCCCCTGTCCTAAATGGTCAGGTTCCCTCTGCTGGACTGTTCACTCTTCCAATGCCGAGTTTGGTTCCCCTTTGTGTCTGTATGCACTGTTGCGTAAAAGAGGTGTGCTTGCTTTGATCAGCATTTACAGTTCAACGTATTTTAACTAACAAGTACTGCGGATGAGAGAGGGTAGTCCACCCAGGTATCATTCCGAATTCAGGTCCAAATACAGGACCCCCTATCTGAAGGAAACCCTGCATGTCATTCAACTCTCCAGGCACCTCCCGTCCTGATAGGTCTCTCCCTCGGGACTCACCTTTCACAGACGCACTCCATCCAGTGTCGTACCGAACAGTCTCTAAATCTCTTCATTCCACGTAGCATCAATGAACAGCTTGCCGGTTCCAGCTTATCATATGTTGCCTGTGCACACCATACCAAGCCCACAACAAGTCTCATTGTGGACGAAACTAGCCGGTTCGGGTCCCGTATAAAAATTGCAAAGTCCAAAGCTCCACACGGGCACGCAACCCAAGAGGGGTGGAGCGTGCAATGGCAGAGCCCTCCGGTAGAAATATTCTTACATCTCACAGAAAAATATGCTCACTCAGAGGGAAGGTCAAAAAGGGTATTTTCTCCAAATACAACGTGTTTTGCCCGACTCCGCAGCCTTGATCACATGATTAGTTCACCATCTTCCCTGTGTCAAATAATAACTGTGAACATAAACAATGGACAAAATTCCCAACAGGATGCGTTGTTGCCATCTTGGATTGGAGCACTCTTAAAACGCCGTAATTTCTAATAAATATCAGAGCTGGTTATATCGATTTCACAGTCCTCTACTCACACTTGTGCTCTGAATTATACAGGATACGTAAGTAAACATGGTTTGATTTAACATATCAAATACCAATAGCTACATTTCTTATCCATGTGGTGAAATCCACACTTGTATCGATATCGTATTACAGTGTTTATCTTGTCACATACAATTCATTATGTTATTGTATGAAACAGACCTAAATGGGGAAATGTGTATCAATACATCATTTATACCAGAATGGACTCATTACTGCCAGACATTCAGTAATATTGTAATTATACTTAATTCTAACCTTGCGAAATGATATTTATAACAAAATCATTCACTTGGACATCCTTCACTCAGGCCAGCTATGCAGGTTTGTACCTAGGCTGGTGGGAGGAACAGGTGCTTGGGAACATCAACCTTTTTGAAACCCACGTAGTCCTCTGGGTCAGATATATTGATGACATCTTTTGTATCTGGCATGGTGATGCAGATATGACAGGTAAACTTGTTGATATCCTAAATGAAAACTCTTTAAATTTAAAGTTTTCAAGTCGGATTGACTCTAAACCCATTGAATTTCCTAATGTACGAATAAGCAAAGAGAATGGGAAGTTGACGAGCACTCTAAATAGAAAAGAAACAGCTGGCAATAGCTTGCTGCACGCTATGAGTAGACACCCCATTAGCTTAATACAAAGTATCCCATATGGTGAACTACTACGTGCTCAACGAAATTGCAGTTCAGACGTGGCTTTTTTATCGGAAGTCAAGATCATGACTAAGAGATTCAGTCAAAGAGGTTACAGCCAACATGTCATTTTCAAAGCTGTACAGAAGGTAATGCAAGTCAACAGACAAGATTTACTAGTAAAAAAGTTGAAATTCCAACAAGATAAACAACCTATAAGGTTTATCACTACGTACCATAGTAGTATCTATGAGCTTAAGAGAACCTTTAGAAAATATTAGCCGGCTTCGAAAACAGATGACATTTTGGCAAAAAGTCTTGATGATTACCCACACTTTATCTTCAGCAGATGTATCTCTCTAAAAGATTCACTTAGCATGTGTCTTTTACCACAAGGGGAAGTTAGAAATCCAATTCAAGGTTCTTATGTGTGTGTCAAATGTAAAGCCTGTACACATAGCACCAACACCAACAGATTACAATTTCCTACATGCCCAAAACCTTTTGACATCAGAAAGCATTTATCATGTACTTCGGAGTATTGTGTTTACACATTAATTTGCCCTTTTAATAAATATTACATTGGCAGTACCATTCATACAGTCAAGAAAGAGTTCTGGAACATGTGAGGGCCATCAGTCATAATGATAAAACTTATCCAGTTGCCAGGCACTTTAAAGAATTTCAGGACCCAAAAAATTATTTATTAAGATGTGTTGTTCTGGAGAGAATTCCAGTTAGGGAAAGAGGTGGGAATAGAGTATTGGAGTTGAGAAGACTTGAGTCAAGATTTATTATTGGCCTCACCACAATACAGGCCATTGGACATAATACAGATGAGGAATTGGCAAGTCATATGGACGAATATCAATGTTGCAGGGCTCGGAGAATAGGGCCAGATGTAGCAATTTTGAATTTGCGATTCAGAAATTGAGAGTCGGTGCGATTCGCAATTTCCGAATCGCAAATTCGGATGCAGAACGGTGTCTCCGACACCGTCTGCGAATCGCTATGGGGTCGCAAAGACCCACCTCATTAATATTAATGAGGTGGGTCGCATTTTGCGACCCCATAGCGAGTCCCTGCGCTCACAGGGATGGTGGCTCCATATCTGTGACTTCTTTTTAAATAAAGCAGTTTTCTTTTTTTTGTATTGCAGCCCGTTTTCCTTAAAGGAAAACGAGTTGCAATACAAAAAAAAATAACGAAACCATCTGTTTTTGTTTTTTCAGAGCAGGCAGTGGTCCATTGGACCACTGCCTGCTCTGAAAAAACATTTTTGGCAACATTCACAAAGGGGAAGGGGTCCCATAGGGACCCCTTCCCTTTTGCGAACGAGTTACCACCAGTGTGACACTGGTGGTAACTGGAATTGCTTTGCGACCGCGTTCGCAGTCATAAAGCAATTTAGCATTGCGGTGCGAGTCGCAAATAGGAAGGGGACACCCTTCCTATTTGCGAGTCACATTCACATTTTGAGAGTCGGTACCGACTCGCAAAATGTGAATGAGCATCGCGATGCGCATTTTGCATGGCGCAAACTGCGATTTTCGCAGTTTGCACCATGCAAAATGCTACCTACATCTGGCCCTTGGTTTCTTTGCCCCCTCAATCATGACGATGGTTTGTCTGTATATATATATGCTTATTTTAAGGGCAATTTTAAAAATATGTTTAAAAAACATGTTAAAAATATGTTTTTAATTTTTATTTTTATTCACTTGATAGGTGGTAAAGCAATAAAACTATTGTATCCTTTGCAATGATTTATCCAGATTTTTTATCTTTGAACATCATAACAACTCTTGTCATTTGAGCAAAGTGTGAAAACTCAAACTAAAATTGTTTGCCCACTTGGGCTATACATGTTTGATTAAAAACGAGAATGTAACAAATATAGTATAAAAAGCAAAATACAATAGATAATACACTTGGGTAGATATGATTAAAGTGTACGATTGTTTATTGAGAAACGATTATATAAGATCGATAGTTATCTGAGTATCTAGTATTGCAATTTTTGCAAATGTCATTATTATTTACACTAATCTAATTAAATTTACTTTCTGGCAATCTAATAGAATGAAATTACTGATGTGTAAATAAAGCATGGACCATCGAATGTGATATTGGTCCTGCTGGTTTATTTTATTTTATTTAATTCCTTTATTTTGCTTTAATTGTTTTATTTAGATGGTTTAATATGATTAGAGTAATTCAAATTTTTGTTGAAAATCGTTCAACGATCGCCGATATGGGCTGTGAAGTTTGGTCACGATGTGATCTGATGTAAACGTCAGGGAATAAAAGGTCCAATTTAATTGGTGAGGTATAAACAAGTGCCATGTTAGTTGTTAATGTCAATGTTGAATTATGTTAGAATATAAACTTGCAACAGCTTAAATTGCAAATTGTTCGAGCACAAAATTATTTTAAAGATGGCTGACACTTTTCTGTTATATTTACATGGCTGCGAATTCAAAGTTCGTTTTAATTGTTAACTGTTGTTTGATGCACTCAGCATTTACAAAAGAAAAAGTCAAAGGGTTATTCACCCGTGAACAAGGAAACTTCGTTTCCGAAACGCGTTGGGTGTTTGTTTGCTCATTAAAACTTCACTTCGACTAAGTGGTGTGACGGAGACTCGTTATTTTCAACCATAGCGAGATAAGACGCCTCGCCCTGCCAGATAACTCTTGTTTGGATTTATGAGGGTCGCGACCTGGTTTCTGTCTGTCGTGTTGTTGGCATCGGAAAAAGCAACGTTTTTGGGGCTTTTTTATATATATAATTTTTCATTCAATATTTTTAGTAAATGTCTTTTTGATTTTGTAAATTGTACATTTATTTAATATTTTGCATTTGATTTGCAATTTTTTCTGTTTTTCTGTTTATATGTGTGTACATATATATGCTTCTAGGTATATATGCTTTTTAATAGTAGTACATTTAAAATAAAATCCCTATAATGTAAAATATATAAAAATATATATTTTTAATGATAGTGTTATGTTTTATATATATGTATATATCAACATACAAACACATATATTTATGAGTATATGTTTATGTAAGTATATATTCATATATAGAATTAAATGTTTAGTTTATAATATAATTTATGTAATATATTAAAACATTTAAGATTTACTATTTATATTAAAAATCTATATTTTGATATGTTTCAATGTTATTAGTGTAAAATATTGTTTTCGATATTTTTATACTTACCTTTATAGGTTTGGGAAACATTTTTGAAATTGATATTTTTGACACTATATTTATGTGTCACAATTTGTTTGTGATCAATATTATGTCACTGATCAGCTGAAATGGTATTCCTCGACCAGGATACAGCTCCAGCCCTGTTCTAATGGGGCCCCATGAGAAAATATCATTAGGAAGATGGAATTAATTCAAACAGACCATATAGTTCTCTTCAAGACAGAAGATTATTCTAAAGTCTGTGCTCCGAAATGCAGCAGTTTTTATGTCTTTCAGTTTTTATCAAAATACCCATAACCTTTGCTTCTCATCTCACAGGGTTTTTTTTTTATAATGATTTGCTTCATGCAGTATTGCAAAAGTCACACTGCATATGAAGTAATCAAAACATACAAAGACTTGGAGGTCAAGCATATAAAAACATAGGAAACATAAGACATTTGAAGTAGTGCTAATGCTAATATTGACGTTACATATGTTATTAAATGTCATATATAATCTCTGATTATGTAAAACCTAGTAATACTGTATGGTTTAAATATATTTTTTGTGTTTTTATGAACTTTTTCACTGCAAGAAATTCATGAATACTTCAATCATTTTGCATATTTGTGCTAAAATCTGTATGTTTCATTCCAATTTTCATGCACAGTCCATTGTCATTAGTTTAGGTTTACAGTGAACAACCTAGAAGCTGATGTCCTAACATCCATTACGGAATCTCACCTATTCATATTATTTTCGTATAAACCCTAGATTTGTTGATCGCAGATCATAAAATACAGTGCTTGAAAATTCAGGTTGTCGGCAAGTATTTGAGCCCCTTCTGGTGTGGGGCAACATAAAGTTAATAGTTTCCTATTTATATTTTTCTAAGAACCCAAGCACACAATCAACTAAACCTATGGAAATGTAGCTGGTAAAACCATTCCTCAATAGAATTAAACACCAGAGATATTCTTCATTTAAAAACATACATTCTAGTTTTAGATACATTCTACACACATTGGAGACCAACACTTAATATTCATAGTTAGATAAAAAGCACCAGTATAGAATGACTTTGAAATTACTTATCTATCCTCCTCTTTTCCTTTTGCTGCTTTCAGGCATAGTGTGGGCCTTTTTAACTTGTTTTCCTAATCTACTGGGTTAAATAGTATTTATGGATAATATGAAAGGTGTGACAAACCACTGTGCTCACTCTACTGAGTGGTCTGTAAAAAGGCTCAATGTTCATGTTGGACTTCTTGGCAGTGACAGTCTGCAAATCAGTGCCCACTGAATTTGCTTTTTCCTTAAACTTGAATCCATTTTGGACAAACTACTTGGCACATTTAGCTTTTGTAAAACTCTGTGAGAAAAGGCACACACACTGCATGAGTAGCATAAAAGTCAAATAAGTAAAAAAAGGGTTTATTGTGTAGTCCTTTAGAATACAAATAGCTACACATGCATGATTGCCTTTTTATTTGAGGGTCAATAAAAGATCAGAAAGTGATCATTAACTGTTAATCCTAACTTTGAGAGCAGAGCCATTTGTCAGTAGAAATACAGCCAATAATTGAATCCACAATCCTTCAAACACACCTGTAAAAGTACCAAATCAGATGCAGTGAATCAGACTAAGGGCCCTTTCACGAATTTGGTAGACGGAAACACCTGTCTACAAAACTACTGACGTGATGGTAGCAGCAATGCTGGCTACCTCCCGGCTAGCCTTTGCACTTGTTTTCCCCCAACCTTTTCATTGCATTAAAACTGCCATGAAAGGCTGGTGGAGACCAAGGTTGTTATCAGCAAGGAGGCGCTGCACCGCCGTCAGCCCGTCAGGATCACTGATCCTGGCCGGGACGGCAGTGGGTTGGGGGGTCTGTCCGCCAACCTTGTAATGTGGCAGCCAGACCGCCACAACTTCAGTGGTCCGATACCCACTCCGGCATTGGTGGTCCTCGTAATCAGGCCCTCTGTCCATCACATTTGATGTGGCAGTGCCCTTCCTACAGAGCAACTTCTTTGTGCCCTATGATGACTCCTCTCTTATGGGGAATCATGTTGTTATATTTAATATGCTTGACCCACACTATACTAAGACTTCCAAGAGCAGTAAGAGCTCCCAAAGTGGCAAAATGGCAAGAAAGGGATTGCAAAGATAGCAAACATAAACCATTGCCTGCTCTCAAAGTAAATAAAAAGGCTCCTTTTAATTCAAAGTGTAATTGTTATAAAAATACAGTATATTGAATTCGAAAAAGGGAGGGTAAGTAAGTAAACAATGGTCAGCTGTACTGGATGTTGCTGTGAGGCCTATGTACTTTTAACAAACCAGAGGTCCATAGATCTATAAACTGCCAGAGATGTGAATTCAACATTTGTCTTCCCGGTATTGCCTCATTAATTTAAGCACTCAGGCCCTCTTTACGAGTCTGGCGGTAATGAGACCGCCAGCCTCGCGAGCCGTATTACGAGTTGTGAGGTTTGGCTGAAACCAAACCTCCACAGCTCCGCCTGGCCCGCCGGTGTGGTCGATCCAATGTGGCCGGCGGTGACCTCCTCCAATCCGGTGGCAGGCCTCAGGCTGCCGTTGGGATTACAAGGTTGCAAACCACTGGGCTTTCCATGGCGGTCACCCCGCCACAAAAACACTGGGGGTCACGCACCCTGCGACAGGAATCTCCATTCCCGTCACCGGCACACACATACACATATGTCCACTCACATGCACACATCCCCCCACCCATCCTCACACTCCCGAATCCCCCTCTTCATGCATGCATTCACATACACACACATGCAGCACAGGCATACATCCACTCAGACACCCCCAATCACTCGCATGCATCCACTCAGACACCCCCACTCACTCACATGCATCCACTCAGAAAACCCCACTCACTCACATGCATCCACTCAGACACCCCATACACGTGCACATACATGCACACACTCACTCACATTCATTCTCATACACACACGCATTAACCATCCCCCCTCTGCACACATGCACCCAAACACAGACACACAGACCCCCTCTCCTTTCGGACACCCACTTACCTTCTGAGTCGAGAAGAACGACCGGGAGGGGATGGGTCCTGGCGGTCTTCCCTCTCCGCCACCACCACGCCAGCAGGACACCGCCAAGCAGTATTACAACTCGTAATACGGCGGACTGAGTCATGCTGGCATGGCGGTGCCGGCGAGGGAACAGCCTCTGCACCACTTGCCACCAGAACGAATGATGGCTGCTTTCCACCTCAATAATGGTGGAGAGCAGCCACCACTCGTAATATGGCGGTCTGCTGACCGCCACCACTGGTGGTCATCTGCCGGGTTTGGCCTTGGCGGTCAATGAAATTGACCGCCAAAGTCGTAATGAGCGCCATAGTCTCTCCCTATTCATGAGTTTGATGACCATATTCAATGATTTATAGACAATAATCACCCTGCTTTTCAGTTTAGGATTGTCACATCCTCCCCAGCCCGGGAGCATGCACAAGAACATGCCACATATGGAGCGTGTAGTTAGCATCTTTATTCATCAGTGTACAACATTCAACTGACTTCTCAATATCCCAGAACCATTAAAGACCACACCTTAACACCTCCCAGATTGATTGCATAATCTCTTGCTTGAATCTGCCCCAGGCAGTGGTGTCCTAGTGCTCACAGTCCTAGGTCACATCTCCTCCCCTTGCTAACCCACTCGCTGCCACGCCTTATCCCCCTCAGGTGCCAGGCCTTTTTTTGGCTATTTGCAGCAGTTTTCGCTTAGGCCCTCATAACATTTTGTCCACATAAGCTACCCACGCCAAATTGGCATCCTTTTTTCCAACATCCTAGGTCTTCTAGAGGTTCCCAGAGTTTGTGGTTTCCACTGAAGGAGACCAAGAGATTAGCCAAAATACAGCAAACATTTAGGGGGTCATTCTGACCCTGGCGGTCGGTGACCGCCAGGGTCACCGACCACGGGAGCACCGCCAACAGGCTGGCGGTGCTCCGAAGGGCATTCTGACCGCGGTGGTTCAGCCGCGGTCAGAAAGGGTAAACCGGCGGTCTCCCGCCAGTTTACCACTGCCCTAGAGAATCCTCCATGGCGGCGGAGCGCGCTCCGCCGCCATGGGGATTCAGACACCCATGAACAGGATGGCGGTAGGGGGTGCCGCGGGGCCCCTGGGGGCCCCTGCAGTGCCCATGCCAATGGCATGGGCACTGCAGGGGCCCCCGTAAGAGGGCCCCACAAAGTATTTCAGTGTCTGCAAAGCAGACACTGAAATACGCGACGGGTGCAACTGCACCCGTCGCACCTTCCCACTACGCCGGCTCAATTCTGAGCCGGCGTCCTCGTGGGAAGGTAGATTTGCTCTGGGCTGGCGGGCGGCCTTTTGGCGGCCGCCCGCCAGCCCAGGGCAAATCTCAAAATACCCTCAGCGGTCTTGCGACCGCGGAGCGGTATTTTGACGGGGGAACATTGGCGGGCGGCCTCCGCCGCCCGCCAATGTTAGAATCACCCCCTTAGTGTTTTTTTTTTGTTTTAAAGGAGAAAAAGGGCTGCAGAAGAAGGCTTCTGGTTTTGTCCCTGAAAATGGCATCAACAAAGGGTTTGCAGTGTTAAAATCACCATCTTCCCAGCTCTCAGGAACAGGAAGACTTGAATCAGAAAACCCCATTTTTTAACACAATTGTGTCATTTCACTGGGACATACCCCATTTTTACTATTTTTTCTGCTTTGAGCCTCCTTCCAGTTGGTGACAGAAATGGGTTTGAAACCAATGCTGGATCACGGAAAGCAAAATTTCTGAAAAGTAGACAAAATTCTGAATTCAGCAAGGGGTCATTCGTGTAGATCCTGCTGAAATACAAAAATATTGAAATTGAGGTGAAAAAAACAGTCATTTTTCTCCATGTTTTACTCTGTAGCTTTTTCTTGCGATGTCAAATTTTTTCAAACAATAAACCGTTACATCTGCTGGACTCTTCTGTTTGTGGGGAAATAAAGGGCTTGTAGGTTCATCAAGATCCCTGGGTACCCAGAGCCAATAAATGAGCTGCACTATACTGGGTGTACAGCAATTCATTTGCTGAAATATAAAGAGTGAAAAATAGGTATCAAGGAAACCTTTGTATTTCTAAAATGGGCACAAGATAAGGTGTTGAGAAGCAGTGGTTATTTGCACATCTCTGAATTCCGGGGTGCCCATAATAGCATGTGAATTACAGGGCATTTCTCATATAGACGTCTTTTTTACACTCTGTCTTACATTTGGAAGCAAACATTTTTAGAGAAAGACAAGGGGCAATAACACTTGTTTTGCTATTCTGTGTTCCCCCAAGTCTCCCGAATAAAAAGGTACCTCACTTGTGTGGGTATGCCTAATGCCCGCAGCAGGAAACACAACATGGACACATCACATTTTTACATTGCAAACTGACGTCTTTTTTGGAAAGTGCCTAGCTGTGGATTTCGATATCTAGCTCAGCGCCTAGAAAAATCTACCAAACCTGTGCATTTTTGAAAACTAGACACCTAGAGGAATCTAGTATGGGGTGACTTGTGGGGCTCTTACTAGAATTCTACCCAGAATCCTTTACAAACCTCACAATTTGGCCAAAAAAATACCTTTTCTTCACATTTCAGTGTCTGAAAGTTCTGGACTCTGAGAGGAGCCACAAATTTCCTTCCACCCAGCATTCCCCCAAGTGCCCCGATAACAATGGTACCTCAATTGTGTGGGTAGGCCTAGTGCCTGCCACAGGAAATGCCCCAAAACAAAACATGGTCACATCACATTTTTCCAAAGAAAACAGAGCTTTTTTTTTTTTGCAATGTGCCTAGCTGTGGATTTGGCCTCTAGCTCTGAAGGCACCTAAGGAAACCTACCAAACCTGTGCATTTTTTTAAACTGGACACCTAGGGGAATCCACCATTGGGTAACTTGTGAGGCTCTCACAAGGTTCTGTTACCCAGAATCCTTTGCAAACCTCAAAATTTGGCGGAAAAACCACTTTCTCCTCATATTTCAGTGACAGAAAGTTCTGGAATCTGAGAGGAGCCACAAATTTCCTTCCACTCAGCATTACCTCAAGTCTCCCGATATAAATGCTACGTCACTTGTGTAGGTAGGCCTCGTGCCCGCGAAAGGAAATGACCTGAAACACTATCTAGACACATCAAAATATTTTAATACAGAACTACCTGTTTTTGCAGGGGTGGGGGGCACCTACATTTTTGGTCCTGGGCTCAACAGTCATATCGGAAAACCTACGAAACACAAACATTTCTGAAAACTAGACATACGAGGGAGTCCAGGGAGGTGTGACTTGCGTTGATCCCCCAGTGTTTTCTTACCCAGAATCCTCAGCAAAGCTCAAATTTAGGAAAAAAAAAATCTAATTTTTCCCACATTTCTGTGTAGGATCACCGCACCAAGACAAATTTCCTACCACCCAACGTTCCCCTGTAAAAATTATACCTCACTTGCATAGGTAGGCCAAGTGCCTGTGACAGGGAAGAGACAAAAACATGCCGACATTGAGGAGAAACCAAAGCAGATCCAAAAGGGCAGTTTGAAAAAAAATATTTTTAGGCTAAGAAGTGGGGCAGAATTTTTATCGGTATATCGGTTCCATCACAAAAATGTGGGAAAATGTGTGATTTCCAGCAAAATTGGAGGTTTGCAGGGCATTTTGGGTAAGAAAATGGTGTGGGGTGCATGTGAAGCACACCACCCTGGACTCACCCAGATGTTTAGTTTTCAGATGTGTCTAGGTCTTGTAGATTTTTCACTATGGCAGTGTCCCAAATTCCAAAACGTGCAGCCCTCTCCATTCCAAGTGGGACAATTTTGAGAGTTAGCCAAGTTCTCATGGCCCAAATGTAAAACCAAAAACCCAAAATAATCAAATGACCTCTTGCTTGCCGTGGGATAACATGTTTTAGTGTGCAGGGGACAACTGAAAGATTGTTACCCCCTTCAGTTGGGGTGGGGGCATAACCATGTCCATACTGGTTGGTAGCAACCAGCCCACTATTTATGTTTTTTAATCCCTGGCATATCGTATCATTTCTGCCCCCCCGGGCAGTGGATTGGGGGTAATTACCCCATCTGCCTACCAGTGGGCAGAACAACTTTGTCCCCATTTATTTGGGGTAGGGGTATGGCCATAACCCCACCCTCTTTTTTTTAAATAAATTCTTCCCTGGTGCCTGGAGGGGTTTTACCCCCCCCCGGGAGGCAGATGAGCCTTACAAAAATAGGCCGATCTGACCCCAAGTGGGGCAGAAATTGCCTAAAATTAATTTGCACCCCAGGGGAGCGACCCTTGCCTAAGCGGTCGCTCCCCATGCATGAAATTGGTGCCAAAAAAAATCCCTGGTGTCTAGTGGTTTCAGATTGGCCTAAGAAAAATAGGCTGATCTGCCCGCAAGTTGGGCAGAAATGGCGTAAAATAAATTTGCCCCCCAGGGGAATGACTCTTGCCTAAGGGGTCGCTCCCCATCTGTGAAAAAAAAAAAATCCCTGGTGCCTAGTGGTTTCTGCATCCCTTGGGGGCTGATTGGGCAAATAAAAATAGGCTGATCTGCCACCAAGGCAGAAATGGCCTAAAAACAATTTGCCCTCCCCAGAGGAGCGACCCTTGCCTAATAGTCGCTCCCCTTATCAATGTAAACAAGTACAAAAAAATCCCTGGTGTCTAGTGGATTCGGCCTAATCAATAGAGGCTGATCTGCCCCCGGGGGCAGGAAAAGCCTAATAATTATTTGCCCCCCTGGGAAGCGGCCCTTGCCCAATGGGTTGCTCCCCTTATGTAGTACCACAGTAACAAAACTAAAAAAATCCCTGGTGCCTAGTGGGCATTTCTGCAGCCCGATCCCTTTGGATCGGGCTAAAGAAATGCTTACAGAGACATGAAAGGAAAGGCCTTTCCTTTCCTTTCATGCCTCTGCCTGCCCCCTCCTCCCGAGCGGATGAGAAATGCTAAGCATTTCTCTTCCGCACTGTGCTGGAAGCAGGTGACCTCTGATGAGGTAAGTGCGCAATCGTGTGCTGACCTCATCACACGTCACTGGGGGGATTAGAGGGGTCGGTGGAAGGTGAAGCAATTCCCCTTCCATCCTCAAAGGGGGGGTGTGCGCTCCTCCCGTGGCCCCGGTGCAGGACGAGCTGTTCTCTTCCCCGGTACACGTGAACCATGTGCGAGGACAAGGCCACCTTGCCCCAGGCACCGTAGCAGTTAAACAAAAAGACAGAAACAAAAAAATGAACAAATAGCAGCATTACATTTTCTTGATCAGCCATCTGGGCTCTTGCACAGTTCACCCAGACCATGTGACATGAGATAGTTGAGCTGTACCTGGGGTGGATCCCGAGTGTACAGGGTCTGGTGTCTGATTACGGCGTTCAGGTGGGTCAGCCATTGGGCTTGCATCGATCGATGATCGGGGAGATGGATGTTTGAAATTTGACAAGTCCCTAGTGATGGATTTTCCAGGATGATGCACCATTATTATGTGTCCCTCGCTTTCACAACTTTCAAAGGTTCCACATCAAATGGAAGATTGGTCTTCACTTTTGCTTTTGTTTAACAAGAACCCAGTCACCCTCATTGAACATGATCTCCTGAGTTCGGTGATGCTGATAAGCATATTTTTTCATCTGACATTTCCAAGCAGCGTCAGTAGCTCAAGCCTCGTCATCATTCAGGGTTTGCTGGGGGTCCACAACAGTGACTTGGTTTTTATTCCTCTCCTGAACATCAGGGTGGCAAGACTCTCACCAGTGGTTGAGTGAGAAGTTGATTAATGGGCACGGAGGGCTTGACCTAATGCACGAGTCAGCTCAATTCCCTCGATCGATGCACGTTGGATCACTGGTTTCAAGGTCCCCATAAACCTTTCCATGACACTGTTGCCTAGAGTCTAGTTATAAACTCCTTTAACTCCTTGCTGCTGAACGGTGGTCCACCACAATGGACCATTGTCAAACTTGATGGTGTCTGGTCTGCCCCTCACTGCAAATTATCACCCAATCACTCCATGACTTTGTCGTGAGTTGTCAATAACATGTCCTTCACCAGAGGAAAACAGGAATGCTCGTCGATGACCACCATAAGATGGTGTTCATTTACCAGAGGCCCAAAGAAGCCTACGGCTATTCTTTCCCATGCATGCGCAGGAAGATTGGACATGGTTAGTGAATGCTGGGTCACCTTGGAAGAGAGGCAATGGCATAAATGACACTCCCTTAATTCTTTCTCAACCTTCCTGTCCAAGCAAGGGAAACACTTTTGATCTCTTAAGGCCCTTTTGATGGCTACAATGCCATGATGACCTTCTTGAGCAAGTTCAATGACTTGGGGTCTGATTATGAGTTTGGCGGAAAGGGCATCGTTGTTGAAACAGTGTTGGAGCAACCCCACTGACCTGGTCAGTGAACTGCTCTGCCTCCGTGCAACTCCACCAGCAACTGCAGCCCATCTGTCTTGATCACCAACCCTGGTCAGGATTTCTAGGCCCTCAGCCACCTGCAAGCTCCTGCCTGCGCCTCATCCCTGGTGTCTAGTGGGAGAGCTCTGCTCTTCGGCTAGTCTGACGCGTTTTGCCTTCTATTTTCCATTATGTGCCCTTTCCTCTCTATTCCGGTTATTCTCGCTTTCACCCTTGTTTTTCTGTATTTTTTCCCTTTTCCGTGCTTTCCACCTCTGATGCCCCCGCAGCCCACCCCCCTTTTTAGCGTAGTTTTTCCGCTCCCGTCTCCCAGCTGTCCTCTACTCCCCCCTCTCCCTACTTAATTTGCGGCCATGCGCAGAGGGCGTGCCGCTGGCGCGCCAAAGGTGTGCCAAAGGCAAGCCCGACTGCACCCGTCCGCAACCCGATCACAACCAGTGCCAGGACCCCTGGACCTCTCACCCGCCACCTCTACACGCCATCAGCTCAATCGCACTCAACCCAGGACGTGACAACAACTGTAAGCAGGCATCACCAAGAGACACAAAGGGACCCTTCACCTGTTGCCACTGCAGATTCACCAGCCTGCACAACTCCACCCCTGAGGACCCACAAAGCAGAACACAACCTCAGATGCATCCTGACCAACACACGCTCCATCCACAGGCAGACTATCAAACTCTGGAACCTCAACGACACAACATCCCCGGACGTCGCCTTTCTCACAGAAACCTGGCTAAATCCCTCCTCAGCTCCAGACATCGCCATCACACTCCCTGACCCCTACAAGATCATCCGCAAAGACTGCACGAACCACCCAGGGTGAGGCATAGCCATCGTCCCTGCGCCTCTCCACCAACACCGAAGACACCACGACCAACATGGAACTCCTCCACTTGCAGATTGGAACCAACCCAAACACCACGTTGTGGGCCACCCTCATCTACAGGCCGCCTGCCCCCCCCCCCCATTCTGCAACACCAGCGCCGACCTGGCCACCCACGCACTCGCTTCCAAGGACTACATCCTCCTCAGGGACCTCCACTTCCACTGGGAAAACCCCATCGACAACAAGTCCACGACTCTGCTCGAAAAACTTGCCAATCTTGGACTCAAGCAACTTGTCACTTCACCCACCCATTCCGCCAGACACACAATGGACCCCATCTTCACCGCCAGCAACCACATTTCCATCATCACCGAAGTCCATTGGACCGACCACCGCTGTATCCACTTTACCTTCAACAAACCACCTGACCGACACCTCGCTCACCGACCCAGCCGCAGGAACTGGAATAAGATCTCCAAGGACCAGCTACTCACCAGCCTCAATAACTCACCCCCTGAGTCGACTTCGACACAAACACAGCCAAGGACTCTGCAACAACCTCTCCACCTACTTCCACCATATGATATAAGACATCTACAACAGCTTCTCAGCTGAGGACAACTCCACACCCACCATCATCATACCCACCACCGAAGCTCCTCCAAACCCCACCACCTACTCAGTTGGGCCAACATCTCTGACGAAGAAACCCTCAACATCATGAACTCCATCCACTGCGGCTCACCCTCTGACCCCTGCCCCCACAACATCTTCAACAAAGCAGGCAGCACCATTGCACCCAAACTCCGGCACATCATCAACTGCTCGTTCAAAACCGCAACCTTCCCAGAAATCTGGAGCCCTTACTGAAGAAACCCACCGCAGACCCAGATGACCTCAAAAACTTCTGGCCCATCTCTCTGTTCCCCTTCCCAGTGAAAGTCATCGAAAAAGCTGTCAACAGACAACTCACCAAACACATTGAATACAACAACATCCTGGACCCTTCACAATCAGACTTCCTGAGCAACCACAGCACGGAGACCGTCCTCCTCGCCACCACAGATGACATTTGCATCCTCCTAGACAGGGGTGAGACTGTGGCTCTCATCCTCCTCGACCTGTCCGCCGCCTTCGATACCATCTCCCACCACACACTACGGAATCATCTCTATGATGCCCGCATCTGCACAGGGTACTAGAATGGATCACCTCCTTCCTCACCGACTGGACCCAAAAGGTCAGACTCCCCCATTCTACTCAGAGGCCACCAAAATCAACTGCAGCATCGCACAAGGCTCCTCTCTGAGCCCCACTCCCTTTAACCTCTACATGGCCCCACTAGCAACCATCGCCAGACACCACGTGCTCAACCTCCACAATGGAATGAAGGCAGTAGGCGCATGGATGAAGGATAGCTGCCTCAAGCTAAATCCCGACAAAACAGAAGTCCTCGTCATCAGCAACAACCCCTCTGCCTGGGACGATTTGTGGTGTCCCACTGCCCTCGGAAGCACTCCGGCCCCTACCGACCATGCCCGCAAGCTCGGTTTCATCCTGGACTCAGCACTCTCAATGGACCGTCAAATCAGCGTAGTATCCTCTGCCTGCTTCAACACCATGCGCATGCTCCGGAAGATCTTCAAATGGATCCCAAACGAATACAGAATAACAATCACCCAGGCCCTCGACAGCAGTCACCTAGACTACGGCAATGCACTCTATGCCAGAACCACTACCAAGGTATGGAAAAGACTTCAACACATCCAGAATGCCTTTGCCTGTCTCATCAAGAACGCCCCTAGACACAGACACACCTCCATCCTACTGAGACCAGCACTGGCTCCCAATAGACAAGAGAATAACATTCAAGCTTCTCATGCATGCCTACAACGCCTTTCATAATGCCGGACCAGAATACCTCAACCGCAGACTCCACTTCTACACGCCCACCAGACAGCTCTGCTCCGCCAACCTCGCCGCCATCCCACACGTCTGGGAGACAACAGCTGGAGGAAGATCCTTCCCACACCACGCCGCCAAGACCTAGAACTTCCTTCCCATCCACTTCAGAAGACATCCTACTCTACCGCAATTCAGAAAAGACCTCAAAACCTGGCTGTTCAACTGATCCCCACTGAACATAAATGACTGTTCACTTGCTGCCCCCCCCCAGCGCCTTGAGACCCTAGCAGGTGACTAGTCTGTTGGCTCTACAAGTCTGTTGATTGATTGATTGATTGGACTCCCTGGCCACAAACTTGGTGGTCCGCCCGCTGAATTTCAATGTTGGCGGGTTGCTGAATGAGAGACTGCCGGAGTCCCGCCAACTCCTCTACCCATTTGCGACCATCTCAATGGCGGCATGGGGAAAAGCAGCTGTCAGAGGATGGTATAGACAAGGTTTCTGCCATACGGATTATGAATTGTCTTTCTGTCAAAGAAGAAAACAGGAATGCTCGTCGATGACCACCATAAGATGGTGTCCGTTCACCAGAAGCCCAAAGAAGCCTACGACTATTCTTTCTCATGCACGCGCTGGAGATCGGACATGGTTAGTGGACACAGGTTCACCTTAAGAGAGACGGAATTGCATAAACGACATTCCTTTAATTCCTTCTCAACCTTCTTGTCCAAGCAAGGGAAACACTTTTGATCTCTTAAGGCCCTCTTGGTGGCTACAATGCGATGATGTCCTTCATGACCAAGTTCAATGACTTGGGGTCTGATAATGAGTTTGGTGGAAAGGATACCAGCGTTGAAATCGCGTCGGATTCTCTGGCCACCAACTTGGCAGTCCGACACTGAATTACGATGTTGGCGAGTTGCTGATTGAGAGACATAGTCCTGCCAAATCCACTATCCATTTGAGACAGCCTCAATGGCGGAATGGGGAAAAGCAGCTGTCAGAAGGCGGTATAGACAATGTTTCTGCTATCTGGATTAAGAAGCGCCTTTCTGTCGAGCCAACTGTGGTGGGGAAGCCACCTATTTGAGACAGCAGAATTGTAGGAAACTAAGTGCAAACTCACCCATTTCCTTTTCTTTCCTTCATCCTCCGACGTTGACCCCTTTGTCCAGGGCCCCCTTCACAGCAGCAAGGTGACCTGGAAGGAAACGACCCCGCTGGGGCCAAAATCGAGGTAAGTATGGTTAGACTTTTCATCCTTGGCGTGGTCTCCCTTAACTTTTTGCCTCTGTTCCCCAGGTTGTTGATGTGTGCTGGACTCTGATTTTACTGTTTTTGTTACTCTGGGCACTTTACCGCTGCTAACCAGTGATAAAGTGCAAATGCTCCTGTTTAAAATGTGTACGTAATTGGTTCTCCATGATTGGCATATTTGTTTTACTGTTAAGTCCCTAGTAAAGTGCACTAGAGGCACCCAGGGCCTGTAAATCAAATGTTACTAGTGGGCCTGCAGCACTGGTTGTGCCACCCACACAAGTAACACTGTAATCATGTCTCAGACCTGCCACTGCAGTGTCTGTGTGTGCATTTTTACACTGTAAATTCGACTTGGCAAGTGTACCCACTTGCCAGGCCTAAACCTTCCCTTTTCTTTCATGTAAGGCACCCCTAAGGTAAGCCCTAGGTAGCCCCAAGGGCAGGGTGCAGTGTATGGATAAGGTAGGACATTTTGGGGGTTATTCCAACTTTGGAGGAGGTGGTAATCCGTCCCAAATGTGACGGATTTACCACCAGCCGTATTACGAGTTCCATAGGATATAATGGACTCGTAATACGGCTGGTGGTATATCCGTCACTTTACCGTCACTTTTGGGACGGATTACCACTTCCTCCAAAGTTGGAATAACCCCCATAGTAATGTGGTTTATATGTCCAGACAGTGAAATACTGCCAACTTCGTTTTTCACTGTTGCAAGGCCTGTCTCTCTCATAGGATAATATGGGGGCTACCTTTAAATATGATTAAAGTGTAGATTCCCCTAGAGAGTAGATGGACATGTGGAGTTTGGGGTCCCTGAACTCACAATTTAAAAATACATCTTTTAGTAAGGTTGATTTTGAGATTGTGCATTTGAAAATGCCACTTTTAGAAAGTGAGCATTTTCTTGCTTAAACCATTCTGTGACTCTGCCTTGTTTGTGGATTCCCTGTCTGGGTCAGTTTGACAGTTGGGTTGTTTTTCACCTCGCACTAGACAGTGACACAAAGGGAGCTGGGGTGTGACCTGCATTTCCTGATTAGCCATCTCTGCTAGGAGGGAGGGGTGGAGTGATCACTCTCATCTGAAAGGACTGTGCCTGCCTCTGACAATGCAGACTCCAACCCCCTGGTGTGTGTCTGAGGCCTTGCCTGGGCAAGGCAGGATTTCACAAGTAGGTGTGAGTCCCCTTTGAAGAAAGGTGACTTCAAAGACTAAAATGGGTATAAGAAGGGCACCCAAATCTACAGACTTTAGAAACACTTCTGGAACCAAGAGGAACATCTGCCTGGAGAAGAGCTGATAGCTGAGGAAGAAGTGCTGCCCTGCCTGTGACTGTGCTTTGTGGAGCTTTCCTGCAGTGCTGCTTCTGCCAGAGTATGAGGGCAAAGACTGGACTTTGTGTGCCTTCCATCTTGTGAAGAAATCTCCAAGGGCTTGATTTAGAGCTTGCCTCCTGTTGTCTGAAGTCTCAGGGACAGCAAAGACTTCTCTCTGCCAGCACCTGGAGTCTCTGGAGAGACTCCTGCTCTGACAAGTGGTGCCCTATCCAGTCCCTGGGCCCTTGAAAGGAAAGCTGGTGGAAATCCAAGGAAATCGACTTCGGACGACTCCGGAGCGACGCCGCTGCTGAATCTGGTAACGCCGCCTACACCCGACGGCGTGACCTTCGCTGGAACGCCACACTCTTCGCAGGCCCGATGCCACAGCAGCCCCGCTGAAGTCCGCGACTCCGTGGAAGTCACTGCACCACGTCGTGACCGACGCCGCTCGAAGTGCACGGATTCAACGTTTCGCACAGACGCTGCGATCCCTGCCTTTGCGCATTGGCTTGTTTTCAGTCTTCACCAAAGGTACTGTACTTGGGGGTCTACACGACTCCGTGTCCGGCGCCGCTGGTGTCGGCTTGTTGGGAACAACTCCGTCACGACGCCGTCTTAACATCTCATTGAAGCATTTTTGTTTCTAAACGCTATTTCTGAGTTTAATCTTTAAAAATTCATAACTTGACTTGTGTATGTCGGATGTTTGTCGTTTTGGTGTTGTTTTGTTTAGATAAATATTTCCTATTTTTCTAAACTGGTGTTGTGTCATTTTGTAGTGTTTTCATTAAGTTACTGTGTGTGTTGGTACAAATACTTTACACCTAGCACTCTGAAGTTAAGCCTACTGCTCTGCCAAGCTACTAAGGGGGTAAGCAGGGGTTAGCTGAGGGTGATTCTCTTTTACCCTGACTAGAGTGAGGGTCCTTGCTTGAACAAGGGGTGACCTGACTGTCAACCAAAGACCCTATTTCTACCATTGGTGATCAGCGGTTGGGATTTGGACATGTATTTGTACTTGACATACGGTAATTAAGTGTACACTACTGTTTGAGTTCAGACCACTACGTGGCCACATACTACTAGTCTTGTGATTTTATTTGTTTTCTATTTGGACTGTTTTTGCTCTGCATTCATTTTTTTTCTCGCTGATTCCTTGATTGACTTTCTTTGGAACTTCATTTTGGAACTTATTTTTCTGCCTTTGGAACTTTACACTTGTTTTTGAATCTTCATCATGTCCCATGCTGGAGATGCATCAGTTGGAGCTGACTTTGACCTTGAGAAATTGGAGAGTTATACCAAAGCTCAGTTAAAGCAGTTCTGTAAAAGTTTTGACTGTCCCATTAAGAGCTCATCCAGGAAGGAGGAGCTGCAAAAGGCGCTGAGGGCCTGGGTGACAGCCAAGAGCACTGAAGGGCACACAGAGGATGAGGGAGATGAGGAGGATGAGGAAGAGTGTTCAGTACACAATGGCACTGTGGGTGGGCCTGTTATGTCCAAGGAGAAGGTCTCCAGGGCAGGTAGCAGTGTCTCATCCAAGGGTCTGACACCTGAGGAGTTACAGAACAGACAGGCAGAAAGGGAGTACCAATTGGAGCAGAGGAGACTAGCCCTTGAGGAGAGGAAGTTAGCGATGGCTCATGAGCTTAGCTTGAGAGAGATGGATCATAGAAGCCAGTCCAGTAGAGATGGTGGCAGCAATCCTACAGTGCAGCCTGAGAGAAGGGTACACATCCCAAAAGACCTTGTGAGGGATTATAAGAGGGAGGATGATATCTACTTGTGGTTCAAGGGTTATGAGTCAGCTCTCCACATGAACCTGGTCCCTGAAGCTCATTGGGGGGAAGCCCTGTGGAAGCATATTGAGGCAGAGGGGAGGGACACACTGACAGCCTTAGGGGATGCTCAGGATCTCACCTACCCTGTCATGAAGGAGGCCTTACTCACCAGGTATGGACTCACCCCTGAGCAGTACAAGGAGAAGTTTAGATCCTACAAGAGAAAGGTCCCAAACATGGTTGGAATGTGTTGATTCTTTTTGCAGGTAACTGGATGGTTGGGTGAAGGGCAGTAAGGTAAACATGTATGAGGGGCTTTATAATTGAATTGCTTGGGAGCACTTGTACAGTTTATGTTTTCCAGAGCTGCGCTAGCACCTCATTGACAGCAAGCTGACTGACCCCAGGAAGCTTGCACAGGAAGCGGACCGCTGGGAGAGCACCAGGGTCCAAAAGAGGTATGTGGGAGACCACGCCAAGGGTGGGCAGGGTCTCTCTCAGAAGAAAGGGGGGGGGGTTTAGGCCAAACAGGGGGAGTTCTCTAAAGGGCCCCAAACTGATTCCCAGGGTAAGGATTCCCAACCCCCCAGTGAAAAGAAGCCATGGTTGTCCAAAGGGAAGCCAGTGGCAGGTGGTCCCCCACGTAAGTGCTATGCATGTGACCAGGTGGGTCATGTGAGGGGGGACCCCAAATGCCCCAAAAGTACACTGGCACCCACTGGTGCACCATCCCAGGGTTTGCCCAGTGTAGCGCTTGGGGAGGAGTTGGTTTCAGGTGGGTGGGAACCAGCAGAAATGACCCTTGTCTCACTAGGGGACAGTGAGATGGTCCAGAGAAACCTAGTGCCTGATAACACTAAGAAGTACAGGCAATGGGTGACCATCAATGGACAGAGGGTGGAGGCTCTGAGAGACGCAGGAGCCAGTGTGACTACAATGAGGAGTCACCTGGTGTCTGAAGAGCAGATTGATCCCCGGGTACTTCACCAAGTAGTTGTGGTAGACAACTCTGAGCGCCTCTGCAGAGTGATGCAGGTTCCCTTTGAATGGGGGGTGGGGGGGTCTCAGGTTCCTGGAAAGTAGCTGTGAGTCCAACCATGCCTGTTGATTGTTTGCTAGGTAACGACCTGGAGGATTCCCCTTGGAAGGAGGTGGAACACAGGTCTCACTTGGAGATGTTGGGTCTGCCTGGGTGGGTATGCGTATCCACCCGGTCTATGGCAGCCAATCAGGGTAATCAAGAACCCCTGGAGCCTGAAACAGTGGTCCAGGGGACTGCCAAGAAGAGGAAGGTTAGTGGGCACGGGAAACAGACCCAAGGTTCCCACGGTCCAGGAGGAGGCAGACACTGAGGGTGAAGCCCCGGAACCTACAGGGGAGCAGGTGGCTGAACTGGGGGAGGTCCCTGAGCTGTCACAGTGGCAGCAGGAAGGGGGACCCACCAGGGAAGCATTCTGCACAATGCAGAAGGAGTGCCCTACCCTTGAGGGGCTGCGGCAGCAGGCTGCAGCCTAGGCGGCTGGCGAGGCGCCAGGTACTCACCTGATATATTGGGAGGATGGCCTCCTGTATAGTGAGCCTAAGGTTCCTGAGTCTGGGTCAGCTCGTATGCTGGTGGTACCCCAGTGCTTCAGGGCCTTCCTACTGGGTTTGGCTCATGATGTGCCTTTGGCAGGATATCTAGGGCAGGACAAGACCTATAAGAGGCTTGTCTCCCACTTTTACTGGCCCTTGATGCACAAGCAGGCAGCTGCTTATTGTAGGTCTTGTCAGACTTGTCAGGCAAGTGGCAAGAGTGGGGGGAAATGCAAAGCTCCCCTCCAACCTTTACCTGTAGTCAGTACTCCCTTTGAAAGGGTAGGGATTGACATTGTGGGGCCTCTGGATCCCAAGACAGCCGACAGCCATGGGCAACAGGTTCATCCTGGTCTTGGTGGACCATGCCACCCGGTACCCAGAAGCCATTCCTCTAAGGACGGTCACTGCCCCTGTGGTGGGACGTGCCTTGATGGGAGTTTTTACCCGCATGGGGTTCCCCAAGGAAGTGGTATCTGATAGAGGTACAAACTTCATATCTACTTATATGAAGTCTCTGTGGAAGGTGTGTGGAGTAACCTACAAGTTCACCACCCCTCACCACCCCCAAAGTAATGGTCTGGTTGAGAGATTCAACCGCACCTTGAAAGGCATGATTCAGGGCCTGTCAGAGCCCTTGAGGCGTAAGTGGGACGTCCTCTTGCCATGCCTTCTGTTCGCTTACAGGGAGGTGCCTCAAAAGGGACTTGGCTTTAGCCCCTTTGAGCTCATCTATGGCCACCCTGTGAGGGGACCGCTCAGTCTGGTGAAGGAGGCTTTGGAGAAAGCTCCTAGTAAACCACCCCAGGATGTATTTAGCTACATGCTGGCACTAAGAAACCATACTGCCCGCTTCAGGAGTGTCGCTCAGGAGAACCTGGAAGCAAGCCAGGAGGATATGAAACGGTGGTACGACCAGAATGCCACTCTGGTTGAGTTTCAGCCTGGACAAAAAGTGTGGGTCATGGCACCAGTGGAGCCTAGGGCTCTTCAAGAAAAGTGGACTGGGCCTTTTGAGGTGGTGGAAAGAAAGAGCAAGGTCACCTATCTGGTAGACTTGCAATCCCCCAGGAACCCTTTGACGGTCCTACATGTCAACCGCCTCAAACCACACTTTGAGCGAACTGAGCTATCCATGCTCCTAGCGACAGATGACGGGATGGTGATGACTGAGCTATCCATGCTCCTAGCGACAGATGACGGGATGGTGGAAGAGAGTGAGCCTCTTCCTGACCTCCTGTCTGCAGGAGAGAAAGATGGGTCTGTGGAGGGAGTGATCCTCTCCCCCTCCTTGACTGAGGAACAGCAGAGGGACTGTTGCCACGTGTTGGGACAGTTCTCCTCGCTGTTTTCCCTGATCCCAGGAGTCACACACCTGTGCACACATGATGTGGACACTGGGGACAGTACACCTGTTAAACACAAGGTTTACAGGGTGACTGACAGGGTCAGGGCTTGCATTAAGGAGGAAGTCTCCAAAATTTTAACCCTAGGGGTCATTGAGCACTCCAGCAGTCCTTGGGCCAGCCCAGTGGTATTGGTCCCAAAGGCTGCTGCTCCTGGTGCCACTCCAGAGCTTAGGTTCTGTGTGGACTACCAGGGTCTCAATGAGGTCAGCAAGACTGACGCACACCCCATCCCCCGAGCTGATGATCTCATTGATCGGTTAGGAGCTGCCAAGTACCTCAGTACGTTTGATTTAACATCTGGGTACTGGCAGATTGCCTTAACTGAGGGGGCAAAGGAGAGGTCAGCATTCTCTACCCCAGATGGGCACTTCCACTTCAATGTGATGCCCTTTGGGATGAAGAATGCCCCTGCCACCTTTCAGAGGTTGGTCAACCAGGTGTTGGCAGGACTGGATGAGTTCAGTGCCTCCTACCTGGATGACATTGCTGTGTTTAGTTCCACATGGGAGGAACACCTGCAATACCTCTGGAGAGTGTTAGAGGCCCTGCAGAAGGCGGGACTCACTATTAAGGCGAGCAAGTGCCAAATAGGGCAGGGCTCTGTGGTGTACTTAGGACACCAGGTGGGGAGTGGCCAGGTGGCACCCCTACAGCCTAAGATTGACACGATTCTGGCTTGGGAGCCTCCCAAGACCCAGACTGAAGTGAGAGCCTTTTTAGGTCTCACAGGATATTACAGGAGGTTTGTTAAGGGATATGGTACCATTGTTCCCCCTTTAAGTGAGTTGACTTCTAAGAAGCAACCCAAGAAGGTGATCTGGACAGAGGCTTGCCAGAACGCTTTTGATGCCCTGAAGGCTGCCATATGCACCTGACTACTCCAAGGAGTTTGTTGTGCAAACAGATGCCTCAGAGCATGGTATTGGAGCAGTACTCTCACAGCTGAATGAAGAGGGCCTAGATCAACCCGTAGCCTTCATTAGCCGGAGGTTACTACCCAGGGAACGTAGGTGGAGTGCCATAGAACGTGAAGCGTTTGCTGTGGTCTGGGCACTGAAGAAGCTAAGACCCTACTTGTTTGGGACTCACTTTCGAGATCAGACTGACCACAGGCCCCTCAGATGGTTAATGCAGATGAGGGGTGAGAATCCAAAACTGTTGAGGTGGTCCATTTCTCTACAGGGGATGGACTTTATGGTGGAACATCGTCCTGGTACAGAGCACGCCAATGCTGATGGTCTGTCCAGGTTCTTCCGCCTTAGTGATGAGAACTCCCACTTTTAGCTGGGGGGGACACGTGTTAGACTTTTCTTCCTTGGCGTGGTCTCCCTTAACTTTTTGCCTCTGTTCCCCAGGTTGTTGATGTGTGCTGGACTCTGATTTTACTGTTTTTGTTACTCTGGGTACTTTACCGCTGCTAACCAGTGCTAAAGTGCAAGTGCTCCTGTTTAAAATGTGTACGTAATTGGTTCTCCATGATTGGCATATTTGTTTTACTGTTAAGTCCCTAGTAAAGTGCACTAGAGGTGCCCAGGGCCTGTAAATCAAATGTTACTAGTGGGCCTGCAGCACTGGTTGTGCCACCCACACAAGTAACCCTGTAATCATGTCTCAGACCTGCCACTACAGTGTCTGTGTGTGTATTTTTACACTGTAAATTCGACTTGGCAAGTGTACCCACTTGCCAGGCCTAACCTTCCCTTTTCTTACATGTAAGGCACCCCTGAGGTAGGCCCTAGGTAGCCCCAAGGGCAGGGTGCAGTGTATGGATAAGGTAGGACATATAGTAATGTGGTTTATCTGTCCTGACAGTGAAATACTGCCAACTTCGTTTTTCACTGTTGCAAGGCCTGTTTCTCTCATAGGATAATATGGGGGCTACCTTTAAATATGATTAAAGCGTAGATTCCCCTAGAGAGTAGATGGACATGTGGAGTTTGGGGTCCCTGAACTCACAATTTAAAAATAAATCTTTTAGTAAAGTTGATTTTGAGATTGCACGTTTGAAAATGCCACTTTTAGAAAGTGAGCATTTTCTTTCTTAAACCATTCTGTGACGCTGCCTTGTTTTTGGATTCCCTGTCTGGATCAGTTTGACAATTGGGTTGTTTTTCACCTCGCACTAGACAGTGACACAAAGGGAGCTGGGGTGTAACCTGCATTTCCTGATTAACCATCTCTGCTAGGAGGGAGAGGTGGAGTGGTCACTCTCATCTGAAAGGACTGTGCCTGCCTCTGACAATGCAGACTCCAACCCCCTGGTGTGTGTCTGAGGCCTTGCCTGGGCAAGGCAGGATTTCACAAGTAGGTGTGAGTCCCCTTTGAAGAAAGGTGACTTCAAAGACTAAAATGGGTATAAGAAGGGCACCCAAATCTACAGACTTTAGAAACACTTCTAGAACCAAGATGAACCTCTGCCTGGAGAAGAGCTGATAGCTGAGGAAGAAGTGCTGCCCTGCCTGTGACTGTGCATTGTGGAGCTTTCCTGCAGTGCTGCTTCTGCCAGAGTAAGAGGGCAAAGGCTGGACTTTGTGTGCCTTCCATCTTGTGAAGAAATCTCCAAGGGCTTGATTTAGAGCTTGCCTCCTGTTGTTTGAAGTCTCAGGGACAGCAAAGACTTCTCTCTGCCAGCACCTGGAGTCTCTGGAGAGACTCCTGCTCTGACAAGTGGTGCCCTATCCAGTCCCTGGGCCCTTGAAAGGAAAGCTGATGGAAATCCAAGGAAATCGACTTCGGACGACTCCGGACCGACGCCACTGCTGAATCCGGTAACACATCCTGCACCCGACGCCGTGACCTTCGCTGGAACGCGACGCTCTTCGCACGCCCAACGCCGCAGCAGCCCCGTTGAAATCCGCGACTCCGTGGAAGTCGCCGCACCACATAGTGTCTGACGCCGCTCGAAGTGCACGGATTCAACGTTTCGCACAGACACCGCGATCCCCGACTTGGCGCATTGGCTTGTTTTCACTCTTCACCAAAGGTACTGTACTTGGGGGTCTACACGACTCCGTGTCCGGCGCCGCTGGTGTCGGCTTGTTGGGAACGACTCCGTCACGACGCCATGTTAACATCTCATCGAAGCATTTTTGTTTCTAAGCGCTATTTCTGAGTTTAATCTTTAAAAATTCATAACTTGACTTGTGTATGTCGGATTTTTGTAGTTTTGGTCTTGTTTTGTTTAGATAAATATTTCCTATTTTTCTAAACCGGTGTTGTGTCATTTTGTAGTGTTTTCATTAAGTTACTGTGTGTGTTGGTACAAATACTTTACACCTAGCACTCTGAAGTTAAGCCTACTGCTCTGCCAAGCTACCAAGGGGGTAAGCAGGGGTTAGCTGAGGGTGATTCTCTTTTACCCTGACTAGAGTGAGGGTCCTTGCTTGAACAGGGGGTAACCTGACTGCCAACCAAAGACCCCATTTTTAACAAGTATGTTTTGCAGGTTTCTCCCATTGACTGGACTGGGCATATATGGTCCGGACTCCAGCAATGGAAATGTACTCATACAAGCAATTTTTTCACATATCGCATGCATATGTGTACATTTCACAATTATTTAGTTAAAATGTACACACTTGCATGAGCACATGAAAAATATTTCTTGAATTACTGACCGTGTCCCGCGCGAATCCCCTGCCATCAGAAGCACCGCTGCCGGGCCATCGGTGACACCTAAATACAGAAGACGAAAGACTGACGACTTCATGGTGTTTTTGGGGCTGTTGCCAAGCAGAAAGGCGGTGAAAGCACCAAACTCGTAATCAGGCCCATACTGTCTCAAACTCGCTGGTATGTCACTCCAGGATCCTCTTAACACACACAGGGGGTCATTCTGACCCCCGCCGGCGGCGGAAGCCGCCCGCCTGGCGGGAACCGCCAGAAGACCGTACCGCGGTCAAAAGACCGCAGCGGTCATTCTGACTTTCCCGCTGGGCTGGCGGGCGACCGCCAAAAGGCCGCCCGCCCAGCGGGAAAGCACCAGCAACGAGGAAGCCGGCTCCGAATGGAGCCGGCGGAGTTGCTGGTGTGCGACGGGTGCAGTTGCACCCGTCGCGATTTTCAGTGTCTGCTAGGCAGACACTGAAAATCAATGTGGGGCCCTGTTAGGGGGCCCCTGCAGTGCCCATGCCATTGGCATGGGCACTGCAGGGGCCCCCAGGGGCCCCACGACACCCGTTCCCGCCAGCCTGGTTCTGTCGGTGAAAACCGCCAGAACCAGGCTGGCGGGAAGGGGGTCGGAATCCCCATGGCGGCGCTGCGTGCAGCGCCGCCGTGGAGGATTCACAGGGGCAGGGGAAAACCGGCTGTAAACCGCCGGTTTCCCTTTTCTGACCGCGGCTTTACCGCCGCGGTCAGAATTGCCCTTGATGCACCGCCAGCCTGTTGGCGGTGCATCCTCCAACCCCGGCCCTGGCGGTCCATGACCGCCAGGGTCGGAATGACCCCCACAATGCCTTCTTTAATGACAGACAATTCATCTTGGACATTTCGGTACTTTTGAAATTCAACTCTCTTTTCATGACTGTGCTGAAATGGTGTTTTTAAGGACATGCAAGTCCTTGTCGACATTTGTAGCAGTGATAATTGGTTCACTGGACAGAGCCACAGACGTGATCTACTTGAATTTGATGAATTCTTCAGCAGTTTACAACAATGAGCTGTGACGTTGTAGAGGTATTTGTGAGAAATAATCAGCAGGGTTTTGATTCTTTCCGGGTTTGTGCACAATCGTATAGTCATACTCTTGTAGACGTAATCCCCACCTTTCAGTGGAAGAGGGCATCTTTGTCTTTGGATTCCTGAAAATGATTACAGTGCCTGGTGGACTGTGACGATCATGAAATGCTTTCCATACAAAAAGCACATGAAAATGTTTGCAGGCCGACACTACAACTAAAATATTTTTTGCCGGCTCGGAATAGGTACCTTCTGGGTTAGTCAAGCTATGAGCGGCATACGTTACGATGTGTCTTCAAGCATTTGGATGCCCATTATGCTGAGCAGGATTGCTCTCACCCCCACCAGGCTTGCATCAACAGTGATCGAAATGTGCAGTTTAGGATCAATGCAAGCCATCTCAGTAGCATTTTCAATTGCATGTTTTATACTTTTGAAGTTGTAGTCACATTCAGTTGACCATCAGAATTGGACATTTTGTTTAGACAGGTCTTGCAATGAGACACTCACTATGACAAAGTCATTAATGTACTATGAACAATTGCTGGCCATGCCCGAGAATGACCATACCATGGTTACATCTTGAGGAGGACTGGTGGCTTTTAGTGCTCGTACTTTATCAGGATCATGAGTCATCCCTCCATCAGAAAATATGTTCCCAAAGAACTTGAGTTTTGTTTTGTGAAATTTACACAGAGCAAATGCTACTCTGAGGTTTGTTAGATGAACATGATTTTGTGCAATATCTCCTGCCCTCTAGTTCTACAGGCCTAGAAACAAGCAGTGATCTCCCACATCCCAAAAGCATGATGGTAACCTTTTTGTACAGAACATCTAGTAAGGTAATAACAGATCGATATTGTATTGCTAAATACTGCCCTATGACTTTATAGGTGATTGGATTTGCCTTTACTGCTCTTTAGGAGTACTAGCAGTGCTTCCTCAGTCTGTTCGCTACTGGAGGTCCTGACATCAGACGTAACCATCTCTCTTTTGCTTCCTTTACTCTATTTTGCCCTATGAGTGACTTAGTAATGAGTGATATTCCTCTTATTGTTTATCGAGTCCCTCCATGCAGAGACTTCAATTCTATCATCAGAGGGGGCCCACATACCAGTATTTGAATGAAACCGCCAGAGCACATTCAATGCTTAGTGTAATGCTCAAGAAATCAGAACACCTCATAAGCAATTAGGGTCAAACTGGCATATGGGGCAACCAGGCAGTGCCTTATGGGCTGGTCTGACAGGTCACTGTGTGAACCCGTTTTTTGGCTATTTGTGGGCATTTTTATAGTCTGCTGGGCTGGTTTTTACTATTGTTTCTCTGATATTGAAACAAACATTGCCTGCAGCAAGCTCAACTCCATTCAGCTTTCCATACCTTGCAAAACACTTATACAGCAAGTTCAAAACAGCCTCAATTTGCAAACTTAGGTCACTTTTAGCTATCCCTGTCACTAATGGTAGAGGCTTTTATTTGGTGCCCGGTCCTATTTTCTATCCCATTCCAACCCTGTACGTAATGAAGAACAATCACAGGAGAAACCCATACTCTTGCACGCATACACACAAATTAATACTAGGCTAAAAATGCCTACCAAAGCACAACTAAAGTATTCAAAAAAGTGATTCTTGGAATATTGGAATTAATCTCAGTCACTGGTAATTACTCAAGGATTCACCCCAGTATATTGGACGGTTCTCGTTGGAGCAGGGTCAAGACTGATTTGGATATGGTTGGGTCCAAACTGAAGTGGCATGGTGTGCAAAATAACAATGGTTTGGGATGCAGCCTGAGTAATTACGAGTAGCTGAGATTAATTCAAGCATTCCACCCATCACTCTTAGTATACTTAAGTGTGTCGTCCAAAGTGGGACAGGTATTCCCAGATGTGGGTCCTGTGCACACTGTGTCACTAGAATCAAGGTACACCTGGCTGATGGGCCCTATTAAGGGTGAAACCAGTCTTAGGTTGCTTGTGTTCTGGTTCAGGGAGGACATGGCCTGGTTGGAATGTTCCTTTTTGGAGCAGGGCCAAGACTGATTTACGTATGGCTGGGCCCACACTGAGGTGACATGGTGTGAAAAATAACAATGGTTTGGGGTGTGGGTTTGAGCAATTACCAGTGACTGAAATTAATTCAAGCATTTCACCTATACATTGTTGGATACTACAGTGTAAGAAAGTCATACTTTTGCCCTGATCACCCCCACTTTTTGACTGATACTGGTAGTTCCTACGCTGACTGTGCTCTGAGCTCTGGTAACCAGACCCAGGGCCAGTGCTCTATTAAAAGAGATATGCAAATTATGCATAATTATAATTGGTTTTGACAGCCTACATATAAGTCCCTAGTATCTAATAGGGCAGAGAGGATAAGATGCCCAGTATATGTAATGCACTCTAGTGTGCATTGCAGCATTGCTGTAGTGCCTGCTGTCATTTAAAAGGTAGTGCTGCTTTGCAGGCTGCTTCTAAAAGTAAATAATATGAACATTCAAATATGGAAATAAAAGTACTTCCAAAGTCTCAAACTACCTTATTTTTACATATGTCAGGCTTAAGGTCTCCCCTAAGTGCCCCAGTGGTCGGGTACATAGTAACTACAAGCGGGGACATTGTAAAAGATGTTTTGTATGCCCTGGCGAGGGAAACCTGCCAATTTAATTTTCCTCACTGAGGTACAGTAGTTCTATAGGCTAACATTGGGAAACATTTTTAAAGTAGAACTATTAATAGAAATAGGCTACAATTTCCATTCTTGGACTCAAAATCCAATATTCTGCCAGTTAGATTTTTTGTTAAGCCAAAATCTATCTCTTCCATTTTCCCCAGGCAGATAGAGCCCCAGTAATGAGATTATCAAGTGGCCTGGTGAGGGAGTGTTTAGGGAAATCACCAATCCAGTGAATGGCTTAGCCATATATTAACTCCAAGGAGGAATTTCCTACACTTTAAATTTTGGAAGAGTAGTGCTTACTGGGATTGATTTTTGCCACACTTCACAGAAAGTGGTTACTCCAGAGGGTGGCACCCTGCACCCCATTCTGTCAAGGTGCTCCCCTTCCTTGCCAGCCCAGGAGCACTGGATAAATATGTGCGAGTTGCTCAGCAACTCAGATCACTGTCTCAACTACAAGGAGAAGAAGGACTGCTCACTGGAACCCTGGTCTGCACCAAAAAGGAATGCACTGTGCATGACTGCACCTGCTGCACACTGAGGAAGTACAGCTCTGAGGCCTCGGCCTGGCTTCAAGACAGGGAAGGAGTGGACTCCCTGACAACAACAGTGTTAGAAATGGGATCTTTGGTAGACAGTCAGGTTACCCCTGTTCAAGCAAGGACCTTCGCTCTAGTCAGGGTAAAAGAGAATCACCCTCAGCTAACCCCTGCTTACCCCCTTTGTAGCTTGGCAGAGCAGTAGGGTAACTTCAGAGTGCTAGGTGTAAAGTATTTGTACCCACACACACAGTAACTTAATGAAAACACTACAAAATGACACAACACAGGTTTAAAAAATAGGAAATATTTATCTGAACAAAACAAGACCGAATCCGGGCAGACCTTGCGTTGTTTTTACACGCCCAGCGGTACTTGAGTCAGAAATCCAGTCGCACGATGATACGAAAACCACGCAGCGTGGGTTGTGCTCTCCCAGCCTCCGTCAGCGATGCTGCGCATCGTTTCTCCTGCTCCGTGTGTCGATTCTTCAGTTGCGTTACCAGCGAGCGTAGATTTTCAGCTGCAGAGCCGGCAGCGAGTCATTTCTTCAACCGCTGATCGGAGTCGCGTTGATCTTTTCCCCACACAGCGCTCTGTACATGGATTTCCTTTTCTTTAGGCTGCCAGCTTCTCCCTTCAGGGTCTCCAGAGACTCCAGGTGCTGGCAGAGAGAAGTCTTTGCTGTCCCTGAGACTTCAAACAACAGGAGGCAAGCTCTAAATCAAGCCCTTGGAGATTTCTTCTCAAGATAGAAGGCACACAAAGTCCAGTCTTTGCCCTCTTACTCTGGCAGAAGCAGCAACTGCAGAATAGCTCCATAAAGCACAGTCACAGGTAGGGCAGCTCTTCTTCCTCAGCTCTTTAGCTCTTCTCCAGGCAGAGGTTTCTCTTGTTTCCAGAAGGGTTTTCTAAAGTCTGCGGTTTTGGGTGCCCTTCTTATACCCAGTTCCTCCTTTGAAGCAGGCCTACTTCAAAGTAAAGTCTCTTTTGAATGTGAAATCCTGCCTTGCCCAGGCCAGGCCCCAGACACTAACCAGGGGGGTTGGAGACTGCATTGTGTGAGGACAGGCACTTCTCTTTCAGGTGTAAGTGACTACTCTTCCCCTCCCTCCTAGCACAGATGGCTCATCAGGATATGCAGACTACACCCCAACTCCCTTTGTGTCAATGTCTAGTGTGAGGTGCAACCAGCCCAACTGTCAAACTGACCCAGACAGGGAATCCACAAACAGGCAGAGTCACAGAAATGGTATAAGCAAGAAAATGCTCACTTTCTAAAAGTGGCATTTTCAAACACACAATCTTAAGATCAACTTTACTAAAAGATGTATTTTTAAATTGTGAGCTCAGAGACCCCAAACTCCACATGTCCATCCACTCCCAAGGAGAATCTACACTTTAATCAGATTTAAAGGTAGCCCCCATGTTAACCTATGATAGGGACAGGCCTTGCAACAGTGAAAAACGAATTTAGCAATATTTCACTGTCAGGCCATATAAAACACATTACTATATATCCTACCTTAACCATACACTGCACCCTGCCCTTGGGGCTACCTAGGGCCTAGTTTAGGGGTGTCTTACATGTAAGAAAAGGGAAGGTTTAGGCCTGGCAAGTGGGCACACTTGCCAAGTCGAATTCACAGTTAGAACTGCACACACAGACACTGCAGAGGCAGGTCTGAGAAATGATTACAGAGCTACTTATGTGGGTGGCACAACCAGTGCTGCAGGCCCACTAGTAGCATTTGAGTTACAGGCCCTGGCACCTCTAGTGCACTTTACCAGGGACTTAACAGTAAATCATATATGCCAATCATGGATAAACCAATTATATACAATTTACACAGGGAGAATATGCACTTTAGCACTGGTTAGCAGTGGTAAAGTGCTCAGAGTTCAAAAGCCAACAGCAACAGGTCAGAAACAATAGGAGGCAGGAGGCAAAAAGATTGGGGATGACCCTGCATAATTGAAAAAGTCCAACAAACAGGTTAAAAGAGCTTTACCTACAACATCCCTACCAAGGAGGACCCAGCTGCTCACCTTCAGCTGGACTTTTGAGGATGCGCCAGGTGCAATCTTAGAAACATAGTCCCAACCTCCAAAGGGCTATCTCAGAGCTTCTAGACTCTTGGATTGGTGGTGTGGACCACTGGAAATCCAAAGGAGGACTTCTGGAAGGAGATCCAAAAATTTGGAGAAGGTTGGAGAACTCCAGAAGGTGACCGGCCTATCGACGAGAGTCAAGCCCCCGTCAATGAACTGCGACCTGGCCTGAGCTTTTCACAATCCACTAGACTGCCAGGAGGTGACCGGGAACCCACGCTGAGCCAAACCGAAGATATTGCATAGAATCCCGGCTTGACGAGGAGCCTAGCCGGACGAGGAGAGAAAAAGCCTCCAGAAAAACAACTAAGTTTGAAGGTAAAAGTTTGATAGAGGCTTCCCATTCAGTGTATCCGAGTAGGGCTCCATCGCAGTCAGCCTCAAATTGCGACTTGGTCCCAGTCAAGTGCGACCAGGTGTCCCTGGTCGTGCCATTGGTTTTTAAGCATAGGAAAGCAAGGAAAGCAAATATTTGTATTTATTCTTTAAAAATTCATATCTCCGGTTCCTTAGATTGGATTTTAGTTGTTTTGATGTCATTTTAAATATAAAAATCTTTCCTATTTTCATAAAGTGGTGTTGGATTTGTATTGTGTGTTGTGTTTTGCTTATCTAATGTATTGGTGTCTTCTAAGTTAAGGCTGTCTGCTCGTTGTCAGCTACCAGGGTTTGAGGAAGGTATTCATTTACAGAGTCCTTGACTGGACCTTACAATGTGATTGTGGCCTTATTACTTATTACTAATGACAAGTCCCTACCTATCACTACTAATAACTCACTTCTCAACATTCAGTGTGTCATGCTAAGTGGTAAAGGTCTGCCCAGACTTGGGTGCCGAGCACACTGTGTCACTGGAACAAGCGATACCTCGCTGGTGAGCCCCAATGAGGGCGAAACCGGTCCTAGGCTCCTTGTGTTCTGATTCGGGAATGACAAGACATAGCAGTTTGAGTTGGACGGTTCCTATTGGAGCAGGGGCAAGACTGATTTACAAATGGCTGGGTCCCAAGTGAGGTTGCATAATGTGCAAAATAACGATGGATTGGTGTTTGCTCCAAGTAATTACCAGTGGCTGAGATTAATTCAAGCAGGCTTATTAAAAAGGCATTTTGCTAGAGGTATTATTCATTTTCCTAATAAGGTAGCTGAACATGTGATGGGTGGTAAAGACCAAAGATACTCCATGTCATTATATGGTTTAGATCTACACAGTGTATAATGGAATAATATGTGTCCGTAAACTCCCCTCTGTTGCCTTTTTATGATATACATTGCCTATATCCTTTTCTTTTTTTCTACACTGCTGCCTTCAGCCCTTTGAGTTCACGAGGGCCACAGAAGACAAATCCCCTTTACTCTGATGATTTTATACTCTTCTTAAAAGCCATGCTAACAGAAATTAACATACACTAGGGGGAAAGGGCTACTAAGTACAAATTGATTATGCAATTGGCAAAAGATACAACTGAATATCTGATCTGTCTATGTATATATATGCTGCTCTCTGGTAAAACAGATCAGAGTCCTCTAGATAGAACATTCAACATTAGATCAATTACCGGGCTACCCTGCATTGTTTTAAAGGCTCTTTTAATAATATTGGTTGTTTTTCATGAAACTTTTCAGTGTAGAATTAAGCCAATTGCCTATAATAAAACAATGATTGTTCGAGAATTACTAATTGATACATGTATAGTTCATAAATTCTCTCGTTATTTTAGTGGCTTTCCATAATTTATAATTAATATCTCATTATTTTAACTGTACACGTTTAACTTCTAACTGGAGTTTTTATAACTTTGTAATCAAATTGATATAAATCTATATGGTAAAGTAGTAGTAACACAAGGCAGCTATTCTGAACTACCTCTAAGTCACATTCAGTACGTCCACGTGCCATTCAGTACCTCCGTATGACATGCAGTACCTCCACGTGCCATTCAGTACCTCCGTATGACATGCAGTACCTCCACGTGTCATTCAGTACCTCCATGTGACATGCAGTACCTCCACGTGCCATTCAGTACCTCCAAGTGACTTACAGGCCCTCAAGGCCCTCTTCTCTTAAATGACATCCCGAACTGTTTGGCAACTCGTTTGTTTTTTTAAAGTTTGATAGAATTGAGATATTGTTCTTGCAATATATCTGTTTGTTTTCTAGTCTAGTTGATAAAGTTGTACATACAGATCCTTCTTTCACAAGCCCCTCGCCTAGTAAAACTTTGGTACAGGTCTATGAGACTTCCGGAGGACATAGAAGTTGATAAAAATAATGTTTTTTCCAATTCCCTCCTAGCTCTTTGCTGTGCCGCTGGTAAGTGATAACTCCTTATTCATCAAGCATTGAAGCATCAGGGCTCGAAGGTTACTCACTTTGCAGTCACAGTTGTATGCACCTTCGAACCCACTTTTCTGAGCCTCAGGTAACTGACTCCAAAGCACAATGTAGTTGCAGTGGATCACCTCCAGGCGGCCATTCATCATGTTACCTGTCAGTGAAGTGATAAAGAAAAGGCACTGATTAACTCTTGTTACATCACAATATATTATGTTCATGACTTTGGAAAAAGTAATTGCTGGGCAAATCTTGAACTGCATCAGTTATGCATTTGTGGTTTTCCCTCCAGCTTCTCTTCCCACTGGCCTGACTCCTTTTTATTTTTGCCCGCAAGCTTCATTTTTCTTACATTTTCCACAGGGGTTGCCTCAGTTGAAAATATGCCAGAACTTCAGTGTGACAGAAAATGATTCAGGGTGTGAATTGTTTATATAGCCTGCGGTATTCCTGAATATTTATCATGGCTCCAGTTCTCATGGAACAATGTTGGCTTTATGGGATCAAACCACATACCCCGTAGCCACACCATGTTATTTATCCTTGACTCTGAATACACTTCCTGATCCTAAGGCGTAACACATGCTCCATAATTTGTGGTTTGAATCTGGCTTCCAGAAATGATTGATTCAATTTCAGTACATATGAATTCACCAACCACCTTAAATTTACCTAGCTTGCCAGACTCATTTGTCCCTCCCAGCATGTCAGACAAACGCCACTGGAGTGCAACCCAGCCCTTCTCCATAGGGGAGGCAAAGGAGCCACAGCAGAATGTTTCCAGAGGGTAGGGCCAGTGCTTAACATGAGTCAGTGGTTTCTGGTGCTCTGCACTGGCACCTAATTGTCAACACTGGCACTTAGGACAGTCTGCCACACGGGGGCACAAAAACAGATTTTTATTAATTCAATATACAATAAAATGACTAATACCTGCTTCTAAAGACATTCTTTTAGCTTTGTGGACCCGGAATAGTCCACATTGTCACACTGGTAGGGTGTGATGGCCAGTGACATTCTTTTAGCTTTGTGGACCCGGAATAGTCCACATTGTCACACTGGTAGGGTGTGATGGCGGTGGTTGTGTCATTTCTGACTTTGGCAGCGCTGGCAATGGCAATGGGTGGTGCAAGCTGCAGTGACCTCCTGACCAGGGCCCTAGCACTTCATTTTTTACACATTCAGCACTTGGTTGGCACTCGGTTGGCCTGATCACTGCTGGGAACGCCAGCTTCTATGCCACCCTCCACACTGAAAGTCACCCAGCCTCCTGAGTAGGGTACCATCTAGGTGTGGGAGCGTGAATTTGAAGATGCTGCAGAAGAGATTCAGAGTGAATGCATTCATTCTATGATGTGGTGGAGAGTTTACTTGACGGAATTGAGATTGGAGGCATCCTTTAATATGGAATAACGTAGAAGGAACCCTTGAGAGACTACACATCAGAAAGCTGCAGTGTTTTAATTAGATCTTGTTCCTTCTTCGTCAACTCTCATAGAGAACAATGGCAACACCTTTGATGTGTGAAATATGTCTCTATTCTTCTTAATGTTCTTGGTGGCATAACCATTCCAAGATACCCATTAGAGTTCTATCCTATCATTTATGCTTCAGCCCTTTGCCTCCTTTCTTATCATCTCAAAGTTAATTTCTAGGATCAAGAGAGAAATAATAAACGAAAATACAATCACATTTGTTTACCATAAAAACAACTCTTATTTGTGTTTCTATTTACAGAACCCGAAAAGGGGTGTTGTCTTTCGTGCACAGAAGCTTTAGTCTGGCCAAGCACACACATCCCTCCACTCCCAATCGCATGCCTGTGAGCACCTAAACATTTTAGCTGTGAATTATCAAAAATGTCATAAAGACTTGTTTCCCCCCACCTCACTGTGCAGTCATTTCTAAAACCATTCTTCTTAATTTCTGAAGTAATCATAATCCCTTCTTCACAAATAGTTTATTCATTTAGCAGTAATCTTCTGAAGTAGCCTAATTACTTATCTGTAATCTTCATTAATCCGAGTTCAAGACTTGCAGGTCAGTCCTCACAGAATGAGGATGAGCCCTCAGCCCCAAAAGCGCTAATTAATTTACTTGCCTTCTATTAAATTCCAGCAAATAAAAGTTTTTACTTTTCCAAACTGCTACTTATCTCCTTCCTGCTCCTCTGACTATGAATCTTTTCAGCCAGTAGCCAGCACAGAATACATGCCAAGCATTGGCACAATGGAAGTGGTCGGAGGAGCCACCGGGGAAGTAGGGGCATCCTGTCCTGTGATGATGAAAGGCCTTGGAGTCAGAGCAGTTGAATATCTTCGTAAGAGGTGCCAGTGTTTCGCCAATATTTCCCAGAGCTGCCAATGGTTAGTATTACATTCTCTGATCGATATCGGGCTGTTTTGTTTAGAAGATTGTCTTTCTTTTTTCAATAAGATGTCAAACAATATGGCATGTCTCATCATGACTCTTGGGCTTTTACCTGCAACTTCTAAAAAAAATCCTTACTTGAAACCTTCCACCGCAAATCTGAGAGCTAATATTTATTTCCTCCTGGCTGACATTTATGGTTAGCTTCATGCTGTTTTGATTATAAAAAAATTATCATAGTTTTTCGGAGTGTTTCACAGTCTCCTTTCCAAATTATAAAAATGGCGTTGATTAATCTTCGCCAAAGATAAATACGCTAAGAATATTTTTATTAATGGTGTTCTCTGCAAATTCTTATTTCCACCAACCCATCACAATATTAAAGTGTGACAGGGTAAATGTACATCCCATCGCAGTTCTTCACCTTTGTAAACATGTGAAATGGTTATGGGTGAGAACAACTTCCATCTTTTTTCACATTTGTGAATGGTCGATAAAACGAACCCAT
This sequence comes from Pleurodeles waltl, assembly GCF_031143425.1. Taxonomy (NCBI): domain Eukaryota; kingdom Metazoa; phylum Chordata; class Amphibia; order Caudata; family Salamandridae; genus Pleurodeles; species Pleurodeles waltl. Next base: position 55,928,222 of record NC_090449.1, read on the forward strand.
CTTGATTTAAGGAAATACTCGACTGATTTAATATCATCATGTTGTTGAAATACATCCAAATATGTTCACAAAGACGTTTTTTAAGTCCATCCTGCTACACAGGTCGCATTCGCAAACTGCGAGTCTCAATACCAAATGTACAACAGTGTCTTCAACACTGTTAACGATTCGCAGTAGGTCGCAAAGGGACCTGCCTCATTAACCCATTCTGTGTCTATGGGAAAAAGCTTTCGTACATATGGCCCTAATATTCATGAGGCAGGTCGCACTTTGTGACCCATTGTGAATGGCTACAGTCACATCGATGGTGGCCTGCTGAGGACAGCAGACCACCATGCCTGGGATTGCTTTTAAATAAAGCAATCTTTTTTGTAATGTAGACCGGGATGCATTACAAAAAGAAAACTGCATGTTCTTATAAAATGTTTCCACCCATATTTGAAAAGGGGAAGGGGTCCCTTTACAAATGGGTTACCACCAACTTGAAGTTGGTGGTAACTGCGATTGTTTTGCAACCGTCACAAAACAATCATACAAATGGGTTACCACCAACTTGAAGTTGGTGGTAACTGCAATTGTTTTGCAACCGTCACAAAACAATCATACATTTTACTGCGACTCGCAATTAAGAAAGGATGCCCTTGGCACAGCCCTTCCTGACTGTGACTTGCAAACCTATTTTGCGATTCGGTAAATAGATTACCAAATCTTAAAATAGTATTTATACATACCAAAGTGCTTTTATCTGTGCCCAAACGACCCGATTCTACAAATAGCTCATAAGGGGTTAGAGCCCCTGCATGACCTGCAATAGTCTGTAGCAGTGACTTCTCTCCCTCCACAAAGATGGTTAATGATGGGGCCTGCAGCTGCAAAGACTTCTCGTTCATCGGGGTTGTTGCCGAAGTTTAAAGGGGATGCAGATGCTGCGTCATTAATGTTTGTAGCAGACATTTTAACTGGTGTACCCGCTCCTTCTGCTGTTGACACGCCATCTTTAAAAATAGTGATTAGCTGGTTTAGCGGCCTTAAGAGAGTAGACTGCAGGTTTAGACTTTCTGAAGCAGTTCCAACTCCACCAGACTCATCAGGTCCTTGACTCAGTGGCCCAGATGCAGGAGAGACTAGAGTTTCAAAAAACTCAGGAGCGCTTAAGTCAGCCTTGTCCCTTGAGCCCATGACGTCTATACAGCAGTTCAGTGCCCCAGAGAGCATCACCCCGGGTATGCACGCCCTGTGCTTAATAGATTGCTAGTAAGGCTTATGACCGCTGACACAGGTTCTACCTAAGAAAATGTAGGGTTGATGTGGTTGGTTTGGCTACTGTCATGATGCTCCAGATCAAGGAGGTTTTTGGGGCTCATGGGACAGACCTCCACCACTTCCCGCTCCCATGCTGAGGCGTGCGAGAGGCTACCCGAGCTGGCTCTCTGCCTTTCATGCCTCCCTCTGTCCCTGCCTTTACTCAGTTTGCCACAGTTGCAAGAGTCTGTTTTAAAGGTACCTGCGTTTCTGGAGTTTCCAGACTGAGATTTAGCACTGGCCATATCAGTTCTCAGTTCTCAATACTCAGCTGCTGTTTCTGTATATTGGCTAGCCAGTGCCACTCCTGTGTGGAGCCAAATTGTTTTAGGGACTCCCAGTGACCAATACAGTTCTGCCGTACCTTGGTTAGAAATGCACACCTCTAGGGCTCAGAGCTCCCGTCTCATTTAGGAAGTTATCCAGCTGTTAACAGTCAACAGTCAGTGACAATGTGGTCCATCAAGTTTTTAGTACGCTGTGTTGAATAATCCTTCGCAGAAGGGTAAGGAATAAGGATATCAGAGCATGAGCCGGGTTAGCGAAAATGTCAATTACAAACAGATTCGACAGTCCAGTGATAACATTAAGAGGGATTTATCTGCGCTCAGTGCCTGGCAGCAGGAAAGGTTTTAGCTGCACCTTTAATAAAGTTCAAAAGCTCAAAAGTAAATTTGTTTTTACAGATATCACTCCTCCCCATTGGGGACTCACCATCTCTCACCAACTCCTGCTACTTCAACCTCAGACCTTTTGGAAGATGTCAAGTCGACCACTCGTCATAGTGATCATCATATAACTTGTGACCAGGATAGAAGCTGCAGGTTATAGGGCAGTGTGTTAGAAAAAATGCCTACCCGGGCCCAGGAAGGTTTTGGAAGGGAGACAAGGCCCTGGCAGGACGGCCGTTCGTCTGAGGTGATCCGGTAGTGGCAGTGGTGAGCAGGAGATGGCAAAGACATACACTCCAAAATTGTTCACCAAAGGTTTATTGCTAAAAAAAAAACATGTAAAGTGTACAGGGAGTTTGTCTGCACTTCCTGTGCACTTTACATGGTGTTATGGTATGCCTGCACTTCCCATGCACTTCTCATGGTGTTTATGGAGCAATAAACCTTTGGTGAACAATGTTGGAGTGCATATCTTTTCCTTGTTGGATGGGGCCTTGGACATTTGCATAGATCGTCTCTCACACCAATAAAGCTCACCGCTGGGCCTCTCCTCCTCCATTTTGCTCACTTTATTATTTTTATTTTTATTGGCCTTAGGGTTCTGTGCAATTTATCACTGCTAACCAGTGCTAAAGTGCTTGTGCTCAATCCCCTAAGAACATGGTCAAATTGGCTTATCCCCAATTGACATAAATAATTTAAAACCCCCTTGCCAAATCCTAAACTCCCTTTTTATAACACATACATCACCCCTAAGGTAGGCCCTAGGTAGTCCAGAGGGCAGAGTACCTTCTAATTTAAAGGTTGGAATGTACCTTTTAAGACAGAAGGCTCCAATAACCTTGAACCCATCATCTGGACACTGGCATCTGTGAGCTTGGTGCCATCCCAGTTCTGGACCCTTGGAAGTGGCTCTGACTGCCTCTTTGGATCAGGGGAAACTGATACATCTCCTCTGCTGCATGGCATAACCCTGAGCAGAAGTGACACATTGCCATTGCTTTGAGTGGATTGGATCCATCTCATCCCATCGTCTCATCAGAACTGCCTCTGCATAACGCATCCTGGTCGCACAGGACCTTGCATCCGTCATCGACAGCAGCCTCCATGATGATGCCATACTTCTATTTGTTAGGGTGGACCCAGGAGTCATGGCCTCCCACTACCTGAAGCCAGACCTAAATGTGGCCACCAGGGGCACCCTAAGAAAATTTTGTGGACCAACTGAAGAACAGAAGAGGACTCGACCTGCTGACTTTTTTAATTAACTCCCAAGTCATATTCCATTTAAAAAGATTAAGCTAGCCTTTTCTGCCTTTTATCCACAACAGCATGTTGTTATCTTCCAGAGAGAGTGTTAAAGTTCATCTGCACCTAAACACTGATGTGTTAAATCATCAGGGAACACAAGTCTGAAACAAACAATCCAGCATCTATGTCTCAGGGTTTAACAGTAGATATTAAAGGTAACATGTAGACTGAGTTGATATATTTTCATCTCACTGGTTTAGACCAGTTGCATCTCAGATTCAAAAAAATCCCGCTTGATTTTGTAGTGCAGGCTAAATGTCGGTGGTCAATATCCTATGTGAATCCCTGGAATTAACCAATGAGTTGGTGAGGCCTTCATGCCATGTTATCACAGGAGGTCATGCTAGACTGCCATAGCATTCACTCTTGTGCCAAGAGTCGATCCCATCATGAGCGGAGCTGAGCCCAGCTGATAGTGTGTTTTCCTTCCAAAGGCACACTTGCTTCCTGGGTGAAGTCTGATAAACACAGCTGATCCATTGTGAACAGCTATGCAGTGCACTGGGCCCCAATAAACTTTAGAGGCAAGGTAGCTATTCCATGCTCTTATAGTGTAGCTCATAGAAGAAGAGCTAGTGTGGTGGGCCGCTAGAAACATTCTAAACAGGTTAGAACTGTTCATTTTTTTCTCACTGCTAGAAACATGCACAAGCGCTGTTTTAATATATTCTGTGTGGTTATTATTCATGTACACAGCCGCAGACTAAGGGGCAGATTTAAGAAGGCCTAGCATCTCTTTGCACCACATTAGCGTCATCTTTTTTTATGCTAATGTGGCTCAACGAGGCAAAAATCTCTGCGCAATATTTACAAAGTGGCACAATGCATGCATTGCACCACTTTGCAACACCATGCGCCACATTATGCCTGTGCCAGGCATCATGTATACAAGGGGGGGGGCATTTCAGGATTAGGAGGCCCGCAAATATTTCACAATGAAATCTACAAGATTTATTTGCTCCGTTTTTGGCATTGTTTTTAACGCCTGCTCAAGGGCATGCGTTAACATGACGCACCCATTGTAATCAATGGGTCTCCTTGCACTTTGCTACACTAGGGTCAACATTTTTTACACTAGTGCAGCAAATTGCCACAATAGCATCAAAAATGTTGGCGCTATTGTCCTATCTACCGCCCGGTGTGGCATATGTTAAATCTGGTGCAACCATGGTGTTGTTAGGTGCCAGTAGGGGGGCACTAAAAATTTGGGGCATCAGAGCTGATGTGCTACTTTTTCATAAATCCGGGCCTAAGAAGTTAAAAATCTTAATGGGAACAATGCTTAAAAGCATCCGGCCAGCAAGAGGACTTGCTTCGGAGCAAATCTTGAACTTTTCCCTTTCTGAACTTTTTTTGCCAAAACCAAAAGCTTCAGCAGGACCTTGTTCAATGCCTATCCAAATACGTGAGGACTTAGGTGGATATAGTCTGCAGCTCTGCTCCACCTAAGGATTTTGACTTCCATTTTTGCGACCAAAGGCCACATGTTTGAAATTCAGGTTTTGCGACTCGCAAATTGCGAGTCGCAAAACCTGATGTACAACAGTGTCAATGACACTGTTTGCAATTCCCAATGGGGTCGCAAATGACCTACCTCATGAACATTCATGAGGTAGGTCACAATTTGCCACCCCATTGGGAAAGGCCGCCCTCACAGGGATGGTGGCCTGCTGGAGACAGCAGACCTCCATGTCTGTGACTGCTTTCAAATAAAGCAGTTTTTATGTTTGAAATGCAGCCTGTTTTCCTTAAAGGAAAACTATATGCATTTCAAAAACAAAAAATGAAAAAATATTTTCGCTGCCATTCACAAAGGGGAAGAGGTCCCATGGGGACCCCTTCCCGTTTGCGAATGGGTTAACACCAGTTTGAAACTGATGCTAACTGTGATTGTTTTGCAACCGCATTCACGATCACAAAACAATCATACATGGGACTGAGACTCGCAATTAGGAAGGGAACACCCCTTCTTAATTGCGACTCGCAAACTCTTTTTGCGATTCAATAAATAGATTACTGAATAGCAAAAATGGGTCTGTACATCCCACATTGCATTTTTCAAGTCGCAAATGACCAGATTCGCCGTTTGCGACTTGAAAAATGCTTCGTACATCTGGCCCCAAATCCCAAGATAAAACCTCCACCGGATCAAACCTAGTGGGTGTATCTGATTCATGCTCCATCGAAGTCATCTTGAAATCACACCTGGGTCCCATTTTACCACGACAATTGACTACCATTGGTGGTTAGCTCTTTTAGCAACATTGTCCCATAATCTCTAAAAAGTCACATCTCAAGCTCCATTTACCGGATTATTGTTTTGGAGTTATTTTAGTTTTAAATGAAACTACAGGTTACTAATCCACTTATTGCTTGGTGTTTTGACTTTATTACTGTTACTGTTTTGGTACTCCATACATACCATACACATAGCTTTAAGTTAAGCCTGTCTGCTCTTTGCCATAGCTATTATGGATCTGATCAAATGTTTAATACGTGCCTTTGAGGGTTCACCTTGACAAGAGTTGTGATTATTCCTTGGGGTGGGCAGTGACATATTTTACATTAAAATCCATTTTTTTACAGATGTTAATGACACAAATACCAAAGACAGCAGTGGGGAAAGAGTTTTCTACTTCGCAAATCTGACTCTCATAATAGACCATGCACTGGAATAACTACATTTCCTGCATTCGCCTTCTGTTATAATCTGAATTGTATTTCTGTTTTTGGTTTTTCCTATTCAGTCCCATGTGTTCTGCATCCGTCTATTACTAACTTTGGGAGCTACGTACCTCATCCCAAATGTTCATTTAATATTATTAGAAAGGTCTTACCTGTGATCAAGTATTTCTTATTGTAATTGCTCTGACTGACGTAATATTCACAATAGTATAGTGTTGAGGTGTAGATAAACTTTAGGTTCTGGATCTCAGCGCTACCTTTGAACACCTGCAGAGGTTGTTGAAAAAGATTCAGGATTTCAATACTTTGCCATATCTATCAGCATTGCTGCAAACGTTCTCCTCACAGTTTTGCTTTCCTTGCCCTCAGCCAGAAGGGTGTATTACAGTGAAAGAAGCCTCTAATACAGGCAGCTTGTGCCTGAGTTTGCTCAGATGCAGTTTAATGGTTAGACATAGATAAATATAACAGACTGATCAATCTTTTTTTCGTACACTATTGCTCCCCCATTGAAGCCATCTTATGTGTTATTGTCTACAGTCCTGACATTTTAAATGGACCCATGCGCTTAAGTGGCACACATCACACACTTTATTTATGTTTATTTGTATGTTTATTTATGTATTTATTCATGTTTGATTATTTACCTATAAGGCAAAACAAACAATAAACCATCGTATTCAGATACACTAACATATACACTTCAATTCAAATTCAAATTCAAATAAACATAGTTTTTATGAAAAATATAACCCTTCCCCCTACATTAGCAATTAATAGGTTACTATTGCATCTTTTCTTTGGTCTTAGAAGCACCCTTTTTAAGTAGGCAAGACTCTCTGAGTTACCCAGAAAACATCCATGAGAACTGAGGCTTCCATATCCAATGGAAAACTCCTAACTTGTTCAAAATTCAGAAAGTAAAACCTTCACAAAAGAGAAAAATTAAAACTTATAAACTGTTAATCAGGTATACATTTGGCTGTTATCCATCTGTCTAACAAATAAAGTATGTGATGTCTCTATCATGTATAAAAAACGTCCTACAGTATATAAAGTGCTTATTGATTGCTGAAGTGTACAGTTTTGAACTTCATGACATAGCAAAGCCTATAAATATAATTGTGCAAGAGAAGTGCTCAGAAAGTGCTTGACAGATTTAAAACAGCTCTGCTATTGTACCATACACGCAATAATCATTTCTTAAAATTAAACTAGTTTAAATATAGTCTCACGTGTTCACATTTTATAACAAGTTAGATCAATTTGTCAACCTTCCAATTTTTAAGGTCTCTTAGTACTGGGGTTAAAGGTCTCGCCATTCTAAACTGTGGGCAAAAAACTATCAGGTGTGACATTGGGGCTGAGACAGTTTTCCAAAAAAGTCACAACTGAACATCACTGTCCCCTTTAGAAACCGTGCAAAAGGAACCCAGCACATCCAAATATTCAGAACAGTGTCCTTTATTCTTCAATTCAAATTATCCGGTATGACATCAGCCAGAATGTTCAATGTGAAGACAGCCTTCACGTGTTTCGTTGTATCAACGACTTTCTCAAGGCTTGCTGATATAGTATGTGGACACAAAGGCGGTCATTCTGACCCTGGCGGTCAAAGACCGCCAGGGCGGAGGACCGCGGGAGCACCGCCGACAGGCCGGCGGTGCTCCAATGGGGATTCCGAACGCGGCGGTAAAGCCGCGGTCGGACCGGCAACACTGGCGGTCTCCCGCCAGTGTCCCGCCGCCCCATTGAATCCTCCAAGGCGGCGCAGCTTGCTGCGCCGCCGAGGGGATTCCGACCCCCCCTACCGCCATCCAGATCCCGGCGGTCCGACCGCCGGGAACCGGATGGCGGTAGGGGGGGTCGCGGGGCCCCTGGGGGCCCCTGCAGTGCCCATGCCACTGGCATGGGCACTGCAGGGGCCCCCGTAAGAGGGCCCCTAAATGTATTTCACTGTCTGCTGCGCAGACAGTGAAATACGCGACGGGTGCAACTGCACCCGTCGCACAGCTTCCACTCCGCCGGCTCGATTCCGAGCCGGCTTCATCGTGGAAGCCTCTTTCCCGCTGGGCTGGCGGGCGGCCTGAAGGCGGCCGCCCGCCAGCCCAGCGGGAATGTCAGAATTACCGCCGCGGTCTTTCGACCGCGGAACGGTAACCTGACGGCGGGACTTTGGCGGGCGGCCTCCGCCGCCCGCCAAGGTCAGAATGAGGGCCAAAGTGTGCCAGTTAGGCCCGTATTAGAACATTCAGAGAGAAGAGTCCTTCTATATATGAAGGTACCTCTTTTTGAGACGACGAAAGACGTGAAGGCTGTCTTCACATTGAACATTCTGGCTGATGTCATACCGGATAATTTGAATTGAAGAATAAAGGACACTGTTCTGAATATTTGGATGTGCCGTGGTTCCTTTTGCTCTATTTATCTACTGTGGACCAGTTGGCTTACGGTCTACACACCCTGTGGCTGGGTGTGGAACTACCTTGGCACTCCTGAAACTTATATACTTCAACTCTCAACATGATTGACTATCTCTTCATATTCATAACTTAAGAAAAAGTCTTGGAAGTGCGCACCAGTGCTTTACACAGCCACAACCCGCTCTTGAAGTTACCCTTTAGAAACCATATTGACCTTGTTAATGTTAGTCTTCAATTTGATAAACCCAGACACGTGTCCTAATCTCAATTTTAGCATTGACCTCCTTATAATATTGGCATTTAGGTTGCTTAAACACTGTTGCAGTTATTCCTTCATTTCCAGGTCTTGGAAACGTCTCTGATGCTCTGTATACCCAGAGTCCTCAAGAACTATTTTAAATGCTGACTCAACAACCATTTCAGCACACTCTTTCTAGGTATTGTAATGGACCACACGTTTTAATCATCACCATTCGAGAGAACCTTACTTTTATAAAACTCAGGGCCTCCCACCAGGAGACGTGATTTCCCATCTGAAAGAATGAATTTATAACGAACTTCAGCAAGCACTAACCAGCAAAGACCAGCCTTGACATATTTAATACTCGTTGATAATATTTAAAGATTATATTAAACAGAACCAGTTCCACCCTCAAGGCAGTGTTCTTTGTCCCTCTTAGTAGACCAGGCCAGATCTTCCAGATATGTATCTCTGTAGTTTGGATACTCTTAAAAGCTTTCTCATCAAGTATTTCATTCCCACCTAACAGAATATCAACAATTTCAAGTTATATGTCACTTTCAGAACCTTAACTGATTGTGTCACTGTTCAAATTTTGTCCTCTTTAGGACTACTGCTGTGGCTTTTCCATCATGTATCATGTTTTCAAAGGGGCTATTAAGATTGAGATTTATTTTTAAAATTACTCTTTAATACTTACACTCGGACACAGACTCCAGTTTTTGACCGTGTACTCGCCACATTTGCATCTTTTGATTTTTAATATGCGAGGACAAACCATAGTTTTGTTTTGGACTTGTTAATTGGCAGGTTACTCGCTGTGTAGTATTTAGAGAATTTGTTTTGCTGCCTCAGCAGACCCAGTTGGATAAAACCTAATAAGATTGTGTAGTTTGCTCATAAAAAATAGAAGATCGATGTTTCTCCTAGTTTAGGAGTTAATGAATGGCCTAACCTCAATGATGTTGACACGCCAGCATTATGTATGGGAAAAAAGGAATTAGCTTAATCCTTTTTAATTTTTCCTAAAGAGTTCCCAACAATCCTAATAGCTTCTTAAATAATAGGTGTTTTATTAACCCTTTTCTTAACCATGTGACCATCGGAAGGATAAAAAGCAAAGCCAGTCGCACTAACCTTTGAACCTGTGGTCATTACACTATACAAAACATTGCAGCAACTGAGTTTGTCATCTCACATCACTGTCATAAATACTTTGCTCACTGTGGCCTACATACAAGAAATGATTGTGTTTGTGTGGTGTGCTTTTTAAGTGTATCACAATGTTCCTAAATGTTTGCTGCCACCACGAACCACTGCTACTACCATGGAAACACTCAGCCCTAGAGGAAGGGAAGCTTAGCTGAAGTGAATAACATAGCCTGAAACCTACAAGGCAGTGATAAACTCTTACTGACAAGTCGAGTCGTTCGCCCCATTCTCTGAATTCAGGAAGATAAACTAGTGCCCTTACCTGTACTATCTCAATTTCATACGTAATCACTTGGTAATCTCCATAAAATTCATCGGTCGCATCAGTGAACGTGGCACCAAGAAACTCGGCATGCATTACTGAAAGAAACGCAGGAAATATAAATTGGTAATTTCAACTCAATCAAATTAACTACGGGTTTAGTATAGCAGGCAGGTCAATGGGTTATTAAGCCCACATAGCACTGGAATCTCATCTCTTTACTAGACTGGCAGAGTCCCCGAACCCATCGGTTGATGTCAGCAACCACATAACAACTAAACGTGTCCAAGTATGCTTTCCACCCTGAATGTTCTCGAGTTACAAACATGCATGAGGCAAAGCCAATTTAAAAAAGCTCCCGCTAGGCAACATAATTAAACAGAAATAAAATATTACGAACATTAATTTTAATTATAGGTCAACGTGTGTGTATCTAATAACTTACTTATATATTTTAGTTATATTTTAGATCCGGGTTGCTGGGTTTTAGGGGTACACGGTGGGGGGTCAATTAAGTAATACATATAAATTAATTATTAATTGTTAATTATTTTTTAATTGATTATTCATTTTGTAAATTGTGTAATGCATATTTATTTTAGTTACATGCTAGGTTTTTATGGGTATACAGTGAGACGGTAATTAAGTAATAATTAAATAGCAACTATTTATTAATTGATAATTAATTATTATCTAGTTGATTAATAATTAAATTATGCAAATAGTTTTTCTCATATATATATATATATATATGTATACATATATATATACATATATATATATATATTTCATGTTAACTTGATATTGAGTTTGATATTTTTTTTTCAAAATTAATAGGGTTATTCATATATGTAATGTGTTTAAGTGTAGTACTTTCCCTACTGTTGCTCAGTTTGGAGTGGGAATAGTAAATTTAACTCCTCCAAAGTCCACTGCTTTCCCTACTGTTGTGCTGACTGGAGTAGGAATGGTAAATGTAACCCCTCCAGAATTTAAATATTTCCCTACTGTTGCTTAGACTGGAGTGGGAATAGTAAATTTAATTCTTCCAAAATCCAACTCTTTCCCTACAGTTGCACAGACTGCAGTGGGAAGAGTAAATCTGAACCCTCCAACGTCCAACAGTTTCCTTACGGTTGCTCTGTTTGGAGTGGGAATAGTAAATGTAACCTCTCAGAAGTCCAGCACTTTCCCTACATTTGCACTGAGTGGAGTATGAATAGTAAATATAACCCATCCAGAGTCTTACGGTTTCCCTACTGTTGCTTAGACTGGAGTGAGAATAATAAATGTAACCCCTCCGAAGTCCAACACTTTCCATACTGTTACACAGACCTGAGTGGGGATAGTAAATCTTACCCCTCCGAAGTCCAACACTTTCCCTACTGTTGCACTGTTTGGTGTATGAATAGTAAATTTAATCCCTCTGAAATCCAACACTTTCTCTGCTGGTGAGCTGTTTGAAGTGGGAAAAGCAAATTTATTCCATCTGAAGTCTATCACCTTCCCTACGTTTACTCTAACTGAAGTAGGAATAGTAAATGTAGCCACTCCAAAGTCCAACACTTTCTCTACTGTTGCCCTGTTCGGAGTGGGTTTAGTAAATTTAGGGGCATATTTAAGAGCCCCTAGCGCCACCCGAGTGTCAATTTTTGTGACGCTCCGCTGGTGCTATGCACTGCACTGCATTTACAAGGTGGCGCTAAGCCATTTTTTGTGGCTTAATGCCACCTTGTAAATACGGCTCCTTCACACACAGCACTTTGCGTGGAAGGGGCGTGCAATGGGTGTTGCTGTGGGTGTGCCACGTAACACTCATTGCATTTTGATGCTGCCCCAGATTTACGAGATTTTATAAACCTGAGTCAGCGCTAAAAATCTAACCCCACTCCAGGGGTGGCGTTAGAGTGGCACAACAAGGAGAAATGCTTTCATTTTAAATCGTTTTTTGCTCTTTCAAAATGCAGCACACATAGAGGGAGCAACTCACCATTGAAGATTGTTTTTGTGGAGGAAGATGTCCCTTCCTGCACAAAAACAAACTCACCCTCAAAGCAGCCATCCTTGCACTATGGTGCAAGGGTGGTTGCATTGGCACACAGCAGCACCGGGCATGGGGGAAACACAGGGGTGCTCCGTGTTATTGTAAATAAGACGCATCCCTGCGTTTTGAAAATGACGGTGCGTGACGCTGCCAAATTTGGAGCTGCATCGGGGACCGTCATTTTCAATTAAATCTGGCCCTTAACCTCTCCGAAGTCTAACACTATCCCCACCGTTGTATTGACTGGACTAGGATCAGTAAATATAACCCCTCCAAAGTCTTAAGATTTCCCTAGGGGGGGCAGAGACTGGAGTGGGAATAATAAATTCAACCCCTTTGAATTCCAAGCTTTCACTAATGTGGTGAAGACTAGAGTAGTAATTGTAAATCTAACCTCTCCAAAGTCCTATATTTTCCATAGTATAGGGCTGAGTGAAGTAGGAATAGTATGTTTAACTCCTTTAAAGTCCTATGCTTTCCCTACTGTTGCAGAAACTGGATTGAGACTAGTATAGCTAATACTCCCAGACTCCTAAATTTTTCCTAATATTGGTTACATTTAATTCTAAGAATTATTATTGTTTTAAATTTTATATTATTTACTATTAAGTCTATTTTTTAAGTTTTAATTATTTGTTGTAAATGTGTTTATTTGTCTATTAGAATTTCATCCCATTCCTGCCGCGCAAGCCCCGAGGCTGTGCAACCATATAACTGTGTGTTTATATAAGTATATATATATATATATATATATATATATATATATAGTATAAAATATTAATGGAACGTTGTATGTTAGATGTTTTTAGATGTACTACTTTATACTGGATAAAAAGTCTAAAACAATATTCGTTTTTGGATAATATTTGTGTAAAATTATATGTCACTATATTTTTGTACTTACCATTATGAGTATATTTGAGAAACAATATTTTTGACATGATATTTGTGTCAAATGATATTGTTTACCTCAATATTGTGAAAGTGATCCCTATTTTAAAGGTTTAAGTAAAAATAGTACTTGAAAGTACAAAGCATAAAACATGTTAATCGCCGGACCGGGACAAAGCCACAAGTTCATGCTGAAAGCGATGGAGCATGGGCCAGATATAGGAACTGAGTTAGGCCCTCTGAGAAATGTACCTTTAATCCAGGTTGCGGTTCTTTGCAATGTGCAGCGGCAGACCAGATAAGTCATGGGAGTTCCGTGTCGAAGAGGCATCGCGCAGATGTGGTGGGCTGCGATACAGCTTTGCCTTGAGGGTACATCACACATCAATGGTTACGAGGAGCTGCAAGGTTGCGATGCTGGTGTGCATTGAGGCTGCGTTGAGCTTCTTCAGGTCTGATTAGAAGCTGAGAGACCAGCATTGAGGATATGTTGTGCAGTGGCAGTTTCAGTTATCTGTACAAGCTGTGATGCGTGCTTCGTTGGGGCCATGTCATGCTGCGTTGGTTCTGATGAGGAGCTACAAAGAGCTGCGTCAGGTTTGTATCATACTATGTCAATTCTGATAAGCTCAAAGCTCGCAGAGCACATTTAGCCCCACTTTCCAAGACTGGAGTAGCACCACTTGGGGTGTTAGGACTCACAACAGGCAGAGTTTGTAGGAAAGTACCATCTTTCTTGGCCTGTCACCCCCAAATTCTGACTGTTTGTCAATGTGTTTTGCCTGTCTCACTGGGATCCTGCTAGCCAGGACCCCAGTGCTCATAGTTTGTGGCCTACATGTGTGTTGTCAGTATGCTTAACTGTGTCACTGAAGTTCTGCTAACAAGAACTCCAGTGCTTATGCTCTCTCTACTTACCAAATTTGTCACTATACTTTAGTGACTCCATATTCCAATTCTGATTGGCACTCTGGGCCCCCTTATAAGTCCCTAGTATATGATTACTAGTTACCCAGGGCATTGGGGTTCCAGGAGATCCTTATGGGTTGCAGCATTTCTTTTGCCATCCATAAGGAGCTCAAACAAACCTTTCATCAGTACTGCCACTGCAGCCTGAGTGAAATAGTGCACACACTATTTCACAGCCATTTTACACTGCACTAAGTAACTTGTAAGTCACCTATACGGCTAACCTTCGTTTCCTGAAGGCTAGGTGCAAAGTTACTGTGTGTGAGGGCACCCTTCTACTAGCAAAGGTGACCCCACGTAGTCCAGGGCCAATTCCCTGGACTTCCTGAGTGCTTGGATACCATTATATGCGTGCACTGCATATATGTCAATACATATATGTAGCTTCACAATGGTAACTCCGAATATGGCCATGTGAGGTGTCTAAGATCATGGAATTGTCCCCCATTCCATATCTGATATTGGGGGTTAATCCCATGCACCCTGGGGGCTCCACCATGGACCCCTAGTACTGCCAAACCAGCTCTCTGAGGTTTTGACAGCAGGCCCAGCTGCTGCCACCTCACAGACAGGTTTCTGCCCTCCTGGGAACTGAGCAGCTTAATCCCAGGAACGCAGAACAGTGCATTTCCTTTGAGAGGAGGGTGCTACACTCTTTCCCTCTGGAAATAGGTGGTACAGACTTGGGAGGGGTAGCCTCCCAGAGCCTATGGAAATGCTTTGAAGGGCACAGATGGTGCCCTCCTTGCATAAGCCAGTCTATACCGGTTCAGTGACCCCCAGTCCCTGCTCTGGTGCGAAACTGGACAAAGGAAAGGAGAGTGACCACTCCCCTGTCAATCACCACCCCAGGGGTGGTCCCCAGAGCTCCTCCAGAGTGTCCCTGGCGTTAGCCATCTTGGATTCCAAGGTGTGGGGACCCTCTGGAGATCTCTGAGTGGCCAGTGCCAGCAGTTGATGTCAAAGACCCCTCCTGATAGGTGCATCTGGGTAGGTAGGCAATCCCTCTCTCAGGGCTATTGAGGCTCTCTCTTCTGGGTGTTTCCTCAGATTCAGTTTGCAAGATTCCTCCAGGACTCCTCTGCATCCTCTGCTTCAGCTTCTGACCGTTGGATCAACCGCAGACTGCTCCAGGAACCGCTGTAACTGCAACAGAGTATCCAGGAAAACTCCTGTGACCTGCAACTTCAGCTCCAGCCAGCTTTTGCAACAGTTTCCAAGGTGTGCATGCACTGAGGACTGCCTGTCTTCACCCTGCACCAGAAGAACCGAAGGAATCTCCCCTCAAGGGACAGAGTCACTTCCCTGCTTCTGCAGGCACCCTTCTGCGACGACAACCGGTACTTTGGGACTCCTCTCCTGATGACAAAAGTGCTCCCTGGAACACAGGTGGTAGACCAAAGTGACCCAGACTGTTCAAAGATCCAGCTGTCCAAATTTGGTGGAGGTAAGAGCTTGCCTCCCCGTGCTCCGACAGTACCCCTCTGTACTGCGTCTTCTGCAGCCCCTTGGGCTTCTGTGTACTTCTTTCAAGAATCCTTCATGCACAGGGTAGCCCAGGTCCCCAGCACTCCATCCTGCACTGCACAGCTCCCTGAGTTGTTCTCCAGCGGCGTGAGACCTTCCAGTGTAGTGCTGCAACAACCACACTGTGCATCGTCTTTGTCCCCATGTTCTGGGACTCCTGTGGATGCTGCCTGGTCTTCTGAGAGCTCTCTGAAGTGCTGAGAGCCCCCTCTGTCTCCTCCGTCTGAGTTGAGACCCACAGATCGCTCCAGGAACTAGGAAGCTCCTTTTTTCGCAAACCGTGTACTTGCTTGAACCAAAGCTTGTTGGCGGAATCCAGTGACGCAAACAGCCTGCATCTAACAACTCAACATGGGACATGACCTGCACCCAGCAGGAACCTGCAGCCATCTTCTTTGGTGCTCTTCTGTACTTTTCTTCTTACCGGAGAATCCACTTTTGCACCTTCTTCTAGGTTGGCAGGGGCTCCTGTCCTTCCTGGACTCTTCTTTGACTTCTGGACTTGTTCTCCTCTCTCCACACGTCTTAAGGTCCAGGAATCCATTATTTGTTGCTTCCAGTCTTGCTTGGTTCTTGCAAAATCTCTTATCATGACTTGTAGTGTGTCATGAGGAAACTTGCTGTACTTTACTCCCGCCCTCCTGGGCTCTGGGGCGGGGTACGTTACGTACCTTTGGTGTTTTCCTACACTCCCAGGGCCCCTCTACAGACTACACTTGCCTAGGGTGAAATTCGTTATTTGCATTCCACTATTTTAGTACATTGTTTGGGTTGCCCCAGGTCCTTTGCAATCTATTGTTATTTCTACTGTTTGCACTATTCTATGACTGTTTACTGACCTGATTTTTGTTACTAGTGTATATATTGTGTATAATACTTACCTCCAGAAGGAGTATTGCCTTGAAGATTTTTCTGGTCTTGTGTCACTAGAATAAAGTACCTTTAGTTTTGGTAACACTGAGTATTGTCTTTTATTGTGCATAAGTACTGTGTAACTATAGTGGTATTACAGGAGCTTTGCATGACTCCTAGTTCGGCCTAAGCTTCTCTGCTACAGCCACCTCTAGACAGCATAAGCTGCTAGAACACTGCCTACATTTCACTAATAAGGGATAACTGGACCTGGTATAAGGTGTAAGTACCTTAGGTACCCACTACAAACCAGGCCAGCCTCCTACAGAGTCCAGGTGTGGGCTCAAGATGGTAGCAGTCTGTTCTGTCCCTGAGGCTCTGAACAGGATGCCAGACAAATAGACCTTGACGTCACTCTGGTGGACCTGGGTTCAAGATGCAAATCCAGTCCTTCTCACTCAGACTGCAGGGAAACAGAGCAGGAGAGTAGCAGAGCAACATTGTAGTGGAGCAGCAGAGCAGTCCTTCTTGCCACAGAGCAGCACAGAAGACCTTCTTCTGAGCCCCCCACAGGTTTTCAGTTTATTTCCAAGGTTTTTTAATATTAAGTAATATTAAATTACCTTACTTTAATCCAACCCTCGCTGTGCATGTGGGTGGGTGTTGGGCGCCGGCCTGCCCTGCGGACAACCCCTTTGTAGGCATCAAATCCCACCCTACGCACAGCCTCGGGGCTTGCGCGGCAGGAATGGGATGAAATTCTAATAGACAAATAAACACATTTACAACAAATATTTAAAACTTAAAAAATAGACTTAATAGTAAATAATATAACATTTAAAACAATAATAATTCTTAGAATTAAATGTAACCAATATTAGACCCACAGGTCAGGAAGTATACAGAATAGTTGGGTCTGTGGGTTCACTGTTTATACCTGGTGCCCACTGTGAAGTGGAAGATGTTTCTAGACTACTCCCCTTACAGAGGTGTCTGGAATTTCCTCCCTCCCTTCCTTGGCCCCAGCTTGTCTGAGATTACAAAAGACTGGTGTGAAACCTGTTGTGAATGCGCTGAGGCAGAGTCTTTGTGATGTGCAAGTGGGGTAGGTGACAGCTCCACCTCCCCTATCAAGTCAGAGAAGTCTCGTCCTGCCAACACCTATTCCCCCTTTGTCTCACTGTCTGGGAGTAATACACAAAGACCAACTTCCAGCTACACCTAGTAATGTGACCCAGGATATAGGCTGCAGGCACCAAATGGTTGGGACAGGAAAATGCCAACTTTCTGAAAATGTCATTTTCAGAATTGTGACTTAAAATCCAACTTTCCCATTAAAGGGGGCTTAAATCCCATTTTTTAGAGACCTGGGGCCAGATGTACGAAGCTTTTTGCATGGCACAAACAGCGAAATTTGCTGTTTGCGCCATGCAAAAAGCACATCGCAATGCTCATTCCCATTTTGCGAGTCGGTAAATGTATTCCCCTTCCTAATTGCAATTCGCATTGCGATGTACAATTGCTTTGTGACTGCGAACGTGGTCGCAAAGCAATTCGCAGTTAGCACCCATTTCAAATGGGTGCTAACCCATTCGCAACAGGGAAGGGTTCCCCATGGGACCCCTTCCCCTTTGTGAATGGCCCTATAAACATTTTTTCAGAGCAGGCAGTGGTCCTATGGACCACTGCCTGCTCTGAAAAAATGAAACACAAACGTTTAATTTTTTCGTTTGTGTTGCAACTCGTTTTCCTTTAAGGAAAACGGGATGCAATACAAAAAAAAAAACTTTATTGAAAAGCAGTCACAGTCATGGTGGTCTGCTGTCTCCAGCAGGCCAACATCCCTATGAGTGCTGCGAATCAGAAGAGGATCGCAAATTGTGACCCACCTTATTAACATTAATGAGGTGGGTCTTTGCGACCCCCTTGCGATTCGCAGATGGTGTCAGGGACACCATCCTGCATCCGGGTTTGCGACTCGCAAATTGCGAGTCGGTCAGACTCGCAATTTGCGACTCGCAAACTCGGACTTTGCTACATCTGGCCTGCTCCTAATTTAAAGTTATCACTTATTAAATGTAATGAGGTAACCCAATGTTATCCTATGGAAGAGATCGGCCTTGCAATTGTAAAAATTGAATTCAAGATTTCTTCACTAAAAGGGCATGTAAAACTTAAATGTGCATGTCAATGTTTTAAACACAATGCTTCCTGTTTTATGGTCCGTTAATAGCCTACCCTCTGCAACGTTTATGTATTAAAAAGGATGGATTAGGTTGAAGTTGCCAGTTCAATATGACATTTCAAAACTTCTCACACAGGTTGCATTGGCACGTCTGAGATAGATTAAAAATGCTAGTTAAGTAGGTGGCACAATCAGTTCGGCAGACCCACTAATAGCGTTTAATTTACTGACCCTGAGTACATGTATAAGTACTTTAATAAGGACTTACAAACGGGTGTAAGCCAATTTCACCAAGTTTATTGAAGAGGGCACAAGCACTTTAGCACTGCTTAGTAGTCAGACTAACCCACAATCAAAAGTCCAGGACCAGGTAATCAAAAAAGCAAAAAATCGGGATGTACTAAATGGGTGCAACCTATTTTACATTAGTTTCTGAACCCATTCCTACACTCCACCCCAAAGTATGTGCCAGCTATGTTTGTTCCATACAATCACCTAGGCTGCTGTGATATCCAGGTTGAAAACTTCAAGCAGTCAATGAAAACTGAGCCAGTGTCAATCATTCAGATATAGGAAACCTACCAACATCTGAATTGCAGAAAGTCTTCTGTGGATGGGGCCAAAAGCAGCTGCAGCAGTCTATACATGGATACGCTGAAATTGACATGAAAGCCATTACAAGCCACAACCGGATATTGGCATCCATAGTGATAATGCTGAAGGGCAGGACCTTCAAGATGTCTGTTTCCTGGCATGATAGAAGAAAAAAATGAGATTATATGTTTCAAATCTGTGAAATAGAAAAGTTGGATCCAAGTAGTTAGGTCTTTCTCCTGCACGAACGTTTGTTCTTTTTCTACAAATGTAAACCTTCAAATAAAATTAGGCCACATAAGTAATGAAACCTAAAATAGCCACACAAGTCAACAAATAGACTCTCGGCACTGATGCAATAGAGAGTTGACAGCTGCAAATGGAGAGATCCTCCCATCTCTCCTTTCTTCCTAACACTTGTGTGCTAGACTAACTAACACACCAAGTTAATATCTTACTTTCGTCAAAGAGAATTGAAGCAACAGTAAACTAACCATCATTGGAAGTCATGTTTGAACATTTCTAAGTATATACCATTTGAACTGTGCCAATCGCTCACTGTACCATAACTAGTGGTGGTCACCCTGTTTGTTCAGGTAATGCAATTGGTGACTTTCATGATTTGTTCACTTCACAAACTTGCAAAGTATTGTTTTGCTTGTTTTCTAATACCACCTAGAAAAAATGTTGGCACAAAAAAGCAGAAACCAGACAAGCAAACAAAGTAGCAGAAAAGTTAATCTATGAGTTTTACTTTCAGCTATCTGGTGGGAAATTTCCATATCAGGTTGCTGAGTTTTGTTTGTGCTCAACTAGTTCTTCTGGATCTATCAAACTATATTGTCATCTTTTTCAGCAGATCACATCTTATTCTAAGAAATTGTGGACGGTTCTGAGAAACTCTCAGGCCACCCAACTGTGTGTACAGCAATAAATACCCAAAGGACCTCATGTGGCTGGTATAGATCCTCCCTACCTAAGGAAGCAGCAGCGAGATGCTAAGCTTAAAACGATGAAGAGAAAATTGATGAATATTACTGAAATAAATAAGTAATCTAATCCTTCTTGAAAATGATATGCCTGGAAAAAAGGTTTCTTCCATACAAGAATTCTTAAAGGTTTATGGATGGAATTAATACAGACATTGCATCTGAGTCCGGAGTCCTGGGGAACTGGACCACTGATGCTTTTATGTCCAATCAGATCTGCGGTCTAATGTCAATTATTTAGGGTTCAGAAAGTAGCTAAAAGATTGGCTATTTAGACAAGCATGTGACTAGTCCTTAGTAGTATAGTGGTCCTGTTGTCCTTGTTTCTATCACCAAAAGACCTTTCAGGTGTACATGTGCTTTATAAGTATCCATAACACAACAACATTGTTAGAAATGGGGTCTCTAATTGGCAGAGGTATACACCCTTGTCCAAGTAGGGATCACAATCCTAGTCAGGGTAAGTCACACACAATCCAAATTATCCTTTGCCCACTCCCTGGTAGCTTGGCACTGAGCAGTCAGGCTCAACTTAGAAGACAATGTGTAAAGTATTTGTACAAGAACTCATACAGCAACACAGTGAAAACACCACAAAAATACACCACACAAGTTGAGAAAAATAGATAATATTTATCTCAAAACAATAAGGTCAAAACGACAAAGATTCAATAAGCACAAGTTGAAATATCACTTTTAAAAGGTTTCAAAGACTCTCAATCCCTAGAAATAAGCAGTTGTCTCTTTGTTACCCACAGTACCTGGTATGCGTCAAAAATAAGGACGCACGGAGACAGCAGAGGAGGAGATGCGTGGAAAAATAGGGTGTTGTGTCTAATATTCCGACGTGGCACAGACGATGTGTCACTTCTTTCCACACTGCAAGGGGTTTGCTTTGTTTTTCGCAGTGCAGTCTTAATTCCTCACTGCAGTGTGGGGATATTTTGACACCCAGGGATGATGCGGGGAAAATTCTTGACACGCTGGAAGAAGGCAGGGGTGCTGCATCGACACGGTTGATGATGCGTCTAATTTTCTGTCGCAATGCAGGCACTGTGTTGAATTTCCAGTCGGGAAGATGGGGCTGTGTCGTTCCGGTCAGCTGTGCAGCGATTTCCCAGTCGCAATGCAGACTTTGCGTCGATTTCGGCAGGTGGTGTGTTGATTTTCTACACATAAAGAAATTATGTATTTTTGGCCCTGGGACTTCAGAAAACCAAAGCAAGCTCAATCCAAACCCTTGGAGCACTTTTGGGGAAGGCAGAGTCCTTCTTGGCAAAGTCAGAGGCCAGCAGGGCAGCAGGGCAACAGCAGGGCAGCAGTCCTTCTCAGCAAAGCAGTCCAGATGAGTCCTTTGGGTAGCCAGGCAGCTCCTCTGACAAGGTGCAGGTGTAGGTCCAAAAGTGTCTGGTTTGGTGTGGTTAGAGACCTAGTTAGATACCCAAAAATGCCTTCGAAGTGGGGGAGACTTCTAAGAGTGGTTTTGAAGTGCACAAGTTCCCCTTTCAGTTCAGTCCTGTGTGCCAAGGTTCCAGTAGGGGGTTTAGCAGTCCTTTGTGTGAGGGCCGGCCCCTGGTCTTTGAAAAGTGCCAGGCCCTCCACCCTTCCAGCCCAGGAAGACCCATTCAATATGCAGATTAATGCAGGTGTTATTGAGTGCCCTGTGTTTGTGGTTGTCTGGATGACATGCACAAGGGAGCTGTCAACCAGCACAGACCAGACATTGATTGGAGGCAGGCTGTAAGGCACAGATGGTTTTCAGTGCAGAGAAATGCTCACTCATTAAAAGGGGCATTTCTAAAATAGTAATTTAAAATCCAACCTCACCAATAAGCAGGATTTCCATTACCATTCTGGCCATACTAAATATGACCTGGTTACCCCTTTCAGATCAGAATCTACCACTCAAAAAGTATATGACGGCAGACGTAATGCAAAAGAACAGGCCTCACAGTAGTGAAAAACTAATTTAGGAGTTTTTCACTAGCAGGACATATAAAACACATATGTACATGTCGTGCCTTTTACTTACATAGCACCCTGTCCTGGGGATTACCTAGGGTCTAACTTAGGGGTGACTTATATGTAGGAAAAGGGGAGTTTAAGGCTTGGCAAGTACTTTTAAATGGCAAGTCGAAGTGCCAGTGAAACAGCACACACAGGCATTGCAGTGTCAGGCCTGAGACATGGTTAAGGGGCTACTTACGTGGGTGGCACAATCAGTGCTGCAGGCCCACTAGTAGCATTCAATTTACAGGCCCTGGACACATGTAGTGCACTTTACTAGGGACTTATAAGTAAATCAAATATGCCAATTGGGGATGAACCAATGTTACCATGTTTAAGGGAAAGAGCATATGCACTTTAGCACTGGTCAGCAGTGGTATAGTGTGCAGAGTCCTAAAACCAGCTACAACAATGTAGAAAAGTGGAGGGAGACAGGAAAAAAGTTGAGGGCTGACCACCCTAAGGCTGTCACATCTAACAAACTCCTAAATTGTATTGTTGCTTTCCGTGAGTCAACGGCAAAGTCCCACTTACTTACTGACAATTTCAATGATTCCAATTGTTCCTTTTCACAGTTCTTGTAAAAACTGCACCCCTCAGATGCTTATCCTTTCGCTAAGCAGAAAATAGGTTTAGTAGTTTAGCAAAAATAATATTGGATATTGTTTTTTCAGTTGAGGGGCTGAAATCAGCACTTTTTTTTATTATGTAACAAAGAGTATCTTGTTTCCAGGGTGAGAGCTCACACTCACAGAGGAAGAGGTCTGTAACGAGAAAACGGAGGTAATGCATCAAGGAAGCATTGCTGTGCTGTGTGTAACAAACCTAAAGACTGGGCAGTGACATTCTCCAAAGATTTTTTTTTTCAGAAGAAATGAAATGATAATTGTATGAAGTATGCTGCAACAGTGCACCGTAGACATAGGGCCTCATTACGACCCTGGCAGTCATGAGACCGCCAGGGCAGTGGTGGATGTTGGACCGCCGCCAAAGAAGTGGTCCGGCCTCCACATTATGATCATGGCGGAGCTGCCATGGTCGGACTGCCGACACCGCCAGGTTACCGCCAGCCAACAGCCTGGCAGTCTCGGAGGTTTGTAATGCACACCCTGGGGATTATGACTCCCCATTCCGCCAGCCTTTTCATGACGGTTGGATTGCCATGGAAAGGCTAGTGGAATGTGGGTGTTGGGTGCACCTCGGGGCCCTTGCACTTGGAATAGGCACTGCAGGGCCCCCCATGGGCAGAGCCATTGCGCTTTCCACTGCCTGAAATACGGGCAGCAGAAAGCGCAACGGGTGCTGCTACAGCTGCTGCACTGCTACTTTGCCACCGGCTCGATTACACGCGGGCATCAATGTTAAGCCCTGTTTTCCACTGGGCTGGTGGGCAGAAATGCTGTTTCTGCTCACCGGCCTAGCGGGAAACTTGCATAAGGGCGGCGGTGTTCTGGCCGCACAGGCGGTCAGATGGCGGGACAAGTTTGGCGGGTGGCCTCCGCCACCCACCAAACTCATAATGAGGGCCATAGTGTACCTTAGCCAAGAAAAATATTCCACCTCCATTATTTCGATGTATGAGAAATATACATTGTACATTTGCACAAAGCCACGCCTTTTGATTTGGGATGAAATAAGAAAAACATGGTCAATGAGTGCCTGAGGTTGTAGAGTACTTTATTAACCACTACACAATGCCTTACCACTACATCACCTGCACCTGTTTAGCTACCACTACATTGATAGGGAAAATACATCATATTTACTTTTATATCAACTATCACGTCTAAATCCCTATCTTTTAGTATTACAATATATAGTTGTTTTCAAATGTGCTTTTAATTTTTTGCGTTAATTTTAATCTTACAGGAGTTCTTATTTATTTTTATTTTTTCTAAGTGTTTTTGATTCATTTGTAATTCATTTGAAGTAGTAGATCCTCAGGAAGAGCAAAGTAGGCCCACAAACCTATGTGGGTTCATAAACCTAAACAGAAGTCTGCGAACCACCCCCCCAGTAAAAATACAAAAGAAAATGGAGACCAGTATCCACACGATCATTCAAAGTCCATGCACCGTGTGTTTTGATGACCCATGGCAAAGCTCCTGACCCTGTGGTCTGCCAAAAGCCATGCGCAGCAGTGATGGGCCACCCATAGAAGGTTTGGCATAGGATCTTGCTAAAGGCCAGGCTCTACAATCCATTCCTGCTTACATAGCTGGCTTTGGCTTCCTACATGTGGTTGGCAGTAGGGCCTGTCTCACGACCAAGCCCTGCATCCATAATCTCTATGCATGGTGAGTCACCCGCGATGCGTTGGGCACAGGGCCAAAATGAAGGACATCTATGTTGAGATCACACATTTGTGGGTGTCAAACCAAAGTGGAGACTCGCAGCCAATGATGTCTCTAAATGGGAAAACCAGGTGTCCCTACCATTATCAAACATATGGTGTCATACTCATGTGTATATATAAATGTCCTTTAATATGAAACAAAAAGGCAATGAAATGGAACTATAGGCCAAATTAACCTGTGCTTAACACTCTTGTAACTCGGCACCCAGTAGCCAGGCTTAAATAAGAGGCAAAGTATGAAATATTTGTGCAGCATATAAACAGAAATAAAGTGAAAGCATGACACAAGTAAATTTCCAAAGCACGTTAGAGTAAAAGAATAAGTTTGAATAAGTAAATTGACACCAAAACAAGAGAAATCTAATCAGTAGAACCGTAAATATGCAATTGCAAAATTTTAGTTAATTATAGCATCTAAAAGCAAAAAGCACCACTTGCGGTCATCTGGTAATGCTCGACCTGGGGAAAGTCACAAGTTCAGGCTGACCATGGGGTGGATACAGGGACCAGGTAAGCGCTGCTGAAAAGGTTGCCTTCTTAAAGCCTGAGGCGAAGAATTCTGTTTATTGTGGAGGAGCCCGTGAGGAGTGGGGAGAGTGTAATAGATGGTTGTTGCTTTAGCACGAAGAGCCAATCTAGCACCACCAACAAACATTGCTGGAGCTTCACATTGGAGGTTGTCATGAGCAGCAAACGGACCTGTTCATGGCTGTGAACAGCCCAATAGTTCAGGATTTCACCCTTATTCTCAGAAGGAGCTCATCTAGGGCCAACCAAGGGTCCAGGACCTGGAAAGCACCTCTTGGGGAACAGAACTCACTCCAGAAGAAGCCATCAGGGCTCAGGCTGGTTCAGTGCTGCAGGTCAGTTGCAGGGAGGCCTCTGGCGCTTGTTGAGTCCATGTAGCTCAGACAGGAAGTCAGCCAACTGACCCTTGGAGCCACTCAGATTGGCCTGGGATGAAGGTAGCACATCCATTCTCCCTTCTCAGAAACCAAGGCAATGCTGAAGCAGCAGGGCAGTCCTCTGGTAGCAGGAGGGCAGGCCTCTGAGTGCAAGGCAATCCTTCTTCTATAATGCCCACAGGTCAAGGAGCATACTGATGAGTTGCTTTGGAGGTCCATTACTTATACTTGGTGCTAGCCTTTGTTTGTAGCAAACACCCTGCCCTACCCCACATCTTGTTGTGGAACGTTCTCCCTTGCCCTTTCCAGGCACCAAAAAGTCTGGTATGACAAAAGGTTAGTGCTAGGTTCCTTTGTTTGTGCTGGAAGCAAGCACTTAAAACTGCAATTGGGGCAGGGCACAGCTCCACCCCCACCCATCCCGCCAGGCTGGCCCCTTCTGCCCACACCTAATTCCCTTTGGGTCACTCTCTGTGTGGAATACACAAACCCCAACAACAGAGTTGCAGAATCATGTGACTCAGGACACTGACAAAATGCACAAATGGTTAGCAAAAGAAAATGCCAACTTTCTAAAAGTGGCATATTTAGGATTGCGGCTTAAAATCTGACTTTACCATTAAAGTGGATTTTAAAATACAATTCATTTGAGACCAAGCAGTATATCTCTTCCTTCCCAAAATCCAAAGTTAGCACTTATTAAATGTAATAATGTAATCCAGGGGCAGTCAATGAGAGAGATACGCTTCACAGTAGTGAAAAACGAATATAGGACTTTTTCACTACCAGGAAATGTAAAAGTTAAACCCACATGCCCTACTTTTTAAATACCATGCACCCTTCACTATGGCCTTTTAGGGCAAACCTTGCAAGTGACCTATAAGTATTAAAAAGACAGTTTTAGGCCTACTAAGAGGTTTATTTTTCCAGGTCAAAATAGCAGTTTAAAACTGCACCACAGACAGCAAGACAGGCTTGAGGCATGTTTTAAGGGCTTCTTTAGTGGATGGCACAATGAGTGCTGCAGGCCCACCAGTATCATTTAATGTACAGGCCCTGGGTACATGGTGTACCATGTACAGGGACGTACAAGTAAAGTAAATGTGCCAATTAAATATGGTTCAATTTTATCATGTTTTAGGGAGCACTGGTTGGCTGTGCCGACAACAATAAGTTTAGAAAATAAGAGGGGTGAAGGAAAAACGCGTGGGGGAAAATCCGCCAAGTATGTCAGCTCTAACATGTACATCCTGCATATATATTGTTACTACTAAAAATACAACTCCACCAATCAGTGGCAACAGGAACTCAAGGAGAAACTCACTTGGAAATACTAATAACAACAAGTGGTGGTAATACCCAACCCAAAGGAGAAACGTGTGTTTGCTGGGAATGTCCTAAATGAAAATTAATGGAGTTAGATATACTGAAGTTCGCATGTGATTGTCTTTTGCCCTTGAATCACAGGTACATTTATGCCATACACGAGTAATGTATGGAAACACATTTGACCTCTGCTATCTTCAGCTTTCAAGTGAACCAACAAAGCTCAAAGTTCCCGAAATTTACTCACTAAGGACACAGCAGCCTTTTTATAATGTGCATTCTAATGATAGGTACCCTTCATTATAGCTAGGAAACTTCTCACTAACAATATGGTGGAAACAGTTGGATGCAGGAGCAGCTGACGGTGCTTTGAAGGGGCGGGCGGCGCGTGTGGGGGGGATTAATTTAATAACGCTTCCCTTCACTCACTGTCGCCACCGCCACCACGCCGCTCCTCTCCTGCAGGCTACAGGCACAGGCACCAGCCTGCCCTGTGGCCAATCCTAACGCTGCTCAGCGCAGCATTAGGATTGGCTGGGAGGGCCCAGCCAGGGCGCTGCCAGGCAAACTGGGAGCCTGTGCCCGCTCTCTCCAGCCCGGCAACACAGTGCCAGGCTGGAGAGAGCACAGTGCGCATGTGTGTTTGGCCGGAGGAAATGGTCAGCCAAACATACATGCGCACTGAGGGGAGTGCTCTGTGAACTCCCCTCCATGGCTGTCATTCCCAATGCCCCACCCGTTTTACTACAAAACGATAATAAACATAGTTTATTATTGTTTTGTTTTGTAGTAAAAGGTTTGCAGCTGCTGGTGGGGGGGGCAACGCTCCCCCGCTATAGCGGAGGAGCCGCCACTGGTTGGATGTGGTGTATGGTGAACTAACCCTGCTTTTATACCTTCCTGAGCAGGCAGAGTGTTCCCTGTTTAGAAGGATCAGAATCAACCTATTCATCTCAGATGGGCTGCAATACCTTTCAAGGGACAGTTGCAACATTACTTAGGAGGCTGCCATAGTTTGGAAGATCAGAAACATCACTCATCAGAATGGATTCTGTTGCTTGAATCAGACACTACCAAGAGATCTCGGCAGGGCTGGGCATTACTCATCACAACTGAAATTTCTAAATGATGCAGAACAGCACTTCTCACCGGTGATGAGAGGAGCTTGATAGGGCAGTTCTTGCACTGCAGGATCTATCCATGTGTGGTAGTGAAGAATGCCAGTACTTGAGAAAAATGATAAATTAATACCTGGGCACAAAATATGGAGTTACGAAAAATTTAAAGATGGTAAAATTAAGGGTAAATATGTTTTGTCCCCAATAAAATGCTAACGTTGTCTTGGGGAGTCAAGTGGCACACAGAGGGTTTCAGACCAAACGTTGGCACTTCCAAATGGATGGAGAAAACTCAAGTGATAGGTAATAACCCCTGCTCTGTGAATCCCTCTTCTGTATGCTTTGTGTAATCCGTCTGCTGTCCAAACTTGTAAGGTATCTGCAACTTGAGAAACAACACTGCTTTCTAAAGCTGTAAAGCATATGTGAAGCTTGATTGTGCACTGCCAGAGATTGCAAAATATGTTTATTTTTTATTCCCTTTCTCTTTAATGAGGTTCTCAATCATAACATCAATAAGAACCTATTTGGAAGGGGTGGGATAGAAAAAGGAATGTAAATGAAATCTAGATTGATGATATGGTACTTGATAGGCTACATATAACTGAATTTTCTGAACTTCCTGCAACACTTAAGATTTGTTTACGGAACTTGTGCTTCTCAGTATACCGTTTTGCCACAATTTTCCCCAAATTGTCCAAGGGCAATCAAACCTGCTACACTGATCCAATAAAAGGACAGTACCTGCAACTCTCCTGGCAGGCAGAGGGGCTGCAGGGGGGCGTTAAGCGCAGTTGCAACACCTTGAGAATAATGTGCAATGTCAGTCTCTAGTTTTTTTAACCAAATTTATTGTGAGAACGTGCTGTAAAGGTACACCATTTAGCTTTTTTTCAAACTTTCATGAGTGGAGAACTCCCCTCCAAAACCCCAATCAAGAAAGTAAAGCTCATATTTAGGAAAAAGTGGTGCATCAGCTATGATGCGCCACTTTTTTTTAGCCCCCCCCCCCGTCCACCGGCAGCTAACAACACCATGGTTGTGCTGTATTTATAACATGGCTCACCATGGTGGTTGTAAGCACAATAGCGTCAACATTTTTTATTCTATTTTGGAGCTTTGATACATTAGTATAAAAAATGTTGACAGTAGTGCAGTAAAGTGCAAGGAAGCCCATGGCTTACTATGGGGATGTCATTGTAATGCCTGCTATGAGCAGGTGCTAAAAAGTACGACAAAAATGGTGCAGTCAAATCTTTCAAATTTCACTGTGCCTTGTTTGTGGGCCTCCTAGCACCGGAAAGGCATAATGTGGTGCATGGGGTCACAAAGTGGCACAATGCATGCATTGAGCCACTTTGTAAATATTTTGAGGCAGAAAAGCCACTTCAGTGCCGAATTAGTTGTAAAAAGAAATGATGCTATGGCGGCGCTAAGATGGCGCTAGGGGCTCTTAAATATGCCCCTAAGACTCTTGCTTCCCTCGCTCAGATCCAGGGCAGGTGTCACGCCCTCCTGCTTTCAATAACCGCCAGCTGACAGAGGCGATAGCTCACCTTGGAAACATTCCAGCAGATGATGGGAGTTTTACACCTTTTCTATTGCGTGATGCGTGTGCAAAGCACATATTTGCTTCCAGCTCAACAGCTGCACCCTATATGTCACAGTCCAACCACTAAAATTCTATTGCTCCTGTTCCCGGACAGGGATATGTCGCCTCGCCCTCTTAAAGTACAGCTCAAGTCACGTGGAGACTCTGTGAACATCTGCGTGCAAGTGAGCTACCACTCTCTTGATATGAACTATTCCCTCATTTCAAAGCAGTGGGAAGGAAGAAGTGAAGAGTCAGGCCCAATGGAATTGAATCATTTGATTTGCTGGTCATTGGCTGATGGCCATTGGCTGATGGTAGCAGCCAATCTTTAGCTCATTGAATCTTATGCTTATCGGTGGTTTGCCATTCGGTGGACATTTTGGGTGGGTTTTTGCCAAATCAGAGCTCTGTAAAACAAAACAAAATCTGCCAGACATTTCCCACTTTTTTCCCACACAACTACATTTGAATAGTCTCCTTGCCGGATCTGCCAGACCTTTCCCACTTTTCTCCCACTAAATTTCCTTTGAATAGTCTCCTTGGAAACAGTCACCTCAGCCACATGCACGTTTATGAGGGGTAACCATGGGTAACAGCTGCTACCTCTGGCTAGCCCTTTGTTGTCCCCAAATCCTACTCTTGCTACCCCCTCTCATGGGCTGTGAAGGAAGTAGCGAGAACTTTCTGTAATGTTCCATCCTTGTCCTGAGTCCAGCTCCTTGGTTCAAACAGAAGGCTTCAGAGGGGCTAAGGGTGGGGCAGCGGATCACCACTATGTTAACAGCAAGGGTCAAAGGGTGTGTGTGGTGTCTCTCTCAATAGCAATGGCATTTTGGTAAATTGATGTCCATGTTCAGGAAAGTGGGTCAAATGCGATATGGGCCCCTTGCAACCAAACTCTGAGAAAAAGTGGCCGCGAAACATGCATGCTCCTTGTTGCACTGACAGAGAACACAGATATGAGATACATCACCTTATATAAAAGTTCAAAAATCCAAATGAACAAACGTAAATTGTGCATTTTTTCTTTTTCTCCAGAGGTTCTCCTACATCTTTTCCATTTCGGCTAAGTTTGAGGTGCTCCCAGTTCAAGGTACCCCAACAAACCTGAAACCTGGTTATCTTCATAGTCACAATTGGTGACGCCTGTGATAGATGAGGCCCTAAAATGGCCACATATCATCCTGACCTGCCTGTACTTTGCCCTTGAGCATTTGTCAACATGGTGCTGACTGTTGGTGCAGCTCGACCGAGGATCGGCTGGGTGCAAAGGAGCCTCCATCTTGGTTCTGTTGAAGGACCCCCTAACCCCTGCCCCTTCCTTATTTTGGCCGTGCGTGGCTATGGGTGCCCTGTTAGTTCCTGGTGGGGCACTGAGGAAAACATGGCTGCAAGCTGGAGTGTTATTAGTCGGTAGCATGATATTGATGTTGTGAGGTGACTCTACAGGATTAGGCCTCATGTCAGTGTGCCAAAACAACTGTTGTGATAGTGCCCCATGTTTTCTAGATGTTTAGTTGTGTCCTGGTTTGTTGATGTGTGGTGGGTTTCCAACTTCTCTTTACTAGATTGGAACCTGCTAGAACTTTGGTTACTTGTTATTTTGCCAATAGAATAAGTTCATCTGCAATGTCTTATGATGTTTCACTGCATGTGGATGGAGCTTCCTTTTCTGCATTGCAGAACACTTCCTGAGTGATGACCTCCCCTTTATACATTTCGCCTGTGTTAGGAGTGATTAAGTCCTGCTGTTGACTACCACTTGTCTGTAACTTGGGATAGGGATACATTGTGTGTTTCCTTCCTAGAGGTGTGGCTGGTTGTTCCCATGTGTATTAGTGGGGGGTTTCATTATGACATGAACCACCTGGATTGGCTGAGTGGGGTGCTTTGGAGCATTTTTGCTCAGCAGAGGTGAATATTTTCTGATTAAGTGAAATATTAGTGGTTGTGGAAGAGAGTTCTACCAGTGCTCTCCCAGATTTCTTGTTTAGCTTGTTTAGGTGTCATTTGCTAATAGTTTTAAATGTTCTGAATCTGTTGGAGTCCTAGATGCATGTTTGGATGTGTTGGGAGTAGCTGGATCATTTAAAGAGAGATTTAAGGAGTCATATGTGACTATCGGTGGTGAATTATTGCTGTGTCTTCACAGTATTCTCAAAATCGTTTGTACTCTTTACGTGCCTGCTGCGTTTGGCTGATTTGGTCATAGGTCTGATAAATTTATAGGAGGACTTTTCTGAAATTTCTTGAGTTAGTGAAACGAACAGGGATGTAAAGTTTTTGCAAAGTTTCAATGCAACAGCTGTAGCAGCATGGAGGTCATTTAGGGATCGCCAGAGGTGGCAGTTGCAACTCCCAGCTTGCCCCTTGCGACCCCTGGCAGTGCGTCTGCGACACCTGGCCTCAAAGGTGGCAAAATCAGTGAAAGGAACACAAGGGCAGCTCGTTGTTATGGACGTTGCTTGGGCTCCACTTCTTTGTTTTCAATCAGTTTTTTAATTGCACTAATAATGAATAGTGTATTATTCACTATTAGTGTAATAAAAAATGGAGTACAGTTTGCTGGAACATATCCCTGCTTTGTACCTCAGGTAATTAAAAAAACACTTTTAAATGTATGTTGTGTCATTGCTTGAGGGTGAAAGTGTGCTTATGTAAAAGAGTTTGTGTAGGAGTGAGTGAATGTGTGTGAACGCAAGTGTGTGGGAGTGTGTTTGTGTAAGCATCTGAATATGAGTGAATGTGTGTTTGTGCAAGCATGTGTGTGTGTGTGAAAGCAAAGATGAAATGGTGCGTGAGGTCACTTCCGGTACCCCTGGAATTTTGGTGAATTGACGTCCATATGCATTAGATCTATGATGTCAACTATTCTGGACAAGTTGATGTGTTAACAAGGACATTTTCCTTAAATGTTACTATATCAGTGATCTTTTCTAAGAAATAAATATTTTTATTTATGATTTTCAGCAGTGCTAATTGTTCTTTATAAGACCAGATTGGGCCTCGCCAGTGTCTGCCATTTGGATAAAGTAGGGCTTATTTCACCCATGGTGGTTAAGATGGAGTAAATCAGTGGAGGCGTTTCCTGTTTGCTATTAAAACCACGTGAATGTTAAGTTAGTGGTTCCCATGATCCCACAGTTTTTTTTATTGGGGATGATGTCTGAGTTCTTAGATTCAGAATAAGATTATCTATCTCGATCAACAGTTTGGTGATGTACAATGAGTTTGCCATCCCCATTCTGGAATATTTGGTGTGTTGAAGTAGGGATTTGTAGCAGTGTGGGACTATTCACTGCGGTGCAAGGGCTCAAGTCGAGTATCCTGACTGTGCAAGGGCTCTAGTGAGGTGACCAGGGTGTTGGATTCACTCTGTGAGGCAGTGAAGTTTAGGGTGCTTCTCTGTGTAGTTCTGTTGATCCCATCCATTCCATTGTCACAATGACTGATTTTTGTGCTCCAGTACAGCTGGTGTGAGTTCTTGTGTTTAACTGGGGTTCAAGTTTTGATTCTGTTTCAACTGCTACTACTGTTCGCTTGCGTTAGGATGTAAATTCCTTTGCATAGAGACGGACGTGTGCCCATGCCCTGAGTGCCCCAGCTGTAATGATGTCTGGATTCCTGGTGCTCATTTTTGTTGTGAGAGGAGTGAGCTGCTGCACTGATTGAGTCATTCTCTGTGTGCAGGTTCAAGTCGGCAACCCCATGGGCCAGAGGGCACTGCTGTGAAGTTTGCTGTGCCAATCAGGCCATTATCCATGTGCGGTGTTTGTCAGCAACCCCATATGCCAGAGGGAGCCACCGTGAAGTTTTCCACTGTGATCAGGCCATCACCTTTGAGCAGTGTGTAAGTCAGCGACTCCATATGCCAGAGGGAGCCATCGTGAAGTTTGCCATGCCAATCAGGCTGCCTCCAATGTGCGGGTGTGTAAGTCGGTGACCCTGTCTGACAAACGGAGCCGCCATGAAGAGGAACCTGATGCTGAGCCGATAGGGCTAATGCCTGAGTGAGGAAGAGGTGTGGTGTCCCCGTATGGCAGAGGGGGCCAACAGAGGAAGTGAAGGATCAGAGCTTGGTGGATGCCACAGTCATGAGGAGAGGCCACCATGTGGACCCATGCTGGCCAGAGCACAGACAGAGGATCGGAACTAGAAGCAGTTAAAAAATCCCTCCCCTGTGGTGAGGACAAAAGGAAACTTAACGTGGCATTGGATGAGCACCAAGGATACCCAGGTGGGGATCCTGAAGGACTGCATGTGTGGTACTCTAGTGGTAGCTCCTGCACCTGCTGCATCCGGGAAAGAAATGCTGTCCAAGACTCTGGTCGGACGACCCCTGCTGGTGTGGTTAAGATTAGGCAAAGGGTTATAGGACCCTGTGGGAACTTGCCTGCCACATATTGCTTCAGTGCTGGAACACTTTTGAATTTTCTAACAGACTAGAAGTGGGACTCCGCATTCTCAGGCTGCTAGAGGAGACAAACCTGAATGTCACCTATAATGAAAGGGGAATAAGTGCTATCGCTTGTAAGAGGGAAGAGGAACTCAGAAGACTGCCATTAAACACTAGAGTCCTGACCTCAGGGGGCTGTGTGTATTAGTTGTGTATGCTGTATTTTACTTTGTGGTCATGTATAAATACTCTTTTTATCATAAAAGAAAGCATTTGACTGGGAATCATGTATTGCTGCTACTGAATGTATTTTGAGGTGTGAGCCTGTGTTCACCACCCTGTGTCTATCTCCCCCTCGGGAGGCCTTGAACTGCTTACCCCGCTGTACCACTGAGAATCAAGTGCTGATGGGGTACTTGGCCCAGTTGCTAAGACCCCATAGATGGCCAGGTCTCTGGGCATCAGGAGCAAAAGGTCTCAACCCTCATGTTTGGGGCCAGTGGTTCCTGCTTGGACTGTGTACCTCTGAACAAGGTTCTGACAGCTTGTTTCGCTGTTCTGGAGCTAAAAGTGGTATCTGTGCAAGGTCATACCAAGGGTGTATTGATCTCTGTCTTTGGTTAATGGTTTCGAATTTTCTGGCCTCCTTGGATTGGTTGGTTGGTTTCCTTACGGAGGTCTGAGGGTTGCTGCCTGACCCTATGAGGTCGGAAGTATGGCCTTAAACTTGGGGGATTTTTGCCTGTTCTTTAAGTTGTGGTAGCCTGATTTGGTAATTCCAGGGTAGGGGCAAATGAAAAAGATGTGGGGCCAGGTGCTCCGGCGATTTCATAACCTGGCTGACTGATCATTGTTTTTATCATTGTTTGGAAATGTAGGCTTCCCAGGTTCCAGTGATGTACTGCTGTTTTGATATATTAGACCATGAAGATTTTTTTTGCTTCAGCTGTTTTTTTTTGCTGGTTCTGTAGCTGTTGTGGCTGATGTTAAAGAGCTCTTTTTGTATTTTCCTGTGACTGAAAAGTTTGGTGTAGTATATTAACTACGATGCATTTAGAATGAGATCAGGTCAGCTGTTTGGCTTGCTTACCTGGTGGTGCTTGTTAAGGGTTCTTTGCTGCTTTACAAGAAGGCATTTGCCCTTTTTGTGTGGTCCACGGAGAACAGAAGTTGTGATGAATCACCTGGAAACTACAATGACAGCAGTGCATCAATGTCAACCTGGGAAGCCTGAATCTCAAAATGATGAGGTTTTCTACATAATCTCTTTTTACAATGGGAAGGGTCAGGAAGGAGGTACAAGGAAGCACCCGCCGGTCCTTGATCTCAGATCAATGTAGATTTATGACTTTCAAGAACTCAAAAAAGTTACCTGAAGTGAGCCCGCAAACCTGCAACAGTCACATTTGTAACCCTGGCAAACCTTTGTGCGTTCAGTTCTTGCATGTGTGAACATTCATTTGTATATTTGTCCATGTGCAAATCTATGAAAGTAAAGAAAATAGCTAACTTTGGCTTTGCTTTTTTAATTTCTGTGGAAAACATTATTTTCTGCATAGAAACCTCCTTCCGTGCACCTTCACCCTTTTCATGGAAAAGGTTTTACATCTGCCTTGTCAGGTCAGGAGTGAAGGTTATATCTACCCATAAAAGTATAACTTTGTAGGTGTGCATAAACTCAAATGACATCCTAGCCCTCAACCTCCCACTTTCTGCAGTACATTAACTCACTTGAAAGTCTCTGAGTCAATAAAGTCCTTTACAAGAGCAAACACATCTTTTTCAGGTGTAACCTAACTTACAACATGCAAATGTTCAGCTATTGTTATTCTCACGGTATTTTCGCTGAAACTAAGACAAGAAAGGGAGCCGATGCAAAAGTGGAAAACTGTCACATCCACAAATCTGCTACGATCAAAACATTTACATAATTAAAGAAGTGGAATATTAGAGCTCCATGGTGATCAGAAAACTGTTCTCAACAGAACTGATGGATGGACAGGGTATGCATAAGCAGAGAATGCAAATATTCAAAGAAATGACATAAATATAGCCCTGGTATATCCATATTCCAGTATATTCAGAAAGATGGCATAATATCAGCCTTAATAAAATCCAAACCATGCCATAATCTGAGTTGGTCTTATCAAAGCTCTGATAGAACGACAGTATTAAAATTGTCTTTAACCTCACTCCCTTTTCACCAAATAGGACAAGTAGATTTCCCGAGCCCTTATCTCTTGGACAAGTAGATAACTTCTACCTTACCTCTTCCAAACACACCAACTGCTCCTGAAGGTTCCCCCCAGGGTATTTTTGGAGGTTGGAAGAGGTTGCATTGATGCCTGCTTGGGGTAAAAGCTATCTACCACAAACCAACCTTTTACTTGCTAGAACCATGTTGAACGTGCTAGGTGTTTCCAGAGGTTTACAAAACCATTCCTGTCTCGGAAGAGGGTCACAAGCATTCTCTCAGTCCCGTTCTCACTGGGAGATAACACCACAAGCAGCCTCCTGCTCAGGCGCTGCCTATACTGATGATGCTTTTGAAGAAACTGTTGTGATCAGTGGCGCAACAATACTTGGGGGGGGGTGCAAAGTACATGAAGGCCCTCTCTCCACAGCACAACACCTACCACTCTTGCTGATGGGGGTCTCTGGAGCTCGCCCTCCATACATCGGTGGGACATATGTTACACCACTGGTTTTGATTTTGGTGAGTGCACATGTAAAACCTATGTTTCTTCTTGTCAGGTGAAATAAAAATCCATACAATTGTCCTTCTAGGTCCTTCGAATAACCCTGAGCATTGTAAACCTATAAAAACCTGAAGTGTTAAAGTTTAGCGTTGATTCGAGATTTGACAACGTTTTCAACTTATGTGTGGTTGAAGTTCAAGGTGATCAACCTCTAAATGTATCTTCCAAATTCTGCATGTAAACAAAAGTAATGTGTAACAATTATTGCTGGAAATATTTGGTGCATTTATGTTTAGTTAAGTTTAGTTTAGTTTACTTAAGCTACATTGTGGGCTCCTGCTATAATGCGCGTACACCACTGGTTAGTACATGTTAGCACCTGGAGAAGTCTGTGTCAAGAATATCCCCACTGAGAGCAAAAACTGCAGTCACTTGGGACATAAAATTTGGTGACTGATTTCAGCTTTCCTTCAAGACTTAGGAAAAGTCCAAATGTTTAATGAAATCCAGTACCTAACAAGGTGTTTGGTCTGTTGGCCGGATCTAATCTCTTGATTCTTCCGAGGTGATGTGATGGGCCTTGCAAAGCAAAAATATTAAGGATTCCTTCCAGGATTACTGCTGAATAACAGTGCTCTTCGGTGGCTTTAGTAGCTTACTCCCTTAGCTCTGTGGCTACCCATGAAAAAGAGCTGCCACGTCTTGGATGAATAGACCCACTTAAGTGTGTCTAGAATAAGGTTACAGTCCCACACAGGTCCCTCTGGTCTATGTTTCTATGGTCAATTCTTGCATTGAATTGAATTTAAATTGCAATGATATAGTGTGTACTACTCATGAGGAGGCGTTGAAGAATAGAACATCACAAGTAAGCTTGTGGTTTTTTTATAGATTAAGGTTTGAGGTCAATATGATTGTGTTACATGACACCCTTCACACTTTAAACCTTCCCTGGGACCTTCCTGCGTAGATGTACTAAACCCTAGTGACTAGAGGTCTGGTTAGAGAGTACACTAGCATAGAAGCCGAAACAAACCAGAAAGACATTTTACATTGTATTGATATTTAGATAGCGGAAACCTAACCGGGAAGCATTGACCATGTATATCTACAGTGGATTTACATTTTTGTATTGCGCAATGACAGGTCACATTTTAGGCAGAGCAATGTTAAATAACTGTCCTGCAGTCACACAGTTTTTAGCCACGTCCAAAGATCGATGTCAGAGGCCAGGTGCCTAGAGTCCAAAGAAAAGAGTGTAGCCAATATACCTCACTGTAATATACGCAAAGTTTCCATTGCATGGGATCAGGGAATCAAAGTTCAAATGGTTAAGGTAGTCTTCGTATCCATTTTGAAAGATAAAAATAAATTCATAGACAGACAGTCCGATAGATAGATAGATAGATAGATAGATAGATAGATAGATAGATAGATAGATAGATAGATAGATTGATTGATTGATTATGTACCTTCCTTGGTAAGACTGAATTCTCTCTCTGGGTGACCAGCAGCTTTGAGTCCCTTCCTCTTCTGTTCCTCCCCGGGCCAGAACTGATGGGCAGCCAGATGTACCTGTGCCCTCACCAAAGGCCCCATGCAACCTTCATTAAATAAGGACTCGTCACACATTAGATAAGGAGCAAAGAGAAGAGAGGATGAGGCGAGAACTAGGCAAGAAGCCAAAGTAAATGTTTAAGAGGCAAAATTGAGAGTGCGTGAGAGTAAAAAGTGAGAAACAGGAGAACGTCACAGGGCTGTACACATTTGAGGGACTGCTCCTTCACACACTTTCTTGAGTTATGTAAGAAACGTCGCAAAGTTTGTGAAGATTACATATCAAAAATAAAATACTTAAATAAAATGCTTTGGAAAGATCCTCTGCAAATTACAACTGTTTGTGCATTTTTATCAGGAAAATTATATTCCATTTAATTAAAAATTTCTGAAAATGACACCTGCGATTCCACATGTTGAGGGATAATTTTTAATGCAAAAGGTATAGTTGTAGGGAAAAATAGCAGAGGCTCAATTGGAAAAGGCGTTCAAAACATCACATTTTTGAAGTGGAAAATCGTGGTCTTTGCCCACTTCTTCCAGTGGAATAAAAACTTTCCAAACCACCAACAAGAAGGAGTAACTGAAAAATAACGTGCAAAAAATAACTATGGCAAAAATCAAACTAAGTTAATAAAGAAAGGTAATTACAAAAGAAAAAGAACAAAAAACTGAGCAGACATATTGCCTGTGAAAGGCTTAATTCCTAACTTTTGACACTCCACAATATTCACATAGCTTATGTGTTAGCAAAATCTTTGACATGGTTACACTAAACATTAGGCCTGGGTGGATCTCTTAGATTTTCACTTCACTGTAAAATCAGCACGAACTGCACCACTTTGCTGCATCTTTCTGCAGCTCAGGTAGATTTTCTACTCGAGTGGTAGCTTTCTCAATGCGAACAATTGTGACCTGTCGCAACTGCCTGCAGTGAGAAATCTCACTGGGAGGAATTCTAGCACCCAAAATTCACACTAGGGGACTCAGACATTTGCTCGCACTTTCCATCTTAACACTGGCAAGCTGCACGCAAGAAAACTGATGTGGCATTTGTCGGAGTTTTGTCAAAACTCTGTGTTCCAAGCAGATCGCGGTCTGTGCAAAACTCTGCTAACTCCGGCAGCAGAGCGGAATGTTTTACCCACCCCTACTAAACATGTCCATCCCTTAATGTCGAGGAGTTAGCCCCCGTGAGAGGGGGATGATGTGGGGTAAAAGTCTGAACTGCCGACTTCAGAGCAGGAGGAGTCCCGGAGTAGAATTACATCCTGTGTTTCTGGGCAAATCACATAGGGGGTCATTCAGACCTTGGCGGATGGCGGAGGCCGTCCGCCAAGGTACCGCCGACAAATGACCGCACCGCGGTCAAAAGACCGCGGCGGCCATTCAAACATTTCCGCTGGGCCGGCGGGCGCTCTCCAAAAGAGCGCCCGCTGGCCCAGCGGAAATGCCCCTGCAACGTGGACGCCGGCTCAGAATTGAGCCGGCGTAGTTGCAGGGGTGCGACGGGTGCAGTTGCACCCGTCGCGTATTTCAGTGTCTGCAAAGCAGACACTGAAATACTTTGTGGGGCCCTCTTACGGGGGGCCCTGCGGCACCCCCTACCGCCATCCTGTTCATGGCGGGTTTCCCACCATGAACAGGATGGCGGTAGGGGGTGTCTGAATCCCCATGGCGGCGGAGCGCGCTCCGCCGCCATGGAGGATTCAATGGGGCAGCGGTAAACCGGCGGGAGACCGCCGGTTTACCCTTTCTGACCGCGGCTGAACCGCCGCGGTCAGAATGCCCTTGGGAGCACCGCCAGCCTGTTGGCGGTGCTCCCGTGGTCGGTGACCCTGGCGGTCACCGGCCGCCAGGGTCAGAATGACCCCCATAATGTCACCAAGCATTCAATTCAGCACCTTGAGACCCTCATGGGTGTTTCACTGCGCTTTACAAATCATGGATATATTTATGTGGTTCTCGGTTTATTAATTTTCAGATAGCAACTGTTAGACCTGACAACCTTAGGGTGGTCATCCCTAACTTTTTGCCCGCCTCCCTCCACTTTTTAGACACTGTTTTTGCTGGTTTTAAGACTCTGCACACTTTACCACTGCTAACGAGTGCTAAAGTGTATATGCTCTCTCCCTTTAAACATGGTAACATTGGATCATACCCAATTGGACTATTTAATTTACTTATATGTCCCTAGTAGAGTGCACTATACGTGCCCAGGGCCTGTCGATTAAATGCTACTAGTGGGCCTGCAGCACTGATTGTGCCAACCACTTAAGTAGCCCCTCAACTTTGTCTCAGGCATGCCATTGCAAGGCCTGTGTGTGTAGTTTCACTGCCAATTCGACTTGGCATGTAAAAGTACTTGCCAAGCCTACAACACCCAGTTTTCTACATATGAGACACCCCTAAGGTATGCCCTAGGTAACCATAGGGCAGGGTGCTGTGTAGGCAAAAGGCAGGACATGTACCTATGTAGTTTACATGTCCTGGTAGTGCAAAACTCCTAAATTCGTTTTTACACTGCTGTGAGGCCTGCTCCCTTCATAGGCTAACATTGGGGCTGCCCTCATACATTGTTTGAGAGGTAGCTGCTGATCTGAAAGGAGTGGGAAGGTCATATTTAGTATGGCCAGAATGGTGATATAAAATCCTGCTGACTGGTGGAGTTGGATTTAATATTACTATTTTAAAAATGCCACTTTTAGAAAGTGAGCCTTTCTCTGCACTTAAATCTTTCTGTGCCTTACAATCCACATCTGGCTGGGTTCAGTTGACAGCTCCTTGTGCATTCACTCAGACACACCACAAACACAGGATACCCAGCCTCATTTCCATACATCTGCATTTTTAATGGGTCTTCCCTGGGCCTGCTCTCACACAAATGACTGCCACACCCTTCTACTGGGAAAATTTCACTGCACGCCGAACCGGAAGGACGCAGCCCGACTTCGCAACGAGAAGATCAACTCAGCGGCAGCATAGCGACCACAAATTCAATGCACGGTCCAATGGATCGACGCCTAGCCGAGCCGGAACAACGCAGCCCGACTTCCAGTGAGGAATCGACGGAAGCGCTTGCCGTGTGGTAGAAAATTTGACGCAACACCCACCGGATCAACGCAGCTCCTGTGACTTCATCCTGCCAGCGCAGGAAATCCACTCACCATCCCCGGGGCATCTGAAAACCCCACAACACGAAGAGGATCCACGACCGAGTGCCGGAAATTGACGCACAGCCTTCCCTGGTGGAAATTAAACAACGCATCGCCATGTGCGGCCCGAGAAATCAACACACACCCCTTTGTTTCCACGCCTCTCCTCTGCAGCCCTTTGCAGAGATTTTTCACGCAAACCAGGTACTTTGTGCTTGAAGGAGACTTTGTTTGCTTTTAAAAGACTTAAGACACTTTATATCACTTTTCAGTGATATCTCTACATTTACTTATTGCATCTTTGATCGTTTAGGCCTGCATTTATCCAGATAAATATTATATATTTTTCTAAACACTGTGTGGTGTATTTTTGTGGTGCTATATGTTGGTATTGTATGATTTATTGCACAAATACTTTACACATTGCCTTCTAAGTTAAGCCTGACTGCTCAGTGTCAAGCTACCAGAGGGTGAGCACAGGATAATTTGGATTGTGTGTGACTTACCCTGACTAGAGTGAGGGTCCTTGCTTGGACAGGGGGTAACCTGACTGCCAACCAAAGACCCAATTTCCAACAGCAACCCTGGTTGCACACTCCATCACAGTCCTCTGTTTCTGAGCTCTGATGTCTGCAGCTCATGCACCAAATCAGAGAATTTCCTAATTAACTATATGTGCATTATACATTGCAATGTCTTTAACAAGACATAGGTGCACATCTCTAGTGTGAATCAGTACACTCAATGATGCAGAGCCCCTGTCCCAGTATGGCCTGTTAATGCAGCTGTGAGCTCCTGTGGACACGCATCAGTGTTCCCAGTTTCTCACACTTGCTGTGCCAGTGTTTCCATTCTCCTGCAAGTGTATCAAGAGCCTGCTGCAGTCACTGCAATGGAGACTTTGAGCTTCCTGCAAGCCAGTGGAAGGGGCTCTGGTGGACTGCTGCAAAAACGTAGATCCTGTGCATTTTTGGTTGTGAGTAGCCCAGCAGCTTCTGGACCAGTACCTATGCAAACACGTGCTTCTCAGAAATGTTTTAAGGCATGAGCAAAATGGACAACTGCCCAGGCCTCCTACCTTACAAGAGACCTCCCAACCATCCAGAAAACAAATGTCCTCTGTAGCTTATTTCTGTACATTTTTGTATAGAAAACTTCAACAACTTCAACATATATTTCAATATTGTTAAGCAACAAAGGGCTTGAATTAGAAGAGAATGTGTAATAAAATTCAAAGTTGTTCCAAACAGGAGTCCACAAAATATTTCCATCCCATGGCCCCAAAAATCCTTAAGATCACACTGTTGCTACTAGGCATGTCCTACAATTCCCTGCACAGTAAATACCATTACAGTGACAACACTCAATGGCGCAGAACAAAGATACTGGAAGTCCTTTACAACAAGGCGCCTCACTTTAGGCACTGTTGTAAAATATCCTGTTCCTAGCGGGTGGTGACCTCACTCTCTTTCTTCTCTCTGGCAGAGGACTTTC
Source organism: Pleurodeles waltl (assembly GCF_031143425.1). Taxonomy (NCBI): domain Eukaryota; kingdom Metazoa; phylum Chordata; class Amphibia; order Caudata; family Salamandridae; genus Pleurodeles; species Pleurodeles waltl. Next base: position 55,970,987 of record NC_090449.1, read on the forward strand.
CACTTGGTAATCTATATTCTCGAAATCCATTTCAACTTCTACTCAAATTAAATGTTTCCTTATTATTTGTTAGCAGCACTTCAGCGGACTACTTACAATTATAAATATTCTACATTTCATTGCTGCTTAAAATGTATATGACTGTAAACAAACGTTATGATATTTCATGTTAGCTGAGAAAAACAAGGCATCTTTATATCAACATTTTTATTTCTTAGGAATATGGACCATAACACACAGTATCGAAAATCCATGAAGTGGAAACAAATGAATAAAACACGATTTACATCTTGTACACTATTCCCAGTTGAGACACATCTGTTCAAACTTGCTCTTGTTCTCCCCTACTCCTTCTTATGGTTCCAATCTGAAGGCAGTCGGACTTAAAATTCTCATAAAAATGGGGAACCTCACAGACAGTCACATTAATCAAGAAGAATCTTTGATCCAACATAGAATGCAACAGAAAATGTACAATCAACTTCAGTCCCTTGTTTTTCCTAAACCCTGCATGTAGCTAGCAGCTTTCGGATATTTCTGTATGCTCTTCAATAACCAAATTAAAATTAGCATCTAAACATTCTCTAGAAATATACTAGCATTATTCAATTTCACTGCAGCAACATAGCTCGCTTAGAAAAGGCTCACTGAAGACACTACAGGGCATATTTATGAAAAATGGCGCACAAGTGCGCTAGCGCAGTTGTGTGTCCTTTTTTTTAACGCAAGCTAACACCATCCTCTAATGCCATCCATGCGCCATATTTATAAAATGACGCATGATGGCTCTAAGAAATGGCTAACGTCTCAAAAAAAAGACTCTAGCCAGTAACGGATGGCGTTAGGGGAAATGGCACTAGTGGGTAAAAAATGATGTTAGGCTGATTAGCGACACAATATCTGCCGCTAGTCAGCTTTGCGTCATTTTGTGACGCACAAGCAACCAAAAAATGTCTTTTGTCTAAGTATAGACAATGCCCACCACAGGAACCAGTGTCCCCAGGGCAAGCCCAACATACCCAGTGCCCACGTAAGGGGCCCCCCAGTGGCACACCACACACATACACATACCTCCAACCTACTTGTGATGGGCTCCCTCCTCCTGTAGTGTTCCTGTGGTGTGGGTGGTGGTGATGCTGGGGGTTGGGCTGGGCATCATTGTGCCCATGCCATGGTGTTCCCCCAAAGGAAATGGGCCTGCCAGCACATTAACGCCTGGTGTGATCAGGCGTTAACTAATGACGCTAATCGGTCTTAGCAACATTATTTAGTTGTCTTAGTTGTGTGTCGTTTCTGCGTCGGGCATTAAATATGGCGCTGGGGGGCTAGCGTCATTTTTAGGAAGGGAACGCCTACCTTGCATCTCAATGACACAAGGTGGGGTGGTGCTTCCTAGAAATGGTGCCAACACCAATATTTTGATGCTAGATGGGTCTGGCGTCAAAATATAAATATGGAGTTTAGCTAGCACTGCTCTAGCGCCAAAATAAATTACGCTAAGGCAACGCCAACTGCCCATAAATATGGGCCAATGGGCCTTATTTAGAGTTTGGCATAAATATGGAGGTGCTGCCTAACTGAAGCTAATTCATCTTCATTTAGAGTCAGGTGGACATGTTTCAGACAGTGGTGCCTCCACTAGCTCCACCTGTAGAAACTGTACATTAACAGCCAGACAGTGCTGAGGTAGTTCGTGTAGGTCAATCACACTGTCCACCCTGTTTAGCAATGACCCTGTGATGTACTTTTTTTTCAGTTGTTGTTTTCTGGGACCATCAAGGAAAAAAATATATAAATGCCCCTTTCTCTCTGGGAGAAAATTTCCAGGGTGCAAGGGGCAGTAAGTTTTTGTAAAAAAAAATAATAAATAACTCTGCTTTGGGAGTTTGTTTTTAAAAAAAAAAAAAAAACGTTTTCTGGGACCGCTCAGCAAACTTTCAGGGCCTTCAGAGGAGTTGCAGCTAACGTATAATCTATATTGAAACATTTGCCAGCCACTGTATCTATGATAATGAAGAAAGAAATGTGTGCACCAAATATAGTTTAAACCTAAACTTTCTTTTGGGCATAGCTGAAAACAGCCATTTTAAATAAATATGTTTGCACACTTAACTATGAGGCTTCTAAGGAAAGCATAAACCTCTCTTGGTCAACTCTGCATAAACCGTGCAGTGTCAGCTCTCAAAACATAACTAAAGTCATGAATAATTGTGAAATAACATATGGCACAGATCCAGTAGGGCACACATCCAGAGGCATAATGAAACAGAGCATGCATGGACATTTCAGCAGTGATATACAGGCTAAATAAAGAAACAGTGCCAGTGTGAGGACTGCAACCTGCGAGAAGCCCTCATCATGCACACACAGGGGTACAGGAGCCTGCAGGAAGCAGGGTCTCCTAATGTCCAGGCAGCAGAATCAAACATGTCTGTGAAGCATGCATTGCTCTGTGTGGAAGCCCTGAGAACCGTAACATGTGCACACCGGCTGCTGCACTGGTGCAGAAGCGGGAAGAAGTGAAGTGTGTGGTGGGCAGCACATAGGACATATAGAGAGTACTGTGAGAATAAATATGACTAGAATCATTAAGTGTCGAGGTGGGACAAGGGGAAGAGGAAAGAAGACACAAAAGATGTGTGGCAACTCTCAGCATGGAGGGGTGGGGGGTAACGGAGGAGGGCATTGCAAACAAAGCACAAAAGTGCGGAAAAGTGTGGGGAAAGCAACAGAGAAGCTGGGGGTGGGAGAGTGACCCACAATACAAGGGGGCAGTGGTATGAAGCAGACTTAGCGTACAGGAATGGAGAAGAATAAGAAAACATACACTCGCATGGAAAGACAAAAGAAAAAGTGAAGGGGAAGCAGCACAAAGGGGAGCAGAGGAGAGCATGAGAACACTCCACTCACATGGAGTGACACAAGAAAAAAGGTAATTCCCTGCATTTAAGTAGTGGAAGGATACAAGTCACCCAATCGAAAGGATGGTAAAGAGGGTATGCTCACGGGAGGGGCAAACATAATAAGGAGTAGGAAAGCTCTCAAATAAAAAGTAAGCAAAAGAGACTGACAAATAGCCAACCAGTGGTAAATAATGATCGATCTATTGTAAGTTTGTGGTGTGGTTCACAAGCAGTCTATCTTAAGTGAACATCTAATTGCTGTTTGAAGACGAGACCTAAAAATAGCCTGAGGCACGTCTGTGTTCTGACTGCTACCCTATTCTGTTTTTTTATACCTCTTACACCTAGCACCATAGAGTGAGATTAGATTATTTTCACTCAAGAATAGGAGGATGCATGTGGGCTGCATTCAGGGAGGACCTGGCTTGGCAGTTCAGGCTGGACTGTTCCCATTGGAGCAAGTTCAAGATTGAAGTGCATATAGGTACATCCAAACTGAGGTGGCATTGTGTGCAAAATAACAGTGGCTTGGTATGCGGCCTGAGTAATTACCAGTGGCAGAGATTAGTTAAAGTATTTGATTCCTCACATTTCGCATACTTTTGTATGTTGCCCTGAATGGGACGAGTATGCCCAGACATGGGTGCCGTGCACAATGTGTCATTGGAACCAAGCTATGCCTGGCTGATGAGCCCATAAGAAGTGTGAAATTGTCCTGAATTGCATGGTTCTGGTTCAGGGGGTGCCTGGTTCAGCAGTTTGGCTTGCACTGTTCCCACTGGAGCAGGATCAAGACTGATTGGCATATAGCTGGGTCCAAATTTAGGTGCTATTGTGTGCCAAATAACAATGGATTTGGATGCAGCCAAGAGCTATACCCACTAGCTGACATTAATTCAATCATTCCATCCACAGCCTTTTATATAATTTAGTATGTCGCCCTAAGAGGAAAGGGTATAGCCAGATGTGGGTCTTGTGCAAATTGCATGACTGGAACCAAGTTATACTTGGCTGATAAGACGATAACCAAGTAATTCCTGGCTGATGAAACTGGTCCTGGATTGCTTGTAATCTAGTTCAGAGCGGACCTGACTTGGCAGTTTGGGCTGGACTGTTCTCACTGGAGTAGGGTGTTAGACCTGGCATCCTTGGTGTGGTCCCCCCTGTCCTTTTTGCCTTTCTGTTCATGTTTTGACTTTGTGCTGGACTCTGTTTTTGTTGTTGTTGGTACTCTGGACACTTTACCACTGCGCACCAGTGCTAACATGAAAGTGTCCCCTGTGTAAATTGTATGTGTAACGGTCTTTTCCATGATTGCCATATTTGATTTACTAGTACGTCCCTAGTACAGTGCACTAGAGGTGCCCAGGGCCTGTAAATCAAATGCTACTAGTGGGCCTGCAGCACTGATTGTGCCACCCACAAGTAGCCCTGTAAACATGGCTCAGAGCTGCCACTGCAGTGTCGGTGTGTGCAGTTTTAACCAGCCAATTCCACATGTCAAGTGTACCCACTTGCCAAGCCCAAACCTCCCCTTTGTATCCATGTAAGGCACCCATAAGGTAGGCTCTAGGTGGCTCCATGGGCAGGGTGCAGTGTATGTTATAGGTGGGACATGTACTGATGTGTTTTACATGTCCTAACAGTGAAATACCGTCAAATTTGTTTTTCACTGTTCCAAGTCCTATCTCTCTCATAGGTTAACATGGGGACTGCCTATAATTTCTTTTAAGTGCAGTTTCCCTTGGGAGCAGATAGAGATATGTGAGTTTGGGGCCTTTGAACTCACAATTTAAAAATACATCTTTTGGTAAAGTTGTATTTTTAATTGTCAGTTTGAAAATGCCACTTTTAGAAAGTGGGCATTTTCTTGTTTAAACCATTCTGTGACTCTGCCTGCTTGTGTATTCCCTGTCTGGGTCAGACTGACAGTTGGGCTGTTTGTGAATCTCCACTAAACAGTGACACAAAGGGAGATGGGGTGTAGCCAGCATTTCCTGATGAGTCATCTGGGCTAGAGTGGAGGGAGGGGTGGTCACTTACACCTGAATGGGCTGTGCATGCCCTCACACAATGCAGTCGCCAACCCCCTGGTGCGAGTCTGGAGCCAGTCCTCGGCCAGGTAGGATCTTGTGAACAACAGAGACTTTCCTTTGAAGTATGCCAACTGCAAAGCCAGAAAGGGGTATTAGTACTGGACCCAAACCCCCAGATTTTCAGAGTACTTGTGGATTCAAGAGAAACCTCTGCCAAGAAGAAGAGTGGAAGAGCTGGAGGAGGAGTACTGCCCCTTTGCCTGTGACTGTGCTTTGCTGGTTTGGTCTGCAGTTGCTGCTTCTGCCTGAAAGAGGACAAAGACTGGACTTTGTGGTATATTCCTTTTCAGAGTGTGTGCTTGAACTAATCGCTGCCTTTGAGATAAGTCTGACTGATTGTGCCAAGCTACCAAGGGAGTGATCAGGGGTTATCTAAGTGTGTATATCCATTGCCCTGACTAGAGTGAGGGTCCCTGCTTGGACAGAGTGCAAACTGACTCCAACCAGAGACCCCGTTTCTAAAACAGGGTCAAGACCGATTTGCATATAGCTAGGTCCAAACTGAGGTGGCATGGTGTGCAAAATAAAAATGGATCGGGATGTGGCGTGAGTAATTACCAATGGTTGAAATTAATTCAAGCATTCAATCCATCATTTTTTGTATACTTTTCCTGTGTCATAACAGACCTTGTTGCTCAGTGCAAAAAAAGGGGAGCACACTGCCTCACACTTCAGCAAAAAGTTGGCCCCAATACATCTTGGTAAATGCAGTCAGATTCGTTTCACATTAACAAAAGTAATCAAAGTCTTTCACCTTAGTAGGTGCAGCAAGTGCTGTGTATCTCTGGACACGTGTTTCTGGGTTTCGCCCGTCATCAGCAGAGAGCAGCATATTTTGTGGGGTTGCTTGAAATGCCACCAAAAAAGACCTTGTTGCTCATGTTACTAGCAGCACACTTGACTCTCATACATTCTGCCATATTGGGATTTATAATCAGCAGTCTCAAGGTGATTTTGGAGAAAGGATTTTGGTGGATAAGTATGTAAAATACTGCAAATACATATACACACTACACAATCAATGTGCTCATGGTTATATTAGTTTATGTATAAGTTTATTTTACTTTGTAGGTGACATTACTTATGCATTATGTCTTTGGATCATGAAACCTTATTTAAACCCGAATACCAAAAGTGAGTACCTATATAATCAAACCCACAAGAGAACACACTCAGTGATAGAGTGCGCCTGGGTTATCCTCAAATGGCAACTCAGGTGTCTGCATAGGAGTGGTTGAGCACTGAGATAATGAAACTTGGGGGAGCCTCCCCACAAAGCACAGGAAGCTCACTGAAGAGCTCTCAGGTCAGGGCCTGTGCTGAGGGGGCCCCCTGTACCTCAGCCGCACCACGGGGGTCCCTTCCTGAACCTGTTGAAGTACTTTTAGTGGTGAAGCCCAAGTGTGCAGCTGGTGCAGTCCTTCAGAGTGCAGCATTCAGGTGCAGGTCAGGGGTCCAGCAGGGCAGTCCTTCTTCTGATTTTGTTCCTTGTAGGGATCTGAGGTGTGGGTGCAGCTCTGCCAAATTTATCCTTGCTTCTCGGGTGAAAAGCAAGAGGACCAACTGTCCATTCACAGGCAGGCCACTACACCCTTAGATGACCACTTCCTGGGAAGTGTAGCAGAAATCAATCCCAGGGAGCAACATTCCTTAAAAATCCAAAATGGAAGAAAGTGAATTTTGGAGGTTAGGTATTGCTGAGCCCACCCAGTGGTGTGGCCAAAAATTCTTAACACACCCCTCTCCTGCCCTCCTAATCTAATCAAGAGAGCACCTGGCTATCTGGTGTTGCAGGAAATGGGGGAGGTCCTGAGCTGCTCCAAATGTCCTTCCCTCCTTTGAAGACCAGTTTGGCTGCTCTCTCTAAACCAGTTTCACCATCTGCTGTAAGGCCTGTCTTTAAAATGACCCTCAGCAGTGCACCTATGGGGACACTACCTATGCTGGGGTCCCTAAACCTACATGCCCTACCATATACTAGGGACTTATAGGTAGGTTGGCATAGCGAGTTATAATTACCCTAATTTTATATACTCATTTTACACAGAGCACAGGCCCTGGGACTGGTTATCAGTACCCAGGGCACCATCAGAGTCAGGAAAACACCACCAAAAAGTGAAAAATGTGGGCAAAAATCTAAGGGGCTTCAGCAAGCAGCCCAGTTTTCTCACAGTTTTAATCTTTTTTTTTTATCGCAGGCAAGCTGGAAATGGACATGGAGCAAGGGGATGCCCAACACCCCAGGGGGGTGGAAACCTCTGGAAGCTTCTCCAGGTATAAATATTGGACCCTTAGACCCAACTATTCAGTACACTCCTGGACCTGTGGATGCTATAGAAGAAGGACTGCTGTGTTGTTTTGCTGCCAGAAGGACTGCCACTCTGCTGCCCTGCTACCCTGATGCCCTGCTTGCTGAAAAGGAAGACGTAATCAATCAATCAACCCTCAAAAAACCCAAGGCAGACCCAAAGGACCTCAAGAACTTCCGGCCTAACTCCCTGCTCCCCTTCCCGGCAAAAGTCATTGAGAAGGCTGTCAACAGACAAGTAACCCACTTCCTCGAGGAGAACCGCACCCTGGACCCTTCCCAATCCGGATTCCGCAGCAACCACAGCACCGAAACCACCCTCAACGCCGCCACCGACGACATCAGAACCATACTGGACAGCGGCAAAACCACAGCCCTCATCCTCCTGGACCTCTCAGCCGCATTCGACACCATCTGCCACCACACCCTATTCTCACGCCTCAGCAATGCTGGAATCCACGACAGAGCCCTGGACTGGGTCACCTCCTTTCTCACCGGCAGAACCCAGAAAGCCCGCCTCCCCCCATTCTGCTCGGAGGCCACCAAATTCATCTGTGGCGTATCCCAGGGTTCGCCCCTCAACCCGACCCTCTTCAACGTCTACATGGCCCCACTCACTAATATCGCCCGATCCCACAACCTCAACATCATCTCATACGCCGACGACACCCAACTGATTCTCTCCCTCACCAAGGACTCCGCCAAGGCCTACCTCCACGAAGGAATGAAGGCCATTGCCGAATGGATGAAGAGCAGCTGCCTCAAACTCAGTTCTGACAAGACGGAAGTCCTCATCTTCGGCTCCACCCCCTCAGCATGGGATGACTCCTGGTGGCCTGCCACTCTCAGAATCACTCTGACTCCCACCGACCACGCACGCAACCTAGGATTCATCTTGGACCCTTCACTATCCATGACCCAGCAAGTCAATGCCATCTCCTCCTCCTGCTTCAACACCCTCCGCATGCTCAGAAAGATGTACAAAGGAATACTCACCGAAACCAGAAGAACAGTCACCCAAGCCCTCGTAAGCAGCCAGCTGGACTACGGCAATGCCCTCTACGCAGGAACCATGGCCAAACATCCAGAAGAGGCTGCAACACATCCAGAACGCCTCCGCACAACTCATCCTGGACATCTCCCACCACTGCCACATCACAGACCACCTGAAAAACCTGCACTGGCTCCCAGTCAACAAGAGAATCACCTTCAAACTCCTCACCCACGCTCACAAAACACTGCACAACACCAGACCAGAATACCTCAACAGACGACTCTCCTTCTACACCTTGACCCGGCATCTCCGCCGACTACAACAGGCGATAGATCATTCTTGCACCTCACCGCCAAAATGTGGAACACTCTTCCCACCCACCTGCGCCAGACCAAATACCTCCTTACCTTCAGGAAACTTCTCAAGACATGGATGTTCGAGCAGTAGCAGCACCTCCACTCCCTTCTACCCCCTCCCCTCCTCAGCGCCTTGAGACCCTTACAGGTGAGTAGTGCGCTTTACAAATTCCTGATTGATTGATCAATAATAGCATTTGTAAAGCGCAGCACTATCACACCTAGGAGTATCTTGGCACTGAGGGTGCTCTGTTTCCGTCGAAAAGCAACTTCTTGAGTCTCCTTCTGAATTCCACCAGGGAGGGACCTGCTCAGAGGTGGAGGGGTAGTCTGTTCCAGGACTTGACTGCTGTATAGGAGAAGGAGCAGCCTCTGCGTCAGCTGCGATGATGCAGTGGGTTTGTTTGAGGTTTAGCGAGGTGGAGCGTAGTTGTATTGCTGGGATGTAAAAGCTCAGTCGATAGTTGATGTAGGATGGCTCTAGGTTGTGAAGAGCCTTGTATGCGAATGTGAGGATTTTGAATTGGCATCTCTTCTAGGCAGGGAGCCAATGGAGGTTCCTGTGGTGTGGGGGGATGCTTGAGCACTTGGGGAGGTTGAGGATGTGTCTGGCTGAGGTGTTCTGTAGAGTATGGAGTCTTTTAAGTAGCTCGGAGGACACTTAGGCTTGGAGAGTGTTGCTATAGTTGAGGTGGCTGGTGACCAGGGCGTGTGTGACTGGCTTTCTGGTGTCAGTAGGGATCCATTTGAAGGTTCAGCGGAGCATACGGCGGGTGTAGAAACAGGAGGAGGCGACTGAATTTACTTGTCAATTCATGGATAGTTGGCAGTTGAGGAGTGTTAGACCTGACAACCTTAGGGTGGTCACCCCTAACTTTTTGCCTGACTCCCTCCACTTTTTAGATACCGTTTTTGCTGGTTTTAAGACTCTGCGCCTTTACAACTACTAACCAGTGCTAAAGTGAAACTTGAGCTCATACCTAATTGGACTATTTAATTTATTATAAGTCCCTAGTAGAGTGCATTATGTGTGCCCAGGGCCGGAGGATTAAATGCTACTAGTGAGCCTGCAGCACTGATAGTGCCACCCACTTAAGTAGCTCCTGAACCTTGTCCCAGGCCTGCCATTGCAAGGCCTGTGTGCTGTTTCACTTCCAATTCGACTTGGACCTTTAAAAGTACTTGCCAAGCCTAAAACTCCCCCTTTTCTACATATAAGACACCCCTAAGGTATGCCCTAGGTAACCCATAGGGCAGGGTGCTATGTAGGCAAAAGGCAGGACATGTGCCTGTGTAGTTTACATGTCCTGGTAGTGTAAAACTCCTAAATTCATCTTTACACTTCTGTGAGGCCTGCTCCCTTCATAGGCTAATTTTGGGGCTACCCTCATATATTGTTTGAGTGGTAGCTGCTGATTTGAAAGGAGTAGGAAGGTCATATTTAGTTTGGCCAGAATGGTGATAGAAAATCCTGCTGACTGGTGAAGTTGCATTTGATATTACTATTTTGTAAATGCCACTTTTAGAAAGGGAGCATGTCTCTGCACTTAAATTCTTCTGTGCCTTACAATCCACGTCTGGTTGGGTTTAGTTGACAGCTCCCTTGTGCATTCACTCAGACGCACAGGATACTCAGCCTCACTTGCATACATCTGCATTTTGAATGGGTCTTCCTGGGCTGGGAGGGTGGAGGGCCTGACACTTGCATGCAAAGGACAGTAGCCTGCCCTCACACAAAGGACTGCCACATCCCCTACTGGGACCCTGGCAGACAGGCTTGAACTGAAAGGGGAACTTGTGCACTTCTAAGCCACTCCTTGAAGTCTCCCCCACATCAAAGGCACATTTGGGTATTTAAACAGGACCTCTGCCCCTACCAACTCAGACACTTCCTGGAGTTGAGAACCTGAACCAGAACCTGCATCCTGCCAAGAAGAACGGCCTGGCTGCCCAAAGGACTCACCTGACTGCTTTCTGTGAAGGACTGCTGCCTTGCTGTCGCCCTGCTGCCTTGCTGCTCTCTGGCTGTGGTGAAGAAGTGCTCTCCAAGGGCTTAGATAGAACTTGCCTCCTGTTCCCTGAAGTCTCAGGACCAAAATGTCTTCATCTCTACAAGAAGGACTCCTTGTACTGCAAAAATGTACGCACAGCATGCCAGAAAAGATGCACAGCCTGCACCGTGGTGAAAAATTCACTGCACGCCAAACCGGAACGATGCAACCTGACTTTGCAACGAGAAGATCGACGCAGCCCCAGCGTAGCAACTGGAAATTCGATGCACGGCCCACTGGATCGATGCACAGCCGAGCTCGGAATGAAGAAGCCCAACTTTCAAAGAGGAATCGGCGCAGCGCCTGCCATGCGGTAGAAATTTCGACGCAACACCCACCGAATCGACGCAGCTCCTATGACTTCATCCTGCCTGCGTAGGAAATCCACGCATCATCCCTGGGGCGTCTGAAAACCCTCCAACCAGAAGAGGACCCACGACCGAGCAGCAGAAATCTACGCACTGCCGTCCCTGTGTGAAAACTAAACGACGCATAGCTGTGTGCGGCCTGAGAAATCAATGCACACCCTTTTGTTTCCACGCATCTCCTCCTTTGTGGTTCTTTGCGGAGATTTTGCACGTGTATCCATACTTTGTGCTTGAAAGAGACATTTATTGCTTTTAAAAGACTAAATGCACTTTATATCACTTTTACAGTGACATCTCACTGTACTTATTGCATTTTAATCGTTTTGACCTGCATCTTATCAGATACATACTATATATTTTTATAAACACTGTGTGGTGTATTTTTGTGGTGGTGTACTGTGTTATTGCATGATTCATTGCACAAATACTTTACACATTGCCTTCTAAGTTAAGCCTGACTGCTCGGTGCCAAGATACCAGAGGGTGGGCATAGGAAAATTTGGATTGTGTGTGACTTACCCTGACTAGAGTGGTGTGATGGAGAGGGCATTGGTCCGAGTTCTTCTGTCCACCAGCTGTGGTCCCAAACTGAGGTATCTTTCCTGAAGATCAGGACTTCCGTTTTGTTGGTGTTTTGTTTGAGGCAGCTGTTTTCCATCCATGTTGCTACGTTGGTCATGGCGTTGCGGAAGTTGGCTTTGGCTTTGTGGAAGTCTTTGGCGGGTGAGAGGATTAGTTGAGTGTCGTTGACGTAGGAAACTATATTGAGTCTGTAGATTCTGACGATGTCTGCAAGGGGGCCATGTAGATGTTGAACAGAGTTGAGCTGAGGGAGGCTCCTTGGGGCACGCTGCAGGTGATGTTCTTGGGTGTAGAAGTAAAGGGAGGAAGGCTGATGCTCTGCGTGCAGCCTGAGAATAAAGAGGTGACCCGCTTAAAGGCATTTTATTGAATGCCTATGTTGTGGAGTCTGTTGAGCACTCCACAACATAAACTGGAGCTGCACTCTTAATCCCAAACTCAAGTGACCCCAAAGGTCAGTCAGCTGACCTCCTGTTCTGAGTTACAAAGACTAAACAAGCTCCAGAGGCTACGTCCACCTGCCCTGGTGTGGCCTCAGTTGAGCTCTCCTGACGTTTTTGGGCTCCTTGCAAATGGGCCATATCTTGCCACCCACGCTGCCGCCAATGCAATGTTCCAGCGAACCTGACTCTTTGCGCTATAGCAAGCACTGATGACACCCGACAGGGTAAGATTGGCACAAGCTTTGTGCTACAGCATCGTCAGCTCATGAGGATTGCCACTACAAAGCTCTAGGCACAACACACGAAAGGATCTTTGAGCTACTTTGACAGCCATCCACAATCCAGCACCTTCAATTGCAAAAAGAACGTTTTGCGTTGGACTGTGAAGGTAACTCTTTCAATGGCGCTAACCTGGTCCCTGTATCCAGCCCATGCTCCATCTCAGTTGGCCAGAGCTTGTGACTTTCACCTGGCCTTTTACAACCAGATAGCTGCGGGTGGCGCTTTGTGCTTTTTAGGCGCTATTTTCACTTAAATATTTAAAAGTGCATATCTCCAGTTCCACTAACTGGACTTTTGTCATATGGGTCTAGAATTATTTATTATATTTTCCTCTATTGTTCTAAATTGGTGTGGGATTTTACTTGATTAATCTGCTGCATCAATACTTTACACATGTCTTCTAAATTAAGCTTGATTGTTTTGTGCCAAGCTGTCAGAGGGCTAAGCACAGGTTAATGTGTGGTTACTTGTGATTTCACCATAACAGAGAATTGTGGTTGATGTTTGAGAGGGTTTCACCCCACATACCAATAACACAATTGCCTACAAACAAAATGACACCAACATTACAAAAATTGAAAGAGTAACCATAAGTTACATTTTTTGCAGAAATTGTGTTAAAAAGCAGCAGGTGCCAATGTTAATTAATGGTCATTGCAGACCAGAAGTTAGGTACAATTTCAGCATGAAAGTGATGAAACGCAGGTCGGAATACACCAATCAGGTTCCTCCCAGTCAAAGGTTTTACCTTCTCATTTAGAGGCATGTTTACAAGAAATTGGAGCATCGGTCGGAGCATCGGTCCCAATGCACTTTACTTGCGTGCCCTTACCGCCACCTAACGACACCACGTTTATGACTCATTTACAATACGGCTCACTGACTGTCGTTAGGCCAATAGTATAAAAAATTTGACGCTTTTGTGGTGCTTTGCAAGGTTGGCACCAAAAATGATGGTGCTAATCCTGCAAAGTAAAGGGAGGCCCATTGAAAACAATGGGATCGTTGTTTTAATGCCTGCCTTAGGCAAGCATTAAAAATGGCCCTAAAAATTAGGGGTGGGTGACAAATTCCGCTCCACCGGCAGAGTGTGCAGAGTTTTCCCCACTCCATGTGGAGTGCGGAGTTCCGAATAACTCCATGAAGTGAGGAAGAGTTGGTGAGCGCGAGCGAGAGCGAGAGAAATCACTAAATTGGTGAGCGCAACCAAGATTTCTGATTGTGAGTGGTAGACCACGATCGCTCACAATGAGAAAGCTCGCGTTAAGGAAGCTGCTGCTCGACTAGAAAATCTTCGAGTGTTAAAAAGAAGTTAGCGCCCTTGGCACTCTGCATGATGCCGTTTGCACTGATTTTACAGCGCAGGAGAAACTCCCATGCTGAAAATCAGTGCGAACAGTGCGCCTTACCCTTCTTATGGCACTTGGCAGAGTTCTGTGCAGCAGAACTTCGCAAACTCTGCCCAGGCCTACTATAAATGGCACAGTGAAAGCTTGTAAACTTCACTGTGTATTTTTATGAGCCTCCTAATGGGGGAAATGCCTCACTTGCATACATTATGCCTGGCGCAGGCATAATATGGCACAAGGGTCTACAAAGTGGCGCAAAGCATGCATTGTACCTCTTTGTAAATATAGCGCTACAAAGAGGTCACCTTAATGCCACATTAGTGAAAATAATGATGCTAATGTGACGCAAGGTGGTGCAAGGGGCTTGTTTATCTGCCCCTTAGTATTCTTAGTCCCAAACAACCATATGAGTATGCTTCTAAAGCCCATGGGTCCTCAAGGGAGGTACTCGGAGACTCAATGTGTGGCAGGTAGAGGACAACAGCAGGGTCCAGCCCAGGATCAGATGTCAATGGTCTGCTGGTTACTCCCAGGGAAAGGCTTCTTGAAGCTTGTTGTCTCCTTTAGCCACACAGGAGGTCAGCCAATTGACCCTTGGAGCCTAATTCGTTGTCCTGGATACAAGAGACAGCACGCCTGTGAGAGCTTCCCCAGTCAGAGATAGCAGGTCCAATCCTCTTTTGATCTTCTGCAGGTTCATAAAGTGTTCCTGGAGGTGCCCCATTTATGCCTTGCACCAGGTATTGCGTGGGGATCGCTCACGGCACTCCCTAAACAATGGGGTGAGAGTTCCTGAGACCACCTCTATCCATTTATTCAGTAGTTCCTGTTTGCCTTACTGCAGACAGAGCCACATGGCTATGTGAACAGGCATTTTCAAAATGGCAAAAGTCTTCTTCCACCCTAAACTTGGGCTCTAATGGGTTGGAAGTGTGTGTGGGAGTGTCATAGGGAAATCAATAGTGTCCTCCCACATCTAATACTAAAATCCAGTTCGAAGGAAGCACTGTAGCCACAAGAAACCCAGAGAAAGATGTCTGGTAGGATAAAAGCAGGATCCTTCTACGACCAGCCTGGGGTACACAAGAATTGTATTGGCATCCTGTTCTCTGTCTTTCAATGTGCCCCAACAGTTACATGCGGCTCAAAAGACCAATCAAGCAGGATTTGACAGTGTGCTGTTGTAGGATGCCCACAGCCCCTACTCGTAGTTTTCAGTGAAATTCAGAGCAATTGTCTCTGCCTATTGAGGTCACCTCATTTCTTGCTCCTGGGAGGGATTTCACATGGAGAAGCTGGAGAGCTAATGCAAACTAGCCTTCAGGATTGAAAGCATGGAAAAAGTTACATTTGCTTAATATTTATTAAAAATCCAAACTTTCCACTGAATCATTTTTTTGAGAATAGTTTTAAATTATTTTTGTAGCTTGTCCCATTCCTGAGGTACAGTGTTAGATTTTTTATCTGAACAGTTGTTTTCTACATGGGACAGCTAGGCCTGCAATAGTGAACACAGATTTTTGTGCCTTTTTTGTGAATATACATGGAAATATTAATTTCCTGTATGTCCCACTGTTAACTACCATGCACCCAGCCTTGTGGGCTACAAGTATTACATACATAGGGGTGACATACAACTGTTTAAAAGGGAGGTATTCAACTGTCAAAATAGTTATTTTATCAGACCAACCTGCAGGTTTTACACTGTAGATATCAGTTTCCCAAGGTAAGCCTGTCACCATGTTTGCAATGCCACCATAGTGGACAGTACAGTAGATGCTACAGTCCACAAGTAAAATTTAACTTCCAGGTCATGGGTGCCTGTTCCACACCATCCATTAGAGACTTATAGGCAAGATAAAAATGCCAATTAGGAATACGCCAATTCAACCAGGTTTACAGGGAGTGCACTGGCACCCTATTCTGGATAGCAGATTAAAGCACAAGAGTTCTGAAACCAACAACAACGTAGGGCCCAGCAAAGGCAAAAACATTTAGAGTGACCACTCAGAAATGGTGGATTTCCTACACCACAAAGAATCTCCATACACAACATTTTAGAAGACTCACAGTCCATAGACTCTGATCTCCATGCCTTCTTCAGTCACACAGTACGCTGCACACAGTCCTGGTTCAACACAATGGAATAGACACCTTTACAGACCCCTCATTCTTCCTTTCCAGTACCTTGCTTTAGATTCCTGAACTGTTGCCAGAGCTAACAGTGGGCTACTAGCTTTGTAAGCATTTACTGGAAGTACATGTTGCTTGAACACATGCATCACTGCTGATAAAACTGGACACTGTGTTATAAACAGAACCAAGGGCCTGATTACAACTTTGGAGGAGGTGTTAATCCGTCCCAAATGTGACGGATATTCCACCAGCCGTATTACGAGTTCCATAGGATATAATGGACTCGTAATACGGCTGGTGGTATATCCGTCACTTTACCGTCACTTTTGGGACGGATTAACACCTCCTCCAAAGTTGTAATCAGACCCCAAGTTTCTGACCTCAAGAGAGATGTGTTCTTTAAAAATAGGCTCACATACTGGTACAAAATCCTGGCCTAGTTTCTGCACCTAATGTGTAAGTGTGACTTTTTAAAAATAAAGCAGTTAGTTAAAACAGCCACAGATTAGTGCTGTCTCTTTCCACATGCCACAAACAGAAATGTCATCACTGGCTTCCCAGAAGCTGAAATGAGACAAAAAGAGGCACAACTCCAGAGTCTACACTCTTCCATGAACTGAATCAACTGATGATCTAAATTCTTGAACAGCTCATTTCTAAGGTGTGTACAAATCTTCCCATTATATGCACACAAACAATTTCCAATTCATGACAATGAGAAGGATATGAGAAAAATGGCAATTGTTTATTACATTTTTTTTAAGTATTCCAAGAGCTGCTAAAAATCATCACACTGCAGAATTAAGAGATAATTCTGAAACACGTTGATCAATAAGATTAATCTTTAGATTAGTTGTATTCAATATATTTAACTCAAAATAGATGGAAAGCACAAACTGAAATTATTGCTTTTTTTTATACAAATACAGCTATATATATATAATATATCAATATAAATATGTGTGTGTGAGTGTGTGTGTGTGCGTGGTTGAACTATGAAAAGACAAAAAAGCCTAAGGCAACACCTTTTCAGTTATAGAAATTGAGAGTATCCAATCACTTTCTATAAGCTAGAGTGGCAAAACATGCTAATATGTAGATAGTGATGAAAGGTAACAACATTTATTGAGATGAGATCTAACAAGTCGCTATACAGGCTGGCGCCTCAACATTGAAGTCCTGTGTTATTCCAGATCAGAAATTTAACCTCTTAATTCCAGCAGACTGAAAGCAATAGGGAGAGATGGGGGGATCTTAAAATGGATACCCAGTCTTAACAGAGGAACTAATATTAGGTCAAGCATTGCATCAATCATGTGATAAAGTAAATTTCAAAATATCTCCTCTCCCTCAGATGGGAAACCTAGAAATGAAGCAAAAATAAAGTGGGTGAAGTGTACTTCAGTGTCCACCAGTTTAGCATAAGAAACAGATTTTGAAGTGCCTCGACTGGGAAGTCAGATTCAGAGTAATGAGACCTCTCATTGTCCGAAGGGGATTCACAGACGGGAGTGTACCTGAAGCATGAATTGGTGACAGTATGAAGTTCGCCCACTAAATCTTCTAAATACATTTTTGGACCATTGGATCATATTCCAAAGGCTGAACTCAATAAGAGTTATAACAGAAAATGAAATCAGAGAAATAAAGCCGAAAGTGAGTGGTATAAAGCCAAAGCTAGAGATTTTTTATTCAGTAAGAATAGCTGAAGCAAAAAGCACATTTGAGACTTTGAAAGAATCATGCACCATTCAGCAAAGATGAATACTGTGATCTGCAGATTACATCAAAGATAAATACTTGGACACTCATTCTTCAAAATGGACATGCATTTTGGTGGAATCCTACAGGGCATTTAGGGCAAAGCGCCATTTTGAATAAATTAGTCAAGAAGATTCTGCTCTGGCCACTAAGGGCTTGAAAATCTACTGTGCATATGGAATCCTCTTTCAAAAAGGCAGAACTGGTGTGCTTATTCAAACTATCAGGACACCAGGATTAAGGAATAGAAAAATTGTGTCAGGAAAAGCTTTGGCAGCTAATTTGTGGAGCCGAGGCTCCGTCTCCCAGCAGATTCAAATTTATAGGTGGCTGTCTTAAAAATAATATTTGCTAATTTCAGTGGCTAATGAAAACTTTAAAAACGTGCGGGTGTGGTGCACAAGACTATATGGTACATCATGTATTTTGTGATTTACTACGGGGTTAAGGGTCATTGTCATTAGTGATTACATTCCCATCATCTTCAATAGGAATTTCAGAGAGCTTATTCTACAGACAAGGGGCCCAGATGATGTCTTCCTGCTTGTCAGAGGCAGTGAGATATAAACAAGTAGAGTGCAGTGAAGTTGGATAAAGGAAAAATAAAAAAAAGAGAAAAGAATTGTGATAAATCTCCATTCAACAAGTGGAAAGAAAGAGAGGGGAAGAAACAATATGTGTATATACATGATGCTTCTTACAGTCAATGTGAACAGTTACACATATGAAAAAAGAAATTAAGTGAATATGCTGTTGGAGACTAATTTCACCACTGTGAATAAAGATCTACTTCCGAGATGCTTATGATCACTTCAATGTATGCCAGTTTTGATTAACTGAATTGACCACAATTTTTTTTTTTATGTTGTATTTCTTTATTAGAGATTTGTAGAACCAAAAAATCGAGTACAGAAAAACTAACATAGTGAAGAATGTAGAAGGCTGAAATCATGCGGGGTTACAACATGACCACGGGAAAATAAATGGTAAACATGCTTTAACATCAAAAACAGCATTCCATAATACAGTGTAACTAATATTCCAACATAAGCAGCATCATAGTTATAGTAAGAAACGACCACGATTCCAAACAAATCTCCCTGGCAGTATTCACAGTTGGTCCAGATTGTTAGTTTTGTCAGATTGTTAGGTTAATCCCCACTCATTAATTAAGTACCTCCAACCTCCTTACACTATAACCACCACATCTGTGGGTGACAGAGAGGGGAACCTCGCAAGGTAGGGACGTTACTGGAAAAGCCTATGGAAGGGGATGTGTGGCTCGTGTATATTCCAGGTTCCGCAATACAGGGGTAAATGATAGAAGAGAAGGAGGAAGGTCAGAAAAAGGACAGGGCGGACTCATAGGTCTGGGGAGGCGGGTCAATGGACATGCAGGGAGGGTCAAGGAGGGGGGATATGTGATGAGATCACTTGACTGATTACCCTGTCAAGCACACTTTGGGGGGTATTAAGGCGTTAGGGGCGCCCCCATTTAGTACATAGAGTTTGAGCGAATAGAGATCATGTTAGTAGAGGAGTGAGGATAGTTGGTGCTAGACTTGGAGCCCTAAGAATAATGAACGGCGGTCGTGATGCTCCACTGCTGAAGGATTAGTTTTGAACTGTAAGGTAGAGGAGCCAAAATCAGCAAGTAGGAGACAGAAACAGGGGCACAATATTCATGAGAAAGAAGAAAGAGGGGAAAAAATGAAACATAATTATGAAACTATGAGAAGGGTATAGGTTGGAAACAGTAACAAGAACGGGAACAAAAACAAGGACAAGAACAAGGGGGTCAGTCGGGCGAAAAGTAAGGAGACGAGATGGGGACGTAAAGGGGAAGGGTGAGGGAATGTACTGTGGTGAAACCTGGGGAAGAATATGTGTTGTAAGAGCTAATTCGTATAGAGGGTGGTAGGTACTGAAGAGGAGGGGAACCCCATAAATGGGTGATAGATGAGCATATCCCATCTGCTCCACAGCTTGACCACAATTTATAATCACATAAACATCATTTAATCTGTCTTTAAGTTTTCTAATTATCCACATAGATCTATAATCTCTTGTTGCGTACCTCACCTCATATGTACTAAGCATTTTATTGTTGGTTTTACCAAAAATGTATTCATTTATTTTGCCCAGTTCATCACTGCTTACAATGATGTGTGGCAAAGTCAATCCACAAAACTGCAATGCGTTTCACATCTTAATAGAAATAGTTTACAATATTTCACCATTCTACATTACCAGTATTCAAAGATATCTGTTAAAATAGTTCCTATGGTGAAATGCAGTGAGAAAGCACCTAAAAGTGTCAGTCTACTAGGTGACATTACAAGAGTTTTAAATAGGCAGGCATGGTTTGGTGAGTGATGGCAATTCACAGTAACTAACAGGAACTTAGGGAAAGTAAGTGCTCACATTTCTGTTTTTTCATTTTAAGCACTGCACTTTACTATGATGAGTTTCAGATTGGGGTTGCACATCTAGGAAGTTAAGGTAATAGAGAAAAATGAGTTGGTGAGGTCTTTTATTCACTGAGAACTCATTGCAATGCACCATGTTACATATTCTCATAAGCCCACTTTTTTCTTGAACAGACTAGTTTCTAAACCCAAACATCTCTGGGGAACTGATCTATCCAATTACATGCTAGATTTGCATGTTTGAGGTGGCTGTGGTAGTGTGAGATACTTTGGTGCTGTTTGAACTGCTTCTGGATTTTTGGATTAGATTGTTAACTCCTATGGCATGTGATGGATCTATGCAACTCTGTTTTCTTCCACAATTATGGGGAGGAGGCGGAGAGCTATGCATCAATTGGCTGCCAGGTGCATACACCCTTCGCATCAAGTGCACACTTTAGATCCTTAAATTCTATGTTATTCTTCTCTGGATCTATGGAGTAATCCCATTGGTTGCCTCCACTGAGTCTGCAGTAATTTCTTTTATCACCATTGCAATCCCAGGTAGAACAGATCTAAAAGAATGAAAACAGAAACCACAGTCATCAAGTGGAAACTGAGTTGACATGAAAACTAAATGTACAGTTTAGATTAAATCCTAGCAAAATAACTCTTGTGATTAAATTTATTTTAAAACAACATTCTCAAAACTTTTTTATATAACTCAAAGAATCTGGGCCAGACGTACTAACAGTGAATTAGCAAAAAGTGGTTGCAAACTGACTTTCATGCTATTAGATTGCATCACAAAAATCATCATTTACAGTGGATCACAATCTGACCAACCTCATGAATAATGTTGTGGAAGATCACAAATTAAGAACCAATGCAATTGGAGGCCATCACAGGGATGGTGACACATTGGACCTGTTACAGAGTAAGTTTTATTAATAACATTGAAGTACTAAAGTGTAAATTAATGAATGTAACATGTAGTTTTAATAATGAAATTGAAGCACTACAGTGTAAAGGAATGAATGTAACGTGTTTAAAAGCCTAACTGAAAAATATGTGTTAGAAAAATAAATGTGTGCTAGTAGTTGGTGAACATGGTGGACCCATAACAATGTACGTTATAAAGAATAATAATGTCTAATGTAGAAATATTTCATTATTCATAATCATATACACTAGAGAAGATGAATTATCAATGAAATACTAAGTTTGTAATGATTATTAAAAGTTTTATTTTATTTGTGTGTTAGCATTAGTGAAAAGGCCTACCTTTAGTATTTTCTAAAGGCCTGTGTCAGCATTTCCTAGAAACTCGATGTTCATTCTTCATTTTTTTGCTGACCTTACAAAAAACGTTCTGGAATGTTAAATGTTAGTTATTCAACATCTTGAGTGATTTGCACACTGTGGAAAAGTTATGTTCCTTGCTTGTTGCATTTGTTTCTTCTTGAGATGAGATAATAAGTGGTAGCCTAACAATGGGCTTCAGTGCTCAATGTTGATGTCTTGTAATCTGTAACGATTGTATTCAATGGCAGAAACTGGTGACCAGAGATGAAAGAAGATGAACCAATCCAGGGTGCAAAGGACAAAAAGAGATACTTCCAGAGAGTAAATAAAAGTTCATTGGCTACGCACTAAACCACCCCATAGTCTTGTCCAATAGAAACTTAGCTAGTTACTTTCTAGGATTTTAATATAGCAAAGTTTAGATGATGTAAGTTAGTTCCTTTGCAGTTCATCTGGAGTCCTGAAGATTCTTTTGTTCTACGCAGGAGAGGTGATGTGTTTCTGTTTCTTAGATCTTTGCTTATGATCTATCAGTTCAGATATTTAGGTCCAAACTATACTGAACTGTTTCCCCATTCATGACCCTGATGATGCCCAATGAAGACCAGATGCTCCACTGATGAAGACGTCGCTGCCTGGTGATTCATTTAGGAGAGGTATAATCAATGTGCATTTGTCTTTCTTGCAGGTTTTTCTGTTTTTCTCACTTTTAGAAAATTCAACCGCTTTTTGCATAGCGCCATAGTAAGATGTTTTCCAAATCAATTTTTGGCCTCTTTTTCTTTTTGCATGAAGTCCAAACATGCTTATCGAATTGGAGTAGTCAGGGATATCCAATTCAAAATCTAAAATTGACTGTTAAATAAATTGATTGTAAATTATTAATCTCCGATAACTAAATGTATTCTATTTCTATTTTTCCTCTGTTGTTGTTGTTATTCTGCATTGTACTTCTTGAGTGTTTGATGATAAATGCTTTAGCTAGCTTGAGGTTCTTCAGACGTTTTGGTCAGCCTGTGCTATTCTTGTACATCTATCATTTGGTTTTGCATATGATATATGTGAACTTAGCATTGTTAATCTAAAGGGCAATAAATGTTTGAACTTTACTAAACTGGTGTGGTTATGCATGATCACATTGGTCATGGTGCGTACAATTTACTGACTCCAAAATAAATATTGATGTTTAGTGGCTTAACATTGTTTAATGTTGACTGTTCGGTTGTTCTCTAATGCCTGTCTGGGTCCAAAGATCTGAGTCGACCTCTAAGGCTAATAGATGATTTACCCTATATGTGGCACCTTATAAATGATAATAAAAAGAATATAAGGCTAGTCACACCCACAGACCATGTCTGTGGCTGCTTTGTAAGTAATTGTTTTTTCAAATGCAGTCCATTTTACTCACAAACGGAGTCAGTAACCTATCAACGTTTTGCAACAGAAATAGTGGTCACACAACATTCAACATAGCATTCCAAATAGGAATTTGGAAGGGATGTACTGAACACACCCCTTCCCTGTTGAAATTCAGTATGCATTTCTAACCTCATTTTGCAATTCTGTATTGCACTTACTGAAGTACAAAATGGGTTTAATACATAGTAAAATACCATTAAGTGGTCACAAACTTTGTGATTTAGCAGATCATAATGCTTGCGTCCACTGATTGGCTTAAAAACCTGGATCCTAGCTTTTATGGCTGGCAATTGCTTTCAGGACTAGAATGCACAAAAAGAGAGATGGGCTGTTTTTTCCTAATACAAAAGTCACTTTTTTCATTTCTTCATTTCATTTTTGTCCACATGCATGGATCACAGTAGACAGCTCAGTGCAAGTAAAGTGTCATGCTCGTCCTACATCAACAGTAGGAGCCATTTAAAAGTCTGATTTGGGTGTGGGCAGATGAAGTGGCTAGAATTAACATTCCCCAAGATGTTTTCCCCGAAATGGAAACTACAATGCTCAACCAGTTTTAATGAGTCAAAACCAACATGAATATCACTATTCATTGAGAAATGATGGTCCTTTCATTTTTTTTATTCCATTTACCACCAGTCTTGAGGAGGGGCTAATAGTAGGAAGGAGAAATTGCTATGCTCCCTGTGCCATAGAGGTTGGGCAGTAGCCAGGATGAACTTGTTCCCACTTACCCAACCCCCGCCCTCCAGGACCATCTGAGTATTACTAGGTGCTTTTCTACTCTCAGTAAAATATGGCAGAGAGTTCCCACATCAAGCAATCCCAGCTGCTTGAAGACTGTGACAAATGTGATTTTCTGAAGCGATATCCCTCTGGCATTCCATCAAATTATAATTTCAAAAATATCGTTTAACACAAATATCATGTAAAAAATATGGTGATGTCAAAAATATCATGGGACACAATATAGAAGTTATGAATATTGTTTTTTATGTGCTTTATATGATCTTTTTAATATAGTTATATATCATCATATTCAATATAGTACATAATATATTTCTTATTTATTTAGGTGAGTTTGGTTTGTTTTTGTGTTACACATTGTAGGTTATTTTAATGTTAAGTATGTTTAATTATTGTTCATTGTTTTTTATTTGGTAAAACATTGTAAGGTGTTTTTTTATTTTATGTCGGCTATTTTTTTGGCAGGTTGTGTATAAGATAAGATGCTTTTTAAATTTAATTTTTTTTATTTTGAATTGATTTTATGGGTTTTTATAAGTATTAATTTGTTAAATAGATAATGAATTATGTACTTGGGGCCAGATGTATGAAAAGTTTTTGCACTCGCAAACGGTGCGAATCTCAAAAAACGGTTGTTTGCGAGTGCAAAAACGTGGTCTGCGATGCATGAAAGGCATTCGCAGACCAAAAATAAAAAAATCGCAAAAATAGTGTTTTTTTGCGTTGCAACCTGGTTTTTCCGAGTCGCATTTTGTGATTCGGTATTTCTAGTAGGAAATTGCGAGGCGCAAAATGCGATTTGCAAATTCCAAGTCGCAAATAGATGCATCAAAAAATCGCAATTTGCGAATTTTCACAGAATGACATTTTGCTCATGCAAAATACCACTAAGTGAAACCAGGTGGTAACCAGGTGCAACCTATATAAAGAGGCCCAGAGTGCCTCAGACTCTTTTCCACAATGGCTGCACTCTACGTCATGGCGAGGAGGATGAGGATCTTGGCAGGTTTGACGAGAGGAAGGAGGAGACAGGAGCGCCTTTTCAGAGTGCGCATTACACTATTTGACCTGACAGAGGAGGAAATATTTGAGAGGTATAGGTTGAAAGCCATGATACTTGATCTGATAGCTGAGCTACAACCCATACTGCAGCGCAGAACACTAAGGACTCACAGCATACCCACCCATGTGCAGGTATTATGCTCCCTCCACCTACTCGCCTCAGGGAGCTATCAAGTGGTCATAGCAGCAGCTGGAGTGGTCTCACAGAGTACCCTCTCCAGATTTTTCAATGCATTTATCAACGCCATGCTAAGCAAACTCCAACAGTACATCAGATTCCCCCACACCCCACAGGAAATACAGCAGACAAAAATAGAGTTTTACCAGATAGCACAGTTCCCCCACGTCCTAGGTGCCATAGATGGCACACATGTGGCAATCTGTCCACCATCAGCCACAGAGTATGTGTACCGAAACCGTAAATACCAACATTCCATGAATATTCAGGTGATATGCAATGCCTCCTATATCATTACTGATCTCGTGGCCAGGTACCCAGGGAGCACACATGATTCGTACATCTTTCGCCACAGCGGCATTCACACAAGACTGCTAGCTGGGGAGTTTGGTGAAGGATAAGGTAATGTCACTCTGTACACTGGTGCATAGATGGCGAACCCATGTCAGATGGCTCAGTTACTCATCACACCTTCTGTTCCTTCCAGGAGACAGTGCCTACGCAGTGCACACCCACATGATGACGCCCTACCTCAATCCCACAACACCAGCAGAACGGAGATACAATGCAGCACACAGGGCAACCCGCAACGTGGTGGAGCGCACATTTGGACTGCTGAAGAGTCGCTTCCGTTGCCTCCACAAAAGTGGAGGGGCACTACAGTACAGTCCAGAGACCACATGTAGAATAGTGGCTACTTGTGCAATCTTGCACAATATAGCTACAACCAGGGGCATACCTATAGAAATCAGTGACACTGAATCAGATGAGGATGACGATCCCATACCACCTCTACAGCCAACAGACAGGACCAGTGCAGCAGAGGGAAGGCAAAGGCGTGCCGACATCACACACAACCATTTTAGACGTGAGTATGAATGACAAAAATCCACTGACAACTGTACCTGTAGTGATATAAATTTATTACCTTACATCAGGTAATGAATGAGTGATAAATAAAGTAAACAGGTGATGTTAGAAATGCAAATTAACACATGAACAGAGTCACGCACTATTCCGTCATAGTGGCAACAGCAGTGTAATGGCAGCAAGAGTCACTTTCTCCTCCCACGCACACCACTCGGATGCCCAATTAAGTCACTGGCACCTTGATTGTCCCCTTCAGTGGCAGTGCGGCGCCTGGCACTGCGCCGTCTGGTGTCTGCTGCTGGTACGGCAACACTACTGAGGCTTGAACTGTCCTCAGTGTCCCCCCAGGCTATCTCACTGGGAGTGGCAGATCTCTGTCCCATTACATGTTCAATCACATTTGTGATGTGCACAAGTCCCTGGACAACGTCCCTACTGGTATGTGCAGCCTCCACTTGTGCCGCCACTGCGCGATGGGCGATTAGTGCTATTGAGTTGGCCATCTTGTTGGAGGACCTGCAGTAGCTGCCAAACATTGTCCGGAATCTGTGTTCCTGTCTGCGCCGGCTAACCCTTTCATGGCGCAGCTCCTGGCCGAGGTCACGGACTGCACTAGTTGGGTCCCTGGTGTCCTCAGAAGCCTGCACCTGTCCCTCACGCAGCTGTCAAATGTTGCTATTTAGTGCGTCCAGTTGCCGATGCAGGCCCATCATGTGTCGGTTGTGCAGTCGCAGGTTCCGGTCCAAACTAAGTATGCGCTTGTTTTGCAGGCGCTGCTGCTGCAACATAGCAGCCTGAAGGCCCCCGAACAAGGACGGACCCTCACCTGCCTCATGAGGTTGCTGCTGGGACTCTGTTGCAATCCTGCGTGGTGCTGGCTGACCCCTGCCCTCCAGAATCTGGCTGAGCCTGTCTGGTGCAGACGGTGTGCTTGGCCCTTCCTGCTACACATCCGAGTCGCCGCTGAACTCTGGCAGTGGTAGTGCCCTGGGCCTGCGGCGGACAGTGGAGATGTGGAGGGACCCACTGGTGTTGGTGTCCGAGGGCTGATGGGTGTCCGTCTCCCCTACACATGGACTGTGTGTGGCTGCTGGTCCTGGACCACCTGCAACAACAATATGCAGCATGTCAGTTCTGTATGTTACATTATCTGTCAGAAAATGGCAATAAAGGTACAGGTACTGCTATACATGATGTTGTGTGTGTTGTGTTACCTTGGGTGCCACTATACTTCATTACATTGTTATGCTACTGTCTGTACTAGTTTGTGGACCGCAACTCCCATAATCCATTGTTGTGCTGCTTCTAAGATGTGGACTGGACTACTTCACACACTGTTTCACATTACATGCTAATTCCTAAGGGGCTTTTGTGCATACACATATCGGGTTCACAAACAACATTGCACTTACCTTGGCTGGTACTCGGTGTACCGGAGGTGTTGATGTCTGTGACCCCTGTCACAGCTTCAGGGAGGAGTGTGGATTCCACCAGGACCTCCAATGGTGTGGATGGTGCTTCGGTTGGTGGTCCGCCACCTGTACCCCTGGCATCCGCAAGTCTCCTTGCCACCCTCTCCTTTGCACGGGAGCGCATGTCGTACCACCTTTTTTTAATCTCCTCTATGGAGCGCTGTGCCACCCCAATGGCGCAGATTTTTGCTTGAATGTCCAGCCATAATCTTCTTTTTTCGCTCTCAGGAACCTGGAGTGAAGATTTCCCGAACAGGCGGTCATGGCTCCTCACCACCTCTTCAGTCAGGACCTCTTTCTTGCTTCTCCTGTGATGGTCCTGGGGTCTCCATCCTGGCTCAGTTGTTTCTGCTCCTGCTGAGTGCTGCTCTGTGTGGCTGGGCTGCTCTCTCTCAGGATGCTGGTTTGGGTGTGGCACCTGAAACTGCCTGGTATGACTCATTTCCTTCTGGTGATGTCATCAGGCTCCTCCAGGTGTGCATTCTCGAACTTTCTCGCAATTTGCGATTTTTTACTGAATCTCAAAAAAAATCGCAAATTGCGAGAATGCAAATTGCGATTCGGTAAATGGGCCTCACAAACCATAAATAGCAATTTTTAAGGAATCGCTAATTCTGAATCGCAATTTTGTTACATGGCCAATTGCAACTCAGAAATAGAGATTTCTTAAAAATCGCTATTTGCGATTCGCAAGCTCATGTTTTCATAAATCTGGCCCTTAGTTCTTAGTTTTGTATAATAATTTTAGATGCTACTATTTCTTTAGATCATGTTATAGGAAGGTGCCCTTTTTGGATGGTCACCACCCCACACACACATTTGTGCTCTAGATGCTGTTGGTTATGACTCTGAACGTGCACTAGAGCCTGCTAGCCAGGCCCCAGTGCCAGGGTTCTCTCCCTAAATTGGAAAATTGAATTGGTATCCCAAATTGGAAAGTACTTTAATTCCTTATAAGAAGCTAGTAAATGTTACCAGTGGTACCCAGGGCATAAGTGTTGTTTTTTTGTCTTTTAGGTTCCATATTACTAGATTGCTATTGTATGTTCCCACAACAGTTTTAGGGTACAAATTCATACTAAACGTGTCTTCTAGTGGGTTTAATGCCATGAGTTTAATGCACTATTTGCAAAGTTTCTGTAGTATCTGTTTGTGTTTTTATGCAGGACTACTATTGATGTTAACAAATTCTTACCACTTACTTTGCTAAAAGTTCTGCTTGTTTACCTGCATGTTTTTTTTTATTCTTTAACTCTCTGTTGGTAGTTTTGTTACTAGTTTCTTGACTTTATTAGTTACATGAACAGTTGAACTATTGAAATTTACTATGGAAATACACCTACAATCTTCAATGAATAGACTATTGCAATGTTTTATTTTTTCGTGGGGTTACATAATGTAAAATCAGCTAGATTTTTACACTTAGAATGCCGTTATGCTTTGTTGGGTTCCCACAAATATTTGCCTGGTGTCTGAATATCAGTGCTCCCTCTGCTGATGAGGAGGCATGAATATCTTCACCATTAGAGTAAGTACTGTTATCTAATTCCTTGACCCATATTCCTGGTGAATCCAGTGGTACACCAGAATTCTTATTGGTTTTATTTTATTATCTACCCCTTGTTGTCTATGTTAGCCATTTTTCTGCAGATGTACCTTTCTTGTTCTAAACATCTACAACTATTGAGCACTCCCTGAGTGACTGTGTAGCATTTCCTTGTGTTTTTTTGTCTCTCCCTACATCAAATATAATTTGTTGATTTGATTTCAATTACCAAAACCTTCATACATCCTACCTCTTTTTGGATTACCTTTAGATGTTAAGTGTGATGTATGATTTGTTCTAATAAAGTCGCCTATATTGGGTTTTTTCCAGCTGCTGATCAATAGCCTTCACCATTGTATGTAGCATTTCAGTCATTACAGAAATATGCCTAGTACAGATTTCAGTTATCTCTTTTTTCTGTTTGATAGACGCATCTACAGCCTTCATGATTTATCTCCCTACTTTCTTTAGCAGCCCTGTCCATGGTCCGTAAACTGGACAGTTCAGCTTTGTTAAAGCCTCTAGATCTTGCTGTTGATCTGATAATTTATCATCTCTATTCTGTTGCTATAACTTCAGGGGCTTCTTCAACCAAAGCTGTCCAAAACAGTTTGGCAGAGGCAGAAATTTCTGGGACAGCACTAATGTGGCTGGCCTCTTTTCTTCAAAACAGAATCTTTCAACTCTTTCTACTCTGTGAAGAAGATAAACAGTCTGAGATATTCTCCCTGGTGTGTGGTGTGCCTCAGAGATTATAAAAACATATGACTTTACTGAAATATTATATGTGGATAACACCCAAATTATCATAAGTCTCTCACATGAAACAGACAGGACCTCTGTCCTCCTAGACAAATGCTTGAAGCAAGTAGTGGATTGGATGGCCGTCAGTAGCCTCAAACTAAATGGAGACAAAACAGAGGTGCTGGTAGTAGGAAATAATCCCTCACGGTTGATAAAACTGAATTGACCTGTCTGGATGGGCAGCCTTCCCACCCCAAAGGAAGAGATAAAAAGCCTTGGAGTATGGATTGATAAGAGGCTCACTATGGCAACATAGGCAGAGACACCAGTGGCCACTTGCTTTGGTCTCCTTCGGCCCTTGAGAAGATTACTGAGATGGCTACCAGACTCAACACGAAGAGTCTTGGTGCAAGGCCTGATTATTTAATACCTTGATTATGGGAACTCCCTATATTTAGCTATCCTCAAATCAGTCATTTAAGACTGCAAATTTTACGAAATGCAGCAGTTCGAACGGTGCTGAACATCCCTAAATCTCAGTCAGTAACTGCTGCCAGAGGAACCTTTCACTGGTTACCAGTGCACAAAAGGATACACTTTAAAGTGCTTTGCCTGGCACATAGAGCAGTACACAACAAAGGCTCTACACTTATTCAGGGACTATTGAAACCCCTTCTTGCATCAAGACCTCTGCACTAATCCAATCTGCAATTGTTACCAGTGCCAAGGATCAACAGAGCAAGAGCTGGAGGCCGCTCCTTTGCCTTTATTATTCCTATGTTCTGGAATGCCCTCCCATTGAAAATGAGGAAGACTGAATGAGAACTTAAATTCAGATTTTTTTTAAAGCCCTTCCTCTTTGAGTGATGTAGCTTGGTGAGTCCATGTACCCGCCACTGTTTAGCACTGAGAAGCCCTGGCGGGTAGCCATGTACATTATAAATCCTCAAGACTAGACTACACGGGATCAAAAGGAGAGCCGAAAGGCATTAACCTTTGTTGCTGCTATTCCAATAAACTTTGTGACTTTCAATGTTGTTGGGATGCAGACTATTCAGTGAAAATCGTATTGCAGTTTGGTTCTCTTGAAAACTACATGGACTCAAAAAGGTGCCTGTTACTTCTCACCTCAATGCCTGAATACCTCTCAAAATTGGGTGTGTGTATATTCCTCTTTCTGGGTGTGGGTGTGTGTGTGGGGGGGTGTTTGTGTGTGTTAAAAACATAATTAAATAACAGTCAGTACAATTTCAATGAATTCAACACAACAAAATGTACTACATATTAAATAAAAAATATTAGTGAGGGTGGATTTTTTAAAAAATATTGTTTAAAAATATTTATATATCAAATTAAATTAATATATTTGAGTCAATTAACACATTTACTTTGGTGAGAATGGTGCTGTAACATTTATTTTATTAGAGCTCCGTTAATAACAAATATTTTAAATTAATTTGCATTATATTATACCATATTTTTATGTAATGTTTAAAGAATATATAGGGTGATCACTACCACCGTAGTGAAGATCGCAATTTACGTGTGCACAGTTACTAGAAGTGACGTTACACTTGTAGTTCATGTTGTCGGGGTACAGACCTGTAACTCTACACCTAGATGTAGCTCTGCACTCACAGTAATCTACATTCGGAATGGCAAATAACAAAAAGTGTAGAGTTACATCTGCACTCAGCATATGTCTGTACTGCGAATTAATAGTGAGTAAAAAAAATATTCACACTCAGAAATGTTGAATAGCAAAAAAGTGTAGAGTTGCATCTAGGTGTTGTAGCAAATATACAGGAGTAAAGTTATGCATATGTGAATAGGCACCTATATATGGCAGGATGCTCAGCGTCATTGCCTTATACTTTCGGATGAACTGCAGTCAGCTGGTGTAAGCTCCTTGACTAGAGGCGCTAAATAGTCTATCTATATATGACTCCAAGCAGGACAAGCTATCCACATATGAAAAGGGCTATTATTCTAAAATTTAGAAAATGATTGACAGGCTTATTTACGTGGTGGGAGAATGTCTTGTGTTCTTCCAAAATTCGAAGCCTAATTTCATTAGCAGTATTGGAATTCCAGGGGTACTCACTTTGCACTGACATTTGTAGGCACATTCGATTCCTTTTCTCTGGGCGTTAGTCAACTCCTTCCAAAGCACAATGTAGTTACAGAAGATGACATCCACACGACCATTCCGCATGTCACCTGTCAGTGAAGTGAGAAAGAAAAGACAAATGAACATTGAATTACTAGGCAAATCGTGAGCTGCCTTCATTGACCCTCTTGTCAATGGCTTGACTCTTTTTATTTTGCCTATGCGTTTCCTTTTTCTTAAATGTTCAAAAGGATAGCCACTGTTGTTCCACTGGGTCAGGAACTACACCATACCTTCATGATTTTGGCGTATAATGAATCAAAATGCGAATATTTTATGTAGTCTGTGTTAATCCAGGATATCTGTCATTGCCCCGTATTTTATGAAGCAATGTTTGCTTTGTGGGATCAAATCACAAACCTTATAGCCATTCAGTCTGAGTTATCCCAAACTTACAATACACGTCTTGATCCTGAATCCTAAAGCACGCCTTCTCAAATCCCATAGTTTCTGGTGCATAGTTTGAATTTGGCTTCTACAAATGACTGATCTATTTTTTTATATATGAGCTCACTGACTTCTGTATCTTTTCCTGGCATGTAAGCCTTATTTGTTCCGCGTAGCATGGCAGACACATGCTGCCAAAGCACAATCTAGCTAATCTCCACAGAGGAGTAAAGGACCAGCAGTAGAATGTTTCCTAAAGGTAGCCCTCATCACTGCTGGGAGCTCTAGCCCTAACCCTCCATGCTGAAATCCACTGAGCCTCCGGATTATAGGAGCTTCCACTGTGGGGGGTTAGATTGGAAGATGCTGCAGGGCAGACTCAGGATCCCATCATACAGAAAATTTAGTGAAGAGTCAACTCACTTAGGGGGTTATTCTAACTTTGGAGGAGGTGTTAATCCGTCCCAAAAGTGACGGATTTACCACCAGCCGTATTACGAGTCCATTATATCCTATGGAACTCGTAATACGGCTGGTGGTATATCCGTCACTTTACCGTCACTTTTGGGACGGATTAACACTCCTCCAAAGTTAGAATAACCCCCTAAATTTCTAGTCAGAAGGCATCCTTTAAAAGAGTAATAGACAATGGACCTTTGATGGAAAAACAGGTAGTCACCACCTCAGCACAACACAAAGAAAATAGAGAGGACACCCCTGCAAGGCACACACCAACAGTGTCAATGACGTGGTCAGGTACCTGCAATAATGCGGATGTTATGAATAACACTGAAAACAACCAGTAGTTTTAATGTGGGCTGATCAGCAAATACATGGCTGAAGGGGACTGGTTTGCAACTATTGATGGTGTGAAATCGGTAAAACACCTTAAATTGTCATTAGCCAAACATAAACAGCTAAGAAATAAGATGGAAGGAAGCCGTGAAAAACTACATGTGTGAAAACAGGAGTATTATAATTCGAACTATTCCTTCTTTGTGTTCTACACATAAGAATTATGACATCACATTTTGAGTAATTTTATATGTCACTATTCATGCTGTTGATGTTGCTGCCATAAACAGAGTACAATATCAGTTTCCATACTATCCCCGCATCATCAAGGGATTATTTAGGATCAATAATGAAATAATTAATAAATGCAATCAAAACCTCTGTGTGCACCCAAAACAATCCTTATTCCATTTGTGATGCCCACACTATTTACAAAACCACAAAAGGTGTCGTCTCACCCCCACAGAGGTTTTGGTCTGACCACAGCCCATGCATCCTTCCATTCCCAGGCACCTGACCTCAAGCTTCTAGACATCCTAGCTGTGATTTGTCCAGTATGTCATAACTAACAGCATCATGTGTTCCCTACCTGAATGTGGGGTCGTTTCTAAAAGCCTTCTTCTTGGTTAAGTTCTGTAAAAATCATAACCCCTTCATCCAAAGCAGCCTAGAGTCTGGTGTACAAAGGGGTCTAATTACAAGAAAGTGGCGCATCAGCTATGATGCGCCATTTTTCTTGTGCCCCCCTAACGTAACCATGGAAGTGTCGTATTTAAAATACTGCACACCATGGCGCAGATTAGCACAATAGCATCAACATTTTTCACATTATTGTGGCGCATTGGCCAACTAGCGCCGAAGATTATGGTGCTGGTCCAGAAATGTGTGGGGATGCCATTGGAAACAATGTGAGCGTCACTTTAAAAACGACAGGAAAAATGGCGCGGTGAAATCTCATAAATTTCACTGCACCATTTTTCTGGGCCCCCTAACAGGGAAACTCCCCCATTGCATACATTATGCCTGGTGCAGGCATAATGTGGTGCAATGGGTTACAAAGTGGCGCAAAGCTAGCATTGCGCCACTTTGTAAATCTGGTGCGGGGAAAAAGCCTCCTTGATGCCGCCTTAGAGAAAAAACTAATGATGCTAAGCCGGCTCAAGAAGGAGCTAGTAAATATGCCCCAAAGTGTTTTAGCTTACCAAACACTTAGATTCAGAAAAACAGAGCGTTTGTGAAAGATGAAACTCTATTTCAACCATACTAAGCCGTTTAACGATTCAGAAAAGTTTTACTGAATTGTTAAATGAGTTAAGGAAATCATTAGGAATCGCTGTTTAGAAGAGGTGCATTGAGAGCATTCCTTCTAAATACCCTTTCCTTATGGTATTGGTTAATGTTTTGTGACCAACATCCAGTCACAAAACTTCAATATTTGACCACCTACTCAAAGGAAGCGGTGAGCCATTCCCAAACGGGAAGGGATCCCTAAGGGACCTCTTCTCCTTAGTGAATGTTGCCAAAACGTTTTTTAGGAGTAGGCAGTGTTCCAATGGGCCACTGCCTACTCCTAAAAAATACTTGTGTAACCTTTATATTTTTTTGTAAATGCATCACATTTTCCTTTAAGGAAATCAGGCTGCTTTTAAGGCTGATTTATTGAAAGCAATCACAGACATGGTGGTCTGCTGACCCCAGCGGGCCTTCATTCCTGTGATTGTGGCCAGTCGTAGTGAATTCTGAATTTTGTATCCAACCTGTTTAGTAGATAGTTTGATTCACAAAATACCAATGTATACGACAGAAGTTGTTGTGCATATTTTGACCACTTTTGCCAAATCCATTTTATCACATTCTAAATAAGAAATCATAAATTGTGAATTGCTATTAATCACAATTTATGATTTCTCAATTGGAATCTTTGTATATAATTCCTTTACTCAGTTAACAGTAGTCTTCTAAAATAGCCTGACTACTCACCAGGATTCTTCATTACACTAAGTTCAAAAACTTGCGAGTCAGTCCTTACAGTACTAAAACAAGCAATTCACTTTCCCTCTATAAAGTGAAAGTAATTAAAGTAAAGGTTCTTCTAATTCGTATTCATTGGAATATGCATCATTTAAGCCAATAGCCAATTTACACTGCATGCCAGAGAGTGCCTCAAGGGAAGGGGTCAGAGGAGTAATTAAGTAAGGAGGGAAGTCCAGGTCTATGATGAGGAAGATCTTGGCTTCCAGACTTATGAAGATCATCTGTAAGTAACTGGGACTTGCCACCATGAAAGCCGTTCTCAACCAAGTCTTTATGGCCCAGATGCACAGTAACTATTAATCAGTCCCTGCAACAGAAGAGTGCCCACAACACTAAGAATTGTGCGACAAACCAATACTTTAAAAAAAGCTAACAACCATACACCCACTGCATGCAAGCATCCACCAGAAAAAGCATAATCAGGCTGAAGAAAGAAAGCTACAGCAAAAACACTATCTTCTCTTGTGCCAGATAAATATGCATTGTTATACCTGGTCCTCTCTGCAGGGTCACCAAACATTTAGGCCCTCTTTACAAGATTGGCGGTATTGACCGCCTAACGCCATGGTGACGGCCGCCAACATTCCACCGCCGTGGCTACCAGCGGGCAACGCGTATTATGACCGCCGGTGGTACACCACCAGAAATCTGGCAGAACACTGCTGACGGTCATGGCGGCGGACGGCGGTAAGGCAGCGCTGCTGACAGCAGTACCGCCACGCCAGCAAAACACCGCCGACCGTATCATGAGCAATGATACGGCCTGGCAGTGTTTTGCTGGCGGACGCTGCTGCTCTAACCGGAGGGGGGTGGGAGGTGTTGTGTGTATGGGGGCGGTGTATGTTTTGGGATGCGTGTATGCGGGTTTGAGTCGCGTTGGATGCATGCGTGAATGAGTGATTGTGAGTGTTGTGTGTTGTGAAAGCATATGTGTGACAAGGTATATTGGTGTATGTTGTGGTGTGTTGGTATGTATGTGTGCATGCGTGGTTGGAGGTGGGTATGCGTGTGTGCATGTGTGTATATGGGTGCGCGTGTGGGTTTGTATACGTGCGGGGGTGGAAGCTGGTGGGGGAGGGTGAGGGAGGACTCTGGGGAGGGGGGGTGGGGGGACCCTATCAGTGCCAGGGAAGGGATTCCCTGGCACTTGTAGTGCCTACCTCCATGGTTTTTGTGGCAGTACAGAAACCAAGGAAAACATGGCAGTAGGCCGGGTCGTAATCCCGAGGGTTGGAATGTGGCGGCTGCCAGGCTGGAGAACGAAGTCTCCAGCCCAGCGGCCCTTATAACCCTGGCGGTCAGTGGGTTAAAGTGGCGGTGTTGGATGGCGGTAACCACCAGGGTCCAAATCCCATTTTTTTTTACTGCCAGCCTGTTGGCGGTATTACCGCCACTTTAACACCGACTGCCAGGGTTGTAATGAGGGCTTTAGCCTTTTATCATTCACTTTTTGTTGAATTTGTTCTTATTGGCCAACATTTAAGAGAAAGTTTTATGTTCTTTTTAAAGTATGTCTCTTTATTTGCAACATAAGAGCTGGAGCACCAGGCAACGATTCAGTACATATCATCACAACTGTCATCCACAGCTTGAACCACATCCGAAGCCTCATCATCATCAGAACTTTATACATCACTAAACACAGAAACATGCAAGCATAAGACCACGCAAAATAGTAGCATTATACCTCCATTGAGGAAAAGGCATACTCAGCTGAGCTACCCAAGATGTAAAGCTGCCACACTCACAATGTACCGGAAAACTGGACTTTATAGGAACCCACACCTTCCCAGTTCCCCTACGTCAGCAAAAAATTATAGAACTCCTGGAAACAGAAGTTGAAGGAAAATAGTGAGAAGAGGGAAACCAAAACATTGGTCCATCCAAAACTCAGTCAGTGCTGGTAGCATCCTATTCTATGACTGTCACAACTCTAAAAACTTTGCACTATAGCACAGCACACTATTTTAGAGGGGCCTTAACATATGGTGTGAGGTTACACAAAATATAACACAATGCCTTACCAGTTCCTGAGTGAAGCATTACTCTGACCAATGTAGGGAAGATCACAAAACCATCCAGCATCTGCAGAACTCCAAGCAGGTAATTATAAGAATGAAGCACAGGAACATACAGGGAGGAAATTTAAACTTCAGGTTGTCAGAAGGGAAGAAACAGTAAAACATAGGCAATATCTCAGGGGACTGAAAAAAAAACACAACAAAAAACTGAAAGAGCGAGGTGCAAATTGGTAATAGCAGTGGGGAGCATATTATTTCCATTACTGTCAGGCATAGAACTAAAATTGAGGTACCTATTTGTGCAATGGCTGCCTAGGATGTTCTGAAAGTACCATCCACACCAGGAAAAGGCCTGGAAAAGGCCAGTAAATACTTTCACAGGAGACTCATATTCCACACTGCAGAGGACACCTACAGCAAACATATTAATCAACAGCTATGCCCACTTCACTACAAAAATAATAAGGAATCCTTTGCATATAATGATGACTAACACGCATTCTAATGCTTAAGAGAGATGCCCACTGGCTAACCTAATCGAGATATTACCTGTTCACTATGGTCTGTATATGTGGCTGCAAATCAGATGATCCACTTGTTTTACAAGAAGCTCAGACTGAGTTAGACACCTTAGCCTCTGTGATGGTTATGAGAGGTAACTGGACTATTGTTTGTTCTTGAATTGAAAGATCAGCTATACAGTGATCATTAGGAAATCCAAAGATTGAAGGAGAAGTACAAGACCTACCCTTGTGGACATAATCATGTCTGGCAAATGAAATATCCTTAGATTCCAGATAGAAATAATTTGAGAAATTGGGTTGTTGGTTGACTGGTGGAGTTGCAGACAAAAATCCAATCGGTAGAACTGGAGTTATGAATTTTTATATTTTAAGGTTTGAAATAGCGCCTAAAAGATGAAAGCGCCAACACCCGGACATCTGGTCACGGGACACAATCAAAAGTTAAGGCCAGCCACAATGGAGTGTGGTTTAAATACAAGAAGTGGATTGGGCCTGGTCAGAGCTTATCTTCTGACTTAAAAAAATTATTAAAATTAAATGTCTAACAAGGTAGAAGTACAGGGGGCCAAGGCTGTAGGAGTGTCCGAGGAGGGATTCTTGTCATTGGATGGCTGTGGAGTGAATCCGCAGGAAGATTTATACCTTCGGACTTAGTCATTGAAGTGGAAGTTGAAAATCTCCATCAGGATGAAACAGAGGGCTGTAGCTTAAGACAATTGCACAACATTAAATACCCCTTTGGCAAAGGACTGCTGAAACAGATTTGCTGCTGCTGTGGAGGAGAACGTATCAGCAAAGGCCGCAAAGTCAATCCGACCGGGATGCACTTCAGGCGGACTCCTCTTAGCTCTAAGAGCACTTTTTGGCCAAATTTTGTCTGTCATGAGTTTTGAAAAATGGCCATCTGGGCAGCTTTAGCACCACAGTCAAGGGCCCAGGAGAGGATGGAGACCTCTTGAGTGTTTAGGGCTCGCTCAGGCTGGGTGCAGGTGCGGTTTGAAGATACTGGGAGCCTGTTATGTCCTTGTGGCTCTGAAATGGAGACCAGAAAACTAGCCCTTTCAGTCACTTCTGGTAGTCCTGGGTGCAGATGAGGGCTACCTACGGCCAACCTTAGGAGTGACATATGCAATAGAAGGTAAGTTTAAGGCTTGGCATGGGGGTTTCAATGCCATGTCAACATGGCAGGGTGACACTGCGTTCAAGCTGCAATGACAGGCCTGCGAAAAGTGTTAGAGT